>NC_086159.1:13883532-14508532 GCF_035149785.1 Candoia aspera | reverse complement strand
TACAAGCCAAGACAGAGCCTTAATATTATGCTCTTCAGATCATCAGCTTAAATGAAGGATAAGGACATGTAGCAGTAAAATGCAATAAAATAAACAACAGACATTTTTAAAAGCAGTGTAACAAATGGCAGCAGATCTTGGGGGATTGCCCCCAACTCAGCAGTTGGACTTGAGTGGGAGGCCACCAGGAAATGCCAGTCAAGAAAGTCACTGGGAAAAAGTTGTGGTAAATAAGCTGCATTCTGCTGCAAAGAAGACAACATGAATGCAGGCAGTTCTCACTTAATGATGGTAACCGGAGCCAGAATTTCCATCTCTAAGTGATGTGGTCATAAAGTGCACAGTCACATGACCACATTGCTTAGGAACGGCAATCCTGGCAGTCCCTGTTGCCATCGTTAAGCGAGGACCTCTTCGCAGCTGCCTGCCGGCTTCCAACAAGTGAAATGCGGAAGCCGGCAGGGAGTCACAAGTCCTAGGCAGCTTGCAAGCAGGTGGGTGGGTAAGCGGCTGCTGCAGTGCAGTGTGAGTGCAGCTGGGTGGGGAATGGCTGCTGCCAGGTGGGGGACGGTATGCCAGTGGCCGCCTCTGTGCAAGCACAGGTGGGTGGGTGGGTGCTATGGAGTGGGGGCGGAGTGCTGTGGATGTGCACACACTACAGAGTACGAGATCCCTGGGATCTTGTAGTCCATAGCCAGGCTCCTCAAGAGAAAAAGTGGTGGGAGTGGGAGCAACTTACTGGAGTGACTTGCAACCTTCCCTGCCTTCCCCATTGACTTTGCTTGTGGGATGCCGGCAGGGGAGGTTGCAAATGGCGATCATGTGACTGCAGGACGCTGCAACAGTCATAAGTGCGAGCTGGTTGCCAAGCACCTGGATCACTATCACATGACCATGGGGATGCTGCAATGGCCAGAACTTTGAGGACTGGTCATAAGTACCACTCATTCAATGCTGCTCTAACTTTGAACAGTTACTGAACAAGTGGTCACTAAGAGAGGACTATCTGTATGTTCTTGTAGTCACCAGAACATTTCAAAGGAGGCTTAATTTTTGAAGGTGTTTTAGGAAATAATGTCCCATTGTTCTTTTGATTATGCTAACCAAGGGGCATTCTGAAGATTGTTCTCAAGCAGCTCAGATATCAATGTCAATAGTCTACTCCTTTTCTATTTATTTGCAATTCTTCTGACTTCGTTGGGATGTATATGTAAGATTAAGCTCTTTTTCTATATGGTAGCTCTGTTTGGTTTCTGGCTTTGAGGCAAGGTGTCTGCATGCTTTTGGAAAGAAACCACAATGGACAGTAAAGTCTCCATCTGTTTAGGACAAAACTAGCGTGGTTTTCAGAAAGGAGATGCTAAAAATGTTTTATGATACGGGTATCCTCTGTGGGTGCTGGTTAGTGCAGTTGAGAATGCAGAAGTGATTTCTCCAGTAGCAGTACCGTGGGAAAAGCTATGTATGCCTCAGAACAGGACAGAGGTGTTAACCGCGGAGGCCGTTTGTCTCTGATCTGCTCTTCTCTGCATGAGGAGGGACAACAAACCATTTTTATCCAGGAAGAAATGGGTGTTTGCCTTAACACTGGCTGCCTCCCACTTTTTGTCCCCATTTTACGGCCTTTGTGTGACCACGGATGTTCCAGGATCCAAAGGGAAAGCATGATGCAGAAAATGGCTGCCTACCATGTTTCTTTCGGTACCGAGAGGCTAAGTGTTGTGTGGTTGTTCCAGCTACACTTGAAATATGAACATTGTTCCAACTGTCTTGAATATGAAAATCATTGGTATTTCAGCAGGGCTGATGGGAGAGGATTAGGGGGTCTGTAGGATGTGGTCAAAAAAGTCAAGATGGCAGTCACAGTGGTGTGCCTGAAGCTCTGCCCATATTTGTGCCTCCCACGTTTGACACACACATGAAACAGGCAGAACTTTGTGCCATTGTGTACCACCTTGACTATGTTCACCCTACCTGGTGGACACGCCTAGAGAAGAGAGAGAAAACTCCCCCCTCCTTTCTTTTAACCCTCTCCATATGGATATCTTTTATATGTAGTAAAGTGGCATTCTGGCCATTGCACTTCGGTTAAAAATGGGAATTGTGGGCTGCTGCTCTCTCTCATTATGTATGTATGTATGTATGTATTTATTTTACAAATTTCTATCACCGCCCATCTCTCCCGAAAAGGGGACTCTTTAGATTCCTTTTGAAGACTGGAAGATTGTTGTGTCACCTTGACGGTTGTTGTTTATTTGGCAAACTGTGGCTTGAAGTAATGGGCAAGCGCAGCCAGTCCTTTGCTCTTCCTGGCCTCTTCACACCCTTACTTAAATCATTTGTTCTTCCTGGTCTCAAGTATCTTTCCTTGCCTGAGGTTTGGAATAAAGAACCTCTAATGACCTTCACCTCCTTCTCTTGCCTTCTTTCTTAGACCTTTATCTTGCCTTTCTTTCAGGAGCGCAAGGTGGCATACATAGAAGAAGCTCCTCTGGTTTTCCCCCAAACAACAACCCTGTGAGGTAGGCTGGGCTGAGAAAGACTGTTCCCAAATCACTTGTGTGGTGAAGGAAGACCAGAACCTTTGTGTCCCCAGGGCCAATCCGATGCCTCTTAAGAACTGCACCACATGACTCTCAGCATTTCCCCATAATCTGAACATTATTGAATGCATTTATTATATTTAATTAATTTGTGTTGGGACTTGGGTCTTGCTTGTGAATTAGAATCAGGCTGTTGGCATCTCCTCTGTTCAGAAAACAGAAATGTTCAGTCATCTGGAGAAAGTTGTAGAAGAAGGAAAACCTTACGCACACTTTCCACTCTATTTTTCCCAAATCGTTCAGGTAGCTTTGTAGCTGAAAATCCACCAGATTCCTGGTCCTGAGTGCTATTAGGTGGGTCAGCATATGCTGCCAAGCCATTGTTTGCTTAGACCTGCTTTACTGAAGAATCCAGAGTTGGGGGTACCGTAACTAGGATATTGTGTATTTTGTGCACAGCAACATTTGATGGGTCAGAAACCTGGACATCCAAAGGAAATCAGATATCTCAGACTGGATGATCGTCAGCCTTTGGCACCGGAGGGCAAGGAGGAAAGCAACAAGGATTTGCAAAAGATTAGCAAGCAACTCGAAGAAATCTTTGGAATGGCAGACTTAAGAAATGGTACTTTCTTGTCTTTGATGTGTGCTTTATTTATTTACTTGACCGATTTGCATGCTGCCGCTGTCAGAAAGAACTCTTGGCAGCTTGCATAACAAAATACAATATAAAAAAGGCCCATACCGAAAGAAAAGCACAATAACGCTACCAGAATGTGGAGAAAATAAAAGTTGGCAAAGCAACTCAAATCAGAGGAAGGTTGTCTGGAAAAGCTCCATTTTTAGGAGCCTGTGAAAAGCAAGTGAAGAGGGAGCCAGCCTGATAGCTTCCCTGCTAGGTCTAATCCAATGTTTCTCAACCTTGGCAACTTCCAGATGTGTGGACTTCAACTCCCAGAATATCCCAGCCAGCCCAGCTGGCTGGGGAATTCTGGGAGTTGAAGTCCACACATCTGAAAGTTGCCAAGGTTGAGAAACACTTGTCTAATCAGTTGGGCTGCAGCTGGCTGAAGAAGGCGGTCCAGAATGTGTCTGGATGTCAAACCTTGAAGGGCTTTATAGGTCAAAACCAGCACCTTCGATTGGACCTGGAAGCCAACTGGCAATCAATGCAGGGTCCACAAAACTGGTGTTACATGCTCCCAACATCAGGAGCCTGCAAGTCTGCAGCCGCTGCATTCGGAACCAACTGCGGTTTCAGAATAGTCTTTAAGGGCAGCCCCAAGTAGAGCGTGCTACAGAGTCTGGATGCAGGTGATCAGAGCATTATTATTGCCAGTTTCTATTGTCTGTTATCCTCTTCCTCTGTTGTTGCCCATTATTACTTTAACTCCATATGTAAGAAGGCCCATACATAATCTTTAATTCAATTATTCATAATAAACTCTATCATAATAGAGTTTTAGGATGAAACCAGATTTTCTTACTGTATTATAATTTTGTAATCTGCTTGCTTCTGTTAAACATCGTCAGCATATACAAATTGCTCAATCAACTGATCTGTTAATTTAATCACAAAACAGAAATCGTACAGTTGCCTTAAAGAAGATGAACCACAAAGCAAAAGTAGAAGAACAGAGATTGCTAAACAAATAGCAATAGCAAAGAGTTCAAATATAATCAGCTAAAATATAATGTAACTGCAGATAATAAAATATTAAAAAGGAAACAAAATGAAAGCTAATATTCCAAATTACTACAGAGTATAAAAAACCCTTGAATTCTAAAATGCTTAATTGCTAAAAGTACTAAAATACTAGTTACGTTACTGAAATACTGAAATATTAAAGTACTTCCCTACATACCACTCACTCAGTGAACTGTATTTATATTTCATTTATTTACATCTTATTTATTTATTATTTATGCATGGAATTTCATATGATCACTAGAAGAGAGTCCTCCGAAGGGAGGAGATGGGCGGGGATAAATTAGATAAAGAAAGAGAGAAAGAACCAATAAATGGAAGATGGAAAATAACTAGGTTCAGACTACAGTTTTTGGTGGTGTTCCATACAGCAGCATGATTTCTGACAAGCTGCTAGGCAAAAATGTGCTGCTTGCCACAAAATTTGGGGTGGCTTGTTTGCAGGTAGGTAATTTCCTAGGAATCATCTGGAATACCTCTTGAGTTTTTCTGAATTAGAGGAGCTGCTGTCATGATACAGATATCCTAATATTGAGATATAATATGAAATATGCAATCTTAATTTTTTTTAAAAAAAAAAGATGCAGGATTAAAACAACAGTGGGGCAGTGTCTGTAGTATATTTTCCAGGGTTTCTCAAACAGGATTCCATGGAACCTTAGGGTTCCGCGTGAGGTCACTAGGGGTTCCCTGGGAGGTCATGATTTACTTAAAAAATTATTTCAAATTTGGGCAACTTCACATGAAAGAGATAAGTTTCATTCTTTATTTTTAGTTTAAGAACCCTATACAGGCCTACACAGGAAACAAATAGAATAATTTTGTACCTTCTCGCCTATATTTGAGCCTGAATGTGCAGGGGTTCCCCAAGGCCTAAAAACGATTTCAAGGGTTCCTCCAGGGTCAAACGTTTGAGAAAGGCTGCTTTAGTATATTTTCTCTGCATGGTCAGTCTTTTACAAGATTTTTGTATCTTTGAGAATTTCTGAAGGGAGGATATAAAAGCTCTGGGTTACTCTGGAAGAAAGAATTGGGCAAAGAGAACTGATATATGTCGAACACACATACATATTAAATTTTTAATGGTTGCTTCAAGGGCAAAGTGAAGACCTTTTTGGGGCTCAAGGCTGCACTTAATCGTTGAGCCGTGTGCTGGCGATCTTACTCTCAAAGATAGTGCAAGGGAACAGGACAAAAACAGCATTCGAATTAATTTACAGTTAAATTTGTGCATTTGCGCACGCACGCCAAATTGCAACTGTAAGGCCATATTCAAATTGAACCCATAAGGCCATATTGGAACTCCCACTACGGGGACAGAGAAAGAGTCTTGATTTCATATTTCTCTCTCTGGCACTCGGGGAAAATTCTTGCTCACTTGCATCCCCAGGATTGAAACTCCAGTGGCAGAAGACTTGAAAATAGTATGGGTTGGGGAAGGGTTTATGTTAGCTGTAAAACTAATGGAAAGAAATTAGAATTCGGTCTTTCTTCCTCTGAATGGGAGAACCCTGCACGCTTTTCTCCTTCCGGTATAAGTTCATATTGCTGTAGATATCCTGGAGGCTCCAAACTTGGTGATCTCTGAAAAGGCAGGTAGCATTAGATATCTGCAATATCTTTCTCCTTCCTCTTTGTCCAAGCTGTGTATTCCAGTTTTGGGTCTTGTTCTCAGGTGCTGTTGGCTTATACAACATTGGATTGAGCTGCTGCGTCAACGCATTGCTTCAAAGCTTGTTAATGAACCGATACTTCACTACAATTCTCCGGAGGTGAGTGAGGCTCAGAGAGTGCAGTTAATCACCCTCAACTGAAAGAGTTCCTTTTCCAACACCTGGAATGATATAACACACTTAAGTGGTACCGTCATAACAGATGCAGCACCTAGAAGACTGTGGATAATCTCAGAAAAGCTAAGCAAGATTGGGCCTGGTTACTGTTTGGATGAGAGACTCCCCCTGGATTAGACTGGGAATGTAATGGTTTGTGGGAATGGCCTTGGGAGACAGGAGGAGAGGTGCAGATTGGACAACCGGCATGTAAAAGGTATCTCAGCCCACAGAAGGAGAGAGGGCATGGGAAGAGTTTCAGAAGGGACCCTTCCCATTTTCCGGAGAGTAAAAGGAAAGAGAAATTCATTCGGTCTTGCAAGATTCTGTTAATGCAACCTTATAATAAAGATAGAGCTAGTCCTCCTGGGTTGCTTCTTGTCTGGACTACCTTGCAGGGCTAACAGGGAAGCTGAAACAAACATCCTGAAAGAAGGTGATAATAAACTTACATATTTTTGCCAAGAAAACAACATGGTCATGTCCAAGTGGCTGTGAGGAGACTCAAGGGAGACCTTGAGGGAATCTTAAAATAAAGTTTACAGACAGATGAGAATTGGGAAAGACCTATTCTTATCTCTTCTTTAATAAATTCTCTGGGTGAACTTTTAGGCAAGCCTTCTCTCTCAACCTCACCCTCCCCATCTGCAGAATGGAACAATTAATACTCATTTACAGGATTCTTGCAATGCCATAGAATGTTTTGGACATTTCCTATTTACTTATGGCCAAGTATTGTGATTAATTGAAACCATGAATGTGTTGTTGCTCCTTTAAGCCAGGTGTGCAAGAGCAATGCATTATTATTTAATAACATTTATTATTTAAAGAAATAATACTTCATTTTTATAAAAACAATTAAGTTTTAAAGCCATGTTTAAATCCTTGACCTCCTCTTGTATTGGGAAAACTATAATATCTGTGGCGTCCTTGGTGCTCTCTGAGCCTTGTTGTTTCCTTGCAGACATTTCATTGCCACACTAGGTGACATCTTCAGTGCAAAGATGGAGTGGGCCTTGTTCTCAGTTTATATACTGTGGCTTGCCCTGCTTGTGTTGGTGGGGTGTTGTTCTCTCCTTGGGAGTTGATTGGGCTGTTGTTTGCTGCTTGGTTGATTGCCTGAGTTAATAGTTCCTTGATTAGGGTGTATTGTGCTGTTTGATGGTTCATCTGGTGTTAATCCTAGTGTTGATTTTTGCATATCTGGGTGTTGATTGCTGGCAAGGGAGTGTACTGGTCTCTTGGCTTTTCTATTGTCTCTTTTGAATGGTGTGTAAATGTTGTTTACCTCTATGTGTCTGTTGATGGCTGCTTGGTCTGAGTGCCAGGCTTCCAGGAATTCTCTGGCGTTTTTGGATTTGGCTTGGTTTAGGATGCTCAGAGTTTCCCAGTTGAAACTGTGGTTGAGTCTGTCCATGTGTTGTGAGATTAAGGAGTTCTCATCATGTCTTCTGACTGCTAGTTGGTGTTCGTGGATGCGCTTTGCTAGTCTTCTGCCTGTCTGGCCTACATAGTGGCTGTTACAGTCTTTGCATTGTATGTTGTAAATAACTCCTGTTTTTTCTTCTTGGGCTATTGGGTCTTTTGGCTTGCTTAATATGTTTTGAAGAGTTTTAGTTGGTTTATGTGCTACGGTGATGCCGTGTGGTTGTAACAGTCTGTTGGTGGTTTCTGAGATGTTTCTGATGTATGGCAGTGTTGTCCTTTTCATAGTTTCCATTGGTTGGGTTGTAGTGGGTTGGGTGGTGAGGCACTTTTTGATAAAGTTGAGCGGGTATCCATTTTGTTGGAAGATGCTGTGCAGATGATCTTTTTCCTTTTTCTGGTGTTCTGGGTTGCTGCAGTGGGTAAGTGCTGGTCTGAATAATTCCAATTCGCTTCGATTGGAAACTATAATATCGGTGTAATATATTAAATAGTCAGGCTTTTATTTCTTTTTAGGTTTCTGTTGGGACCTGGCCTTAAAGTATGAGCCCAGTTTTTCCTGACTGTGAAGGACAATCACGTTTTGATTCTTTTCACTGCAGGACCAAAGTACCATTTGGAGCAGCAGAGCAGAAGGCCAGTGTCCCTTACCAAATGCTTCTGCTGCTAGAAGAGATGCAGCGGGCCAAGGGGAAGTCTGTGTACCCTCTGGATCTTATCTCCTGCCTTCGTCATCATGGTATCAGATGTAAGGAAGATCAGGAGCCTCTTGGATACCATTTGGGTGGCACAGCATTTAGGGATTGGACGGCAAATGCTGTTAACTGATGAAGGCAAAACTTTGTATTTTGGCTTATTAAGAGACAGTAAAGAACGGGGTTAAAAACATATAGGGAATTTGAAGCTGAAAGACTATAGTAATGGAAGTAGACGTGATTATTATTTGGAAAGCTGATGTAGGATCCCTTGTGCTAAATATGGCTGTCGTCTTTTTTGTTCTAGTGTTTGTTCTCCATGATGCTTCAGAACTCTATTGCAAACTCTGGAGCCTAATTAAAGGCCAAATCACAAACGTGGATCTGGTAAAATCCTAGTTTTATAAAGAAAAAATACTTTTGTCACTGTGGCTTTATATAGGCATGATGAATTAATTGATGGTAGTCCCCTTTAAGTAAAGCCCGGTTGCTAGACTTTTCACTTTGACTTTTCCCAACTTGGTGCCCACCAGAATGGTTGGGCTTTGATGGCTACTCTGACCAAGCCCCTGAAATCAAACCAGATGGTTCCACATCTCTTTTCTGAGAAGGAAGAGAAACCTGTTAGAGGCCCTGCCAGAGAGCTGTATATAATTTATTAAAGCAAATCAACTTAGTTACCAAAATTTTTATCCATTTACTGATCTGTTCATTTTATAATCCTTCTATGTGCACAGCTCACATGACTGTGGGTGGTTTACAGTGATAAGATTAAACATACAGAAATGCTTAACTCCAGGCTGAAACCCAGCAGTAAATATAAGTAACAATAACATTTATGGTGGCTCATCCATAAAATTCAACAAAAATAATAAATAAAATCTACCAGGGGCCTGATTATATAATAATATGAATTTTACCTTGTAGTAAGTAGCTGGGAAGAAGAATTCTTTAATAGGGTTCACCATGGACAGAAAAGATAACATCTGGTCTCCCTCCATTCCTGTCTCCTGTGATGGCTGTCTAAGCATCCATTGAGAGAGATGGTATTAGTGTAACATGTAGTTTGTGTCTGAGTTTGAAACGGAAGCTTGAATGGAAAGCAGCACTAAGGAAATGTGGAATCCGGCTCCCTTTACTGATGTGCTAGAAGACGAAAGATGGCTCTTTCCCAACTGTATGATCATTTAATCATAGCTGTTTTTTCCCCCTTTTGCTCTGTTGAATGTAGCTGTGATCTCTGTTGCATATTACTTACTTTGGTCAGGTTGAGGGGGAATTATGGGAGCTACAGTTCTGTCTGGACAGCAGTAAGTTGGACATGGCAGAGCATTGCAGTAGATGGTCTCAAGTGATGGGAACCAGATCGAATCCACCTGTCAAATTGTACAGTACAGTCTTCTCCAAGCTGTTGCCCTCTAGATAGACCTTCTGTGTACATGGCAGAAAGAGATTCTTGGCTGGTATCTGATACCAGATGTGGCTGGTATCAGATTAGGAAAGGCTGATAAGGAATCACATTTCTGTTGAAGCAATGAAATAATAATAATAAAAAAATCCTTTTTGGGTTCTTCCCACCTCCCCATCCCTTGAAGGTTGAACGTCTGACTCTTCTGTATACCATCCGTCTGCAAGAGCTCCTGGTGTGTCAGAAGTGTTTCCATGAAACAAAGAGAGAGAGTAACCACCTAATGCTTCATCTTCCACTGCTTGATTCTGATTCTCATCTGGTTAAGACCCTGGTAAGTTCATTTGGACATTTTTGGAGGACAGGAACGTACAACCAAGATACTCTAAGGTGGAGACAGGAACCTTGTGAGCTGGTGGGCAAATCTACTCTTTGAAGGATTCTTATAAAATGGGTGCTGTGGGAAGAGGCCTGCATCTGTTTAAGTTCTAGAGAATGAGCATTTTGTGATGATTTACTTACTTGCTTGCTTAGTCTTACAGGTCACTTCAGTCATAGATGACTCATAAGTGGCGTATATGCCAATACAGCAAACAAAAAAAATAAAGCAAATAATCATAATAAAGTCGAAAACAATAATAATAGCAACAACAACCTTCACATACATCAAGGAATAATACCTTTGATAACAATCTCCTACTGCAGAGAGGGGCCAGCCATTCTGTCAATACCAGAAAGCTTTCTGAAATAGGCAGGTCCTGGCAATTGATTGGTGCCAATCCAGTTGACTGACTGAATTGTTAGGGGTGTTCATCACTGTTTCCTTTAGCACCCCTTCTGCTGCTGTCTGCCCTTTCATTGTTGTAAATAAAGATGAAGCTCACTTTATAGCCTGCTAACGGGGCAGGAGAGCCAGGGTGGTGTAGTGGTTAAGGCATCAGGCTGGAAACTGGAAGACTATGAGTACTAGTCCTGCCTTGGGCACAATGCCAGCTGGGGAACCTTGGGCCAGTCACTCTCTCTCAGCCCTAGGAAGGAGGCAATGGCAAACCACTTCTGAAAATCTTGCCAAGAAAACTGCAGGGACTTGTTCAGGCAGTCTCCGAGAATTGGACACGATCGAATGGATTTTTAAAAAAAAAATGGGGCAGGAAGCCTGTCGGGTGCTGAAGGGCAGCTGGTGCCATTAGGGATCATGTTACAACCGCAACGCTTGGGGCTGAAGTAGATGCGGAGGAAGAATACTGTTTGTTAGGCTTTGTAAATTAAGGGGAAAAGATGCGTATCAAATTATTTATGATCTGGAGACAATGGATAGGAAGCAAATTTTTCTTCCTTTTCATAGGATCAGAAAAAGAGTCATCCACTGAAGCAGTTGGTGGAAGATTGAAGACAGTGTAAAGGAAGTAGATTGGTGCTAGTGGGCTCTCTTTCATAATACAAATCCCAAATTAGGAAGCGTGAAACTTTACAGCGTGGAAACCTTTTCCCCCAACCCTTCCAGGAATGGTCCAGCAGCTTTCTGGAAGTTAATCATCCAAACTGGAAACGCTTGTTGAATTCCATTTCACTTATCTGTGGATTTGAAAATGCACATAAAGTCTAACAGTAGGTGAAAGATAGATACTTCATAAAGCTGATTCATTACCTTAGGTAGGTGGTGAAAGTGCATTTTCAGAGATCTTACCCTTTAACATTGCCATTGGTGCTCAGGAATGATGGAAGCTACAGTCCAACACATCTGGAGAACTGCCGGTGGGGAAATGCAGCTTCGTGGCCTCAGTTTAAGGGGAAAGAGTTAAATATAGGATGCGTTGGAAAGAATTGACCTCTGTTCTTGCTTTCTATAATGCATATCTTCTCTTTTCCTAGGAAGATTCACTCCACTGTTTTTTCAGGCCGGTGCAATTAACCGAAGAAAGCATGTGTCACTGTGAGCAGTGTGACAAGAAAACAACATACCTGCGGGTAATGCTGCCTTTTGGGGGTGGGATGGGAAGAGTTATTGTTTTTGGGAATTTCATGCTCTTTATGTTTTAGGATTAAATTGTTCGTTTGTCTAAGATACTAATATTCTATCTCTTTATGCCTGGAAAAATTCCACAAGGTGGCTCCATGGGTCTTGTCAAACACACCCTGGAGGAAGCCTCCAGTATGTCTTGCTTAATGTTAGACCCAGATTTTTGGCCATCCTGGTTGGTAATTTTGGAAACTGAAGTTCAATTGGAGAAGTCCCCTCTTTGTATCTTCTTTATGTTGGCTGCAATGTACCATTTATTTGCTTTTCAGTATTGGGATGTGCTGATTTTGCAGGGGATGAAAATAATGCATTTGCCACAAATGTTGACACTGCACCTCATTCGCTTCTGTCCCAAAGAAGGCAACAGAATTAAGAAAATCAGAGATAGCTTGGCCTTCCCACAAACGCTAGACTTCAGCCAGATCCTGACAATGGAACAGTATCATCCAGATGCCAAAAAGAAGGTAGGATATTTACATGCATTCCCTCTAGCATTAAGGCTACTTTAATTCAGGGTGAACAATTGAGGGGTAAACCCAGTCCTTGAACCCTAACTCATGATCCTTAAAGCCCTCTCCAAACACAGTTGCCCAAAATTGGTGTTCCAGACCGGGAGGAGGACACAGCCTTTTTCCCATGGATTTCCCAGTATCTATCAAGGCTGTCAGTTCAGACAGAACTTTCCAATATCCTCTAATCTGTTCACCTGGAGAATTCCTGGTCCTTATACCCTGGACATACTTACTGTATACCCATATGTATATTATATATGTAGCCTTTATACCCTGGGTATACTTACTGTATACCCATATGTATATTATATAAGTAGCCTTTATACCCTGGATATACTTACTGTATACCCATATGTATATTATATATGTAGTCCTTATACCCTGGATCAGCCCAGCTCTAGGAAAATATGAGTGAAGGTGCTTTGGACTCCCCTGCCCCAGATCCTGAAATGCAGATCTTAACAAGTCCGGTGCCAGTCCTGCAGCACAAAGATAGCGGTGTAACTGTGCAGCCTTGCATGCTGGGAAGGTTTGAATGAGGAATGTTCATACGGGGTCAGATCTCAATCTCTCTCTGAGAGAGATATATTGGAAAAAGAGAGATTAAGAAATTAACCATCACACCCATCAAATAAAATAACACAATCAGCCTAACTAAATTGGTTAGCTATTTCTTCCTTGAATAAGCCTGAAGTATCAGGTCCTCTTTCCTCTAGAAGCTAGAGTGGCTCTACCTGTGATAGCCTTCGGAAAGCTTTTAAAGACCAAACTCTTCCAGAGGGCCTTTGCGGAATGACTGTTCTCCATCTTTACTCAAATCTTTCTTATTATCAGATATTGTATTACTGGTTGTTCTCATATTATTTTTATTTACTGTGCAAATTTTATGTTATTATGTAAGCTGCATTCAGTGGCATACAAAGTAGATCGATAGATGAATACTAGATATAAACATTCCTCCTCTCCTTTTAAAAAAAAATCTAATACTCAGTTTTGTAGAATATAAAGGATAAGTGAATGTGAGCCATGGGGTGGGGTGGAATGGAGAGGCCGACTGGCTTTACCCAGTCATGAAGATCTTCATGGTTGACATTCTGCATCTAGTCAGCAAATCAGAAATTATTGAGGGACTAAATCCACCTCCTTAATGACCCTTGGTGGAATTATAAAGGTACTTGGATTTTCACCAGTTTTGCTTTTGTATAAATGGTTCTGAGTCTGGCTAGGAGAAGCAGAAGTTGAATTCCATTTGTTCAGGATGTTTAACATGAGATGAGTTTATGAAATGCTTTAGGGAGCCTTTTTGTGCCAGCCCTTTCCACCTGGAGAAAGAACAATGGTGTCCAAGAAGCATGCCCAAGACTGAAGGGGAAGGGGCATGCTAGCGCCATCCTGAAATGGCCAGTAGGCATCAGGCTGTGATAACCCTGTGTGAACCGTCTGACTGCACCACTAATGAAAGAGTTAGCAAAGTGCATCAGATGTTAATCCACTTTGAAACTGCCATGGCTTATTTGGGAAACATTACTTTAAAGCCAGAAAAGATAAGGATGAGGTGAAGGAAACATCATGGGGATACAGCAGGGCATGTCTGTAGCATGGTTAGATGCAGGTGGAGAAATGCCCTTTGTTTTTTCCAGCTTGCCCTGGCAAGCAACCAGCTGAAACTTCCCAAGTCATCTGATCTACTTTTGCATGAGGACCCCTCCACCCCACCGCTCTCCCCACTAAAATCAACAGTTGCCTTGTCGGTAAACTGCCCTACTCCTTGTTCTGTGGAAAGCAAGCCTGCAAAGAAGAGTACTTGTTAGGGGAAAGAGTTGAAAAAAAGTTGCTAATGTTATGGGCAGTTGTCCTTTGACAGTAGAGATTCAGGAGAGGTGTCCTGATCAGAGTCATTCCCTGTTAAAAAAAGGAAGTTTTGCATCTGGTTGGTATGTCTTCAAAGCACTGCTGTGTCCTTTCCAGGGTGATGGATTGTATGATCTCTTTGCGGTTGTCGCACACTCCGGACCTGCTGATTTTGGTCATTATTGTGCCTATGTCTGGAGTCTCACCGAACACAAATGGTTTTGCTTCAACGATTCCAGTGTTTGTCAGGTGAGGAGGCCAGACCTTGAGGTCGTCTTACAGAATCATGATCACTCCCGATATTGCTAGATGCATTTTGACTTGAATCTGGACTTTCTTCATGGTGGGGCGGAGGGAGGGGGGGAATAAAAGAAGTCAAGATGGCAGCTGCAATCAAAAGGCGAGGAAGTTCAGTATAAAAATCAGTGGCAGGAAACATGGTTGTCTAGATGCTGTTGGACTCTTAACCCACAATAACCACATCCAATACAGTGAGGGGTGATGGGAATGACAGTCCAATGTCATGTGAACGGCTAGTGATTCTCCATTTCTGAAACAGATTATACTTTTAAATGACTGATCTGCACACCTTAACTGGGTTTATGCAACACATTAAGCAAAGGTTTGTTTAATCATGGTTAATAGAACAAGGAGGGCATCCTATTTCTAACCCATAAACCATATTTCAGCCTTGCAGTATCTATATCTTTTCTAAGCTAAAGCCAAGCTACCCATATTATGACTTAAAATCTGCCTACAAGTTGTTATTACAAAGAGTTACATTGAGATACTTGCAGTACAAAAACGTAATCTATCAGTGAATACTTGTGCTATAAAGAGGGGACACAGCACCTACCCGTGGCACATTTTTCACAGAAGGTTACTGGTTGCACTAAGTTGGCTTGTCCTTAACATCAGGTGCAATATGTCCAGTATTTTATGGCAGTGAACCACAACCCAAAAGCTTTTTTCCTGGTTGGTGTTATGTCTGCCCAACGCATTCGCACAGATTCAAGACAAGAGCAACTAACTGTCATGTTCACTGTTTCAATGTACACTGTACATCGTAACGTTTCACATGCCATGGCGCTGATGCGCGTTTCTGTTTGGGAGGGAGCTGCTGTGAGACCTTGTATCTGTGTTCATTACAATGGAATGTGTTTGGGTTATGTTCTCTGTTCAAGGCCTTTTCCCGCAGACCATCAGAAGCCGTTAGGAGCACCTGGGATTGTGAGCCTGGGAAGATTCTACGGGGGGAGGGATCTCATTTGCACCGTGGGTTTTTAGTTTGCATTTGGTGAGCTTTCGTCATTCTCGGCTTTCTTTGTGATCCTGCATACTATTCTTTAATAAATCAGATATCTTTGCATTCCTGCTGATGAGTCTGAGAGTGTTTTAGAATAGACAACCGTTACACTAACCAAGGAATGAAAATGAAACAGAAATTGGGCAAGATTGCCCAGATTATTTTGTTCATCTACAAGATAGATTGATTTGCTTCTGGGTGGTTTAACAAAATATAATTAAAATGAACCATGGCTTGGCATTCAGTAGGTTGAAACGGTTTTTGAATAAATCCTTGAATGTGGACCCTTCTGCTTTATATTCTGCAGGTATCCTGGGATGATGTCAAATGTACTTATGGAAGAGCATCTCTCTGTTGGTAAGGAAGAATGCCAGGTTTTTATTCTAATCCAACTGGAAGGCTTGGTGGTGGGGATGGAAGAAAGAGTTCAGAGCATGAGAAGGAGGAGACCTTAGAATATGGCTGGCTGTGTGGAGAACAAAATTAGATCAGTACATTTTGTTTGGGATGAACTGGCCTAGGTTAGATACAGGATACAGCAAAATAATCACACCGAAGAGCTAGTGGTGCACTGACTGAGATGCTGACTAGGACTTGGAAGACCTTGGTTTAAATCCATCATCTGCCCTTCAAGTTCACTTGGTGAATTTGGACTTGTCATTATTTCTCAACCCAGCCTCCTTCACAGGGTGGTTTTTGTTGGCAGATTGCTGGGAAAGCCTTTGGCCCAGGAGAGATCAGAAAAGTCACACACCAGGCATTTCTATAAAAATAATTTTTATTTACAGAAAGCAAAACATATTTAAAAGCTCAGGCTCTCAGTGAGAGCAGCTAAAACTCTCTACATGCCTACACAGAAGAGAAACAGAAACTAAAACAAGTCCAAGCAAGTTCTTTCCCCCCAGGTGCAAAAATTAACATTCAAAAAGGGGACAGTTGAATTCAACCTCTGCACCCGGCCAAAATGATTAGTTACCATAGTAACTTTAATCTGTAGTAGAAAACATTAACACTCCCCTTTTTATACTACAGAATAAGATGCAAACCAATTTTCTTTGACAACTCTGTCTTTCCATTCACATTAACATTATCTCCCCTTTGGTTTAACAGAAAGCTACCATCCTTCTTCCTGTGTATTTCTAAATCTAGGTTGTTATAATTCCAAGGCTTTTTAATGTGAAATGGCTTTTCATGCAGGCTTCAAAATCAAGCCTTTGTTTTTCTGTTGGTGTGAACAGCAGCAAATCATCAACATAAATGCACAGATACATACAGCCTTGTTTGTCTTTCTTCATATATACACATGGATCTGCTTTTCCTTTTTCAAAACCAAAATTCTGCAGTTTTTCATCTAATTTTGGTTCCAGGATCTAGCAGCTTGTTTTAACCCATAGATTGACTTCTGCAGTTCACAGACTAGATTCTCCCCTTTTTCATAGCCAGGGGGTTGCTGCATGTATAATTTGTGATCTAAATCACCATAGAGAAATGCAGTTTGAATGTCATAGTGGTGAACTGACATTCCTTTGAGTGCAGCAACTTTTAACAGTAATCTAATTGATTCACCTTTAGTAACTGGTGCAAAAGTCTTGTCAAAGTCTAAATCTTTCCTCTGAGTGAACCCTTTTGCAACCAACCTTGCTTTATATTTTTGGATTTTTCCATCAGCATCCCTTTTCAGTTTGAAAACCCACCTACAACCTAGACAGCGTTCATTGGGAGGTAGATTTACCAGTTTCCATGTTTTATTTTCTTTCAAGGATGCCAATCCCTGTTGCATGGCAGAATGCCAATTTTGTGCAATCTCAGGTGGTAAAGCATTCACTTGTTCTAAAGACTCAGGTTCTGTGAATATGTGAAAAGCCTTTACTGTTTCAGCCTGAAAACGTGATGGAGGAACGCCTTTATTGCTTCTCTGAGATCTGCGAGGTAATATAGGGCTTAAATTTTGACTCCTATCACTTTCCTGAGAAGCATCTGTCTCATCAGACAGATCTTCAGTTTGCTTTTCTGGTTTAATGTCCTCATCAGGCAAAAGATCACCATCAGCAAGTCCTTGCTGTTCTCTTGTGGTGGTCAGATCAGCTGGAGAGCTAGAGTTTAATCTCCCCCAGTTTTGTTCAGCAAAAGAAGCGCTTTTGCTAATTATTAATTTCTCTCCCATTATGAACCTGTAGCTCCTCTGGCTTTGTTCATAGCCAACAAAGATAGCTTTCTTTGTTTTGGGGCCTCCTTTCCTTCTCTGTTGTTTTAGAATATGAACCCAAGCAGTGCTACCAAACACTCTAAGATGGTTTACCTTTGGTTTCACACCATAAAACAAATGGAATGGAGTGTCCTGAATCACAAGAGTTATACAATCTGTTTTGTACATAACAGGTAGTAGATATTGCCTCTCCCCAATACTTAAAAGATAAATGTGAATCCATGCATTCCATTGCATTTTGCAAGGTTCTGCCCTTTCTTTCAGCAACACCATTTTACTGAGGGGTGTAAGGGTTAGAAAGAATTTGTTCTATCCCCTTTTCTGCTAGGAACCTTTTGAATTTGTGAGAAAGGTACTCTCCTCTATCACATTGGAGTGCAGATACAGGCCTAGGGAATTTTCCGTTTGCCCATGTCACAAAACCTTTAAATTTCTCAAATGCCTCATCTTTATGTTTTAAGATGTAGATGAATGTGTATCTTGAGAAATCATCAATGATGGTCATTGCATACCTTGCTTGTCCAAGACTTGGAGCAAAAGGACCAATAATGTCTGAGTGTACAATTTCCAAAGGTCTAGTTGTAACTGTCACTGTGTTTACTCACAGGAGCTTTTAGTGTTTTGCATTCTTTGCAAACTACACAGTCTAAGTATTTGTCACAGGGTTTTATCTTTAGGTCAGCACACAGCTGTGGCATTTGTGCTATATACTTGAAATTAGCATGACCAAATCTCCTGTGCATCAGCTGTACACATTGGTCATGATATCGCGTGTTGCCAACTACAGCCTTGCAGCTTGGCTTCCTTGCATTTTGCACAATGTACAAGGAGTCTTTTAATATACCAGTAGCACACAATTTTCCATGTTTACGTATCTCACAACCATTTTTCTTAAATGTTATGATATACCCTGTTGCAGCCAATTGTGCCACAGATAAAAGGTTTGATTGTAAATTTGGCACATACAACACACCTTTTACAGTTTCTCCCAAGCAGGATAAATACAAGTCACCTTGTCCCATAATTGTGGTCACAGACCCATCAGCCAAAGATACACTTTGTCTTTCAGTTTTAGACAGTGACACAAAAGAGCTTTTACAATTACATAAATGACAATTGGCCCCAGAATCTAACACCCATACATCAGAATTACCCTTCTCAGCAACCTGTGCAATTTGGGTTGCCTGAAGAGCCTTCTTCTGTGTTGCCCTTGTGTTCTTCTTCTCTGTCTTTCTACTCTTGGGTCTCAAGGCACAGTGTTTCTGCAAATGTCCAGCTGAACCACAAGTGAAGCATCGCTGGCTGGCTAGTGCTGTGGCCTCAGCTTCCTTTCCCTTCTTTTCCCTTGTTTTCTGGTATTGCAGCTTTCCAGAAGAGATGGGGGGGATCTTTCCTCTCTCTTCTCCCATTCAGCGAGTAAGCGCTGTGTAACATACGATGGGGTGAGGTCTGCTTCAGGCATAGCCTCTAGGGTACAAATCAGCGTGTCCCACATTTCATTCAGTGAGGACAGGAGGATATAGGATTTTGTGAGAGGTGTAAATTCCATTCCTCTCTCCTGCAACTCAACAAACAGCTGCTGAATATAATGCAGGTGCTCAGGAAGGCTATCTCCTTCTGCAAGGTAGGCTCTGTACAGCTTTTTTGTCAGGGTAACTTTACTCCCTGCTGTTGCCTTTACATACAAGTCTCTTAAAGCATCCCAAAGTTGCTTTGCAGACTGCATACCTCGCACATGGGCTTGCTGATTGTCCTCAACTCCCAGGATAATGGTGGCTCTAGCCTGCTCATCCTGTCTCAGCCATTCAGCACTGGGATTTTGGGGGGTTTGCTCACCAATTGGCAGCCAAAGATTCTCTCTGCGAAGATACATCTGCATCTTCAGGGCCCAATTCAAATAGTTGGTCTCTGATAGGTGCTCCAGAGGCATTGCTGAGGGCTGGGAGGTAGCCATGGCTTCTTCCTTCTTTTGCAAGTTACCTCAGCTGGCTTCTTTGTCCTGTAGACCGGCAGTTGCTGGAAAATCTTCAGGTGGCTCCAAAGAAAATCTTCACAGGTCTTTGCTACCTACCTTTAAATTGTGCATGAGGTGTGGAGCTGATCTCTCTTTTCTCTCTGGGTTTTACTGGGCTTACTGGGGACATAACCTGTTGGCAGATTACTGGGAAAGCCTTTGGCCCAGGAGAGATCAGAAAAGTCACACACCAGGCATTTCTATAAAAATAATTTTTATTTACAGAAAGCAAAACATATTTAAAAGCTCAGGCTCTCAGTGAGAGCAGCTAAAACTCTCTACATGCCTACACAGAAGAGAAACAGAAACTAAAACAAGTCCAAGCAAGTTCTTTCCCCCTAGGTGCAAAAATTAACATTCAAAAAGGGGACAGTTGAATTCAACCTCTGCACCCGGCCAAAATGATTAGTTACCATAGTAACTTTAATCTGTAGTAGAAAACATTAACAGTTTTTAATGGAGAAAAAACAGAGGAAGAAATACCAGATGTGCTGCCTTGAATTCCTAAAGGAAAGATAGATTAAAATAAAAATAAATAACCAGCAATTGTGGTTAGTGTTAGGGTTTAGTAAGTTGTGCAAAAGTTATCAATTTTGGTTGGTTTAACAAACCTTAATACAGTTTGTAAATTCAGGCTTTGATTGTATTTGCAGATTTTTATTAGTCATAAAATAATTGGCATTGTGTCCTCTGTGATTGGCTCCTGGTTCCTCCCGTTAACAGCCTTTTTCTTGGCAAGATTTTGGAAGTAGTTGGCTATTGCCTCCTTCCTAGGCCTGAGAGAGAGCGAGTGGTCCAAGGTCACCCAGCTGGCTTTGTGCCTAAGACAGGACTAGAACTCCTGGTCTCCCGGTTTCTAGCCTGGTGCCTTAACCACTACACCGAACTGGCTATCTTTTACTACTACGTTCTTTGATTATGAGACTGAAAATTCCAAACATTTGGAGGACACCAAGTTGCTTGTCCCAGTTAGCAGCAAGTCAAATTATTTGAATTCCAGGCAAAACAACTTCTTACAATTCTATGTAGTCCCCTGGAAGTTGTTTGGAGAACTAATTGCTGCCTGGCTGTTATGCTATCTGTTGATTTTCTTTCATTAATTCATTAATTTTCTCCTTCCTTCAGGGGTGAAACAGCTTACCTCTTGGTTTACATGAGAAGGAATGGCAGGTCAATATGAATGGAAATGAACATCCACAGTAACTGAGGAAAGCCCCAGTTCACATGTCCCAAATAAACAGAATCCAGCGAGATGACCCAGTGTCCATCAGCATCAGTGCATGAGAATGCACATGAGAAATGTGCATTTCAAAAGGAGAATTGGAAATGTAGTTGGTGCTTTGAGCTGCCCGGAAAATGAGGTCATAAGCAAAAGAATGAATTTCTTCCCAAACAGCCCTGGAAAGCTGCCCATATCTGCTTCTTGGGGGTCTTCTTTCTAGAGTAACCACAATTTATCAAGTAGCATAGGAGTAAAATTAGTATTTCTGCTTGAGAGTAACACATGCATCTGTTGAAAATGAAATTATATACTTGAAATTGTATTGTCTGAGTAACCTGAGTAATTTTCCTTCTCTTTAAGAGGACATGATTTTATACTGCAGCTAACCATCATCATTTCTCTCTCCTACAAAGAGTCATAGGAATTGTAAGATGCTGCATATTTTACAAAGAGACTCTTACATCTGCTTATATTCTGACTACATTGTAAAATAGAAGAATGCTTGGAGTGTATATTTCACAGACCCAAGAGTTTGCAATCTATTCTACATTTGAATATCAGTCATACCGTATAATGAGGCCTTCTCTGTTCATGTGATAACTCTGGTGCTTTAATTTATGGGGGATGATGCAATTTTATTATAGCTACTCATATGCCAGAAATTCCTTGGAATGGGCAAGTGAGTGAAATGACTCTCAAGGTATGCTCTCTTTTGAAAATGAATAGTTACTTGATCTACCCCCTTAGGTTTCCTGGGCATGTTCATAAGACTTGAGAGATGAGTATTACAGTATAAAAGATAACTATCTGGCTAGAAAGTTGGATATTTGCAAGTTGATGATTACAAATTCTGACTAAGGTAGCAGCAAAGGGTTTCTGTCTACAACGTACTTATTTTGCTTTGTTTCAATTTGTGTGAAAAATGTAGGAATGCTGTATATCAGTGTTCCTAAAACCTGGCAGCTTGAAGATGCCATAGCTGACTGGGGAATTCTGGGGGTTGAAGTCCACAGATCTTCAAGCTGCCAAGGTTGAGAAACACTGCTTTATATAAACCAACTGTTGTTTATGAATAATCAGTCTCATCAGTTGGTCTATATAATGCATTGCTATATTTATGAATGTTATATATTAATTAAATATGTTTTCTTGCTGGAAAATAAAGTAATTTATGTCATGAAGCAGTCCTTGAAAGCTAAAGTGTCATCTTAGGAAAGCATGTCCGTTCTTGCACCACAATTAATTAGACTTTTAATGGGACCAATCAAAATGTCATGAAATAGTAACCATGCCTTTGGGTCCTCCAGAACTCTTTGTTAGACTGGATGTATGGCTTTCTGATTTTATTCTCAGTGTTGTTGAATATTGTGTGTGAGTACCTTGTCAGTTGATGTTCCCCTCTTATTGTACCACTCCCATTCCTTTGATCATTTCCATCTGCCAAAATAAGCTGATTTTACTTTTTACTCCAGTGAAGGTGAAGAAAGGTACCAGATGAATTGTCTTCTGCTGGTCTGGACCTGTTCAAAAGATACTGTTAATCTGGAGATCACGCCAGTGTCTTTGACAGGTCTGAACAGCAGAAGATGAGGCAGCTGCTCTAACTTTTGATATCTGAGTCAATGCCTGTTAACCTTACCTGTACTTCGTGATTGGAAATATAGATTCATAAGGGAGCAGAGGGATTTGGTGTGCAATCTTGAGACTCTACTTCTTTATGGAATTGTGGCCCAGTTACCAGCAATTTCCTCCTATTTCCTTTTGTGGGGGTTTCTTTGGATGAAAGATAACATGGTCCAATTGTCTATCCTACAGTCAAAGGTTGGAACCACAGATTACACCAAAACAAGCCTCCATTTGTTGTTAAGTTTTGGTTTACCGTGTGGGAACCCAGACACTTGAGGCCAATTCTATGAAGCATAATTAAGTAGGTTACATTTTGTTGCAATGTGTGAATCATATGGCTCATGTGAGGTGTTTTGCTTCATCTTGCACTATAGCTTGAATGTTTTCCACCCTCACATAATTCAGTATACTGTTATTTTTTAAAGTGTTGGATAATAACTAAATTATCCAATTCATTCAGCCACAAAATTCATTGGATGAATTTGGACAAATTATGTCTCTCTCCTGTTGTGATGATAAAACAAGGGAGAAATGTGTATGTTGCCCCATGCTCTCATGGAAAAGTGAAATCTAATTCAGCAGTTTCTGAGCTAACTTTAAGGAGTTATCTTTAATACTGCATCATCAAATTATGAAACCAACAGCCACATCTTAACTGATAAAAAATTTAGGAAAATTAGTAGATTATAATAATGCAATACTAAGAAAATATTAAGAAAACTGGCCTGAAGACCAATTCCTAATGTGCTCTGTCTTCCAACCCACTGGTGTCTTTCTTTACCTGCATTGGGGTAAAAAAGATTTCAAGACCTTTTCAAAGACAAATTGGTTTACTAGCATAGAAGACAGCCATCTGCTTCCTCAACCAAGTTCTCTCATCAAAACAACTTAGTGCTACTCCTTGTCAGGGCTTCAGTGCCCTGATTCATCTATAAGTGCACTCCATATCTTCTGTTGTGATATTAACCAGATTTGAAATTGACAACATGGACGTTGGATCAAGAATGTTCTTCAGGTAAATATCAACCCAGCTCTGGCACCCCCATTAAGAGCAAGGCTACCTGGAACAGATCTTGCCTCCTAAGTTAAATTCCCTTGCTCCGTTGAGTCCATGGGCACTTTGGCAAACGGCATGAATGATCCCACTAGCCTGGAGAGAGGTGTGTGACACACTATGTATTCCTGCAGTTCATCCTTGTTTCCTTGGATGATAGTGTGGGCCAAGGAAGGGGCTGGAGAATTTCTGGAGGGGTTCAGCTATAGAGAACGTAGTGAGGAGTTTGCTGGTGGTGTGGTGGACTGAAAGGGAATCTTGGACTGTGGATATTAGTACCTGGGAAGTGACCTGCAGCTGCTCTATGAGGCTGTGGAATTTGGATTTGTACATGCTGGGAGAACCAAGGTGGAACTGAGCACTAGAGTTTCTTGAGGACAAGTAAAAGCACCCCCATTTTACAACCCTGAGTTTCTAGAAAGACGCATGCTTCTAGTTCTTCTATATCTGTGCTTTCAGTTTGTTTTGCTCCTCTCGAGTAACACCTGGCTAAACTTTTCTTGACCCTTACAAAACTTCTGTTCCATGCCTTGTTCAATATATTTCATTGGGGAAAAGGCTGGTTTACATCAATAGCATCTGTGAACTCCCTACATCAATATTTATTTATATTTTATTTTATCATTCAAACTCTATTACCGCCCATCTCCCCCAAAAGAGGGACTCTGGGCGGCTTACAATAAAATCAAAGCTACAGCAATCTCTATCACTACAGGATCCTGTTGTGGTTAGGAGTGCTCTGTGAGCTCAAACAATATTATATAATTGAATATAGAGACACACCAAGAGCAAAGCTAATTACAGTAATACTTAATCCTCTCAGAAGTGCTTTACTACCATGGATTTATATTCGGGGTGCAGAAAGAGGCTAGGGTTACTGACATGTGTCTCAGTAGGACAACACATTCTTTCATTATATAAGTCTCACGCTGGTGCCCTTCAGATATGTTGGGCCAACTCTGGAAATCTGCTGATCAGAGGATTATGGAATCTGAAATCTAACACAGCTGAAAAACATCGGGTTTGGGAAATCTGAGGTGGATATACTGAACCACAACTTGCACAACCCATAGTCACCTTGATCAATGGTGAGGAGTTCTAGGCGGCAGTATTAGATCTGGAGGGATACAAGTTTCCAGTCCTTGTTTATGTTCACACAATGACAAACTGGCAAAGTATACAGGCCAAAGCTAACCTTACAAGTTCTGGGTTCTCCAACTCTGCTGTGTCACTATTTGTTTTATTTGAGGTAAGAAGGCACTCAAGCTGAGACTAATTTCTACCTTTCCCTTTTAAAAGAGTGTGAAATGAGCATTAGCAGTGGAGGAAGTGGTCAAGGTTGGAAGAAAAGTTCATACCAAGAAATGGTTTGCTGAAGCAGGAAGAGAACATTCTCAGCTGCTGAGTTTGCTTCATTTTGACCACAAAATGCCAATAAGCCCGCCAGCCGAGTTTGACTGAAAGGGTGCCCAGGTATACTAGGTATCTCTGCTCCTGTTGCTGCAGCAGCAGCAAAGGAGACCCATCATCATTCCTTATAGTTGCTGCAAGCTGGGCTAAGAAACAGAACCACAGTATTTCCAAAGGGTTAGCAGCAGAGGGCAGCTTGGGTACCCTTTAAGAACTAGAGAACAGAAATTCCATATTTTCTTTTCCCAGTTTGGTGTAAAAGAATTCACTTTAGAAATTTATTGCAAGGGAGAATAGAATTTTGGCTAAATTTTCTGGGGTGGAGTAAGGAGGTGTTGGACTTATCCAAGATAAGGTGAACAAGGGGTGGTCTATGGGCTTTCTTTGACAATACCACTTCCTTTTTGTGTGTAAAATTTATATCCTGCTTTTTCTTTGATCACAGCAGAACCTTCAGGAATCTCTGTTTTGTCACTACAATAAACAGAGGTAGATTGGGCTGAGAGTAGATTGACTCAAAGCCACACAATCAGTTTTTACTGTGGAGGGAGGACTTGAACCTGGGTTTCCCCATTTCTAATCGAACACCCTCAATCCACATTATACTACACTGGATTTTTTATCTGAAAAAAGTTTACTTTTCAGTATCCTACTTCCAGGGATGCACTGCTGGAAATATATATCCTCCCATCTCTTTATGGTGGAGTAGACATGATAGTCTACCTGCCATGGAAGGGCTGGTGACAGTTCTGTAGGACAGATCTGATACATAAAATACACTGCCACTATGTGTTCAACCAGAGCTGAGACACCTGTATAACTCCCATTTGCCCTAGGCAGGGTCACAAATGAAGAAAAGATGTTGTGTATTGTCATACTGGATAGCCTTTCCCAACCGATATGCTTCCACATGGGTGATGTTGTTGTTTATTCGTTTAGTCGCTTCCGACTCTTCGTGACTTCATGGACCAGCCCACGCCAGAGCTTCCTGTCGGTCGTCAACACCCCCAGCTCCCCCAGGGACGAGTCCGTCACCTCTAGAATATCATCCATCCATCTTGCCCTTGGTCGGCCCCTCTTCCTTTTGCCTTCCACATGGGTGATAACTCCCCGAATTCTCAGAAATGGCAATGCTGGCTGGGAATTCTGGGAATTGAAGTCCATGTTATCTGGAAGGCCCCAATTTTCTTGACTTGCAATAAATTTGCAATAAACTTGCAATAAATTTACATGCAGCTGCCCTGGAATTTTTAGCTGTGCTTGTAAAAGAATTGATAGATTTTTTTTTTAACATATAGCACCACTGACATAAGGAAGACATATAAGAATGAACCCAAGAATTAGTGTGTTTGCTTAATGTGGCTTAAACCAGAACTATCTCCTTCCATGTTACTCACTGGCTGAGTTTGTGCCTCTCACCTAACTTATGATTTGTTTACTATGTTTTTTTTTTATAATTCAACAAACCATATTGGCTGAGTACAGCCATAAATGATAGGTTCACACAATGCACTAAGGCATGATACGGATTGTTTGTGGCTGGATCTCGCACAGGCCTCTTTCTAACCATGGTATTTTGTGAGCCACAGCTTGAGTGAGAGCCATAACAACCCCATTTTTCATTTTAAACTGCAGGTGGCACTGAAAATGCCAGCCCTGTAATGTAGCTCATTGAAAAACCACTTCCACGTTATTGCCAAGCAAACATGGGCATGCCCATACAATACCCAGGAGTCCACTTTTATTCTAGGGAAATGTTACTTACATTATACAGTAATATGATGATTGAAGTATCATCTTAAAAAATGGGTTTCTGAAGTAGAAAAGTAGAAAATAATGGTACAGTATCGCCAAACTGCCTTGTAATTTAGAAATGGTTATTCAGCTCTACTCAATGTTTCATCTGTTTTGATAAAGGCATTCATTTACCAGATCTTCAGCTCCATCCAGCACTGCTTCAGCACCACTGACAAATACTGGGCCCACTGCGATCAGTCTGTGGCTTATAACAGACTGAGTTGTTTCAGGGCTGCTCTGCACCGTTTCTTTGGTCCTGGCTGTAAGTTCAGAGAACTTGTTGGCAATTGCTTGTTCAGCTCTTCCTGTTTTGCATGATACCACCTCCTTGTGTCAAGAGGCAACCTGCAAGGCAGCAGAAGACTTTGCTTCTATAGAAGTCCAGTTAGGATTATTCATATTCACAACCATGCCATCATATTCTTCTTGGCATCAACAACAGGTTAATTTTGGGTCACATGAAGAAGCTTGACTGAACACAAGGTACCCAGTCCAGTCCCCTCCCAAGGCCTAGCACCTATGAAACTTCATGGGTGATTTCCAAGTGAAGGAATTCTCCCCCCCCACCCCTACCCCCACCCCAACAAAAAGCACACAAACCATTACCTTGTAAGCTGTAAGCTGAAATATTGGCAACTCCTCCTCCAGAGTATCCAGGTCTTTAGAAATATACTCACTTGCCTTTGCATGTACCACTCTCAACTCTCCTTAAGATGTTCTAGAGGAGGGAGATTTAGTTAATTCACCATTCAAAAAGGTTTTGCCCCCAAAGCTTTGGCATGACCTGAGAAAGACTGCACAGGATAATGGCTCTGCTAATTGAATAAGGGTTGCCAATTAATAGGGTCAGACTTTTGGATCTCTTTGAGAAGTTGGAAATGCTTATGTGGGAATCAACAGCAGCTGCAAACTCAAGTTACTACAATGCTTGTCTAGGTCAGAGATTTTAAGGGAAGAGTTGGGTTAATATTCTTTATTGACAAGCTTCCATGCTGCATTGCATTAAGTACCTGTAACTGAACATACTTACCTTTCTTTTTGAGGAAAAGATTGCTTCCTCAGCTGATCTAGGACTAAAGAAATTGCTTGCCTGGATAAATTTTTTTTTTTACTAAGATACATCTGCCTTTCCTCTCATTCTTCTTAATGACTGGGTTCACCAGTCATGTTTTGCTTAACCACACCTTGTGGGAAAAACCATAGCTCAGTGTGCTCACATGGAATATAGCTGGGTGTACACATATTGTGCCAAGTGAAGATACAGATGGGCCCAGTAGGCCCATCCAGCCTGCCTCTCTGCAAGATTTTGCCAGCAAAGGGCAGAAAGAAATATAAAGTTGGATTAGGGCTATGGTAAACATCAACCGGAACTTTTATCTGCACAGCAGTGAAAAACAGATTAATTCATGCACTGCTTTCAGCTTGCTCAAATCTCCTCCTTTTACATGGAAATGATGGTAGACATCAGAGCCTGTACAGAGAAGAATCTGAAGCATATTAAAGCTAAAGATTTGCAGGAGCTCTTATAGGAATGGGAGGGGGCAGTGTTCGTTTTGACTTCATTTTGGCACTGGGCAAAACTCAGGAAAATTTTTATTGTGCATTGAAGTTTTAGCTAGGGTTAGGGTTAGGGTTAATCTTCCTTGAAGTCAGGGCCAAAAACCAACATCACAGACAGATTTGCAGGGGGTCTTATAGGGTTAGATGTGGAGAATGTTCCTTTCTGACTGAGTTTTGGGCCTGGGCAGGATGCATTGGAAAATCCTATTGCAAGTTGAAATTTTAGCTAGGGTTGGAGTTAGGGTTAATCTTCCTTGAAGTCAGGTCCAAAGATCAACATCATGGTCAGATCTGCAGAGGTTCCTATAGGAAAGGGAGGCAGAGAGTGTTTGTTTTTGACTTAATTTTGGCCCTGGGCAAGATTCATGGGAAAATCCTATTGCAAGTTGAAGTTTTAGCTAGGGTTAGGGTTAGGGTTAGTCTTCCTTAAAGTCAGGGCCAAATACCAACGTCACAGTCAGATTCAAAGGGTATTTTCAGGAAAGGCTGGCAGACAGTCTTTCTTTCTGACTGAGTTTTGGCCCTGGGCAAAATGAATGGGAAAATCCTACTGCGAGTTGCTAGGGTTAGGGTTAGGGTTAGTCTTCCTTGAAGTCAGAGCCAAAAAACAATGTCATGGTGAGATTCACAGGGATTCTTATGGGAAAGGGAAGTGGACAATGTTCCTTTCTGACTTCATTTTGGGCCTGGGCAAGATGCATGTGAAAATTGTATTGCGAGTTGAATTTTTAGCTTGACCCAGTCCAATGAAAAAGGCAGGAAAATTGCACAGGAAAAACTTTCAGAAAGATATGTCTCTTGGTGAGGATTTCTTTGCAATATTTATAGGTTCTTCTACTGTCAACATTCATAATTGCACTTCTTAGGTTAGAATAGCCTCCCCAATTCATTTAAGAGCCCCAAATGCTGGTCAAGTATGCATACAATTCCTTTTTTATCTCTTTAGCCACCAAATAATTCCTCTTTAAAAACCAGCAATGTATCTCTGCTTAAAGTGTGGAAAATTTCAATTATATACTCTTGTAAGGGCTTTATTAAAGCCTCAAGGTAAGGTAGTTTCCCTTGACGTGAAATCCAGTTGTGTACGACTCTAGGGGGCGGTGCTCATCTCCATTTCAAAGCTGAAGAGCCGGCATTTGTTCGTAGACACTTCCATGGTCATGTGACTGGCATGACTACACAGAATGCTGTTACCTGCCCGCCGAAGCAGTACCTATTAATCTACTCACATTTGCATGTTTTCAAACTGCTAGGTTGGCAGGAGCTGGGACTAGCAGCGGGAGCTCACCCCGTCAGGCGGATTCTAACTGCCAACCTTCCGATCGGCAAGCTCAGCAGCTCAGCAGTTTAACCCGCAGCGCCACTGTGTCCCTCATTAAAGCCTCAAGATATAGTTAAAATACAAAATATAGAAGAGCTTGAGGAAAGAACTAAAATAAAAAAGAGAAACTAAAAAGCTAAGAAAAGATACAAAGAAAGTGACTTCCAACCTTCTTCAACACAGATTGTTGTTTATTCGTTTAGTCGCTTCCAACTCTTCGTGACTTCATGGACTAGCCTGCGCCAGAGCTTCCTGTCGGTCGACAACACCCCCAGCTCCCCCAGGGATGAGTCCGTCACCTCTAGAATATCATCCATCCAACTTGCCCTTGGTCGCCCCCTCTTCCTTTTGCCCTCCACTCTCCCTAGCATCAGCATCTTCTCCAGCGTGTCCTGTCTTCTCATTATGTGGCCAAAGTATTTCAGTTTGGCCTTTAATATTCCCTCAAGTGAGCAGTCTGGCTTAATTTCCTGGAGGATGGACTGGTTTGATCTTCTTGCAGTCCAAGGCACTCTCAGAATTTTCCTCCAACACCACAGTTCCAAAGCATCGATCTTCCTTCTCTCAGCCTTCCTTATGGTCCAGCTCTCGCAGCCATATGTTACTATGGGGAACACCATTGCTTTAACTATGCGGGCCTTTGTTGTCAGTGTGATGTCTCTGCTCTTAACTATTTTATCGAGGTTTGTCATTGCTCTTCTCCCAAGGATTAAGCGTCTTCTGATTTCCTGACTGCAGTCAGCATCTGCAGTAATCTTTTCACCTAGAAATACAAAGTCTTTCACTGCTTCTACATTTTCTCCCTCTATTTGCCAGTTATGAATCAAGCTGGTTGCCATAATCTTGGCTTTTTTGAGGTTTAGCTGCAAGCCAGCTTTTGCACTTTCTTCTTTCACCTTCATCATAAGGCTCCTCAGTTCCTCTTCGCTTTCAGCCATCAAAGTGGTATCATCTGCATATCTGAGATTGTTAATATTTCCTCCAGCGATTTTAACTCCAGCCTTGGATTCCTCAAGCCCAACATGTTGCATGATGTGTTCTGCGTACAAGTTGAATAGGTAGGGTGAGAGTATACAGCCCTGCCGTACTCCTTTCCCAATCTTAAACCAGTCCGTTGTTCCGTGGTCTGTTCGTACTGTTGCTACTTGGTTGTTATACAGATTCTTCAGGAGGCAGACAAGATGACTTGGTATCCCCATACCACTAAGAACCTGCCACAATTTGTTATGGTCCACACAGTCAAAGGCTTTAGAATAGTCAATAAAACAGAAAGAGATGTTTTTCTGAAACTCCCTGGCTTTTTCCATTATCCAGCGGATTTTGGCAATTTGGTCTCTAGTTCCTCTGCCTTTTCTAAACCCAGCTTGTACGTCTGGCAATTCTCGCTCCATGAATTGCTGAAGTCTACCTTGCAGGATCTTGAGCATTACCTTACTGGCATGTGAAATGAGTGCCACTGTTCGATAGTTTGAACATTCTTTAGTGTTCCCCTTTTTTGGTATGGGGATATAAGTTGATTTTTTCCAATCTGATGGCCATTCTTGTGTTTTCCAAATTTGCTGGCATATAGCATGCATTACCTTGACAGCATCATCTCGCAAGATTTTGAACAGTTCAGCTGGGATGCCGTCGTCTCCTGCTGCCTTGTTATTAGCAATGCTTCTTAAGGCCCATTCAACCTCACTCTTCAGGATGTCTGGCTCTAGCTCACTATATTCTTGCCACCTTTTCTTGATCTCTTCTTCTTCTGTTAGGTCCTTGCCATCTTTGTTTTTGATCATACCCATTTTTGCCTGGAATTTACCTCCGATGTTTCTAATTTTCTGGAAGAGGTCTCTTGTCCTTTCTATTCTATTGTCTTCTTCCACTTCTGCGCATTGCTTGTTTAAAAATAATTCCTTATCTCTTCTGGCTAACCTCTGGAATTTTGCATTTAATTGGGCATATCTCCCCCTATCACTGTTGCCTTTTGCTTTCCTTCTTTCTTGGGCTACTTCTAGTGTGTCAGCAGGCAGCCATTTCTCCTTCTTGGTTTTCTCTTTCTTTGGGATGTATTTTGTTGCCGCCTCCTGAACAATGTTGCGAACTTCTGTCCAGAGTTCTTCCGGGACCCTATCTACTAAGTCCAGTCCCTTAACTCTATTCTTCACCTCCACTGCATATTCCTTAGGAATATTAGTGAGCTCATATCTAGCTGATCTGTGGGTCTTCCCTAATCTCTTTAGTCTGATCCTAAATTGTGCAATAAGAAGTTCGTGATGGGAACTACAGTCAGCTCCAGGTCTAGTTTTTACTGACTGTATAGATGTCCACCACCTTTGGCTGCAAAGGATGTAGTCAATCTGATTTCGGTGTTGTCCATCTGGGGAAGTCCATGTATAACGCTGTCTCTTAGGTTGCTGGAAGAGAGTGTTTGTTATGCAGAGTGAGTTGTCTTGGCAAAATTCTATCAGCCTAATGTCCTGCTTTGTTTTGTTCTCCCAGGCCATGCTTACCTGTAATTCCAGGTGTGGCCCTTCAAGGTTTTGAAGGGTCTTGGGTGGCCCTTCAAGGTTTAGCTCATGGCATCATTGAGGTGCTCAAGCTCCAGCACCACGACAAGGTAATGATCCTTTGCTGAAGTCAACACAGATATAGATGCATATTTTGATACCTTAATCTCTTACTCTTAACCTTAACAAACATTGTTTCTATCAAAAATAACAATTTAATCATCAAAACCCAAAATCAAAACTTCATTTTTTTCAGTTACAAGCAAATAATCTAAAGTGGGTAGATTATTTCATACATTATGATATGAAATGATATGAAGGCAACAAATTGGAAACAAATCCAATCACAGCATTTTCTCATATCGATGCTGTCAACTTTGCCATCTGCACCAACTCCAATAAATTCACCATCCATTCTTCCCTTGTGGGAATTTGTGCATCTTTCCATCTTTGCATGTACAAAAGTCTTGCTGCTGTTATCATATACAGGAACAAAGTCCTAAATTTTGTTTCAACTTGGAAATTTCAATTATAGGGGAGAGATTTCCAGAAAGCCAAGGGCAAAGGAGGACAACTTTGGTTACCGAACTCACATGGCCTTGGAGAGACAGGACCTGCTGTCTTGTCCAGTAAAGAAGGAGGAACTTCTAAAAGGCTCTTCTAAAATGTTTGAGTTCTGTCCTGCAGCTCAAGCTGAATCCCTGGCAGAGTCTTTTAACCCAGACAATGAGGCATTGATTCGGTCAATCCCTTACAGCCCAACTTGTTCAGGAACCAAGTTTTTAAGTGAGCAAGGAACTGAAGAACCTGTCTGTCATCTTCTCCTTGCTGAGGGAGAGGATCAACCTAACAAGTTGGTTGTGAGGCTTATCAAGGAAAGAATGATCTCTTTCTAGTGGAGCTCTTTCAGTGAATGGAGGTGACTGAAGCATAAGTTGCTAATAAACAAATCAATGCATCAATGACTTTTATAGGCTTCTGGCAGAATGAAATGAAATGATATGAAGACAATCTGGGGTCCTCAACTCTGTGCTTCCTCTCCAAAAGGAGGCATTTTTCACTGGAGAACTAACTGCCAGGAAGACATTTGCATACCTTCATGAGAAATGAGCATTCAACAAAGCAAAGCACCAGCCTCAAGCATTTCCTGAACTTCCAATAAATCCTCTTCACTCCACCCAGGTCCCAGAGGCATTCTTTCAGAAGAAAATGGCAGGTGATTGCAGCAAGGGTATTGTTTGGTTTCTGGCATCTGGGTATTTTGAAACTGGCCACACCCATTATGGCAGAATAAGATGCTTTCCCAGTTCCAAGTGGGACCATTGGTCTCTAAAAGTTTGAGAACTCTGATTTGAGGTCATCATTCCACGTTTGTGCTTTATAAACCAGAAATCTAGCTGGATATCTGAGGTGGAGCAGATTCATCAATCTTAACTGCTGTTGGACTTTCTGAGGCAAGGACAATTGTTAAACAGTGCTTATAGGACATTGCTATCTGGACTGACAGAGGACTCATAAAGAGGTCATTAAACATTGGTAATCTAGAGAGTCCTTATAAATTGGAAAATTATTTCTATGGACTTCTTCAGGCTAACCTAAGAAGGGCACTTACACCTGGGCACATTGATGCATTGCCCTCAGCAGTTTTACGGGGCTGGTTCATGGGCAGTCCTTTTTCTGAATGGCTTTGCCCATTTGGCTCTGGAGAGGTGGCATCAGTTGGCCATGTCTTAATATTTTGCCAACATTACAGGGATGCGCAATTATTACTTGTTAGGCCAATTCTTGTTGGTTATCCAGACAGATCTTCTTCCTCCTGTTTCATTGCTGCTGTGATGGAATGTGAGAGTGACCTTGGGGAACAGAGGGAAGAGATGTTGCCTAGGGAACAATCAGATAAAAGGAAAGCGAGTCCAAGAGAGGGTAACAGTCTAAAGAGGAAACTTAAAAAAGACCCACCCTGACCACTCAAGTGATAAATAGGGAGGGCACAAGATTTGTATCTTCAGACTTGTTAAATTCTGTTAATGCAGCCTTACAATAAAGTAGAATTAGTTCATCTAGTTGTGTTTCCTGTTTGGTTTATCTGGGAGGTCTGACAACTGCTAGCTGATATGAACCATGAAAAAGCATTCCAGATTGCAAAAATTCTGCTATCTTACATATTAATTATGCAATCAGATGGTGTTCCAATGGTGACTACTGTCTATTGGAATACATTATTTGTGTTTTGATTTGTATATTGTCTCAAATTGCATTATTCTGGCTGATGGATTGTAATAAATTGAAATTGATAAATGGGACCCCATGGAAGAGGCTGTTTAGGGAAACAAACCAAATGCATTGAGTGGATTTATCAGATTCTGAAAGGGGCTCTGTGATACCACACCTAATGTAGTATTTTTGTCACAGCATGCCAAACTGGAAGTAGGCCCTATCAATTCAGTGGGGCAGCATTTTTGGTAAAGAGGAATAGGAGAAGATGGGAAATTCTATGGGATTCAAAAGAAGACAGAGTGTCTATAATGGCATCCCCAAATGTCAAATGTGCCTGCCAACCCCAAAAGTTGAGGAACCACTTTTTAAAACCCCACCTTCCATCCATGCTCTGCAACCAGAGGTTAGCTGGGGAGAATAAGCATGTCTGAAAGGCTATACTGCCTATGTTTCCATTTTTTAATATTTACAAATAAACTTCTTCTGAATTCATGGAAATGTAGCTTTGGGAACACACACTGGCTGATGTCAGTTCTCATTCTGGGCAATGCATATTTTTAAGCCCTGTGTGAACACCACCACACCCAGACATGGACAGTGTTCTTTTATACACTTCAGTTACTGTCTCACCTGCTTGTTTTTGTTTTGGCTCAGAAACTCTGTAACAGGGAAGCTTCTGCAATCTTGCAATTGATGTGGAGAAGGCAACTGAAGAATGCCTTCCTGTGCAAATAAGAAATAATTCAAAGCGAGACATCCTTTCCAACCTGGTACCATCCAGTATACAATTACAGTCCACATCACTCTTCTAGCTGCTGGCTGGGGGTGATTTGCTCTGTGGTCTGACACTTCTACAGGGTGCCAGGGAAGGCTGGGTTCATCAGGACAATGTGACACATTGATGTGGCACATAGCTGCATTACAGGATTGACTACCATCAAGTGTAATGATGGCTATCAATTTAAATGGTGTTTAATGTGGTGCATTAAATTAAATGGAGGTCAGAACTATCACCGGCTTTTAGTCTTTTGTTTGTAGGCTATGCAATACCTCTAGAATCAAATAGCATTGCTTTAAATGCCAGGAACTGTAAGGGCAACTGGGGAAGACTGTCATCACTCTCCTGTAAGGCCGACAAACTTCCTGGATGCATTTAGTTAGCCATAGTATGATGTGACAGTCCTATGGCCTCATCTACCAGGGATTTCTTTAAGTTCTTATGTTACAAATGGGGATTTCTTTAAGTTCTTATGTTACAGATGGGTGGAACCATTTCAGATGGCAGGGTAGAAAACAGAGTGGGTAGAGACTTCCATGAATGGAGTTGCACTCTTGGAGACTGTGTAGACATGTCCAGGTAATTTTTTTTTAAATCAACTATAAGAAATACAGTAGGATACTGCCTTCAGGTATGTTCTTTCCAGATGTTCTACAGGCCTAGGATTTCATGGTGGTGTCTAAGTCTTAACCATATCAGACCCTGCTTAGCTTTCTCAAGATCAGCCAAAGTTGTCTAGGTGTTGTCATCTGCTATAGCAGCCTTTCTCAACCTTTGATCCTGGAGGAACTCTTGAAATATTTTTCAGGCCTTGGGGAACCCCTGCACATTCAGGCTCAAATATAGGCCAGAAGTTAAAAAAATATTCTATTCGTTTCATGGGTAGGCCTGTCTACATGCATTAACAGTGTTCTTAAACTAAAAATAGAGAATGAAACATGCCTCTTTAATGTGAAGTTGTCTGAATTTGAAATAATTTTTTAAATAAATCATGATCTCCCAGGGAACCCCTAGTGGCCTCTCATGGAGGGTGCCACGTAACCCTGGTTGAGAAACCCTGTGTTATAGACAGGAAGAGAGGTACCATTTCTGACTGCTAGACAAAGCTAGTCCCAGACACTGCCTTATATGCAAATGTTTATTTATACTTGTTATTTATCAATTAATTATTTATCAATTATTATGATAGAAGAGCATTTATAACAGCACTCTTTTCTTACGCTCTTCTTGTCTTATGCTGTGCAGTCTACACTACTCTTTTCCCTTGGCATCCTACTCCTTCATTTTCCACATGTGTAAATTAGCCTCATTCATTACATATACTTATTTATTTAATTGTACTGCTCTTCCTCCCTTCCTCCCCAAGGAGCCAAGAATGGTACGCAAAAGAAACCACAATCAAAATCCACAATAAAATGATTCACAACAGTAAAAACAATAACCACAAATAAATAAAAGTATAACCATTAAAAACAATTTATTAGCCTAAAACACAGCAACTCTTTGAACTATTAAAGAGGCACTCTGGCTCTGTTTCCTTTGTTACACAGCAGTAGCCCAAAGGACCAAGCATGTCCTAAGTTGTCCTCCATTATTATGCAGTATGAAAGCCAACCGTGTTTAGCTCAGAGCAGGAGGATCCATAATCTAAATGTCACCACGAAGAAGGCCCTATGCTAGGTCACTGCAATGTTAGCCATAGGTGAAACTACCAACAGGACCTCCCCAGCTAATCTTTGCACATGGACTGTACTTGGATCCTAAGCTATTTAGGACTTTATAGATTTGTATTAATACCTGGAATCTGGAATTGGGCCTGTGAGTTTTGGGGTGTCTTTAGAAAGCTCTGGCTAAAATCCCCTACATTTGCAACCTTTTTGTTGTTGTTTATTCATTCAGTTAAAGGTGTATAGAAAACTTAGGCCAGGTAGAGAAAACCTTACTTAGGTAAAAGTTTAAAAAATCCAGAAGGCTCTTCCTCTCTTTTTCTGAAATAGGTCATGGCAGCAGATTGATGGCTATTCAACAGGGAGGAAGATTGTTATCATCAGTTGATGTCGTGATGAATGGTCACTGTGGTACATTTATACCTTGGCATTTTGCAATGTCACCAACTGTGCCTCCTGAATTCCATGGTCATTTGCCCGTACTGTTTACAAGGGTGCATTGTTTTCTTGTATCCAGGAATGCATTAATACCTCCCAAAGGACAGACAGTTGAACGTTTCAGGCAAAGGTTCTCCACGGATGCATATGCCAAAATAATATGTTAGCTTTTATGGTATAAACTGCTAGGAGCCATTTTTGTTGAATCTGGTGGTATGTAAACAAGATAGATAGGAGATACAGGTAGCCCTCGACTTACGACCATTTGTTTAACGGCCATTCAAAGCTACGACAGTGCTGAAAAAAGTGACTTGTGACCAGTCCACACACTTACAACCGTTGAAGTGTCCCCACAGTTACGTGATCAAAATTGGGGCGCTTGCAGCATCTCCGGGTCACATGATCCCCATTTGCGACCTCCCCAGGTGGCTTCTGAAAAGCAAAGTCAATGGGGGAAGCCAGATTTGCTTAGTGACAGTGGCAAAAAGGTAGTAAACTCAGGCATGACTCACTTTACAACCACTTTGCTTAGTGACAGAAGTTCCAGACCCAATTGTGGTCATAAGTTGAGGACTACCTGTAGACAGATGATAGATAGTCAGTCAGCAAGATGCCACAAGACCGTCTTTGCCAAAAGTGAGGAAAAGGTGTTCAGACAGGGATGCCAGAAATGGTGGTGGGCTTGGGAGAAGAGAGGAGAGTGATGGCATTCAATCCAGTCCAATATTCAGTGAAAAATTAAATTCAAAAGAGATTCAAACTGCAGCAAAAATATGGCAGATATGAATATTACATTGGAGGTCTGAATCCAATGATGCTGGCCCCTCAACTTTTCATGACCTATTGCCCACCTAAGCGGGCCGTAGGGTATAGATAGGGAATTAGATTTGGTCCCCTTTTCATCTGTCACTCAGCCTGTTTGCCCAAGAGATGACTAATCTGAGGTCACTTCCTTCTGCTTTTCTCCCCAAGCATGCAGGCATGAAGCACATTCTGTTGGACTCTCCCCCTGTCAGGATGCAGTTAGCTAGGAGCCAGGCTTTAGCTATCCTATAATGCATTTCCTGGAAATAAATCTCCTTTCTGTTATAGTTATAAAATCTGCTCCACTAATCCTTGGTTAGATGCCTATTCTCAGGAATGCTCGCTCTCACACACACAGAATGCTTCAACTTCTAACATACTACTAATACCGTAGGTAGGAAAATTAGATCAAACTACCCTAAAGAAGTATAGCATAACCTTACAGTCTCAAACGGGAGAAGTCTGAACTCCAGTCCAGTCACTTTCTGTAAAGTCAGGGAGAGTGGTGAAAGGGGATGATGAGGGTGGCTTATACTGTGGCTATTGACCCTTGGCAGCAGAGTGTTCCACACAATCAATGGGATCATTGACCTGATTGATACATCACACTGAGCCAAGGGTGGGAACATTTGCTCTCGGATCACAGCCTGATTCTGCATGGCTTTCCACCAACTTTCTTCCTTTTTTTTTTAAATTAAGAACTTTATTCAATTTCAACGTATATAGTTACAATACAATATAAAAACAAATTTCAAACCCCGTGTGCAAAAGGGAAGTTCTGACCTTTAGGGGTCCTCACCCACAGCCCCAACAGATTTTCCAACAGATTTTCCTTAAAGGAATATGCTCACATTAGGAAAAAAGGCTGCCCAGCCCTGTATCACTGGCTGCTTAATGACGGATCATTGAATCTTGACCTGCCTTATTTTGTGCAGCACAATAAGATAATAAATCAAATTTATAAACACAGTGGCTGGGTTCATACAAAATGCTAAGCTAAAACCTTAACCACCTGCTTAGCATGATGTATAAGTGCAGCCATTGTCCATTGGCACTGGTATCACTGGCACTGCACCAGGCCTCTGTCTGCCCCTATCCTTAGTTGTAGCTGCTAGAAACTCACGTTAGGGTCTCAGATGCAATTTTATCTTCCTTCCTCCCTTCCTTCCTTTTCCACATTAGTTCTTAGCTCAGCCTGCCTCCTTTTTCCAGCAAGGATCACTTTGTACAACACAGCAACCACGCCTACGTAAGTAGTGGTTGAGTTCTATTGCTAGACTGCATTTGTCCCTCTTCTTTATTTATTTATTTTGTGTGTGTGTGTGGAGGGGGATTATAGTTTAATCTTGGATGTCAGGGGTTGTATGTTGTGGGTTTTTGTAGAGTCACCTGTATGAGATGGGTAGCCAAATACATACATACATACATACATACACACACTGACTTGGCCTCCAAAGGAATGGGCTTTGTTGGTCTGATATTTGGGACATTAGCTACCTGGCCAACTTTTAGGGAAGATTCTAACTTTCTTTACTCCTCCCCTCCTGCAATTTGTACATACTAAATCCACTCTCACTGCTTCTGTCTTTGGACTGCATACAAGCTCCAAAGCTATTCAGAAAGCTGTTGGAAAGGTGCAAAGAAGGACAGTGAGAATGATAAAGGGATGGGAAACAATGTCCTGCAAAGAAGCTGGGCATGTTTAGCCTTGAGAAGAAATGATGGAGGATAGGATAACCCTTCTGAAATATCTTAAGGGGTTACAGGGAAGGTCAAAACTGTTCTCGAGATTTTCAGATTACAGGACACAGAATAATGGTTGTATGAGATCTTCCTAAAGTTAAGAACAGTTTGACAGTAGAACCAATGACCTACTGAGGAGATTAGCAACAGTTTCCTTGATGTTCAGCCAGACACTAGACAGTTATCTGCTAGGGATGCTTGAGTTTAGATCCCTGGATTCAGTAGTCCAATGGCCCCTTCAAGTTTTATGATTAGATGATGCTATAAAAGAAGCTGCATTAGGCACTGTGGCTGCTCTTTTTCTTTCACAGATCCCATGTTTACATAAGTTTAGTTACATATATTCATGGAAAGAAAAATGATGGAAAAAGTAGCAGGAGGGAACATGTAGGTAGTCTTTGTTTAGCGACTGCCTCATTTAGCAACCATTTGCAGTTACCACTGTGATGAAAAAGTAATTTTACAACCAGTCCTTGCATTTATGACCTTTGCAGATTTCTAAAGCAAAGGAAAGTTAAAGTAAGATCATAGGCACAGTTGCGGTTTCACTTAGCAACTGTTGTGCTTAACAGCTGAGTTGCCAGTCCCTATTGTGGTTGCTAAATGAGGACTACCTGTAATTGAAAGGGGACCATTTGAAAAACAGAGTGAATGATGGAAGGCATTTAAATAATAAAAGCTTTGTCTGAAAGCGCCTCAAGGCTGACTCCTGGCTTCAGTTTAATGACAATAAAAGTCAGAAGGAGTCTGGTGGCACCTTTTCAGACTAACACATTCTATTAAAAGATATACACTTTTGCGAACAGTAGCTCATTTCATCAGATCTATATCTGCTGAAGTGAGCTACTGTTCACAAAAGTTTAAGCCGTAAATAAAATTAGAAATAAAATTATCCATGTATTCTTCTTTGTAAGATTTTAAGAAAAAAAATTTGCATGAAGAATTAGTGCAATGGTTTGGTAATTCATTTGCATTTTCAAACTTTGGTAGAGGTTTTTTCCCAATCACTACACATACACACACTACACCATCGTTTCTCAACCCTGACAACTTTAAGATGTGTGGACTTCGACTCCCAGAATTCTCCAGCCAGCATGCTCCCTACCCAGAATTCTGGGAGTTGAAGTTGACACATCTTAAAGTTGCTGAGGTTGAAAAACACTGTTTTAATTCATCCTTCTCTCTCCCCCCTCCCCCCACCCATCTTCCAGCTCATAATGATTGCTTGATGCTTTAGGGCCAGCCTGAATGTAAGATTTCTGTCCTAAAAACAAATCCCAACTCAAAACAGGTATGGGCTTGCAGTGATATTGAATAGTTGCTTAATGCCTGGTGGAACGCTGAACAGGAGCCAGGAAGTGTTACAGTTTCCACCGAGAAACTCCTTTGTAGTTACAATAAAGCTGTTCAAGATATGATCAGACAGCTAATCAGCTTCAATCCAGCTCCTTCAAAGTTATGGTCACTGTAATCTGTATATCTCGTCATATATTTCTATGGTGAAATTTGAAAAGTGCATCATTGTTGACTCTGTATTATGGCTAGCACGTGTTCCTGAAAATAAAGATTCGTTGGAAAAATACTGCAATTGGAAAACCAGTCTTTCTGATGCTAGAAAAAATAATTCCATATACTGTACAGGTAGGCTTTTTTTTTTTGAAGTTTTTCACTGTAATTTTTGTTGGGGATGCTAACAAGTTAAACAGCGATCAACACATTTGCTAGTCAGCAGGGGAACGACTCTGTCCCTGCAGCAATTGAATTATTCAAGGCCAAAGTTTTTGACATGTTGCTGTTTGGATCACAAATGTGTATTTACAAAAACTTCTCAATCCTTGAATGAATACAAACAAAATTCTTAAAATCAGTGGCACATATTCCTTACTCGACTTCTAATGCTATCACCAGATTAGAGCTAGGTTGCCTCTCATTTGAGGCCCAGGCAAGATTATGTTGTCTAAGATTCTGGGTGAAACAAATCATTTGGGGAACCTCATTGGTATAACTCATTCCATATGATATACAACAATCTACTCCAAAAAAAACCCACACACAATGAATTGACCAAGATCTGAGTCAGTGTGGACTGTCAATGCCAGACCTACTTGCTTTAGGTCTAGAAAAAACCCTGGTGGAACTTAAGCAGAGGGCATGAGACTTAGACATTGAGGCCAAGAGCTAAACCTTCCCATCTGTCATACGAATTGCTCTCTTCCCCTGGACATTCCCCAATTAACTTTTATAAGATTCTGTACGCCTCACGTAGAAGGGCCTTCTTCTTAGCCCTTATAAATGCCCTCACTACTAGGGTGACAGCTGATCAATATGCCAACTGTCCATACGAAGATTATGTTTTTGCTCAAATCAAGAGGTTGAGTCTGTTTCACACATCCTCCCAAAGTGCCCACTGTATGGGCACAGGAGGTCAGAGCTAATATATCCACTCTTTAGTCTGATAAACTCTACTCATGATGAGATTGAGATATTCTTACTAAATGATCAATACCCAGGTGTTTTGAAGGCAATAGCAAAATTTTTATTTTGTAGCTTTAGTTTATAGAAACTGGTGCCTTTAACGAATTGTTCATTTTATAGGGTTTCGTCCTCTTAAAAATGCATTGTTATATGTGTATGTATTAATGGTGTGCTGTATTTTAAATTTTGTGACTTGGTCTTGAACCATAAACAAACAAACATTATCTCTACATCTATGTAAAAAAAGGAATAGAATTTTTCAGCGCACCTGGAAACAATCCTGTGGGTAATTAGCATGGACAGTCCCAAAGAGGGTGGCCTTTGTTATTCCAGTTTTAACCCTTTTATGAAACCAAAGGCACGGAATAAAAAGTGGGACACCAGGTGACTCATTCCTTTTTCTGTACTATGAAGCAAACAATTTGGTGGATGGGGATGATACATCCAGCATTGCTGAGATGCAAACTCCATGCTGGTATATTCTGCTATAATAGCTGCTTCTTAAAAAGCAAACAATTCACTGCTGTCTAATACACCTCATATTCTTTTGGTAGATTTACATGAAATCCATAAGTGACTGGAAAAATAATTGCACAGGGAAGCAACTATAGAGACTTCATTGGTCCATGAAAAAAAAAAGATGTGCCTCCTGGGAATTTAAATGGTATTGTGTTTTTAAGGTATTACGGTCAGTATGCGTGGTATATTCTGGGGAACTCCAGAATGTTTTATTTTTTTCCCTTCCATCTGATACATCAATATCAGAATACATCACCTCCCAAGGGTAGTTCAGGAGTTTTCCAAAAACAAATCTGCCAGAGTAATAAATGTTTCATGAAGTTCTGGATGTCACTGAGCTATTAACAATTCAGCCTGAATTATAGTATAGGAATTATTTGCACATACATATCCTACAGAACTCCTTTCAGATTAAGCCTCAGCCCTGCTGATTAGTAGATGTACTTGTAAGGCTGTGATTCAAGGTTTTTGTCTTGTTATACTTAGAGCTAATTGAACAAACTGTGGTTAAACAAACCATGGTTTAACATGGTTAAACCAAGCCTTATGCAATGCCCAGCTGTGGCCTTTGGGGTGTGCAGACAAATGCTTTGTTGGTCAAGGAGAAGATCACACTAAAAAACAATTGAAGAGCCAAAATTGGGGAGTTGAAGTCCACACATCTTCAAGTTCCCTTCTCACTGCCATAGTGATTTAAATCCAGGAGGTAAGGTACATTCTGACTGTTAGAAAAAAACTTTTCAACAGTGAAAGTAGTGACTCTGGAACCAATTATCCAGAGAGTTGGCGGGGTGCCCTTTATCAGAGGTGTACCAGCAAAAGCTAGACAGCCATCCATTTGGGATGCTATAATTTGGATCCCTGCATTGAACAGGAGGTTGGAAGCCCCAAAAACTCCTTCCTTGACTTGTCTCTTCCCAGAAAGCAACTTTAATACTGAGCATCACAGAGGTTCCTGCACAATACCATCTCTGAGGGGATGCCAACCCTTTATTCATATAGTGTACTGCTGACCCATTCTTCATCCCTTTTGGGGTGAGGTCTATCGGTAACCATTCTGTCCTGGAAACCACAAGGTATTTACTGTGAACATTACAGACTTTTAATACATCTGTTTTAAACATGTGATTTTTGAAATGATTCATAGCTAATTTGATTTCTATCATCAGGAAACAGAAAAACCAATAGAATAACCAAACAGCTTTATTGAAGGTAACACTATTAGAAGAATATACTCCAAATTCTTGAATGAGAGTTCCATATAGAGTAACTTAAGAGGCATATAGCCCCACCAAAACTTGAATGCACCAAGTCTGGAGCCAAAGAAAGAGAAAGAGTTCAGTTTAATACAGGCATACATACAAATCGTTAAACTTTATTTTCCCAAATGTTAAAAAAGATATTTTGAAACGGCATCAGAAGAAATAATCAAAGACATTAATCTGAAACCGCTTCAGAAGTAATACAAAACTAATGCAATCACTGCTGATTTTTCTAAAGCTCCAGCCACTTATGATCTTGCTAGAGAAAGGTATGTTCATAAAAACAATCACATCACATTCAATCTAGGCAGAATTAGGTTTATAAGGATTGCATGGAGAGGCTGCTCCAAAAAGAAATGCCAACAAAATCAACACCAGCCATCCATTGTGTACTTCTGTGGTTCGGAGGACTTTTAATACTCAATGCTGAAAGGATATTCCTTGTGATTAATACACCTACAGGAAGAAAGAATCAGACATTTGAATTAATGGTACTTAAGTCTGTTTTGGGAGGGGGGGGCAAAGCTAAGATCTGTATCTTAGTGCCATAAACTTGCTATTCCAAAAGTTCTTGGTAGCATCTAGCATGAGCTTGCACAAGTTGTGATCCTCAAGCAAATGTAGCCTCTAGCAGACACACAAGTCTCTTCACTTTTTTTTTTTTTTGGTCACCTTCAAAACTACAAAGGTAGATCCTCTGTTGTAGAAGCCTGGCTGGATTAACATAGGTAAAGGTAAAGGTTTCCCTTGACGTAAAGTCCAGTCGTGTCCGACTCTAGGGGGCGGTGCTCATCTCCGTTTCAAAGCCTTGGAGCCGGCATTGTCCATAGGACACTTCCGGGTCATGTGGCCAGTATGACTCACGGAACGCCGTTACCTTCCCGCCGAAGCGGTACCAATTAATCTACTCACATTTGCATGTTTTCGAACTGCTTGGTGTGCAGAAGCTGGGACGAGCAACAGGAGCTCACCCCGCCGCGCGGTTTCGAACCGCCGACCTTCCGATCGACAGCTCAGCGGTTTAACCCGCAGCGCCACCGCGTCCCTACATAAAGCATAGTAAATCTGCATTTTAATTGTGACAACCTGGGGGTGGTTAGCGCCTTGAAGAGGCTCCTGTGAATTGAATTAAATTAAGTTTTTAATATCCCTATCTTGGCGTTTATATTTTTACTTAAGAATATTGTTTTTATTGTATGCTAATCTTTATTGATTCTAGTTTTATTGTAAATTGCCCAGAGTCACTCTTCGAGTGAGATGGGCGGTGGCTAAATTCTAAATACAAATAAGTAAATAAATTGCTATTTTGCAAATGTCTAAAATTGGGCCTCAGAATGGACTAATCATAGGAACCTTCTATTCAAGCCAGAGAGTTCATTGGCAAAGACTCAATATGGCTGCTGAACACTGAATGCTCACAACTCTAAAAGAAGTCAGGATACAGTGAGCCTACAACTGCCTCTTTGACCCTTCCCCAGTCTGGTGTCCTTCACATATAGTGGACCATAAGCCATGCTGGCTGGAAATGCAGGAGTTAGTCCAGCATACTAGAGAACACAAGGTTGTCAAAATGACCTTTCATCATTAGATACATATATAAACTTGAGCAAAAGAGCAATTGAGTAAATACTTCCATCCCTGTGTGCTGGTTTGTTGAATAAGTTGGTAATCAGTTGGTTCACGCAACTTACTAAACAGTAGTTTATAGACCATAAGAACTGGGTTTGCAAAACATGTTAAACCGAATCCAAAGGAATGATATGAGGGCTTTGTGTGACATGTGAATCCAACTAGGAGGTCTTGTTTCTGATAAAATGGATTAGGCTGAACAGCATGTTATTTATATTGAGAGAAGTGTTTGTTTATTATAACTAGTCATTTACCACATACCACGTTATGGTTTGATCCATGGTTAACATGGAGATCTCACCCTATTAAAAAAAACCATGTTGTGGAACTATATTGATTTAGATCAATTAAAATTTCAAAAATGGACATAAAAATAACAAGTAAAACTAATTCCAAAAAGAGCAGTCTATTTACTTAGTTCTGAGATCATTTAGATATGTGAAGCATGCATCATTTAAAAAAAAAAAATCATACAAAAAGCAGAGACTAGTTGCTATTAAAAAAAAAATGTTGTACTAAATATATTTCAAAGGTTCTGCTGCATAGCAAAACCATCCAAGGGCTTTCTCAGGCTGTTGCCCACAAAAGCACTGCAGCTCTAATTTGTACTGAACTGGACAACAGTCCAACAATATTGTTTTCTCCAAATCATACTTACGAGGTCATTGCACACGCCCTCCAGTTCCTGTTGAAGCTGAGGATGGTTTCCATGTCCTGCTTAGACAACTCAAAGTCAAATACCTAGCAGACAGGGAAAAACAAGGAATTCTAAGGAAAACTCCCAAACCCACAATTCTGTGGAATGACATGCTTCAGGAACCTTTAGCACTTGGGTCCATATACCAGATATCTTGAACTACAGCTCTTATGATTTCCAGTTTCTACAAAGAATTATTGCCCAAGATTTCTGAAGGTCTAAGGAAACACTCCTGTTTTTCATTACTTTAGAAGAGAGAGATTTTCCTCCATGGCTAAGTACTCTCTTTAATGGCCTTTTTGTGCCTGATTGTGTTGCCTACAGAAATATTCAGTAGCACGGAAGGTTTGCATTGATCTATGTCATCCTCTGCTTGAAATAATTACATTTAAAACAAACAGAACACTCTTCCCAATTTGCCCTAATAAAAACAAGCAGGCCAACAAAAATAAGGACAACATTAAACACAACCCACTCCCAGCTTGTAAAGTTAGTTTATAGTTGGTTTGGGTAACTATTTGGCAACTCTGGAAATTTTTCGGCAGATTCCACTCGTATTATCTAACCTGAACAACCAGAATATATTGCTTTTTTGATACCAATCTCAAAGCCATAGGAAAATTGTATGCTTGCCAGTTACTGCTTAAGTTGGTGTTCCTTCTTCCCCAAAGGCTGTAACTTTAGAAATGAGCCACAGAAAATACTTCTATCATTTCACACTATTTAGTTCTATTCTCTGCCAATATTCTTTCCACCTCCGGGTTCATGTGTAACTGCTATCAGCCAGGGTAAACACTTCATCAAAAAGTGATGGTATTCTGGGGGCTACAAAAATGGGGCTGGGGTGGCCCTAAGTGGTCCAGAGCTTGCCACCCTTAGCTCAGATTAAATAGCCTAGACAACTGATAGGTGAGCCAACCTGTGCAGAAGAAAGGTATAGGAGAAATTAGTGTAATTAGTCTCTGCATTAGCCTGCTTCTATCAAGCCCTACAATGCCAACAGCTAAGTGCACATATAATAGTTGTGTTGGTTTTTGCTGATCTCCGCATACCTCCATGCAAATAACTCTTTGCCTAACAGCCTACCTTACCTTAGCCCTTAGTGAGAAATGCAATAGCTGCCAGATATACAAAGAGGCCCAATGCAACTATAAGAAGCTATAGCTGGGTGGGGAAACATGTGCCTGTCCAGACATGTCTTCTGTAACTCCAACATAGCCAATGAGCAAGAAAAATAGGAACTGTAGCAAAACAACACTAGGAGGGCTCAAGAGTCCTATAATTCATTCAGAGCCATCTTTCAGTGACATCCATCATCTCACAACTGGGGCAAGCTGTTTCAGTCTTGGGCATGAAAGGACAGAGTCTTCAAGTTAGGGTTAGTATTTCCTCACTCTTGCTCAACTCATGTAGGTAAATTCATTTCAAAAGCAGAAAATAATTGCATTCATTTTTTAACTCCCTGGTTTACAAAAAAAGTCTCAATGACCAATTCAGTCGATGCACTAAACCATCAATCCAATAAAGCACATTATGGCTTAGTGTGAACCCAACCAGCCTTTGTAACAATTGTCCATCTTCTTCAGAAGCATCTGTCTGGATTAGAACTAGTTTCCTGGGTCTTGAGGTCTTTCCAACTTCTGCTATCTAAATCTTAATAAATTGAAGAAGTCAAGAGAGAAAACAACAAAAGTATATGCTCTTCCATAATTATGTATGAATTTGAAATATTTAATGAGCAGAAAAATCTCCATTTAATGGACAACATATGTCATGTGAGAGCCAGGGTGCTATGGTGGTTAAGATATTGGACTAGGAACAAGAAAACCCAGGTTCTAATAATCTCTTGGGCCAGTCAGGTGATTTTGGGCCAGTCACTGTCAGCCCTACACTGGGAAATCAAAAAATATCCATCTGCCAACACATACTGGACCAGTACAGTAGATTACAGTCCATGACCTCCAATGAAGAGCCCTTCATCCTACACTGGATTGATTTGGGCTGCTGCTGCTAATAATAGTAATAATAATAATAATATGCCATATAGGAACCAACCAGTCCAGAAGCAGATGTTATTTTTACCTTGAAGTTTTCTTCAATCCGTGCTGGAGTGATGGACTTGGGAATCACAATTACATTTCTTTGGATGTGAAACCGGATCAGGACCTGATAGCCAAGACCAGACCAACAAAGTAAGGATTACTGATCAGAAAAATTATACACCACTCCCCCTGCCCCTGAAAATCATGTATGCACACCAACATACTGACATAAAATCTCTTCTAGGAAAGACACCCACACACTGGATAGTTTTTTGCACTATTTGGCATCTTGGGCAGTATAGTCTACATAGGAGTTATCTGTTGCGCCCAAGAGCCTGGAGCCTGCAATAAGAGCAGAACAATGTCCACTATGCTTGGGTGGGGGTGGAGGGGTAGGAGAGCTTCCAGCATTTCAGAGTCTATTTGATTGCTGTGACATGTTGTTACTGTTAAACACCACTTACTTTCACGCCCTGCCTTGAAGCTCTATCAAACTTTGTGAAATGTTGACTCTTTGCCCTGTCTCAACAATGCTTTCTGTCTTGTCCACTGAATACCAGCCAACTGTGAGAACCTTTACTAATCATGAACATGGACTAGGACAACTTTAATGACCAATTGTGTAAGCATCTGAACCTAGATATATCGCAACTTTGCTAAAGCCTTGAGAAACAGGATACTCACCAGTCTTTTCATAGAGGCACTTACAAATTTAAGTTATTCCTCTCCTGCCAAAATCCAGACTATCACATGATAGTGCCCAGGTCTCAAAAGAGCTACCAACCCATGATCTGGAATGCATGTCCTATCATTAATGATTTCCTTACTTAATTGAGAGTGAACAGAAGATAGATTGGAATCCATTAGTGGATTTTGGAGCAACTGCAGTAGATCTGCAACAGTTTCAGACTTTCATGTATGAACACACTGCAATGGCTACTAATGAGGTGCAGAAACAATACTATCAAACTGCATCCTTGTGATAAAAAAGACATACAATTTAACAAACAATAAAGTTAACTTAGTAAAGTCTGCTCGATCCATTCCAAGGTCCAAAATACACTGCTTAATTCTTTAGAAATATTTCCAATGAACTCAGTGGTCTAGTTTTTCAACCTCAGCAATTTTAAGGTGTGCGGACTTCAACTCCCAGAGTTCCCCCGCCGGCATTCTGGGAGTTGAAGTCCACCCATCTTAAAGTGGCTGAGGTTGAGAAACACTGGTTTAACATACTGAGAGTTGTTATATACAAGGATTGCGTGCAGCTGCACAAAGATTCCGCATATTCTGATTTACTAACCATCTGATTTATCAGATTTCCTACTTAACTGCACACACACACACCTGAGCTGCTGTTTTATTGTGCTTAGCTGCAATCTCTTTAATTTTTGGATCATCCAGGAGTGAAGGATCTTCAGGCTTGGCCCTAGCATAAAAAGAAACCATGGGTAGCAGATAATTAACAACACTGAGAAAACTGGTGTTTAAAAGGAATGAAAATATTGCTATCAAACCGCAAGGCTAGCTAGCTAGAATGGGAAATGAAACATCAGTACGGTATCTTGTAACATTTTGCCAAATCAGCTTTTCTCCTTAATGGATGATTTCATCCTCTATGAACTGTAAAAAGACGAGAACTCGTTCAGTTCAGTGATTTGGCAATGAGATGATAAGCCCATGGCTTAATGTCACATTAGCTCTGAACTCAACTGGTGATCTTTGGAGGGCTTTCTCACACACATGTATTATTTAGCTCAGCGGTTCCCAACCTTTTTGGCACCAGGGACTGGTTTTGTGGAAGACATTTTTTGGGCGGGGGGGGATGGCTTCGGGATGATTCAAGGGCTTCCTCTTTTTCCCAACCTTTTATTCTTTTTTCTTCGCACTGTTTGGCGATAGCAGCCAATGGGCTTGCTTTCTCTGACAAGGCAGAGCTCAGGCAGTAATGTGAGCGATAGGGAGCAGCTGTAAATACTCGGGCTGTAAATTTGCTCGCTCGCCCACTGCTCAACTCCTGCTGTGCGGCCTGGTTCCTAACAGGCCACAGACCAGTAACGGTACACGGCCCGGGGGTTTGGGACCCCCGATTTAGCTGAATCATGGCTATTCAGTTAAATTATAATTAATGAAAATCACCCAACATGCTAAACAAGGAACAATTTACAAAACACATTGGTTAAATTCATATAACACGCTAAGTAAACTTACAGCCTGTGTGAGTTGTGTAAATAAAGTCTATGGCTAGGTTCAACCAACATAAATTATGGTTTATTGCACAAACCAACATTGACTAGGTTCACACAACATACACTCATGAAATGGGTTTAGGCTTTATGTATTGTATGAATCCAGCTTCCTGACCTTTCTCCATCAAATCTGTCTCCTGCACTAACTTACGTGTTTCTGTAATTCAACTACTGCTGCTTCTGTTATTCGCTGTATATTATATTATCGTTTTTTATTTTTTATTTATTTATCAAATTTTGTGACCTCCCATCTCCCACAAAATATTAAATATATTAATAGTTACTATTAATAATCATTCTAAGTATTTTTGTAAGGTATACATATTTCTCTTACTAATCACAATTACAATTTTTGTCGAGAAGGTAAAAAATTATTAAACTCAATAAATGTGTTTTACTTCCATCACAAAATAGGTAGCTAGTTACTCTATAACTGACATAAATATGTCTCCTAATACCCAGGTTTCAAGAAGTGAGTTAGGTAGGGAGAATTCCTTGTCTTCTATCTGCTGAACTGCAGGCCCATCATCTCTTTTTGCAGATTATGATGGCTGGGGATGCCTGGCCTTGGTCCAGAAATACCCTGAGAACCACATTTCTCCACCTTGCTTTATAATTTCAGGACATGCATTAGTTCTTGAGCCATTTCCATTTCCCGTTCATGCATTCCAATATGCTGTTAAAGATTAGCAAATCAGATGTCAAGACCTTTCAGCATCAGCACATTTTGATCAGCACAGGAGCAAAAGACCAACTGTTCTCACCAGGGTCTATCAGGAGAGCCAAGGGGACTATAGGCTGTGACAGTAATCCCTTTGGATTGACAGTAATCAATCAGCTTTTCCTGAGTAAGATACGGGTGGCATTCAACCTGAAACACATAAAATATGGATTTTAGTCTATATGTATTTCCCCAAGACAGGTTGAAATTCAAAATAATTCCCATTATTTTTTAAAACATGATCTGCATTTGGGTCAAGTTCAACTGTGGACACAGCATGGTGTCAGGCCCAGCTCAAGGACAACAACGTCTCGCTCCAGCCAAACTCCAGTTCTTTATTTGCTCACACTGTACAGACAGAATCTTGCCAGACTAAAGCTACTCTACCTAACCTAAGGGGAAATAACCTGGGAAGGCTCTAGGGCGGGGCTTCTCTGAACCTCTTTCCACAGTCCAGGTCTCCTGTCTTGCCCCCCTCCTTGGAATGTGCTCCCTCCTTCCTGCGAACCAGCTGTGTTACTGTAGTCCATCACATCACCTCCCCGTTCATAGACACATTGCATCACACTCAGCAAGCTTCTTGACACCGTGGGAGAAAAAGTATGTCCAGTTTCAAACAGCTCACTTCCTCAGGAATCAACATGATAGATTTCCTTTTTTAAAGCTACAGTGCCATCCATGTCTGATTTCAATCACAATCCTTCCCTATATAACTGTATCACACCGCAGCCCTTACTTAATGGGTAGCAGGATTTTAATGCTGCACTTATTTCAACTGTATTTTGTTTATTCAATAAATCATGATTGAATGACAGGTTAACGTCATGCTAAATGAGGTCATCCTCTTCCCAAGACAAATTCCACAATGATATTAATGGCAACTATGGAGAGGATTTGTGTGTTACGGGGAAAAAGAATAATTTTGGAAATTGTAACACAAAAATCAAAATAATATGTAGCTTAACTGATAAAAATAAATGTCTCCCATACACTTTCAGAAAAATTCTGAAAAAAGCAATTGTTCTTGCAGTCTTAATGGGCTGAGTTCTCCTCTTGCTTGCAAGTGTACAAGAATGCTGTTGGGAGTTTATTTGTATTTCTGGCTGAAATGCTTATTAAGGAGATACAGATACCATGGCAACTTCCCAAAAATTCTTTGTATGAATTTTATTAATCAGGAGGTGCTGACTGAATGGGCTTTGCAAGATACCTTGTTTCAGAAATATCTGGAAATTCAAAATTTGCTTTTGAATGAATAAGCAAGATGGTTGGTGCACAAGCAGAATCCAACAGAACGTGCAAGCTATACTTAGAAAGTAATTTTATTCCAAAGCATGCTTGTCTGTCATACAATACCTCCTTTCATAATATACCATATACTGTAGAAATGCAAGAAGGCAACTATTACATTTTCTAATCAGTTTGAATTTGTGATTGCATTATTTATGAATAAGATTGATATTTCAATAGATGATGATGATGATGATGATGATGTGCCATCAAGTCGTTTTCAACTCCTAGTGACCACAGATGGATTTTTTTCCATGATGACCTATCACTAACTTCTTCTTTCAGGTCTCCCAACAGTGCACTCATTGCCACTGTAACTAAATTTTGATAAAACTCCCACCAAATTCATTACAAGTGTTCTATTTTTCCTTTCCAGGGTAAGGTCTGAAAAAACTATTCTAAAACATTTCCAGCCTCATCCCTTTGAACTGGAGAAAATACAATTTGAGATAGTGTTTATTGGCCAGCCCGTGAAATAGCACCGTGCTTCAAACCCCAAAGTATTTTTACAGCTATGCTGAAAAAATGTTAACTTTTGGTCATATAAATATACTCATTCCAGTGTTGGATGCTGTGGAGTAAGGCCTGAGAGCTAATCCTGCATCTGACTATCTTGGAGGTAGGTCTTCAACTGAATAGTTGACCAACTTGTCAACTGCCTTCAACCCAGCTATCCTTTTGCAAGAGAAAGCTATTCCTCACTTATCCCAAATCTGACTAGATGCACACAGAAATGGGGTCAAGAATGCCTTGCTTGGACTGTTATTTATTATCACGTTTTTACTATGAATGGGGATAACTGACTGTATCTTCTCAGAATATTGAGAAAGACAGTGTCCTAGGTCTCGCACACAGTGCATGCATTTAAACAATCTGAGATACACCATTGGTACAAGATGTGGTGGGTTCCATGACTCTCAAATTTCTTTCCACTGACTTCTCTCCATGATTTTCCAAAAGCTTAGCTAATACTTTCTTTTCCTGGAACCTACAAAATAGAATTACTAGAAAACAATATCACAAATTCTGGGTTTTTCTCCATCACTGAGCTTCCATAACAATTTTTACATCACTGCCAATCCTCAACCCTTCACCCTGGTTTTGTTCATTTAGCATAAAACCTTTCGAACTGGGTCACTTTCTTTAGCATGATGCTTACGTTACTTTCACAGGAAATCACCACCTTCAAGAGCTGTAGCAGTTACTACATAGTGAAAACACGATATTGAAAACTTTGCTCAGAGTCAATTAAAAGATATCTTAAATTGGTTGCAGCTATTTTAAAGCAGACTGCCACAAGTATCTTGAGCATCTCCAGAGATTCTTTTTCTAATGACTCTGCGTTATCAAGCTGCAAACAGGTCTCCTAGGTTACCATAATATATCGTATTTTTCTAATTCCAGTGCCCGTAAGACACTCTGTTTTTCTAATTCCATACAAACTGGTAGATTCCATTTTTTTACAATCTCAATTGTAAAAAAAAAAAACCAACATGTGTTCCACTGAACAAGCCACTCTGAAATTCAAACTAGAATGACAAAGCACTTTAAAATGCTGAGATCAGCTGTCAGAATGATGGATTGAGGGAGGGAGGGGAAAACAGTTGTACATTCAGGAATTTCCTATAATCCCTGGTACCTATCCAGTGAAGACTGTTTGATCCTTAGCTTTCTGCTGTAAAATAATTCGTTCTTTATAACCCCTAAAGCACTTCCTGAGAATTTACCTGGTTATTTGCAGGTTTGTATTTCAACTGGGGCTTCTTCAAGATTCTCTCAATCTGTTCATGATTGAAGTTGGAAACACCAATTGCCTTCACCAATCCAGCATCTACTAGTTCCTCCATTGCCTAAGGACATACCAAAAGCAAATATGAGATAAAGAAGCTGCACGCATCAACACAAAAATCTCCCTGATGTTAGCCCTTTTAGGACTTCTCAAGGCCAGCAACTGAAGAATGAGGTTCACTTGGTGCAACCTTTCTGGAATTCTACCACTTCAGAAGATGCAAACCTCTGAGCACATCAGACTGGGAAAGGGAGATACTGCAGATGATTATTTTAATTCTCTTATTTATAATAATAACAACAACAACAATAATCTGAATACTACAGCATGCACTGGGAGACAGCCGATATTCTCCAAGGCCCTCTCTAAAAGTGTCTGGGTTCACACATTGCTATAAGCTATGATCTGTTGAGTAAGTCACAACTGGCTGAGTTCCTACAACATAAGTTGAAACTAAAGCACATCATGTCTTAATACAATACATGAACCTACCACAAGAAAACTTCAGAGGGAAAGCCAAAAGAGATAAGCAATTCCATTTCTCATGCTGTAGTTAGAGGATTAGGTTATAACTCTGCCAGCAATTAACAGTAAAAATATGAATACCCATTAGGCTGAATAGGTCAGCAAATTCTAGTTACGACGGACTATTTGTTATTTGGATATGCTTCAAACTATCCGAGAACAGAAGGTGTGCAGCTAATAGAAATAGAATTGTACCTATGTGACTTTTCAGGATGCTTTCAAAAAGGATTAAACCAGTTGTAACCCACACCTTTACTGATTTCTACTTTGCATATTTACAGTATATTCCTGATGCCTTTCACATTCAAATAAATTGAAGATTAGGTTACAGTAACATCAAATGTTGCCTTGACAAAGAATTATGTAAAGCCTGTCAAATATGTAAATAAATACACAATAAAAATACCAGCTGTTTTGTTTTCTCTGAGTTCTTTTGCTTACCCTAAATAGGAAGGTGAACAGTGAGATTAAATAGCATAATCTCCTTCTCTTGAAAGCTTGTCATAGCCAAGATAAAGGAGGAGGTCTCAGTCCTAATTATAACCAAAAATATTTCGTATTTTTGTAAATATCCTCAAAAGATCAGGAGGGACCCATAATTAAGGAAATGTCTTATTAAAATAAATCACAGATAGAAAAATCTCCAGGAGATAAAATTTAGGTCATAATTTCAACAAATGCAAATTTAGAACATTTGCAATGTAAAAGTGCAAGGCATGCTGTATATAATCCACATACACACCACTGCATACAGGGAAGAAAGCCCTTTAATTGTAACTGAACATACCTCCCATGTGTCTAAAATGTTTGTGTTACCAGGTATCATCATGCCTTTTTCATTCACAGGAAACAGATCATCTCCTGCCTGTCAATAGAAAGCAAGATTCCAAGTCAGTTTTCTTCTGAATAGATGACGTTGCCTTAGGCAATGGATTTTTCCTAATGGTGCCATTCAGTATGCAGAAGTGGACAATGCTGAAAGGTTGTGTCACTGATTAGCCGAAGTATCATGCGCACCATCAGCAAAAGGGTGGTGACATCAAAGCAAGCATTATTTCATCTTTTTGAAGGTCAGAACAGGCATCAGAGACAAATTGCTCCCATTTGCACAATCAAAAATCCTTCACCCTTTCAAGAAATGGCCTGAAAATGCACCGTTGAATCTCAATTAAATGGCTGAATTTAGGGTCCTTTGGGAGGTCTAGGAGAGCACTGTCCCCCAGAGTTTTCTTGCTCCTATTTCAATCCTTTGAGTCTGAAAAAAGCAATTCTTAGGGGCATCAGGGGACTACAGGTGGTCTACCAACTGCTCGACTTGGCTGTACAGGTAATCCTCACTTAGCGACCACAGTTGGGACTGGCAACTCCGTCACTAAGCACCATAGTTGCGAAATATAAAATCACAAGACCATGGCAAGTTTATAACCTCCCTTCCCACTAGGTCATTAAGCGAGACATCACATGACTGCACTTGCAATTTTACTTCTCTGTCCTCCGTTAACTCTGCTTCTCAGAAGCTGGTTGTGAAGCACACAAACGGCGATCAAGTGACCGTGGGACATTGCAACAGCTGTAAATGCAAGGATTAGTCGCAAAGCCTTTTTTTTTTACGCTGTTGTAACTTTGAATGGTTGCTAAATGAGGCAGTTGGTGTCATGTTCTCTGTTTCAATGTCCTGTAGACATCGTAACGTTTCACATGTCACTCTTCTAATCCGTGTTTCCCTGTTGGAAATTTCCAGCCCTGCGTGGCTGTAATCTCTGGAATGCATGTTTGGGTTGGTGACTCTATTCAAGGTTACTTTCCCAGGCCGGTGTATGACGATGGATGGCATCTGGGATGGGGTGGTTGCTACGAGGAGGCACGGGGCGGAGTTGACCTGAAGCAACAGTATTTGATTTGTATTTCGCGTGCTTTTGGTTTATTCTCAGCTTTGTCTGTATCTGCATACTATTCCTTAATAAATCAGTTATCTTAAAGCTCGGGCTTGTGAGACTGAGTATATTGGAGTAGGCAACCATTACAGTTGGTTAAGCAAGGACTACCTGTATTGGGATGTGCTTGGTTCTGAATTTGGGAAGATCCTTAAAAGAGAATCAAAGCAGTGGTCTATCCAGTTCAGTAAAAGTAATGATTCTCTAAATTCCTGGCAGTGATTTTTCATTGCCTTATCTGGAGATACTGGAGGTTAAACACAGAATGTTCTGATACAAAACAGATGATTGGGGAACAGAGATTAAGAACATAGTTAAGATTACATTGTTGTACATTCCTTTCACAAGCTAAAAACAGCACTTCCTTACATTCATAAGAAACTAGTCAGCCAATCACTTAAATAACTTAAAAATGGAATTGATATAAAAAGTCTAGAGTAGATATCAGCAAAAGGTTTTAGAAGATGGATTCCATGGTGCAGCCTCTTCAGATGCCACTGGCATCCCAAAATAAAAATATGTAATAGTTAACAGCACCACACTTTACTAGCTTTTGGACATTCCACCCTAAAGATCTCATAAGAGATGTTAACCATTTTTATTTTTCTAATAAATAAAAATGGTTTGTGGTTGTGTAGATGCCATTTAGGTGTTCCACAGGCACTACCTTGCTAGCCCCAGGCTTATACTACCATCCTTCAACTGTAATCACACATGGACTGCCGGGTTAATCCATTCTGTTGTTGTTCAGTTGTTAAGTCGTGTCCAACTCTTCCTGACCCCGTGTTCGTTCTAGTCTTCATTAAAAGTACCTTTGATAGGATCCTTACAAACTTGGCATTCTAAACACTGAATGCCAAACTTACAGCCAGTTATTAAATCACAGGAACAAGAAACTTGTTCAAACGCAGATTCACCTGACAAAAGAAAAATCCACCCCACAAAAAGTGTTTGCTTGGGGCTGCACGAAAGCTGGGTGGAGCTGGGTTTCCTCTTCCCCCACCCTGTAGACGCCTTTTCTTACTACACTCTTACATACTCAGCCTTCCTCACATCCATTCATCTGAAGGAGTGGGAATGAGATGCTTAGACTGAGGGGTTGGATTTCTACTGCATGTTCCCTCTTCAGCAGTCTTGTGCCAATCAGATAGCAGTGGGGAACGTGTGGGATGGAAGTTCAATGATCCTGTTGTGGGCCTCCTGTTCCCAGTTAATTGATGGTGAGAGAAGCAGAAATGCTACAGAAATCTGAGAGCTGTAGTCCCAACAGATCAAGCAAATGGGGAAGGCTACAGTAATTGTGTGTCAGTTTTCCTCCCACCAAAAGAAAGGAGAGGCAATTTGGAGTACCTTGCATCCTAGAGGCCAGTGAATAAGGTAGAGGTCAAGGTAGTTCAATTTCAAGGCCTTTAGAGTTGCCTGACAGGCGCCCTTGACTAAAGCCTTCTCATGGAACGTGCACCAAAGCTGCAAGAAAAACACCACATGGAGAGGTTAGTCCCAGTGTCCCCAAACTATACATATGGCTGTCAATGTGTCGACAACCACTCCCCTGGATTATAGGGAATATTTAAAAATCAGCCAAGCTCTTGTATAGGAAACATGAAAAATCTAGTGTGGAAAGTAACTTTCAAGAATAATGCCAACCTCCTAAATTACCAGTCCATTCTTCAAATCAGGAACAGACTGGATGAGGGCTACCAAATTTAAGGTCAGTCCCAACAAGATGCTGGAGATGCTGAGCTGCAGTTGCTGATCACAGTCCACATTACAAGAAGCTGGCCTTGAAAGCAGTTCAGAAACTATGGCCAGCACAAAAGACAGCAAGGAGGGTGTATGGAACATACCTTACATGCATAGAATAGCCTGTACCAACTCTTTTCTTTCTGAGCTTAATACAACAGGCAAGCTTAATATTTTTAAAGCAAGGCTGCTTTCTGAAATGCATCAGCTTTTAGTGCAGATTATGCAACCGTTTGCAATTGTGGACATTCTAGTTCAAATACTGTATTCTCTATGTAACTTCATCTCTGGAACTAATAAGCGTGATCCAACATTAGAAAAAGATTTACAATGACAAAAGGAGTTATTTATTTATTCTGTATGCTGCTGAATCTTCCTAAACTTCAGGCAGCTTACAAATATTGCTGCAGTCCATTTAAAGACATCCAGAAGTTAGTTGTTTTTTTCTTAAGATGTAAACATATATACCTTGCTGACAATAAAAAGATCCTCACGCTTTACAACCCCAGCCTGGATTTTGTCTTGAACACCATTGCCAACTTCTTCTTCATTTTGGTACACGTAGGCACAGTCTATATGGCGATAGCCTACATCAATGGCCTTCTTCACAGCGTCTTTTACTTTTCCTGGTGGAGACTGGACAACAGAAGAATCCTAGTCAAGTATCTTATTTGGCTAATTTGTCATATACCTATTCCCTACCCACCCTGACTTCAGAAGCATCTTACCTATGAAAGTATCATTATATTAGTCTAATATTTAACCACAGTTGGTTGTTTTGGGGAAGGTCCACAAATGCTATAAAACTACACATAGATGCATACACAAGCTATAGGATGGACAACCTTTAGTCTGTACATAAAGCTAAGCCATAAACGAAATCATTTTACAGTGTACGGTGATGTGTGATTCCAGCTAATGCATTCAGCTTGTCAAGTTATATCCTGCTGACAAAGATATGCAAAAACAGACACCAATAATACCTGCTGTCAATTTGGAAACGAAAAACGTGGTAAGATATAGAAAGTACTTTATACTGAACCATGGCTAACAAAGACCATGGTACAAAATAGGCTCTACCCATGGTTTCCCATCTTGATTAATTGTAGTTTAGACAGTCAGGTATAACCAGTATCCCTAGGCAAGGAAAGCAAAAAGTGTTACATCTGCACAGGCCAACTTTGCAGGCTTCATTAGTAAGAAACTGCATAACTGTATTCAACTCCCTTTCATTATACAAATGTGTGCCAATTAACAAGGTCTATGCAGTTATCTCAAGGAGGGCTGCTAGCTATCAAAGAAATACAGAGTGGAAAATCAGAGTGCCGTATTTTAGCTCTTGATTGCTTATGCTATCTTGGATGGGGAGAGTTGTTAACGCTTAAACCTCTACTTTGGTAAACAAGGGATGACTGGCATTTGCAAGTCTCACTTGTAAATTATATTTGTTTTCAAGTTTTTGACAGAAACACTGATACAATTCAATTATCTGCAATAGCAAACTTAGGAACAGAGCATGGAGAAAAAAAAAAACTAAGTATCAGGCTTCCTGTAACTCCATGTGTTGGCCAATGCCTTGCTGTTTGGGGATAATGAGAAATGCAATCTGTTAAAGGGAAACGTATTACAGAACACTGGGTTTCATCAATGGCATAATTTGCACAGAAGAGTAAGCCAAGATTCTGGGCATCCTAATTAATTGTGAATGAGCTGCATGGGATTGAACATAGCCGTCTTGTAAATCCCACTAGCATGAACGGCTAAATCAGTCATGGGCAACACGGAATCAACCCAGATGCATTGACCAATTCACAGTAGCCCAACCAGAGCAGTTCATCGCAAAGAACTGCAGAAATCGTAGCCCAAAACATTTGGAGGACACCATACTACTGTATCCTTAGGTTAAACAAAGCAGAGATTGTTTGATTAGGATATTATTCAAACTAAGGATATTTATTCAGCTTGTATGTGTATCAAAAGCAGCCAAGAAGACATTAATAGCCTGGATGAATCAGTGTGCAGCTGATGTTCCGGATTTTCACTCCTGTATACGTGCAGCTGGTACTTCTAATAAAAATTGTAACCAAAATACATAGTCATCTTAATTAGGTCTTCATGTACATAACAGTTTTTCAAGTCATGCACTGGTAGTTCTCTTCTAAAGCCAACAAACAACGTCAAGGACAGTATACATAGCAAATTATCTGAGGCATCTGAGAATTTCCGGAACAAATCCTTCTGCTCCTAAGGACAAATAACGCATTATTTGATTTAGGATGCAAGGCTCTTCCAAAGGTAGAGGTATAGGCTGCCACCTTTATTAGAAAATAGAATTAACAGAAGGAAACCTTGTTTGGGACAGATGATCTCTATCACAAAAGCTCCTGCTGAAATAACTCTGTCATTGAAAGTAATTTGACCAATGCTCTTAACGCTCTCCTTGCATGGTGGCTTCAGATTTTGAAGAAGGGCCACCCAAGAAGAACAAAAGGCCCATTTTCTTCAAGGGATTCACCTGAAGGAGCACCGGCAGTGCCTGGTTGAGATCAGAAACCTGCTGTGTGGGCAAGCAAGGAATAAGTAGCACAAATGACTTAATGGGTCACATACAGCCTGTGAGTTGGCAACCTCCGCTCTACCTGGTTCTCTTAATTCTTCAGGTATTATTGCTCAATTTTCCAGCCATTTTATTATGTTTTTTAACATCAAAAAAAAAAATCTGTTTCAATTTTATAAATTGACCAGCCTGGCTGAAACATTGATAAACCTTGATATTGCTTCCTTGGTTTGGAGCTTCATATGTTGTACAGACCAAGTCAGTTACAGTTTTGCTACAAACCCTAATTCACAAATCATGGCTTAATGTGATGTGTGAACCAGGCAATGGTTCTGTTCACAGTTCCAGTCCTCAGATTTCCCATAGTGCAGTTAACTACGTTCCTCTGTGCCAGGTTGGCACCATTTCGGGTACCTAAAGAGAGGAAGGGCACTCCAATAGAAGCTTCCAGTGTGAAATTTTTTTTTTTTAAAAGGACAGGGACATGTTTTCTTTTAAACAAATGCTTTCTTAAATACAGTAAAAACAACTTTAAATCCTGAAATAGCTGGAATTAGCCATCGAAACAGATCTCATGGGGTTTTAACAAGACAACACAATAAAGTCAAATAAGGGACTGGACTGGCCACTTTTCCTTTTCATGAAAGGAACCAAATGATGTTAACCAGACTAATTTCTGAGTAAATATGCCTCAAATCAGTATGCACTATTATGCAGCAGTTAAATGTAAAGGGCAACCTATTGGGACCCCCCCCCCCACACACACAAAGAGATAAACATCAGAAAAGCACAATTTTCACCAGTTCTGCTTCTCTTCATACCACTGTAAGGGTGCAAAGGTGGAAGTGGGGAGAGAAATTTCATTCTTATTAATTTTTATTTTAGCCACTTGACCGTGCTGGCCACTGACTTATATCCCGCTCAGAAGAACTTACTACCAAGTAACAGAGCAAGAACATCTTCCAATACAGAAGGAGACTCAAATTCTGGACCTTAAGACTGCTTGTGAAAGTGTCAGTGATAAGAAAACTGGTTCCCAACTGGTATAATGGGAAGTATATACAGAGCAGGGGTGAGGAGTCGAGCCTTCACAGGACACTAGACTACAATTCCCAGCATCCCTAACCATAAGCCACGTTAGCTGAGACTCCTGGGAGAATTCAGCATCTGAACTGTTACGAAGTCAGAAGCCAAAGCAACTCTAATCCATTTTATTTAATTTTTGCCTGGTGCGTCTCTTCCTCTTCCCTCTCCCAAGAAAAGGAGTCTGAAATTTTATTTCGCCACTGGGTATTAAAACAGGGGCCTTCCCCCAAATGCTGAACGGGTATTACTTAACCGCCGCTTGCATTTGGGAGAGCGAGAACCCGCTTCCTCCCACAAAAGCTTTCTGCAAAACGTAGAAAAACGTCCTTCACCTGAGGGGAAAGAAATCGCAAGAGAACAACGCGAGCAGGTCTGAAATTCAGTTGCAAGCCTGCAAGACGCGTGGCCTATTGCAAGCTTGCAATTCGTTTTTGGGCATAACCTCGTGCAAAACGAATAGAGAAGGCCGTCCCCCCGGTACCCCCCCCCCCTTTTCGCAAAAGAGCAAAGCCCGCGAACGAAGACGGGAAGGGGCGGATGATGGGCACTCCAGTGGAAAAGGCCACCGACTTCCATCCCTTTCTTTCCTCCGCAAGACGCCTCCTGCTGCGAAGGCTTACCTTCCACGTGCCCAGTCCCAAAATGGGCATCTTTGCTTTCGTGTACAGCTCCACATATTTAGCCATCACAGCCGCCCCGGCTAAGCCCAAGCCCGATGCGCCAAGTGCGGAGAAAGCCGCTTTTATGAAGGCCAGACCCGCCCACCCAGGCAGGCGCGCCCGGAAGGGACAAAGAGGCGTTTTTACAAAGCGGGACTGCAGCGTCACCCGGTGCCAGTTTTTCTCTGGGGGAAGGGTTAGTGCAGGCAGTTAGGCAGTTATGGGCTGGGTAATCCCTGCAGATGTTTTTCCTTAGAGGTTTATGGGAGGCGACATAAATGGCATTTATGGGCATTTATGATATGCCTCCCAGCCTCTTAAAGACTTCAGTACACGGTTAGGGGACCCATTATCCTCTGACCCACAAATGAAGCCAGCCCTTATTTTTACCTCAGCGCCGGCGATATACGACATGGTGCGATCGTTGATGAAAGTGGGTGAATTTCACAAACCATGGTTAAGCCCTGTGGGCCCGCCGGGCAAGCAGAGGTGCGCATCGAGGCGCATCAGACTTGTAGAAATACAAAGTCTTTCACTGCTTCTACATTTTCTCCCTCTATTTCCCAGTTATCAATCAAGCTGGTTGCCATAATCTTGGTTTTTTTCAGGTCACTGCAAGCCAGCTTTTGCACTTTCTTCTTTCACCTTCATCATAAGGCTCCTCAGTTCCTCTTCACTTTCAGCTATCAAAGTGGTATCATCTGCATATCTGAGATTGTTAATGTTACTTCCAGCGATTTTAACTCCAGCCTTGGATTCCTCAAGCCCAGCATGTCGCATGATGTGTTCTGCGTACAAGTTGAATAGGTAGGGTGAGAGGGTACAGCCCTGCCGTACTCCTTTCCCAATCTTAAACCAGTCCGTTGTTCCGTGGTCTGTTCTTACTGTTGCTACTTGGTCATTATACAGATTCTTCAGGAGGCAGACAAGATGACTTGGTATCCCATACCACTAAGAACTTGCCACAATTTGTTATGGTCCACACAGTCAAAGGCTTTAGAATAGTCAATAAAACAGAAATAGATGTTTTTCTGAAACTCCCTGGCTTTTTCCATTATCCAGCAGATATTGGCAATTTGGTCCCTAGTTCCTCTGCCTTTTCTAAACCCAGCTTGTACATCTGGCAATTCTCGCTCCATGAATTGCTGAAGTCTATCTTGAGCATTACCTTACTGGCATGTGAAATGAGTGCCACTGTTCGATAGTTTGAACATTCTTTAGTGTTCCCCTTTTTTGGTATGGGGATATAAGTTGATTTTTTCCAGTCTGATGGCCATTCTTGTGTTTTCCAAATTTGCTGGCATATAGCATGCATTACCTTGACAGCATCATCTTGCAAGATTTTGAACAGTTCAGCTGGGATGCCGTCGTCTCCTGCTGCCTTGTTATTAGCAATGATTCTTAAGGCCCATTCAACCTCACTCTTCAGGATGTCTGGCTCTAGCTCACTGACCACACCATCAAAGCTATCCCCGATATTGTTATCCTTCCTATACAGGTCTTCTGTATATTCTTGCCACCTTTTCTTGATCTCTTCTTCTTCTGTTAGGTCCTTGCCATCTTTGTTTTTGATCATACCCATTTTTGCCTGGAATTTACCTCCGATGTTTCTAATTTTATGGAAGAGGTCTCTTGTCCTTCCTATTCTATTGCCTTCTTCCACTTCCACGCATTGCTTGTTTAAAAATAATTCCTTATCTCTTCTGGCTAACCTCTGGAATTTTGCATTTAATTGAGCATATCTCCCCCTATCACTGTTGCCTTTTGCTTTCCTTCTTTCTTGGGCTATTTCTAGTGTCTCGGCAGACAGCCATTTTGCCTTCTTGGTTTTCTCTTTCTTTGGGATGTATTTTGTTGCCGCCTCCTGAACAATGTTGCAGACTTCTGTCCATAGTTCTTCCGGGACCCTATCTACTAAGTCCAGTCCCTTAACTCTATTCTTCACCTCCACTGCATATTCCTTAGGAATATTAGTGAGCTCATATCTAGCTGATCTGTGGGTCTTCCCTAATCTCTTTAGTCTGATCCTCAATTGTGCAAGAAGAAGTTCGTGATGGGAACTACAGTCAGCTCCAGGTCTAGTTTTTACCGACTGTATAGATGTCCACCACCTTTGGCTGCAAAGGATGTAGTCAATCTGATTTCGGTGTCGTCCATCAGGTGAAGTCCATGTATAAAGCCGTCTCTTAGGTTGTTGGAAGAGAGTGTTTGTTATGCAGAGTGAGTTGTCTTGGCAAAATTCTATCAGCCTATGTCCTGCTTCGTTTTGTTCTCCCAGGCCATGCTTACCTGTAATTCCAGGTGTCATTTGATTGCCCACCTTAGCATTCCAGTCTCCCGTGATGAAAATAACATCTCTTTTAGGCGTGTGGTCCAGTAGGTGCTGCAGATCCTCATAGAACTGCTCTACTTCAGCTTCTTCAGCATCTGTGGTTGGGGCGTATATTTGGATCACTATGATGTTAGATGGCTTGCCCTGAATTCGAACTGAGATCATTCTATTGTTTTTTGGATTGTATCCAAGCACTGCTTTAGCCACTTTACTATTAATTATGAAGGCTACTCCATTTCTTCTGTGGTCCTCTTGTCCACAGTAGTAGATCTGGTGGTCATTTGATGTGAAGTGGCCCATTCCAGTCCATTTCAGTTCACTGACGCCCAAAATGTCTATCTTTAATCTTGACATCTCACCAATAACCACATCCAATTTGCCCTGGCTCATAGATCTTACATGCCAGGTTCCAATGGTGTGTTGATCCTTAGAACATCGGATTCACCGTTCACCACCAGCACCGTCGGCTGCTAGCCATGCTTTCGGCTTTGAGCTAGTTGCGTCATCACGTCTGGGGCTAGTTGAACTCATCCTCTGTTCCTCCCCAGTGGCGTTTTGACCATCTTCCGACCTGGGGGTCTCATCTTCCGATGGTATACCGACATATCTCTGGTTGTACTGATCCATTTAGTTTTCACGGCAAGAATACTGGGGTGGGTTGCCATTACCTTCCCCAGGGATCGCATTTAGTCTGACCTGTCATGACCTTCCCATCTTGGGTGGCCCTTCAAGGTTTAGCTCATGGCATCATTGAGGTGCTCAAGCTCCAGCACCACGACAAGGTAACGATCCTTTGCTGAAGCCAAATGTCTTACAGTAGCTAAAATTGTGGTTGGGTTGTTGGTGATTCGCTGTGTCGTCTGCCAATTAAGATTAAAGAGATGTTATTCATGGCCTCATTATCCATGGTTTTATGTGTCTGGGGTTTATAAGCATAGCCAAGAACTCATCCACAGAAAAACGGCTTAATGCCAAGACTGAGAACCACTGGTATAGTGTATCCCTTTATCAAGTATACAGTCCTTTGTCCTTGACTTTTCAGTGATTTTTAAAATGTGTTTCTGGGGCTTCAGATCCTAACCCTCTGATTCCTGTAGGCTCAGTGTCTTGTTACCTGTAGTTCTGTTGTCTCTGGAGTTATGTTGGAACATAACTTTGCAAATAGGTCCCTTTGCATAGGATTGCAGCCTAAAATTGCAACCACTAATGTCATCCTAGGCTAGGCTAACCATCCTGTCCTTGAATGTAAGCAATGGATCAGGGGATCAACTTATCCATTTACTGCTTTGTGGAACATTTTGTATAGTGTTCACAAGTAAATCTTTGCATTTGAATTGCATCACAGGTAATCACGACAGCTTTCCCAGTTACTACTGCTCCCATAATACGATAATTGAATACTATGGGGATTCTCTCAATTAAAAAGCAATGTGATATATACATGGCTGCCTTTAACTGCAGGAAGAGAAATTCAACTCCCAGAAATCCCTAGCCCCACACCATGAAGTTGTTTTGGTTGAGAAACACTGATTTAAAGGACTGGGACTGAAGCCAGCCTTGAGGGCAGACTTCCCTATGAGACGTTCCCCTCCTTGCTTTCAAAAGTGAAATATAGTCCTCATTTATTCACAAATAATCACATTTAGCCAAGGCAGTTAATAGAGCAGTGATCTCAGAGCTGTTAACCGCACGATTCTGTCTCATGGGAAAATCATGTTCTGCCTTGTGTTCCATGGGGGATACTCTCTTTTATTTTCTTTCAGAAACTCAGAGCTAAGTCAATTGGAGGCTACCCAGTGTTTTGAGGTGGACAGACAACATGGCATATGAACTACATGTCTTTTCTCCCTATAGTGCCATTTTCAAAATGTTAAGTACGACCAGAAAAGCTAAAAATGGAAAGAACTGCTTTGTTGCCCTGGTGACCTTCAGGGCTAAAATGTAACTGTTGAATTAGCAAGACTAGTGTTGTTCTGGGTCCACCACCACCACCCTTCACGACTATCTATATGAGACGGAATACTACAGCCATGGAGTTGGAAAATACCTTAGAAGTCATCTAGTCTAATCCCTTGCGCAGTATAGGATCCATTAGAGCATCTCTGGCAGATGACCATCCAGCCTTGAAGGCCTCCAGTGAAGAGAATCCACCGTTTCATGGGGAAGTCTGTTCCATCGGCTGACAAGTCAGACAGTAGGGAAGCTAATCCTGACACCTAGTTTGAACCTACTTCCTTGTAGTTTTAATCCACTGGTTCTGGACTCCCCTTGGGGGCAATAAAAATAAAGCCACTCCCTGTTCTATATGACAACTCTTCAGGGAGCCAGTTTGGTCTAGTGGTTAAGGTGCTGGCTAGGAACCAGGAGTCTGAGAGTTCTAGTCCCGCCTTAGGCCTGAAAGCCGGCTGGGCGACCTTGGGCCAGTCCCTCTCTCTCAGCCCAAGAGCCAATCAGGCGTGGTATGAGAGTTCTAGTCCCGCCTTAGGCCTGAAAGCCGGCTGGGCGACCTTGGGCCAGTCCCTCTCTCTCAGCCCAAGAGCCAATCAGGCGTGGTATGAGAGTTCTAGTCCCGCCTTAGGCCTGAAAGCCGGCTGGGCGACCTTGGGCCAGTCCCTCTCTCTCAGCCCAAGAGCCAATCAGGCGTGGTATGAGAGTTCTAGTCCCGCCTCAGGCATGAAAGCCAGCTGAGTGACCTTGGGCCAGTCACCCTCTCTCAGCCCAACCCACCTCACAGGGCTGTTGTTGTTGTGGGGAAAACAGGAGGGGGAAGGAATATTAGGTATGTTCGCCTCCTTGAGTTATTTATAAAAATAATAAAGGCAGGATAAAAATTAAATAATAAATATTGGACAATTGCTATCCTATCTCCCCTTATTCATCTGTTCCTTAGGCTAAACATATCCAGATCATTCAATCGTTTCTCACAGAGCTTAGTTTCCAAGCCCCTCATCATCTTAGTAGCCCCCCCTCCAAACTTCCAATGTCAAACATTGCCATCCAGATTGCTGCTGATCTCTGGGTGCGCGCAGAGTCAATTTGCTACTGCTAAACCACATAGTTTAGCATGATGTCTGTGGACTCAGCCAGAATTTTCTAGCCACAGAGTATTGATATATTGTTTTCTGCTATAGATTAAGGTTACTATGGTAACTAATCATTTTGGCCAGGTGAAGAGGTTGAATTTAATTGTCCTCTTTTCAGGTGTTAATAGTTGCATAGCCTGAAGCGAGGGCAGTTTGCGTTTTAGTTTCAGTTCCTTCTCTTTAAGCTTGTAGAAAGTAAGCAGCTCTCAGAGAGCCTGTGAAAATGCAAAGCCTGTAAATATGTTTTTGTGCTTTCTGTAAATAAATTTATTTTTATAGAAATGCCTGGTGTGTGACTTTTCTGATCTCTCCTGGGCCAAATGCTTTCTAGCACTCTGCCAACACAGACGAAACAAAATCTTCTGTTGGGAGTTAATATAGCCCAACACGTTAAGATTTGATTTGCAACAGTGACGTATAATCCTGAGTAATTAATTATAAAACGAGAATGGCCATAACTAGGAACAATGTTTCTCAACCTAGGGAACTTTAAGAAGTGTGGACTTCAACTCCCAGAATTCCCCAGCCAGCATGGCTGACTGGAGAACTCTGGGAGTTGAAGTCTACACATCTCAAGGTTCCCAAGGTTGAGAAACACTGAGCTAGGAAGTACTTAAATTTTGTAAGTTATTGAAGTTGAAGTTACTGATTCTAAACAACCTATTCTTATCCCAGCCCTTCATCTGCAATTTGAGATAATATTGTCTGCTGTACTGATTTTTTGAGGCACTTGCATAATTGTTGAGTGCTTTAACATGTCACACCAGATTTCCATGATCAACTTTGTGTAACTTATCACCTACTTGAGAACATGCACATGCTTCTCATCCCTGCCATCTTTATGAAGGATCTGAACTACCTACACCCCACCCCCCACTATGCTTTCAAAGAGTTGTTCTTGGCCTATTGAATGCTGATCTGAGCAATGCGTTTAAGAAATGTAGACAAGGAGGGATGAGGCTATCAGATGATGCCTCATATCACAACTTTGTTTTTGCATGCTTGCTATATACCCATCATGGGTGTAATGACTGGGCCATGATGCCCTTTGTAATGAAGGTGCCTGGTACACAAACATCAATATGAATGCAGAGCTCTTCTAAGATGCAGTGAACACACACACACACACACACACAAACACTCATTGAAAAGTAGAGATACAGTATAATGGATGGACAGCAATGACTTTAAAAGATGGCAATACCTGTGGTGCATCTGTTTCTAAAGTAACAAAAATGTTAAAAAAACATCCTCAGAATTGTTGGAAGTCCTGGCAAATCCAGCATGCCTCATTAGCATATGGATGGTTGCTCTGGGATGCAAACTCTCTGTGCTATTGAGGAAGCTGTTTGTTGCCACTCCCAATTGTTCTCTCTCTCTCTTCCTCCTTCCACCGAGGGAGAATCAGCATGCTTTGGCTGCTCCTCCCTCTTGGGCCATGTGGTCAGGCCTAAGAAAAGAAGGATTCTGCCCCTTTCTTCCATGCAGCTCTTGGCAGCTGTAGGGCTGAGAGTTTAGGGTAAATTAAGTTCAGAAAGAACAGAAGATACTTCATTTTCCACTGAAGATGGATGTAACACAACCAACAATAAAGTCAGTAAGACTCCTTTTACTTCTTAACCTACTCTGTCTAAGTGTGTGATTCTTTATGCTTGGGAGCGCTAAGTGTGTAAGATCAATAACCTGTGTTTCTCTGGTGTGCTGCTTGAGGCTATTTAAGATAATATTCTTTTTCTGTGTGCAGCTTCTCCGTTGTGTTAAGCTCTGCTCCATTCAGTGGTCCTAGCTGTCCACTAATGGTTTCAAGAATAACCCCAAAAGCATAAAATAAAATTGGACAGAGGTGATTTCCATAGCCTTTGCAAACCTGGTCTGTGTCTTTTAGGTTCCCAACTGGCACAATGGCAGAGGATAATGGGAGTTGGAATCCAAAAAATCCTTGAGAGGCATCTGGCTGAAGAAAGCTTCCACATGAAAATAGAGAATTCGGACGGATTATGGGCCATCAGGTTGGTGTTGATTCTTAGCAACCACATACATAGATTTTCTCCAGGAGGTTCTGTCCCCAACCTAGTCCTTCAGGTTTTCCAATGGTATATCCATTGCTGCTGTAATTGAGCCCATCCTCCCTTGTGGTTGTCTTCTTCTCTTTCCTTCCACCTTTCCCAGCACTGAAGCCTTCTCCAGAGAGCTAAGTCTTTGCATAATGGGTCTGAAGTTGGATAATAAGCCGCCTGGGTGACCTTGGGCCAGTCCCTCTCTCTCTCAGCCCAGGAGCCAATCAGGCGTAGTAGGAGAGTTCTAGTCCCGCCTTAGGCATGAAGGCTGGCTGGATGACCTTGGGCCAGTCCCTCTCTCTCAGCCCAACCCACCTCACAGGGATGTTGTTGTGGGGAAAATAGGAGGAGGAAGGTATGTTCGGTGCCGAGTTATTTATAAAAATAATAAAAGTGGGATAAGAATAAATAAAATAAAATAAAATAGAGCCTGGTCATTTGTGCCTCAAATGAGAACTCTGGGTTGTTTTGTTCAATAATCAGTTTGGGGTTTTTTGGCTATCCATGGTACTCTCAGGAATCTTCTCCAACCCCAGCATTCAAAAGCATCAGTACCCTTTCTATGCTGCTTCTTTGAAGTTCATAATTCAGAGGAGGCCTGGCCAATACAGATGATTAGACGTGGTTCTTTCTTTGCCTCCTTTTATTTCAGGATGGTTAGAACCTGACCTCTAGAGGCTGAGGAGGCATAGCAGTTCCATTAGACGTCTTTTAGTACACTTTCACAGACAATGCATAATCTAAACATATAAAAGAACTGCTGCAGCTGAGTATTTCTATGCAAGCCCAAACTATTCAAGTAAAAGTACTTCCTTTAAGACTAGATGTGCCCCACATCTCCATGCCTATAACTCAGTCCTATAACCATGATGTCCCCCAGTCAACCTTGATTGTTGATGATTTCATGGAGATGCCTATGTAACCTGCTTGGCACATTAAGGAAGTTGTTTGCATTGCTTTCTTCCAACATCTTTTTTTTGTTTTTTTGTTTTTTTGTTTTGAACTCTTAGCTTACAGTCCTGTGATTTCGAGGTGGTCTCCCATCCAAGACCCAATCACGCCTGAGCTTGCTTGTTTGCTATCAGCGACCAGTCAGCTAAGCGCTTCCACCTTACTTCCATCTTCTCCGAGTTTTCAAACTCTGGAGAAACATGCGTTCAATAAACCTATTGGATCCCTTCAACCACAAAGCTTAAAAGCGTTTCGGGTCCTGGAATGATTCATTTATTGGCTTTACCGCACCGGTGCAGCTGCTTCCTCCTCCGCCAATCAGCACCAACCTAACACCGAAAACTGCCGGAGACCGTTCGATTTATTAGGTCATCTAATCCCGCCCCTTGATCCTCGTTATGACCTTCCCGATAAGAGGTAGGGCTGTTGTGTACTATGAGTGATAGCTCGCTAGTCCAATCAGAGGGAGAATCTGGGAGGCGTTACTAAGTTTCCCCAGTTCTTTAGCAGTCTGCTCGGAGCTGGTAGGATTAGTTAGCTGCAGGCTCTGCAGCAGTGAGGTGTTTTGTTTCTGCAGGCTTTTGCAGACCGAGTTGTTCGTTTTCAAGGTAAGTTAAGCTTTTTGCATGCATATTTTAATTAAGCTCCAGCAGTGAGAAATATAATTGCGTCGATAGCTTCGCTTTGAAATGCGTTTTTCTTTGCAGTCCAGTGGGTTCTGCTGTTGGGCTGTTTCCTCGGGGCTCCGCTGAAAGAGGGGCTCCCCGGAATCGGGTCTCTGAGAATTGCACGCTTTAATCGGATAGGAACGCCCCTACCAAGGTAGCAATGGTCGTCCCTAAAGCTGGGGGGCGGGGAGGAAGGATGAATCTGGGTGCCTTGGGGAGGATTAGATGTGTATGTCGTTCTAATTTTGGTTCGCCTATTTTAAAAAGTCACAAACGCAGGGATTTCTTCATGTTGTGCATTCGAGCTGGGAGGAGTCTTAAAAAAGCAAATTAGAGTTGCAATATCTTATCGTGGTCATGGTTGGGAGTTAATGGACGTGTGTTCTAGTTATGGGGAGTATCCCATTAGAGAAAACCGTGTTATTTCTATAGTCATCTAATGGTACCTTAAAACCACCAAGTAGCCCTCGTTCCTGTTTTTTTAAAAAAGTTCCTCCTCCTCTGCTTTCATCACAAGCTTGATAGTAATTTCATTTTGTATATTGTTGGGTACTATATATGGTCAAGGCAAATGCCGTGGGTTTTCCTGGTGGCCCCCTATCCAGTGACTAGCCAGACCCCGCCCTGCTTAGCTTCTGAATTGGCCAGATGTTTGCACCTGTTCAGTGTGGAATGAATAATTGAATTAAAATAACATAAATGGTTCGTTAGGCTTGATTGTACTGATCAGGAAGCCATGTAACAAAACAAAAGTATTTTTCCGTAGTGTGTAAATGTGTCCTAAGTTCGTTTGCTTCTCAGATGTAGTAAGGGAGTTTCATGTGTAAATGAAGAAATGCATACTGGTTAGGTTCATACCAAAAATCCTGGTTTACATGCCATGCTGAGCCAGCTTTTCCCAACTTGCTCTACACTGATGCATTCTGGGGGATGTTAAAAATCCAACACCTCTGGAGAATTCCAGGTTGGGAAAGCCTCTGTGAAGCCATGATATTATATATTTAATGTTGACTTAGTGTTGTGCAAAGTCAGCCAATGTAGTTTGTGGTTAGTGGTCTGTAAAAAATCAAATCAGTTAGGAGTTACTCAAAAGACCATGGGTAATTATACCAGTAACTGCAGTACTATACTAATGCATGAGTGCTGTTATGAATTGATTGCGATATTCTAGGAATAAGTATATTTAAGTAAAAGTCAAAGCAGAGCATTAATGCATACCTGCAAGATCAGAAAGGCTCATATTGAAATAGTATTGGTTTTTTAATCCATTTTGTCTGTGCAATATGCAATCAGAATGCAGGAGCTCTATATTTTTCAGTAGTATAGTTTGGACAAGTTTTAAATTATGAGATCTTCAAGGGTCTGCCTAGGAAAAGGAATGAATGCACCTCAAAAGTAAGATAATAGAAGTCAGGAATCTCTTAAAATCTCACCCCAAATATGCATGTATTAGGAAGAACCTAACCATGTTCTGCACAGGCAACACGGTGAGCTTTGTTAGGAACATCAGTACGGGTAAAAACTTTTACTTGTGATTTCTGTACCTTCTGTAAGATGGTTCAGTAGGAACAGCAATTGTTCCTTTGCCTTCATCACAAAAGGAAATGACCTTCTTTTACTCACTCAAGAGTGAGTTTGGAAGCTATAGCACAGTGTGGGCTTCAAATTAATCATCCCTGATTATTGGCTACTCTGACTGTGGTAGATGGGAATTCTAGTCTAAAAGATTTTGAAAAGTGGTTGGCATAGCATTTAGGGTTCAGGAATTAGGATGGGCAGAGAGGTTAGCTATGAAGTTTAAGCATGACTTTGCACTAGGCACTAATTTGCTATACTGGTTGGTCCCTTAACTGTGACTTATTGCATATAACAAAACATGGTTGACGAACTCAGAATGGCTGATTAGGTCAAATAATGTGATATACAGACTTAGTCATTTTGTTTTTTCACTATTGTATCTCATAGAGCTTTAAGTTTTTATTGGGTTCAAAGGAAATGGGTTTGTGAAATAAAGCAAAACTGTCAATAATACGGTACCGAAAATAACATTAAGAGGAGAAAGACATCTATATTTGATCAAAGGAAAGTCAGCTAACTCTTAGGGAATTTTTCAGTGCAAAACATCTTTCCAGTGTCATTGATAGCATGGCAAGTTAGGCCCTTATTGGCAGGAGCTATGAGTCCCTCCCACCAGGTAGAGTAAATCTCTTCGGCCTACACCAGGCCTCACCTGTATCAGCTTTTTTAGACAAAGACTTTTTTCTAACCAGCTTATACTTTTCCAGTGTACAGTATATTCCGTCTGTAGAATCACTGCTGGAAAAGTCCTTAAGGTTTTTATTACTGCTAAAAATTGATATATCTTGTTCGTTCTTAGACATTGCAGATACGCAAAATGCTCCCTCCCCTTAAATTTACAAGTTGATCACGTGCACAAATGCTTTGGGCTTAGATACATTCAGACCACAGTATTTTTTGATTGAGGTTTTTACTAATGCTGAACCTTGAACTATGTTTTTCTGATTATGCTATGTGCATATGATGGTAAGTCTGCAAAACCTTGTTTTCCTAGGATTGTTCGGTAGCTGTGACCTGCACAATCCTGGGATAAAATGTGGCTGCATGAAAGAGTTGTAGATAAGTACTAAATTTGTACCCCCATACTCTCCAAGACAACATTTGGCTTTTAAATCCAAATCACTACACAACCCTAATTACTGAACAATTGTACTAGTCCATCATTGGTCTAACATTTGCATTCATACATTTTTCATTTGCTTTAGTGTCTCCTCTGTATCATGATCTCCTTTAGATTTCATATCTTTTAATATTTCTTACTCTTTGTCCCTCAACTACCTGATTACTTGTCATTGTTCTCAGCAACTTTTGCATCCCCTGTTCTTTAATATTCCAGCATTATTTAAACTTCTGGTCCATATACTATAGGCACAATTGTGGTAGCCAGTGACAGTCACAGGTTTAATTCTAGTGGTTACCAGCTTTGTTTCCTATAATACTCATTGCAAAGCTTAATGTTTCTGCTTCAAAACAAGCCACTTATGGTTGAGAGTCTAGCTGGGAAAGTCATTCTGCCTTCTTTCTGTGGGATTGCTGTGGTCCTTTGAGAAGATAGTAGAAGTGAAGAAGTCCAGACTGGGTTGCTTAGATAATCAGTTCCCATCAGAAATCCATTTGTAACCAGATGGGCCCTTGGCATTGGTAAAAGATTTCTGCTTGAGCAGATTGGATCAGTTGTTTTCTGATAATGGCTAGCTATATAATGATATTGCTTAATTTGATTTTTGGCTCTATCAAGGAACTGATCTTCAAAACACACATTTTGAGGGTGGTTGACAAGAACATTCCTCCTCCTCATATAATTATGTAATCTAATTTTCCAAGTGCATGGATTTTTTCCTGCCAGATTGGCATGGCTCTGGTTTATTCTGAGCATGGTATTTTGGCTTCCTTGACCATAATATATTATTTTGGAATCTTTACACCCAAAGGATGTAATTTATTTGATCTTTTCATACAAGATTGAATATAATAAGAAAAAGACTACTGCAGGTTACATTAAAGTAATTGTACAATGGAGATTTCAGTCTTAAGCTGGTTACTTAGTACTGCATTGAAGCCTGTTATATAATTGCTTAATATATGTATTTCTCTCTACATATATATATACACACACATATATAAAAAGAAAAAATAAATTAATTTATTGAGGATTAAATACCAACAAATAATTAAATTACTGTACAATTTTAAAGCTGCTCCCTCATTTTTCTGAAAAGACTTCATACAAATGCAGTTGCTGCATGACAAATGACTGTGGAGTCCTTGGTGCTCTCTGAGCCTTGTTGTTTTCTTGCAGACATTTCATTGCCAGACTAGGCAACATCTTCAGTGCGAAGAGGGAGTGGGCCTTGCTCTCAGTTACTGTATATAAACTGAGAGCAAGGCCCACTCCCTCTTCGCACTGAAGATGTTGCCTAGTCTGGCAATGAAATGTCTGCAAGAAAACAAGGCTCAGAGCACCAAGGACTCCACAGTTCAATCCTGAGCTAAAAATATTCGTTTCGATTGACAAATGACTCTTGGAGCTGAACTTGTCTTCCATGACTAAGGCCGATTGTTGCAGCCCTGAAGGTGTTAAAATATTGTTCCACTAGAAGAGAGTATCTAGCTCAGGGTTGAACTGTGGAGTTCTTGGTGCTCTCTGAGCTTGGTGGTTTGCAGACGTTTCATTACCTGACTAAGTAACATCATCAGTTAAAATGTTGTGTCAAGCGCTTCTTCTTGCTTTGATGTCTGACATGTGGGAGATGTGCATCTCCTGCTTTATGAAATGAAATATTTGGAACTTGCATATTGTCTTGCACCTCTCTGACTTAACATGTTTCTGCAAAAGCGTGGAAAGGGAATGCATCAATGAGTGACTTGCTCACCCTTTGTTCTTCTTTCCTATCCTGCCCAGTGGGTTCTCCTTGAAGTGGCAAGAGGCACTGGCACTGATAATTAACTGCCCAGAATTGCTGGGAGTCTTTAATATATATAATTAAGTCATAACCAGACATTTGTCATGACTTGTAGGGGAGAAGAAGATCTACTATAATTTTTCAGCTCTAAGATGTTATGCCTCTCAGCTAGAATTACAAGAGAGCATTTGTGGAGCTCCTGTGTCTTGACAGTTGAATGAAGATAAATCCAGAGCCTGCATATTTTGGAAAACGTGTTGTTTGGAGCAAGCTATAGAAGGCACCTTTTATTAGGTCAGGTCCACTAGGTAAACCAGACCATGAAATCAGCTCCATATGAAGGCTAAAACTACTTTTATTGGAGATTGGCTATAATAACAGAATCTTGCAAGTCTATGTGCTGTATCTCTTGTTATACTTCAGTGAATTATGGAGTCATTTGCCTGAGTCACTTTTGAATGTTATCTTATTATTCTGGACTTCAGATGTTTCACCCCTTTTGTCTAAGTAACAATTCCTGCCTTTTTCTGTCAAGGTCGTCTTCCTTACTCTTTCTATTCTCCCAAATATTCAGCCTTGCAAGGTAGTCTAGACAAGAAGCTCACCTAGAAGTACTAGCTCTAACTCAGTGTTTCTCAACCTTGGCAACTTTAAGATGTATGGACTTCAACTCCTAGAATTCTCCAGCCGAACTTTGCCATAGGAAAGATTCTTTATAATTCCAAAATCTTATTTCAAATTTGTCTGGACCTTTAATCTGTTTATAACCTTCTAAAATCGAAGTCTCCATTAGATTTTTGCTGTTTGTTTCCATACTTTTTTTTTGAGTTTGTAGTTAAAAATTTTAAGGATTGAAGGCAAACTCACCTGGTGTTTTCAGTCTTGTCAGTCCAAAGATTTCGAATTATTGAAAAGTAGTTAAGCAATTTCTCAATGTGATTAGAAAAGGAAGTATGCAAACTTAGTGTCTTTTTAAAGGTACTGACTGTGGTTTGAGCAAGATGGCTATTGCCTCATCTCCCAGTGCTCAGAACTGGAGACCTGCTGGAGACCAGTCTTGCTGTCTCCTTGTGAGGAGCAACTGTCTGGCGCACTTGTGGGCAATCTCCTGTTCTCTTTGTCTAGAGAGGTTCGAAGAATCTGTCTACTCACCGGCTCTTCGTTCTTCGCTGTGGTCGGCTCCGCTTTTCACAGAGCTGTTTTCAGTCTGCCATTTCTTCCTCTGGAAGTTCATAAGTAGGAAGTTTTGAAGTATACGGTAGGACTATGTTATGGCGGCTCCTCTGAATGTTAATGTTTTAGAATGCATTACTTCATGATGTAAACTGTTCCTGTACTGTTTTGCTCTGTAATAAACATGCAATGGGTTTATAAAATAGTTTCCTTGCACCATGTGGATAGTCCTGGTCATTATGAATAGAATTTATTTTCAAATAAGTGTGAAATTGCACAGTAGGAGATCTTCTGAATTTAATGCTCAGAACCAAAATTATTGGAATTATTTAAATTGGGGTCAACAGCATTTTCTTGGAAGAGTTCTGTAAGTTGGATCAGAGCGCCTTGATGTGTTCTTGTTAATTGGTGGGTCATCAAGATAAAACTTAGAGTGTGACTAATAACTGAGTATTAAAAGATCAAGTGGTTTGATTTTTATCAATATGTGGGAAGAAATTGGAAAGTAGTAGAAAGGTTCTGTTGTGTGTCATCTTTTTGTAAATATATTTTTGTTAGGTATATTAAGAAAGTAATCAAAGGAAAAAAGGATAAAAATAGTGTACAGTGTGAATAAACAGGGACTTTACAAGTATCTTTGAAATTAAAGTTGTGTCATAATTTAATCGTAAATGATTGAGTGAATTACCTTGTTTTATAAAAACTGCAAATTGCTATTAAGCTCTAAACAGACTATAAATATCAGAAGCAGTCTGCACAGGATAAATCATAAAATGGGATAATTTATGTTCACTCAGTTGAAGATCTATCCTGATTTAAGAAATTCAATTTATCTTCTTGAGTGGTTAAATTAATTCCTGAAGTTTTGTTTTCTAGCTATATGACCATTGCCAATGATTCTAATGCCAGTAAAAATAGAGAAAGGGCAACCTTGTCTTGTCCCCTTCATTATAGTGCATTGTCGTGATAAAAAGCCAAGATAATTGTCAATGGCTTTGTTCTTAATAAATGCTCTGTACCTTTGTGAAAAATTGGAGCTGAAGTTAATCTTTTTCAGAATTCCAAGTTGTAAAAGGCTTTCTCTGCATCAAGAAAATCATAGTCACTTTCTTGTTTATTTTATTAAAAAGTTTTAGGATGTATCTGACATCCCTTATATACCTCTTTGGAATAAATCCATTCTGATCAGGATGTATTAATCCAGTTAAAAAGCCATTTATTCTCCTTGCAAGTATTGCCATTGAATGTAATCTCCCTTCAATAAAGGAATAGGTCTGTTTGACTTTGTGTGGTTCAGGTCATTTCCCTCTTTATAAAATGAAAGATGAAAGCATCTTCCCTTGATGAAGTTATTGGCCTTTCTGAATCTCATTTGTTACTTGAGTTAATGGTTTAATCAAAATTGCTTGAAAAGTCATATTGCAGAAAAAACATCAGGTTCTGGAGCTTTATTAATGTTTTGCTTTTTAAATTGATTCTCTAGTTTCATCTTCAGTGATCTGATGCTTCTCTGGGCCATGTTATCCTTTTGCTGATTGACAGAATTCTGGAATATCCTAGTTAACTGTAAGTGATCTGTATCTGGTACCCTCTGCCCAGCTGTTTTCACTCAGGTCCTCCATCCAGTATGAGCAGCCAGCTAACTTCAGAGAGAATGCTGATGGGTCCTGACTTGATGCTGCTCTTATCTATCAGGAATAATTCTTGGTTGATACATCCTGGCTTATTTGGGAAAATCCAGTGTGGAAAATCAGGGACTTTCTGAGCTGCTTGTTTCTTTGATGACCTTTGCCAGCAGGAATGGTTAAGTGGAAGCAGCTGAGCTCCCTTGTTCCTGTAAATGTGACTTCTTCAGAATTCTGGTTGATTTTGTCTGCCACTGCAGCCATTCTTTAAATGCAAAGAACTCTATTGGCATCAGATGACCCAAAGCAAATAACTGAGTGTGGAAGTGCTAGTTCTTACTTCTCCTACCCACACTCCTCCTTCACCGTCCTATTGCCACATACTGAGAGTTATGAGTATCAATGGATTGTAAACACTATCTCATGGATGGATGGATATGTGCAGGTCATCAGTGCAATGTTAAGATGTTACCGAACAAAATGTCCACCAAAAACCAATTAATCTGTTAGATGCCTAAAATTGGCAGAAGAGGGGGAATGGGGTGTGAGGGTCATTAAACAGCACCTCAGTGACAATGGAAACATATTCTCTAAAGCAGAAAAGGACTCCATTATCTCCTGGGGAGAAATAAGCTAATAGGAAAAGTTCCATGCCTGCTTTTTCTGAGAACAGCCTCAAGTCTTTGTGCTATTGTGGAAAAGATCCTATTCCAGCTAACCTTTTCCTTTAGGTGCATGTAATGGAGAACCATAGTTTACAAAAATAAGGCCACATCAGTCCCAGACCCTTTCCTTGCCCTATGAAGCTGCAAAAAGGAAATTGAAAGCTTTCCCTTCAAATTTCAGTAATCACCATTAAAATGTTGGTTTGATCCCAGACAGACTGTAGTTCTTAACTATGGTTTTCTGAAATAAGCAAAACTCAAGCTACTGTTGAGGTGGCTTGTTCCATAAAGAGTACTGAAGGTTAACCATAGGTTGGTGATTCATGCAATTTAGCTCTAACTTTACATCTAAACTCTTTAGAGGAGGATTTTGCTTCCAGTTAAACCACATGTAGCATCCTAAGAAGGGTAAAGGGTGTTATCATTTCATTCAGGCTCAGCCCAGGATTTCTTTCCAGGAACAGAAGCTTGGAGTAAGGTGTTAAAATGCAACAGGTGGTATATTGTGCCTACAGTAGTGATTTTTTCCCATGACCCCTATCAATACTCTTCAAAACTTCTATTGTCAAAGAATTGTTTCTGTATCAACTTGTCAGTGAGAAGTTGCTGCACATTTGCCATAGGAATTGGCCCAAGGTTCTGGATGGTAGGCATGTTTCCAACCAGTTCGCACATGGCATTGGCTAACCTTGTTGGGTCTTGCTATTGCTTTGGTTGGACTTTTTTTACTTGTAAGCCGCTTAGTCACTGGCACAGTGAAATGGGTGGCATATAAATTTGATCAAATAAATAAGCTCCAGAGCAAAAGTGATCCTCTCCTGGTAGAACCTGTGTTGCAGAGGACAATCAATCATGGTAACAATTTACCTTGGAGGAAGCATGTCTGCTGCTACTCATGATAGCTTCAAGAAATTCTAGACAAGAGTCCATAATGTTACTTGCTAGAGAGTGATCCAAAGCATCTGACTTATTTCTTTCATTTCCACATGAATGTGCAGGATCTACTGAGAAACCATCTAAGAAAGCTCCAGTCAAAATGGCCAAGTACAGACTCATCCTGCTGAGACATGGTGAAGGGGCTTGGAACAAAGAGAATCGATTCTGTAGCTGGGTTGACCAGAAACTGAGCTCTGATGGGGTGAAGGAAGCTCAGATCTGTGGGAGGCACCTCAAAATGCTTGGTTTTGAGTTCGACCTTGTGTTTACCTCCATCCTTAGCCGCTCTATTCAGACTGCATGGCTTGTGCTGGAGGAGATGGGGCAGGAGTGGGTCCCCACTGAATCTTCCTGGAGGCTGAACGAACGACACTACGGGGCACTGATTGGCCTCAACAGGACAGAGATGGCTTTGAACCATGGTGAGGAGCAAGTGAAAAGGTGGAGGAGGAGCTACGACGTCACCCCACCGCCCATCACTGAGGTTCACCCTTACTATCATGAAATATATAGTGATCGCAGATATAAGTACTGTGATATACCAATGGAGAAGCTTCCTAAGTCTGAGAGTTTAAAAGAAGTGTTGGATAGACTGCTTCCTTACTGGAATGAGAGGATAGCGCCGGAAGTCAAGAGAGGCAAGACTGTGTTAATTTCTGCCCATGGGAACAGCACAAGGGCTCTTCTGAAGCATCTGGAAGGTACTATTAAATTCTGAATGCAATATTGCTACTGCTAAGGTGTTTTTTTCCCCAGAACTAAGTGTTCATTTTTAAAAGCAATTATTTTTAAGATTGGCTTACGCAGATCCATATTGGAGTAGAGATTACATTATTGGCGGACTTTTTGCCTCAGGCTAGAGTGAGGCCTCTTCAACACACTGGTTTGGAAGCCTCATTGGAACTTGATATCTTCTTTGGTATGGATCTCCCTAATGCTGGAGGACCCTGCTAAAAGTATATATGTATGCGATTGATGTTATATTCGCTTAATTATTTTGGTTTCTCCTCCCCTTCCCCAAAATCTTGGGATTTGTAGAGATGAGGATCAGGGATTGACTTTCAGTTTGTCTGTGGCATTTTCAACTGTGCTGTCTATGGCATAGTTACACCTTCAGAAACCAAGATAAATACTTAGTAATGTAATTGGTAGTTTTTGTTTTGGTGATCTGTTCAAATTAGGATTTACGAGAAGGTCTGGGTCCATATGGTGCAGCAAGCCATGGCTTATTTCAATCATGGTTGAGCAAGTCATGGCCTGGTTTATATATAAGCCAAGCTCTGAAATGTGGCTTACAAACTGCAGTGGATTGCAGTCAGATATGCTAATCCAAAAGCAAACATGTCTGAATCTAAAATGTTCATACCTAACCTCCTTCAGCTAAATCTAATCCTTATTTTTCCTTCTCCATCAGGCTACTCTAATCTTGGGCATGATTTATTTTATGTAGAGAGTATTTTATAATGATTGTCAACTGTAAGCAACCTGGTCTTTCCTAGATGGTTTGGAGTTGTGACTCCTGTGATCTCTCATGACGAATCTGTTGGCCAAAGTTGGTGAAATTGTAGTTAAAAACAGTTGGAGGAGACCAACTCGTCTGTTCCTGTTGTATGCCATTTTTGTTTAATTTGCTACCCTGCCTTTATTTTTTATAAATAACTCAAGGTGGTGAACATACCTACTACTCCTTCCTTCTCCTATTTTTCCCACAACTCTGTGAGGTGAGTTGGGATGAGAGAGAGGGACTGGGCCATGGTCACCCAGCCGGCTTTCAGGCCTAAGCCGGGACTACAACTCTGTCTGGTTTCTAGCCCATTGCCTTAACCGCTACACCGCTACAGACTGGCTCTCTTTGAGGTGTGGATAGCAAAGAATGGATGCCATGGGTAGCATTGGTGGTAGAACTTTATTGCATGCCCAGAAAGGTGCAAAGAGCCCTATGGGCAAGACCTGTCATAAATTTTGCACAGCTCTTATCACCAGCCTAACTTCCGCTTTGTTGTTACCTGCTTTTCATCTTAGTAGCCCTGGACCAATCCCCTAAACAGTGGTTCTTAAACTGTTTGACCCAATTAGTCTTTTTTATGGCCTTGAATAATGTCGTTAACCCCAGAAATAAACCTCAAAAACCTTAGCCTCTGTTATTTTACAGATGTGTCTCTGCAGTGGCAGGCCCAAACTGGATCCTCAACTCACAAACAAGGAATTACAAATTGCTCCATTACCCCCCCGGATATGCCCTAATTACCCCCTTGGTAATTACCCCCTTGGTAATTACCCCCAGTTTAAGAACCACTGCTGTAAAGTACAAGGGACTTCATTCTTATTACCTACTTAAGGCTTGACTTTAGAGGTGTGCAGCATTCAGATCCAAAGCAGTCCAAAGTGCTTTGGGTCTGGCATAGGTGCCCCCATTGCACCAGTTGGCTGCTTTGAGCTGAGAAAAAGTACATGTTCAGGAGGGTTTACCACCACCCCTTTCACTGCCTCTTGCCCCTAGTAGCAGAATAAAACTCAGTCACAAGGGGTCTCATTAATTAGGTTTATCATCAGGAAGGTAAGGAATTACTGTACAGAGTCTTGCAAATTGAGTAAGCCAAAACTGTAGCATTCAATTAGTAGTAAGTAAATGCCCGTTTTGTCTCCAAATCTTGCATGCTTCTATATGATTTAGGTCATCCCTGGAACCAACATGTTCATCACTGTTACCCAGAGCTAGTAGCAACTTTTATTTTAGATGAGATTTTTTCCCTCCTGAGAAGTAGAACGATAACTGTCATGTTGTAATTTTAAAATTATTTCTTCAGTGAGGCTTAAGTGTGCTATTTCCCAATATTGGAGCAACCTGTCAAGTTTTAATTAAATAAGCACATCTTAATCCTATACCACTCAAGCAGTTCCTTGGAATGCTGGAAAGGTAAAGATTAAGAATTACATGTGGCTCTTGCCACATTTGGGGCAGGTCTTTTATGCTCAAAGTCAGGGGTCTCCATAATCCATAAATCCATAATGCATCTTAGTTCTAACTTATAGTGCTTTTGTGGCTGATAATTGCTTAGATAGAAGTGAAGGAACAGAAGGTTGCTTAGAAACAGTTTGCCTGCATGTGGTCTGTGTGCCCGGTTTTGTTCTGTTCCTCCAGTGAAATGTGGATTTAGGAAAGTAAAAGGGATGTATGGATAAACTCATAATAAACTCTTCCCAAAAACATTGAGTTGAAGAACTGAGAATCTGGATGTGGTTGTTTTCTAGCAGAATCCCAGTGGCCACCAATTGCTATTCAGGCAAGACTACCAGCATGGGAAGAACAGATGGGCTTGAACTGGATGGAAGCCCTGCTTGATAACTTGCCTCTTTGTTCTGGCCTGGAAGTTCCCCTTCCCCTCCCTTTACCTAGCACTGTAGCTGCTTTGTGTGCCTTGTCAAAAGGCAGAGCCCGTTCCTCTTTTTTAATTAATGTGTCCTACTTTGGGAAGCAGTGGTTTGAAAACGAATGAAGTCCATCTCGTCATGCTGCTAGCCTGATTCTGCTGGAAGGAGATGAATTCCCATGGAAAACGACATTCTAGGAAAAAGGGTTTTTTGCTGCTTTAAAATACCACTGCTTGCTGATCTAAAATATTAATACCACTATTTGCCCATGATTTCCCCTGCCAGTAAGGGTTACCTACTGTTTTCAAACCGGGATTGTCCCGGAATGCAATTTTTCATGTAAACTAAGAGTTGAAACCAGGGTTTCCCAACCAGGGTTCTGTGGAGCCCTAGGGTTCCACAAGAGGTCACTAGGGGTTCCCTGGGAGATCACAATTAAAAAAATTATTTCAAACTTGGGCAACTTCACATTCAAGAGGTAAGTTTCCTTCTTTATTTTTAGTTTGAGAACACTTTGTTGTTGTTTATTCGTTTAGTCGCTTCTGACTCTTCGTGACTTCATGGACCAGCCCACACCAGAGCTTCCTATAGGTCGTCAACACCCCCAGCTCCCCCAGGGACAAGTCCATCACCTCTAGAATATCATCCATCCACCTTGCCCTTGGTCAGCCCCTCTTCCTTTTGCCTTCCACTCTCCCTAGCATCAGCATCTTCTCCAGGCTGTCCTGTCTTCTCATAATGTGGCCAAAGTATTTCAGTTTTGCCTTTAATATCATTCCCTCAAGTGAGCAGTCTGGCTTTATTTCCTGGAGGATGGACTGGTTGGATCTTCTTGCAGTCCAAGGCACTCTCAGAATTTTCCTCCAACACCACAGTTCCAAAGCATCGATCTTCCTTCGCTCAGCCTTCCTTATGGTCCAGCTCTCGCAGCCATATGTTACTACGGGGAACACCATTGCTTTAACTATGCGGACCTTTGTTGTCAGTGTGATGTCTCTGCTCTTAACTATTTTATCAAGGTTTGTCATTGCTCTTCTCCCAAGGATTAAGCGTCTTCTGATTTCCTGACTGCAGTCAGCATCTGCAGTAATCTTTGCATGAAACGAATATAAGAATTTTGTAACTTGTGGCCTGTATATAATCCTTAATGTGCAGGGGTTCCCCGAGGCCTGAAAAATATTTCAAGGATTCTTCCAGGGTCCAAAGGTTGAGAAAGGCTGGTTGAAATTATAGTCTGTTCCAACATCTTCCAAATGTGCCTTACAGCTTTTAATACAGGAAATATACTGTAGCTGTGTCTAAATATTATATTTATATACTGTCCTAATCAAAAGACTGACTTCTGGCCCTGCTTTATATCCCTGCTGTGATATCAAAGGGTTTCTCACTGATCACTTGCAATCCATAGAGTAATTGAATTAAAAATATGTGTCGAGTAATAAATCCAAAAGTCTGGAAACTCCTCCATCATGATTAAATAGCTGTACTAGAAAATTGAGGAGTTTGGCTTTCCTGTAATTTTTTCCCCCACATTTGGTGTCCTTGAAGTAATTTAAAAGTATTAGCAGAGGAATGTATTTAAATATATCAATGCTCAAGTAATACTAATTTTGCCATATGTATCTTTCCCCCAAAATTGGGATTTTTAACTGTATGTGTCAGTTTTAATCTGAGATTTAGAAACGGATGCTTGTAGTTACATCTAAAACAAAGTTTTCTAAATTCATAAAAATGTGAGCAGCAGTTGAAATGGTGATTACTGAAAATGTCCACAGAAACATTCCAACCTATAGAAATATACAAGATTTTCAGATGGGATGTACTGAAAATCACAGGATAGGAACTCCATCCCATGTCAGATCAGCCTGTCTACCTCTGAAAAGCAGAACAATTAAATTATATTTTGAAAGATAGCTATTCCTTTAATTTAGATGATCACATGACAGTAAGCTGCTTAAGCAGCTGGATCATAAGACTTGTTCATACCTATACCTAGCAGTATTTTTTTAAAAAAATTATGCAATAAATGCACATATTGGAATACCTTTACCAGCATGGCACCCTGAAGATATCTGAACTGTAACTCCCAAAATACTGTTCATTCGGGGAAAATCCGGGATTTGCAGCTCCAATTCATTTGGAAGGCATTGGATTGGGGAAGACTATTCCCTTGGCTATGCCATTGGATTGTTGTGTATGATTCCCTGTTGCATTTGAGTAGTAGTGCTTTATTCAGCTTAGCTTGATGAAAAGTGCTAGGATTGCAGAATGCAAAGAAATGGATGTGGAAAGGTCACCTAGTTAATGTTACAAGTATTTGAAGTAATTGGACACTGACTTTGGTTGACATTTATGTTTTGCACCAGCAGTTCACTAATTTATTGAAATAGCCCAGCACTAATTCTCAGCCCTGAACACTCATGGAGATAAGAACAGCCCTAGATCACCCATCTTTCCAAATCCTTTTCATCTTTTGAATCTCCCACCAGTTCTTGAACAAATCTGAGAGAAACTCTAGGGGTAACCTTGTGTAAGTGAATGTTCTAATGTCTGTTGAATGTGTTAGATGGATTTGATGTGGCTGTGATTGGGACATCAAGTTGGAGAACATTACCATATAGGGCTCCTGTGATTTTTTTAAAAAACTGTATTTGTGTATTGGAGTGTCCTTTTAAGAAGATAGGGTATGTGCATTTGAAGTAGGTAGCTGTAACGCCCTGTTCTAAGTGAAGGTGCAAATATAACTCACTAAGCTGCATCTGCATCTTATTGCAACAGACATAAATTGTAATGTTTTGTTAGTTTGCTTTGCACAACAGCTCTCCTACCTTCCCTGATTGACCAGTGGCGACATGACATTTTGTACTTTCCTTTATTATTATTTCTTGCTCAGTGGTCTACAATGTACTCGGAGTACTCTCTAAATGTGTAGGCGACATTTCCTACAATTCCTAGCAGTAACTAGTCTAGGAATTCTGGTTGGGGAAAGCTGCTGTATTGAGTACTGATTTTTTTTTTTTTGCAACCTAGAAAGTCACTTTTGTAAATGGGAAGGAAATGTGTTTCTTGTCAGGCACGTGATAATGTAAGCACTCATTTGGCATATGCAAGGAATGGTGTATGACATGATATGAGTTGTAATTGGCTAAATTAAGGTCATGAAATCAATAAAAGATAAAGGTCTTCAAATTGACCTTGGCTCCTGATGACTTCCATGTTGTTTTCTTTGCAGCAGTTTGGAAGTTGTTTGTCATTGGCTCTTTCCAAGCTGTTTTTGACTACAGATCTGCCATTCCCTGGTGGTCTCCTATCTTTAGAGCAGTGTTTCTCAACCTTTGCAATTTAAGATGTATGGACTTCAACTCCCAGAATTCCCCAGCCAGCTAATGCTTTAACATCTAAAGTTGCAAAGGTTGAGAAACACTGCTCTAGACTAACCAGCCTTGATGCTGCTTAGCTTCAGAGTGCAAGTGACATTGGCCAGGTGCTACCACCTGTTGAGATCAGGAAGCCTTTAATAAAGGTGGTTGCTTACCTGCAGGGGCAAAGAGCTTTTAGCTATAGTTTGGATTTATGTAGTTCTCTTCCTCTACAGCTTTTAGATGCTAAGTGGGGCCAATTGAGTCTCTCTTTAAAAAAAAACAAAAACACCACCCAAGCAACTCCACCAAAAATCTTGCCAATTTTACAGGATAAGATGGCTGCTTAAGGTACCTATTTTGTGGTCCTGGATCAAAAAAGGTTGATCTCTGTTGTTGTTACTCAGTTCTTACTTTGCTCAGCCTCAATGCATTCATCCCTCCAATTTCACTGGATTTTGCTCTCAAATGTGGACTACATTATAGCTTTAACAATTCCATGAATTTTACCAGGCTTCCAAATTCTCCTTTCATAATGCAAACTCATTTTCCAGGCATACATCTCTGAGAAATTTCCCCATCTACTCAGCTGTCAGCCGGTTTCCTGCTGTTTGTCCTGTTTAGCATGTCAAGGAAAGTTGGATGTTTCTCAGCTGTTCTGTATCTCATAAACAACTGATAACATTTGGGGCAAATTTTGTAACTTTCAGCTGTAATGTGTATGTACCTCTTGTTGGTATGGCAAGATTAACACAGTTTTCTTCCCTGCTGCCATTGCTGCATTTTCCTCTTTTCACGAAGTTCTGACTCTTACAGTAGAACCATTGTTGACAGTCATATTGCTTCACTGATTCTGTCCTGAAAGGTTTGGGCAGAGAAACCTTCTCTCTCTAAAGAAAAAGAAGAGGCAAGCATTCAGGACAAGATGAATCACAGGGATGCCCAACATACCAGGCCAGAAGCATTGTCTGGGATTGGAGAAGGGCCATGGAGGGTGTTGTGCATCCATAACTTGGAAACTTGGCCAACATAAGGCCATGGTTTATATCCTTTTAAAAGAGGGTGGTTCAATTCATGTAGGATATTAGTTAAAAAAAAAACTCTTGTGTGTGCATGCATGCATGCATGTATCTCTTTGGGAAGTGGGCAAATACCAAGGCAGGACTGTTGCCTGGCTTTGTGGACTTTTTAGAAGTATCTGGATGGTCTCTTGAAAACTGGAACTTTGAATCTTGTGTCCAAGAAGGAAAAACATTGGTTGGGGTCAGATTATCCATGGTGGTTTTGTTTCTTTGATTTTTTTTTAAAGTAAAGCAAGTACTTTCTTCATACTGTCAAAATGTCTGTTAGCTGGGATGGAGATCGGGCATTATATATGGCATGGATCTTTGGAAGGATATGTGATACATGTCCTGTAACCTTGTCCTCAATGTGCTGGTACAGAGCTGACTTGCTGACAGGCTCAGCTAGTGTAAATCTGTAATGTGTGTTTTTTTTGGTTCAGAATGTTGCTTTGAACCCCATCTCATTTGTAGTTTGTAAACCCTGATTTTGAGCTAAGCTTGATGTTTGATCCCATTCTCATTTGTATCTCTCTTGCATGTGTTCGCCATTAGCTCAACCAGGATTTTTCTTGTTTCCTTTTAAAGAAAATTTCTGAACACTCCATCTGCTTTAATTTAAAAAGTTTTGAACAAAAGGTTTTAAATTTTTTAGCAAATCCAAGAACTGGCCTCTATTTATATATTTTCATAATTGCTAGGATGTTTTGCATTCTGGTTCATTCTGTTTTTGCATGCTACTTTAATTGTAAGTCAGAACATTTGATGTTAGCAGTTTTAGAACTTTACGTAAAAAACCTTGAATTTCACCCACAAATTATTGCCTACATTTTCTCAAATTCATGTTTGTAGGGCACTTGATTACTCAAGGGAATTTGATTTCTAAAGAGGTATGAGAAGGACTGAAATGTATTTTGAAAAATCTGGGTGCCATATTGAAAGCACCTCCCTTTCTATGTCTGCCTCAATACAAAGGCTACATCAGTTGTTTTCAAACTTGGCAACTTTAAGATGTGTGGACTTCAATTCCCAGAATTCCTGGCTGGGGAATTCTGGGAGTTGAAGTCCATGCATCTTAAGGTTGCAAAGTTTGAAAAACACTGGGCTACATGAAGCTAGTTCACCAGCTTTACCATGATAGCATCTGATTCTGAGACAGTGACAGATATGAAACAATCCCATCAACAACACCAGGAAATGGACCATCTTCTTTGGAACATGAATGAGCAAATGAGAGAATAGGCTATTGGTACAAAAATGAAGGCTGCCCTATTTTTTCTCCTTCAAAATTGATAGTATCTTTGAGTGAAAGACTGAAGCATTTCTCTAGGTATATGGGATGGGGGATTGGAAACTAGGGAAAGACAGGAAATTCTGTTCTGTGGGGATTGACTCCTTGGGGGTATATTTCATGATAATCCTAAAGCTTACCCAGAACCAGCATAAGATAATATGTAAACTTGTTCCTTGCTTCTCTGCAGGTATCTCTGATGAGGCTATAGTCAACGTGACTCTTCCCACTGGTGTCCCAGTTCTCCTTGAACTTGATGAAAATCTGCAACCGCTTGGCCAGCACCGGTTTCTTGGTGACCAAGAAGCCATACAAGCGGCCATCAAGAAAGTGGAAGATCAAGGGAAGGCCAAGCTGATGGCTGAGAAATAAAGACCACCTTACAAATGCGTTGCCCATAACTCTCATGTTGTGCAGCAAAATATGGCACTTTGTGTTTTGTACTATGCCTACTTGCTTAGCTTTCTATTCTCATTGTTAGACAAGGGCTGTTGGATTTCAGATTCTGGTATGAGGCCTAATGGCAAGTGAATTGATTAGGCTTTAGCTAGAACAACAAAATGCATTTTCTTCAACTTTTCATAGGAGAGAAGCCTTGTGTGAGAACCAGGTTTCTGCAAATCAGTGACAGATATCACTGTGATAAATGGAGAAAAACGTTCTGATTTAATACTGGCTCATAGGAGGATTATTAAGGACTGAAGATCACAAATAGTAAACCTTCCCACGGATGGTTCACTCAAAGTCTTAACGTGGACTTTTATTTTGCGTCATTGGATGGCCTCTTGCATCGGATAACCTATTTGTTAGGACCCGCTTTTGTTGTATAACTGATATTCAACTAATTTTGAATAAAGCCCTTATTTTTATTCTTTGCTGGAATCTTATTTATTTTTCATGTTGGAGAGGACCATTTTAAACAGAAGTCCAGGTAGAAATGAAGTTCATATAAAGCTTGAGAAATGTTGATGGTATAATTTCAGGTTCCCTTTCATTTTTTTTAAAAAATGTATATCTAAATTTTGCTTTAGAGAGATACCTTGCATTGCAAATCATAGAATGGTGAGATTTCATTCCTAATTCCAGAGGTTTTCCACTGGGCTGTATATCTTGTGTTCATGTTCCTCTGTAGTTCTGCACTATTTATATGAATAGTTAAATCTGGCAGAATAGTTTTTATGCCTCCAAGATCTTTGTGATGGAATGGTTGAGACTGTGGAATGGAAATCTCAGACATTCTCTCTCACCTCCTGGTGTTGCCTCTTGCTCTGAGTTAGAGGCCTGGTAATCCCCACTGTTACCACCTCTCTTCCAGGGGCATGTCGCTTGGTGCCCTTTCTAACCCCAGTGCGTGTGAGACCCACAGCGTATGCTGCCTTTCTGGTGATTAAGCGGACAAAAATGTAAAAATGGGCATAGTGTAAGTAATGTTTTATACTATAGAGGCATATGACTAATGGTTTCATCTCGTGCTCGGGAGACCGGCCAAACAATTTTTTAAAAAAACGATAAAATATAAAACATTTTACTTTAAACTTTAAAGTGCAGAAGTTCAGCACTCTAGAGAAGGAATTGCCGTTACCTTGACCAGGATCAACAATTCAAAAATCCAAAAGAGAAATCAGAAGAAATGCTCAGGCAGACCACAAGATGGTGCAAATGAATGCTTGTACCCTACGAGATAAGAATTGATGCAGTTTATTATACAGACTACCATAAGGTTATAAATAAAATTAACATGCAATCTGAATTATTCTGATTTGTTCAGAGCAATAGTAGTAAACTTGACTTAGCCCAATTCACCCACACACTCTAAAACATCTAATGTAAATCCCTGTCACATGTTTTAACCTGTTTCTTCTTTGTGTCTTTTTTTCTGGACTTCCTACTTCTTGGAGATTCTAACAATTTTATTCCAGGGCTGCTAAGGAGATGATACCCCACCCCCCTTTCTAGCTTTGGTCCAGCCGCTTCTATTAAGTTCTGCCCCTAAATCAGATACAATCAGATGTTTTCTCTGTAGCCAGGAGTGGGAAAGGCTGAAGTAATCTGACTTTTGAGAGTATGGTATGTGCTGAAGGGTCTTATTTCATTGCTGTGGAAATCTGAAATCCATGTCTTGGTGGCTGTGAATGTTTGAGTGTATTTAACAAACAAGCTAAATTCACAACAATCTTGCAGTATGCAAGCTAAATATTTAACCGAATAAAATATTGGGATATCATATCTAAAGGGAAGGAGGAGAGTGACTGGCAGGCTTTGCACATTACATTAAGCCATAATGTAGCATGTTCTTCAGCGTAGTGTGATGTATGAATAATTATGGTGAACTGAGTCATTGCTTTTGTTTGACAAACATGGCTTAAATCATGGCTTGGTGTTACATACAAAAACAAACATATGTAACAAATAAGTCAATTCAGTTTAATGAAATCTTTCAAACCTTTGGATAAAGAGTGGCCCGCTATATAATTCCATAATCCTTGAATCAGTTGTGCTTACAAGGGATGTCCTCATGTGTATGTATGATGTAGGTACATACGTATATTAGTGATCTCTGATAAAATGAGTTACAATGTCAGCCTCCATTTATTTCAATTTTCTGTCACCGTCCATCTCCCCCCAAAGGGACTCTGGGTGCTTTATCTGCTTTTTGCCATTAGAGGAATTGCCCAACAGTGTTTATATAAAGGGATTCAGTGGCCTTTTATAGCAAATCCCTTGTTTGGCATAACTAGAATACCACATACAGGCAGATGTGTGGAACAGCATATGCTGCGCTATGACAGTGATGGCCTCTTTATGGAGCCAGCATCCGATTCAGTCAATGGCATTATTTCAAAAAACAGCATCCTTCAGCAGATCAGTGGAGCCTCTTGCTATTTTCCTATTCAGCAGCATTAAGGCAGCTGAACAATGACAGCCGGCAGAAGAATGTTTTGAACCTAATGAGAAGCTTCTAATGCAGTGTTTTGTAACTTTAAGATGTGTGGACTTCAACTCCCAGAATTCCCCAGCCAGCATGGCTGGCTGGGGAATTCTGGGAGTTGAAGTCCACACATCTTAAAGTTGCCAAGGTTGAGCAACATTGCGCTAATGCTACAGTGAGATGTTGGAATTAGTTATTGGAACACTTTATTGTATTCAACCTATCTCTGTTTTGAATTAAGTGGTGAAATACACAAAGTTCAACAAAGATGTTGAACTTTGATGCTCAAGAGGTAACTATTTTGCAAGAGATCCAATTAGTTGTTTTGGAAACTTTGAGAACACATCACAAATATTACAAGGAGATTGTGAGTGGTTCAGGAGAGAGAGAATTTGAATTGGCAGAGACCTGAACTATGTATACTACTTACTTGTTTACTCAAAACTACTTCTTTCACCTGTATACCTGACAAATATAATTCAATTTGTGTGTGTGTCTTTGTGAAAAAACCAATTCCATTAACCTTAATACAGAATTATATCTATGCCTTACTTTCCTTGTAGCTTGCCACTGGAGATAATTTATATAAGGTTCTTCCACAGATCCAGGCACCAACCTGATCCAAAGCTGGTTGACTTTTAGGTTGCCCTAACTTGTGTCCTCATGTCATAGCCTGGGAATGGCAGACGCATAATTGGATAAATGTTTTGTGTATTCTCAAGTGTTTGGGAATGATGGAAGTAATGGTGAAGCAGAACGAATGGTTTTTGGAAAATGGTCTTTTTAAAAATATTGTAAAACCTTCCTTGATTTCGGTGTTTGGAGGTGACTGCTTTTGTGGGTGTAGCCAAAATTACATCATACAGGCACAAGGGAAGGGGAAATGTGTTTTCCTAAAGTCCAAAGCAATTCTGAGGAGGTAAATTTAAGGCAGAAACTGCTCAGAAGAGCCATGGAATGCTGAGGATTGGAGAAAGGAAAGAATAGGAAGGAAGAATGGATATCCTGGAAGAGAACAGAATTTGGCCATGCAGTGGTTTTTTGTTTTTTTTAAATTATGGGCCACTTTTCAGCTATAACCCTCAAGCATACGAATAAAACTTGAGAACCCCAAATGGACTTGACGGACATGTTTGCACATACAAAGGATGAATAAAAACTACCAGCCAAATGTATCTTGAAAAAGACTGGTAAGCTCTCATTAGTATTTGTTGCTAGGTTTATATCCTGCCTTTTCTCCAGGACCTCAAGATGATCTGTGAGGGAGATTGGTCTGAAAGCGGATACTGCAGGATTATCCAGTTGGCTTCGGTGGCTATGGATATTCTCAGACCATGATCATCTTCATCCTAGACCAGTGTTTCTCAACCTTGAGTGAGAATGCTGGGTGGGGAATTCTGGGAATTGAGGTCCACACATCTTAGAGTTGCAAAGGCTGAGAAACATTCCTAGACCAATGCCTTTTCCAGTACACCACACTCACTTGGAAGATACAAGGTCACAACAAAAAAGTTTGCTGCCTCCATCTACTATCTACCTTGCTTCAGATGAGGGAACTCTGACACGGGCCTTTTAGTTTTCTCCCTACCACCTCTCGGGTACTGGGGGTGGGGAGTAGACAACCTTTTAGGAATCCATGGGCATGAAGGTGCCAATTATTTTCACAGTTTGGTAGTGATCTAGATGAACAGCAGGGGGAGCCAGAGCATTGCAATTTTATTTGTGAGTGGCGACTCAGGTTTTCCTTGACAGATATTTATTGATAATGATTTATGCCCACCATGGTCTTGATATGAATATGTAGAAGAAAGTATATCTGCTGTCCCCAATCAGATGATCTTGGGAAGCATTTTAAGGGGAAAAATAGAATTTTAATCCAGAGGGGTATGTGTGTGTGTGAGATACGCTTGCATATGTGTGTGCATAAATAGATGTGAGTATACACACCAGCCAGTGGTCACTCTACAAAAAAAGGTAGGGCCAGCATAAAAAAGAATTGAATTCTTTACTGATTAAAATAAATTGCCTATAGCATAAGACATCCCATTGTAAAATCTATGGATCCCCCATCTGTATGTACACATACAAACCACTCTCACAGGTACATCAGCATGTAATGATTCAGACACACAAAGAAAAAGCAACTCTAGAAATCTGGGCTCAACAGTGCATACTTATTCTGCAGAAGGTGCCAGGGCGCGCTCTGTGGCTCTTGCTCCTTGGTAAGCATTTATAAGCTGCTGCTTTGCTTGGGTATCAAGCTATTTTTTTTAACTTGTTTGCAAAATAGAAATGGGTTGATCAAGCCCTTATAATGGGAGCAAATCTTGCCTGCTCTACTTAACACAGAGTGGCTGAAGGCCACAGATAGAGATCCCACGTGGGCTGCAATATAATTCTGTTCCAGATGTCTGCTGGTTGCTTTCTGCAATTTATCACGCCTTCTGTTTGTACAGCTGGCGTGGTAGCAAATTTCCATTTGTCTGGCAAAGATAATGGGCTGGAGAGAGGAAAAAGATATCCTGTTGGCACATTGGCACTTTATGGAAATGTACAAAAAAAGGTGGAAGTACAAGCTATGATCATGGTTGTGAAGTTGACAGTAAGCAAAACACTTGGTAAGTTTACTGACGTTGCTTTTGACTGGGGAGACACAGATCAAGTGTTGGGATGTTTCAGGTCTCTCTACGCAATTCATAGTCCAGTTATAAAATTCACGGCCATCAGATGTGGCGATGGTGACCAATTTATATGGTTTCCAAGAATGATTAGATAAATTTGCAAAGGATCAAATGCTCAGTGGCTGCCACTCTTGATGGTGGCATCCTATCTCTTATCATCTGGCCTGTATTTTACTAAGACTTAGTTCTCCCAACTCTGCAAATATTGCTTATGACAGACCTATGTTTTGATATATGACCAAGCAACCCCCTACTACTAAGTGTAGGTCAATACATGTTAATTTACAAGTAAGTTGCACTGAGAAAAATTGTAGTCTGCAGCGTCTATTTGCCAGATTGTTCTACAGTTTTTATTTGTGGTTTAAATTTTCTGTTACATATGTTTTAATCAAAGATATGGATGCTTTAAGGCAAATGGCAGGTACATTTTGCTAGATGTCTTAATATGGTAGTAATTTAAACTGGTCTGTTGTATGGAAACTTTCAGGACAGTCACACATTCAAATATACAAGGAAATTAAAACAGGATGGTTACGTCTTGGACTGATACCCATGAATAATCTTTCTGACTATGTCTAGATTTTAGCCTCATCATTCAGCCACGGCTAACCACCAAAATGTCTGTTCTTTTTCCTTTTGTTTTGGACCTAGCCTTGTTTTAGTTTTTAAGTAAATTAAACAGCTGGAGGAAATGATTATCCTATGGGTTTTATTGATGCATTGGTCACAGTAAATAGTTGTTTATTTTAAATACTGAAAAATTAAATAGTACTCAAGATGCAAATAACATTTCCTATCCCTCCCCAAACAAAAACAGCTTCTTTTTTAAAATCCAATACTTAAGAGTGTGCATGTGTGTACACACACCCACATCTGTCTGTCTATCCCTCTATCTCTCCTTAGCTGTGTTTACAGGGACTGCCTGTTATATGACAAAACACTCATTTACTCCATAGAGCAGTGTTTTCCAACCTTGGCAACTTTAAGATGTCTGGGGAATTCTGTCTGGGGAATTCTGGGAGTTGAAGTCCATACATCTTGAAGTTGCCAAGGTTGAAAAACACCACCATAGAGAATGGGATTCAGTTTTCTGAATACCTTCTCAGCTTCAGTAAGTATAGTTACACTAAATGTTTTAGGGTTAGTGTATTGCCCCAGACATTTTATTTATGGGTTAGATCTATATATTGTCTTTTTTCCCAGTGTTGAGCAGATGGGGGAAGGGTTTGTAAACTATATGGTTTAAGTTGTGCAAGCCCAGCCAGTTGTAGTTTTTGAAATAAGCTATGCTTAAAGTGAGGGCCAGTTTGGTTAAAGGCATCAGGCTAAAAAATGGAAGACTCTGAGTTCTAGACCTGTCTTAGGCACGAAGCCAGCTGGTTGACCTTGGACCAGTCCCTCTCTCTCAGCCCTAGAAAGAAGGCAAGGTCAAACCACTTCCAAAAATCTTGGCAAGAAAAGTGCAGGGACTTGTCCAGGCAATTGCCAGGAATCAAGAATGATTTGAAGGCACAAAAACAAAAGCTTAAACCAGATCTTAGTAAGTTGACATAAGCTAGTGTAAGAAAGTAAAGTGCAAGATCACAAAAGTGATTCAATCACATTTAGGACTACCTGACTGAGGCTGCAACAATCCAGGTGATCACTGGATGGCCAAAAAGAAAGGCTAGCTTGTTGCTGTCACAACTGGTCATCCAGATTGTTGCAGCCCCAATTTGGTAGCTGTGAACACCTCTAATCTCAAACAGTGTCATTCCATATGTGATTGGTCTCTGACTTCCATCAAAACCAGCTGGCATGGCCAATGGCAAGGTATGAGTATTAAACTCCAACATCTGAAGGTTCACAGGTTTTCCAATAGGACAAGCTGTTATGATTTTAACAGGTGCATAACATGTAGATGGAACCTCTCCAGCTGTAATCTTAAAATTCCTCAATTGTGAAATCAAGACATGTTTTTTTAGATTTAGATTTTTTTAAGATTTAGATTTATAGGCTGCCCAATGGAAAGGTGGTATAAAAAATCATACAAAACCACACAGGCCAATACAGTACATTCGGGAGAAAAATGACCCTAAATACCACTCATCCATACCAGTTGAGGTCACAAATAACTCTGGCTTCTGGCCAGTTTGAAAAGCTTTTCTAAAGGATGGTATTCTGGAAGGTGGGAGGTAGCAACAGAAAAGCCACAGCTCTGGGATCTCCTAGGATGGCACTTTATAATGGTAGGACCAAGAGCATGCCCACCATGCCTGATCTTACAAGATGGGCAGAGATAATTGGTGAAAGGCAATACTGTAAATAATCAGACCCCAAACCATATAGGTCCTTCTGGGTGACAACCAGCACTTGAATTGCACCTGGAAACCCACTGGTAAACAGTACTATTTGCAGAGCAGAGATGTTAGATGGGCATATCATGATCTGCCCACAATTGTCTCTGCGGCCACATTCTGTACCAACTGTAGCTTCCGAGTGATCTGTGAGGACAACCCCATGAGGGGAGAGGATCCTCAGCAATTCTTCTCAGATGGCCACATAGGATGGGCTGAATCTGGGTGGAGGGACCTTCATCCTCACCTTTGATTCTTACACTATGATTGATTCTGTTCCCAAAATCATAGAGCTAAACTTTTTGTTCCTTTAGATCTGTTTATAATCTTTCAACCACAAACTCAGGACACTGGCTTTGCGGATGCAAACAGATTCTTTTATTAGGCCATGCTAATGCAGGCATAACTTGTTCATTTAAAACTAGTCAAAACTACGTGAATGAAATACATTTAGCATACAGATGGCTGTCTTTGGAAATGATACAGTTTAAGGCCTAGCGAAAAAGTGAAATGTTCCATTTTATTGCTTGAACTTTAATTCAGAGGACCAGAGATGTGGCCCAGAGGTTGCACCCAGTCCCTCAGCATCCTTTCTATGGTCTCTACAGTAGATGGGGCCAACATTTTGGGTCCTGTTTTGTGTTAATTTGATTTTCTTGAGCGGGGTTAAAAGGGGCAAAATTGTTAATATGTTTTCTACTACAGATTAAGGTTACTATGGTAACTAATCATTTTGGCCGGGTGAAGAGGTTGAATTTAATTGTCCCCTTTTTACGTGTTAATGGTTGCATTGCCTAAGGGAGGAACTTGCCTGGACTTTTTTTAGTTTCAGTTTCCCTTCTGTGTAGGCTTGCAGAGAATATGCAGCTGAGAGAAATCTCTCCTCTCAGCAAACAGCCTTTAAATATGTTTGTTTTCTGTAAATAAAATTATTTTTATAGAAATGCCTGGTGTGTGACTTTTCTGATCTCTCCTGGGCCAAATGCTTTCTAGCACTCTGCCAACAGGTTATGGGCCCAGTAAGCAGCCCAATAAGCCCAGTAAAACCCCAGAGAGAATAGAGAGATCTGCGCCACACCTCATGCACAATTTAAAGGCAGGTAGCAAAGACCTGTGAAGATTTTCTTTGGAGCCACCTGGAGATTTTCCAGCAACTGCCGGTCTACAGGACAAAGAAGCCAGCTGAGGTGACTTGCAAAAGAAGGAAGAAGCCATGGCTACCTCCCAGCCCTCAGCGATGCCTCTGGAGCACCTATCAGAGACCAACTATTTGAATTGGACCCTGAAGATGGAGATGTATCTTCGCAGAGAGAATCTTTGGCTGCCAATTGGCGAGCAACCCCCCCAAAATCTTAGTGCTGAATGGCTGAGACAGGCTGAACGGGCTAGAGCCACCATTATCCTGGGAGTTGAGGACAATCAGCTAGCCCACATGCGAGGTATGCAGTCTGCAAAGCAACTTTGGGATGCTTTGAGAGACTTGTATGTAAAGGCAACAGTAGGGAGTAAAGTTACCCTGACAAAAAAGCTGTACAAAGCCTGCCTTGCAGAAGGAGATAGCCTTCCTGAGCACCTGCATTATATTCAGCAGCTGTTTGTTGAGTTGCAGGAGAGAGGAATGGAATTTACACCTCTCACAAAATCCTATATCCTCCTGTCCTCACTGAATGAAACGTGGGACACGCTGATTTGTACCCTGGAGGCTATGCCTGAAGCAGACCTCACCCCATCGTATGTTACACAGCGCTTACTTGCTGAACGGGAGAAGAGAGAGGAAAGATCCCCCCCATCTCTTCTGGAAAGCTGCAATACCAGAAAACAAGGGAAAAGAAGGGAAAGGAAGCTGAGGCCACAGCACTAGCCAGCCAGCGATGCTTCACCTGTGGTTCAGCTGGACATTTGCAGAAAGACTGTGCCTTGAGACCCAAGAGTAGAAAGACAGAGAAGAAGAACACAAGGGCAACACAGAAGAAGGCTCTTCAGGCAACCCAAATTGCACAGGTTGCTGAGAAGGGTAATTCTGATGTATGGGTGTTAGATTCTGGGGCCAATTGTCATTTATGTAATTGTAAAAGCTCTTTTGTGTCACTGTCTAAAACTGAAAGACAAAGTGTATCTTTGGCTGATGGGTCTGTGACCACAATTATGGGACAAGGTGACTTGTATTTATCCTGCTTGGGAGAAACTGTAAAAGGTGTGTTGTATGTGCCAAATTTACAATCAAACCTTTTATCTGTGGCACAATTGGCTGCAACAGGGTATGTCATAACATTTAAGAAAAATGGTTGTGAGATACATAAACATGGAAAATTGTGTGCTACTGGTATATTAAAAGACTCCTTGTACATTGTGCAAAATGCAAAGAAGCCAAGCTGCAAGGCTGCAGTTGGCAACATGCCATATCATGACCAATGTGTACACCTGATGCACAGGAGATTTGGTCATGCTAATTTCAAGTATGTAGCACAAATGCCACAGCTGTGTGCTGACCTAAAGATAAAACCCTGTGACAAATACTTAGATTGTGTAGTTTGCAAAGAATGCAAAACACTAAAAGCTCCTGTGAGTAAACACAGTGACAGTTACAACTAGACCTTTGGAAATTGTACACTCTGACATTATTGGTCCTTTTGTTCCAAGTCTTGGACAAGCAAGGTATGCAATGACCATCATTGATGATTTCTCAAGATACACATTCATCTACATCTTAAAATATAAAGATGAGGCATTTGAGAAATTTAAAGGTTTTGTGACATGGGCAAATAGAAAATTCCCTAGGCCTGTATCTGCACTCCAATGTGATCGAGGAGGAGAGTACCTTTCTCACAAATTCAAAAGGTTCCTAGTGGAAAAGGGGATAGAACAAATTCTAACCCTTACACCCCTCAGCAAAATGGTGTTGCTGAAAGAAAGGGCAGAACCTTGCAAAATGCAATGGAATGCATGCTTAAAGATTCACATTTATCTTTTAAGAATTGGGGAGAGGCAATATCTACTGCCTGTTATGTACAAAACAGATTGTATAACTCTGTGATTCAGGACACTCCATTCCATTTGTTTTATGGTGTGAAACCAAAGGTAAACCATCTTAGACTGTTTGGTAGCACTGCTTGGGTTCATATTCCAAAACAACAAAGAAGGAAAGGAGGCCCCACAACAAAGAAAGCCATCTTTGTTGGCTATGAACAAAGCCAAAGGAGCTACAGGTTCATAATGGGAGAGAAATTAATAATTAGCAAAAGTGCTTCTTTTGCTGAACAAAACTAGGGGAGATTAAATTCTAGCTCTCCAGTTGAACTGACCACCACAAGAGAACAGCAAGGACTTGCTGATGGTGATCTTTTGCCTGATGAGGACATTAAACCAGAAAAGCAAACTGAAGATCTGTCTGATGAGACAGATGCTTCTCAGGAAAGTGATAGGAGTCAAAATTTAAGCCCTATATTACCTTGCAGATCTCAGAGAAGTAATAAAGGCGTTCCTCCATCACGTTTTCAGGCTGAAACAGTAAGGCTGAAACACATATTCACAGAGCCTGAGTCTTTAGAACAAGTGAATGCTTTACCACCTATGATTGCACAAAATTGGCATTCTGCCATGCAACAGGAGTTAGCATCCTTGAAAGAAAATAAAACATGGAAACTGGTAAATCTACCTCTCAATGAACGCTGTCTAGGTTGTAGGTGGGTTTTTAAACTGAAAAGGGATGCTGATGGAAAAATCCAAAACTATAAAGCAAGGTTAGTTGCAAAAGGGTTCACTCAAAGGAAAGATTTAGACTTTGTCAAGACTTTTGCACCAGTTACTAAAGATGAATCAATTAGATTACTGTTAAAAGTTCCTGCACTCAAAGGAAAGTCAGTCATCACTATGACATTCAAACTGCATTTCTCTATGGTGATTTAGACCACAAATTATACATGCAGCAACCCCCTGGCTATGAAAAAGGGAAGAATCTAGTCTGTGAACTGCAGAAGTCAATCTATGGGTTAAAACAAGCTGCTAGATCCTGGAACCAAAAATTAGATGAAAAACTGCAGAATTTTGGTTTTGAAAAAGGAAAAGCAGATCCATGTGTATATATGAAGAAAGACAAACAAGGCTGTATGTATCTGTGCATTTATGTTGATGATTTGCTGCTGTTCACATCAACAGAAAAACAAAGGCTTGATTTTGAAGCCTGCATGAAAAGCCATTTCACATTAAAAAGCCTTGGAACTGTAACAAATTACCTAGGTTTGGAAATACACAGGAAGAAGGATGGTAGCTTTCTGTTAAACCAAAGGGGAGATAATGTTAAAATGTGAATGGAAAGACATACAGAGTTGTCAAAGAAAATTGGTTTGTGTCTTATTCTGTAGTATAAAAAAGGGAGTGTTAATATGTTTTCTACTACAGATTAAGGTTACTATGGTAACTAATCATTTTGGCTGGGTGGTAAAGGTAAAGGTTTCCCTTGACGTAAAGTCCAGTCGTGTCCGACTCTAGGGGGCGGTGCTCATCTCCGTTTCTAAGCCTTAGAGCCGGCGTTGTCATAGACACTTCCGGGTCATGTGGCCAGCATGACGACACGGAACGCCATTACCTTCCCGCCGAAGCGGTACCTATTGATCTACTCACATTTGCATGTTTTCGAACTGCTAGGTGAGCAGGAGCTGGGACTAGCAACGGGAGCTCACCCCGCCGCGCGGTTTCGAACCGCCAACCTTCCGATCGGCAGCTCAGCGGTTTAACCCACAGCGCCACCGCGTCCCTTGCTTTGGCTGGGTGAAGAGGTTGAATTTAATTGTCCCCTTTTCATGTGTTAATGGTTGCATTGCCTAAGGGAGGAACTTGCCTGGACTTTTTTTAGTTTCAGTTTCCCTTCTGTGTAGGCTTGCAGAGAATATGCAGCTGAGAGAAATCTCTCCTCTCAGCAAACAGCCTTTAAATATGTTTTTCTGTAAATAAAATTATTTTTATAGAAATGCCTGGTGTGTGACTTTTCTGATCTCTCCTGGGCCAAATGCTTTCTAGCACTCTGCCAACAAAAATGGCCACTTTAAACTTTTCACAGCTGTTGCTATGGCAAGTCTCATGCTTCCCTTGTGGCAATGAAAACTTATACTTTAATCCTTTGTTGGGATAGCTGCTTAATAGAATTTCTCCATCAAACATTATTGGTAATAGAAAGAAAAGTCCCATTGATGCCAACAAGAATATTACTTCCACTTTGAATATCTGTGTGGGTGGATCTTTTGATCAGGACTTTCTGAGAGCAGAGGATCAACCTACACACAAACACCCAGCCCCAATTTGACTCCACCTACCTTAATTCTATCTTGCATAGACATTCAGTCAAATATATTGAAGCCATATAGTAAATATTCTATCTAATTAAACTTTGCCTCCTTGAGCACAAGCCCTATGGAAATGAATGGAAACCATGAAAAAGCTCAAGGATTTATTGTGTCGCTCCTGTTTCTTTTGAGGGCTCCTGCCTAGGACATCTGAAAGGGTTTGTTCTTTAGTTTAATTCAGTCCCTTTTCTGAACTTTAAACTCTGAAAACAGAGGTGGTTGTTTAAAAAAAGGCCTTGCAAAATGAGAATTAATTCATGGCATGTTGATTTATTGGTACTCCCTTTTTAAAAGATAACACACACACTCCAGTTGGCAAAGTATTGCTTCTCTGGATTGACTTTCAAGCAGATATAGATAGATCCACAGGGTTTAGTGGGCTGAGATCCACAAAGCAATCAAGGAAAAGATCAGGTAGAAGTTGCCATGGAGTCTTTCAGTCTAGGGGTTTCAGAGGTCAGTCAAATTCATATTCATATGTTTGCAAAAAAGCTTTATTGTTTATTGATTAGTCAAATGACCACATCAAATCATAACACAGCATCAGCATAGTAAAACAGAGTAAAATTAATACAACATATCAGGATATACAAAGAGCATCCAGTAAAATATTCTACTAAATTCATGCCTTTGGGCATTGACCAATCTAGGTAGGAAGCTCTCAGTTGAATGGCTTTAACTATAAATTTGGCAGTCTATCTGGTTGCCTATTTATTTGTACCTTTGAGGAAGTAAGACCTGTTGATAGGGTCCCTATGAGCTGCCTTGTTGATTAGTACTGCACCAGGGCTGAGTCATGTAGTTGGCAATCAAAGAGAATATGTGCAATGACTTCTATATGTGGGACGTCACAAAGACATTTCCTCTCTGAATCAGGGCTCAGTCTTGAGATCTTCTTCACCTTGTTAAATCATTTCAACAGTAGCCTGGAACTTGTTCCAGAACAAGTAGGAACATTGGGCATTTTCTGTATTTCCTATTCATTGCTTAGTGCTTGATCGATTATGTGTCATCAACTTGGTGTCGACTCCTAGTGACCACATAGATAGATTTTCTCCAGGATGATTATTGCTTATTACTTGAATAAATGACAATTGCTTCCATCAGCTCCCTCCCCTCCCCATGTGGCTGGGGATGTTGGGGGGTCCAGAGAGTTTATAATTTTTGTACACAAAATGGGTAAAAGGCTAATAGTTTTGTGGACATATACTGTATCACTGGCACTCTCCCACTCTGGATATTTCTGGATTCTTTTGCATCTGCATTTCTAGAATGCCATGTTGGCCTTAATTCTTGGAGTAGTAGTGCCAACAAATGTGGTGGATATCAATCTGAGGAAAGTTGGTATCTTTTTACGTTGTGTGTGAATGCATTTTTAAATCAGGCTAAGGAATCCTTAATATGAGTATCACAGCCAAATGGAGCTACTTGTCAAGTACTGGATCAAGAGTTTCTTAGCTGTGCCCAAAGTCCTGTTTTTCTTTCATAATAGAACTCCTGAAGTTTTGTTAAGACTTTGCTTATTTTAGAAAGGTGAGAATTGTACTTCTAATGCAGGAGGAAGCTGATGTTAAGGTGGTGACTTAAGTTCTGTTCAGTACACCTAGGATATGGTATTGTGGGTAAATCTTTGGATATTCTAGTCTATCGCATTATGGCCGATGCACCATACTTGAGCCCTGTGCTTTTATAGTTAGCCGCTTGTGCTTCAGATTATCACAGTACCTTTGAGCTAAGACGACTGAATGAACTATTTCATTTTAAACTCCAGGAGACAAATATCTTTTAAAATGCTTTCTTAAATTAAATTAAAAACTCCTTGCAAACAGTCTCTGAAAGAGCAAGGGTTCTTCTGTAATGAACATTCCTAAAGAAATTTATTTTTGTTTACATTCAATAGATGGATTAGTCATTATGTGAAGTAAATCCAGGAGATTTGAAAAGGAATAAAGCTAGGCAGGGTTTGAATGTTTGAAGCACATTTTTTTTACCAGCCCCCCCTTTTCTGCTACTGTTCAGAAGCCAAAAATACATTTCTTTTTTAGCAAAGAAAGAACACAAGTACACTAGATCACAACTCTTTAAATACAATTAATCTTCCTTGGGGCCTGTCTGAAGATCTGGATGTATTAAAACCATTGGCTCTGAAAAGATGTAGCATTGGGCCAAATCTATTCAAGAGAAAAGGAACTTCTGCCAGGCTGTTCAACCACATCAGAATCTAAATTCAAGAATATCAATGTTTGCCCATTAAACATATATGATACTCAATTTATACTTCATGTGCATTCAATTTTTCTGCCTATGTCCTTTGAAGTGATTTATAGCACATCATGTAGTCCTGACAGAAAAGACACAGGTGTGGAGAGAGGGAGGAAAAAGAAAAAAAAGCTACCATTACTACTGCAGGAGATAATTCTGAGAGGGAGGACACCAAAGGGCAGATGACCCAACCATACTGCTGGTGGGTCTATCTCACTTTTCTCTCTGATCTCAGAAGAATGGTTTCCCTAGGATGAAGGGCTGAAATTAGATACAGGTTTCAGTGGGGGCAGGTAGAAGACCTTCCCACCCATGCTTATGGAAAGAGCCTCCCTGGTTTGATTCACACATTGCACTAAGCTATAGTTTGTTCAACCCCAATTAGAATGAACAACAGTTTATTGGATTTACTCAATACATTAAGCTGTAAGGACATACTATGAACATACAATTTTAACACTGTAAATTATGGAGTTTGGCTCTCTGTGCTGGAGGTCTAATGTTGTGCGGACATAATTATTTGCCCTCCTCCAGATGAAAGATGGGGAGATGATAGTGACTCCCAAGTGTTTTGCAACCCCTGATGCTTATAGTCACAGCCTGGGCCAGGGTTTCTCAACCTTGGCAGCTTAAAGGTGTATGGACTACAACTCCCAGAATTCCCTGGGAGTTGAAGTCCACACATCTTCAAGTTGCCAAGGTTGAGAAACACTGGTCTGGGCAGTTAACAGCTATAGTGAGAATGTGGAGGATAGAGAATGGTGTGATTGAAATTGATTGGCTGGTTGGGGGCAGAGGGTGGTGGCGGCTGGTTGAGTGGTTGAGACTGAGGGAGTACTGTATGATGTTTGCATGATAGATGCTAGGTAAGCTAACTGTTAGAGTCCAGTTGTTTATTTGTTTAGTTGCTTCCGACTCTTCGTGACTTCATGGACCAGCCCACGCCAGAGCTTCCTGTCGGTCGTCAACACCCCCAGCTCCCCCAGGGACAAATCCATCACACCACAAATCCATGGTTGCTGCATATTAAAGCAGAAGTGCGGAATCAGCTCATATAGAGTATAAGATCCTTAAATAAGGTATGTGTTGATTGGCCTTGGATGCTTCTGCAGTATTACTGTTACTGAATTACTGTTATTGCTGTTCTTCTATTATCCTATTTTTTTAATGTTCTGAAGGTGTTTATTTTATTTTTAATTCACAATTTTTCATGTTTCTTCAAACTGCAAGCCACCCAGAGTTGTTCTTCTGAATATGGTGGCCACACAAATCCAACAAAATAGTTATAGTTTACAAACCAGAAGGGCTTGTTTCATATGAAATGCCAAACTTGGAAAGCAAAGAAACCATACTGTTGTTTTGCATCTTGAGTGAACCCAGTCACTGACATAGTAAGCCATGGTTTGTTTAACCTTGGCTGGATTCACACATCAGACTGAGCCAAAACCAACCAATTAACCCCATTATGGTGTAGTGAGACACATGAATCCAATTGCCATCTCTGCTTCAGGGGAAGACATTCTCATGACCATGTCCTGTTGCTTTCTGCTGTCTGTTGACCAACAGCTGCAACCATACCTGAGGACTCTCTGTGCAGGCCAGTGTTACCATTCACGCTGTGTAGCTGAGCATCTGGTTTATGGCAGAGGGACAAGGTGCTGTGCATATTTAAGCCAGATGTGATGGTTATGAAACGTGATACCAACATGTTTCCTACCCCTCCTGACCTTACATTGGAAGAACCGTGTTTTGTTCCTTCAGAAGTCAGAGGCCTGGTTCCAGGCTGTGCATGAAAACTCTGGTGGCAACTTTTGAAGCTAGACAGGATAATTTTCCAATACATTATTTGGACATTCAGGAAAATGTTATTTCAGCATAGCAAATGTTGGGATGACTAATGCATCAGTATAAAGCATTGCTGTCAGACTCCAGTGGACTGGAGGGCTAAACTGGTGGGGCTGACATTTTTCACCCTCCCATCATCACCATACAGGAATATGAATATGAATATATATATATATATGTGTGTGCGTGTGTGTGTGTGTAATAAATGGTTATCTATCATGAAAACTATAAGCTAACAGAAGGGTATATGTCTGGCCTGCAGAAAGCCCACGTTGAATCCACCTAGGCTGAAAGGCAGGATATAATTCAAACTAATAATGCTTTTCCTATTCCTCCACGTGGGTACTGATTAGAACAAGAGTTACTATTCTTTGCCTGGAAAGTTGGAAAATGGCTACTTAGGCTGGACGGTACTGAAGCAAGTGGATAAATAGGATACATATGCATATTCTACTAAGCCATGGTTGATTTAACCATGATTTATTGAATAACCATAATTGGATGGACTCACAAACCCACCATGACTGGGTCTGCATTACACCTAAACCAAACCAAAGATGTAAAGGACATAGCACCAAGTCAACCCAACAGAGTGTGACTGGCTGTAAGGCAGTTTTTGGTGTTTTTAAAAAACAAAAGACCCACAAAACAGGGACCCCATAAACATTACTGATATGTGGAGGAGTTAGATCAGCCTTTCTAAATGTAGTTGCTACTGCAACGTCCAGAGTTTCCAGCAAATGTGAGAAAAATTCATAAAGTTAAATATATATGGAGGTCATCAGTTGGATGCAGCTATTGTAGCTGGCTGCTTAATTTGTCTCAATGGATCTCCCTCCAGATATTTGATTGACTGATGGGTTATGTACCATCAAGTGGTTTTTGACTCCTAGTAACCACATAGATAGATTTTGTCCATGGCAATCCAAATATTTAAGGACTGTTATCTCTTGTGCGGATTGGTGCCTCTCTGTGGATTCCTACATTATACATTAAAACAGCGTTTCTCAACCTTGGCAACTTTAAAATGTGGGGACTTCAACTCCCAGGATTCCCCCAGCCAGTGTGCTGGCTGAGGGAATTCTGGGAGTTGAAGTCCACATATCTTAATGTTGCTGAGGTTGAGAAACACGGCATTAAAATATATGTATCACCATTATTTGAGGCTCATATGGTTGTGCCTGCCTTCATTGCCATTGTGTAAAGTATGTTTGTGGAATGTTGGAGAGCTATAGGACTTCAAAATGAGGGCAGGGATGTCTGCAGGCAATGGTAAAATAAATCAAGATGGCAGCCTTTAGGGGGTGATTAAAACTTATGTGCATTGCACATAAAAAACAGGCAGAGCTTCAATCACCCCTCAAGGCTGCCATCTTGGTTTTTTTTTTCTTACTAAACCCTGAAGACATCTCTGGATGAAGTTTTGGAAAAGAAAGCAGGGTATCAAAACAGAATTCAATGAGTCTTAGTCCCAAATCACTGAGGGTACTGTCCCAAATTAAATGCTCCTCCCTACAAGGACAGAAAACAACCACAATCTGTACTGTAAGGAAAAGTATTCTACTTCCCAGGTATTTTATGGTGTGAAGAAGCTTTTTGTGCTAGCTCCAGCCATGGGGCATTTCTTCCATGGATCATCTTCTGAAGTCTAAAGTAGTACAGTTTAGGCCAGACAGAGGGTTATCACATCACTGAAGATTAAGTTGACTTGGAGACCGAACCCACTCATCTGAATAGCTGGCAATCATATGACTAGACTGAGAAAAAGCTACTGATGAATATATTGATTGCAACGCAGTAGAAAAGACAGCAAAAAGTAGACAAAACACCCTGTTACATGAGACTACCGTTTAATCCAGGGGATCGGTTCAGAACGCCCTAAGAACAATGGCTTTACTATTTATAGTTGTTTTTCTGTGGTTAAAGCTTTAATCCTTGCTTTGAGGCACATACTGGGGTCATGGACTTCATAATTTTATTAAAACAAATGGGGGCAGGCGGGGAGGAAAGGGAAAAACAATAATTCTGGAGGGGTAAATTACTTCTGAACAGCTAAAAAATGCCCCCCAAGCATTTGGCATAGAGTCCGTGTATTTGCCTAGAAAAGATAGCCAGGCATTTCTGGCTTGCTCAGAACACAAACCAACTCTTTGAACAGATTCGCCCACTGAAGCAAATCAAGCAACTTATGGGGGTTTGAAGACAATAATTTGCAAGGAAGGGATGGAGGAAAAGCATTTGAAGTCTGGAATAAAGAAAAATAAGAAAAATAAGAAAATGGCAGAGGCTGAAGGGAGAAAGCACTGCAGAGTTCCTTTGAGTTAAGCAATTGCAACAGCCACATGAATTTGCCAGACGGACACTTAGCCAGTCGCTTTTAAATGTGCTGTAATATAGTGAGCTTAAAATTGCTTACTTCGTGCTTTTTAAAAACAGCATGATTGATTCCACTTAGGGCTCATTTATTTTAGTCACTCCTCCTTAGGAAGCTTCCTGTTTAGACAGTTTTCAGGGTAGTAGCTGAGTTTGTCACCAGAAAATCAGGCAAGAAAGTCCTGCAACTTTCAGGACTAACAAACTTATTACGGCAAATGCTTTCCTGGCTAACGGGGCTGCCTTCCTTGGCTGCCGATCGCTCCCCTCCTTTGTTGGATTGTTTTATGCTGATTTTTAAAAGCCATTGATTGTTTTCATGACCACAATTGCTTTCATAAAGCTGCTTTGAGGAATCCTCTGAAAGGAAAAGGCAGGGCAAAAATATAGTAATATATTTAAACGAATTGAAAATAGTTGAGGCTAATCGTTTTGGAAAAAGAGTTGTAATTGCATCCTAGTCTTTGTCTAAGTTGCACTGAGCCTTTCCCCTGAACAGTGCTCACTGACTGCATTAACACCCCTCACTCACCATAGATTAGCATTTTTCATGGTTAAGGGCTCTCCAGGGTATGCAGGCAAGATGACATGGCAACCAAGGTTGTCCACTCTCCCTCTTTTGAGTAGATGGAACTGGCCAGCTAGCTTTCCTGTTTCTTTGTAAATAGCAACAATTATGGATAGTCCTCAACTTATGATCATTCGTTTAATGACCATACAAAGTTGCGAAGGTGCTGAAAAAAATATGGCTGGTCCTCACACTTATGACCATCACAGTGTCCCCATGGTCATGTGATCAAAAATTGAGTGCTTGGCAACTGGCATATATTTATGACAGTTGCAGCATCCTTGGGTCACGCAATTGCCATTTGCGACCTTCCCAGGGGACTTCCGACAAGCAATGGGGGAAGCTGGATTCACTTAACGACCGTGGCAAAAAAGGTGGCTGGCTGGGGAATTCTGGGAGTTGAAGTCCACCCATCTTAAAGTTGCTGAAGTTGAGAAACACTGTGATAGATGCTGGGGTGGAGGTGGGGATCTGCTGGCACTGACACTTCACCAATTTACCAACTAACTAAAAGGGGACAGTGAGGTTTAGATAGAGAACTAAGGATTTAATCTGTGACATTTCTTTGTCTATCATTATGACTGTTCTTTTTTTTTAAAGTGATTGCTAATCTGAGGTCACTTCCTTTTGCCTTCTCCCCCCTCCCCTGCTCATGCTGCTGGACTCTCCTTCCTGGTCAGATGGACTTAGCTAGATGCTAAGCTTTGTCCATGTACTTAATGCATTTCCTTACATATATCTCCTTTCTGATATAAAACCTGCTTCACTAATCATTTCTCAGGTCAGATTCTTGTTGCTGGGAACGCTCTCATGCGCACACGTAATGTTTCCCTCTCCATCAGTAGAAGGGTGGGAATAGGAATTTCCAGTCCTTGTGGTTTCTTCTAATTCCCAGGATTTTTGGGAAGAAGCCATGATAAGTAAAATGATAGAAAGTAAACTCTGTAAAATAGAAATAAACTTGGAAAGTGGTTTTTTTTAACCAATCTCCATGATCTTTCATTCTCATCTCCTAACAGAAATTTCAGGAACCATGTGAATTTGTTATTACAGGGAATGAACAAGCCATAATGTTGTATGCCCTCCAGCGATTGGGACTTCAGCTCTCAAAGAGTTGAAGTCCAACAGTTGCAAGACCCAGGTTACAGAAAGTTGCTATCATGTAAGTTTGTTCCCAGAAGGTGGAGCTAGTCTTCCCTTCTCAAGTTCATAAAATCAACAAGATATAAATAAGAAAAGTCCTAAAAGTCTTGTTAGCCAGGCTTTTCATTTGCAGCAGCTTTCTGCAATGTGTCTCCCCACCATTCTCAGCTGAACTTTGAATTGCAGTTTTTTACCCCAGAGAACTACTTGATGCTGTCTTTCAAATAATGAATATCAGGAACTTGCAAGCAGGAAAACAAACCATTGACTCTATTTTGTATATCAAATAACTGGGGGGAGAGAGAGACAATCAGAAAGATGCAAAGGGGTACAGTAAGCAAGCTTAGAAGACTTCTCCCGGTCTGTCCTCTCACAGATCTGTGATGAGGAGAAAGACCAATTACTTCATTTGTTAGCTTGAATTTTTTGCAGAATGGATGGAATCGTCATAAATCTGAGCAGCAGAATAAAGTCTTCATTAGGAACAACCATAAGTCACAAAATGTTAGGATAGGTTCATAGAACTCTCTGGTGAAGAATGTTACACAGATCAGCAAAAGAGATGATGGACCAAGTGGATTAAGAAAAGCCACCATAGGGACAGAAGCCTCTATGTGATACATGATTGTTTTTAGATGGTTAGATTATTCAGGAAGCTCTTTGCATATTTACTGAGTGGATTCATACAGAGCTGTTCGACATAAAGTTTACTTGCCATATCCTTCCATTGTGATATATAAACCATGGTTTGTGTCTTAGCATGTTTTGTGAATCTAGCCAGTTGTGCTTGGCTAACCATGGTTAAGGAATCCATTGTTTATTCAGCACAATATCTAAAACCCCTGCAATTGAAATTCATTTGTATCCCAGGCAAAAGATAAAGCACGCACCCATGGCTTGCACCCAAATTCCTGTTCTTCCTTATGGGATAATGTCAAAACGAACAATTACTGAACATTTTCTGTTGAATTGATAGGAATACTTGATCCCTTCTGAGTAAGAGAACAGAAGCTCCTCTCTCTCACACACAGTGATCATGTCTTTAATTGGCAGTTGGAGATATTTTCACATTTTGTTCTATTATTTGTTTAACCAGGGTTTGTGCAATAATCTACAACTGGCTGAATTCACACAGGGCTAAGTGCAATGGGCATCTCAAGCAATGCAGGTGTGTAGAGATTCCTTGAATGCATTTGAAATTTGCCTACCTATAGCAGGCAAGACTAGGGATAGGTAAGGTAAAAGATATAGCCATCTGGACTTTATTTTTATTTATACTTTTATATTTATATAAATGTATTTTTATTTATACTATTAATAATATGTAATTTTATAATGTATTTTATATATTTATTGTTTTATTGAGGATTTTGTTGTAAACTGCCCAGAGTCCCTCCAGTGGGAGGAGATGGGCAGTGACAAATTTGATAGATAGATAGATAAATAAATAAATACATAAATAAATAAAATAAAAGTAAAGGTAAAGGTAAAGGTTCCTGTTTAGTCATGCCCGACACTAGGGGGCGGTGCTCATCTCCGTTTCATGGCTGAAGAGCCAGCGTTGTCCGAAGACACTTCCGTGGTCATGGGGCCAGCATGACAGTCACGGAACGCTGTTCCCTTCCCTCCGAAGTGGTACCTATTTATCTACTCGCATTTGCATGCTTTTGAATTGCTAGGTTGGCAAGAGCTGGGGCGAGTATGGGAGCTCACTCCATCATGCAGCGTTTGGGTCTCGAACTGCTGAACTTGCAACCTTCCAGTCGACAAGCCTGGCGTCTTAACCACTGAGCCACCACACCCCAGGGATAGGTAGTTGGCCATATATCTGAGCAAGACGGGTCTTCAGGATCTAGCACTTTCATCAAAATGATGCAAATAGCATTGTACCAGGGCAATACAAGCTCTGCCCCTTGTGTGTGTGTGTGTGTGCGCATGTGCGTGATGTCAAGAGGTACACATGAAGGGAACAGACTTGTGTCGTATCAGTGCAACGCTGCTTCTATCATTGCCCTGATCCTTCTGCCCTGCTGATGATGTCCCTTCATTTGAGGTTAAATAGCAAGGGAGGAGTTCGCTGGAGGCTTCTTTCCTTGGTATTTTCCCTGGGAGCAGTGTCTGGTTTTGGGGAAAGAAAAAATGGAAACCAGCTCCCCCACTTCTGCAGGTGTGGTGACATAAGAGAGCTGGTTTGGTCTAGTGGTTAAGGCAATGGGCTAGAAACCAGGAGACTGAGAGTTATAGTCCCACCTTAGGCACGAAAGCCGGCTGGCTGACCTTGGGCCAGTCACTCTCCCTCAGCCCAACCCACCTCACAGGTTGGTGGTTGTTGTGGGGAAAATAGGAGGAGGAAGGAGTATAAGGTATGTTCACCGCCTTGAGTTATTTATAAAAATAATAAAGGTGGGATAGAAAATAAATAAATAAAATAAATACTCACAAAGGCAGCAAATAATTAGAGTGATATTCAGGTCTGATTTTATTTTATATCTACTCAAATCATTCTCATGGCCCAAGCATGGGCCCTTGATAGATCAGGGGCTTATGTACTCTGGTCTCTTGCAATGACAGAGTTTACTGTGGAGTTAAGTTTAGTCCCACAGGCAGTGTGGCATGTTTATTTTTTATAAAGTGGACTGAAAACAACTTTCACAATAACTCAAATACATAAACTGGCTACAGTTCTAAAGCTGCTTTTCCTCATTCCCCAGAAAGCTCTTCCCTTTGACTGTTTCACAGTCCTTCCTTGCTATCTAAAGTAATGATTCCTCTTTCTCCTATACATTATTTAGGATCATATTTACTATGTTATATATGGCTGTTCAGAAATTGATGTTCATACTATAGCACAGTAGTAAAGAATTACGCTGTAAGGATACCAGAATCTCTTAGACAGCAGAGCTGCAACCTGAGCTGAAACATCATTATGTAATTCACAAAAGGCAGATAAAGTATGCAGGTATTACAGCCGTGCAAAATTTTGAATGGGAGCTTTGCTGCCGTGAACTTTGGTGCAATGGACTCTTTTAAAACTATTTTGTGAACTGCCACTTTCACACTTCAAAAAGTCAGTTCCTGGAAGTGCCAGAGGAGACGTTTTTGCAGGCACAATGTATGTCTTGAGGTTCCTTCTGGCCTCTGGAACTGCAGCAAAGATGGAAAGGGTCATCGGGATGAATTACGTCACTCTGTGCCTTGATGAGGCAAATTGTGTGGCCTTTGTGGTACAAACAGCCTCCCTAACACAAAGCAGTGCTTCATGGACATACTTCGTAAGTATTTATATATTAGACTTATATCCCTCCAAAATGGTGCTTGAGGCACTAGCAATAATGAAGATAAAATTCTATGTGTATGTAAATACTGAAATAATCCATTCATCCCTGCCATTTTGGATCAAGGGAAATAGAGACGAGATTCGTTCTTTTTATTGCTTTTGCCATACAGACAATCATTCCACTATTTTAATGAATATGTCAGGCAGGTTTAATTAGTTTTATATGGCTTTTCTTCTATCAAACTAGTTTCTAACAATTTCTGAAAAAGGGGCCAAGTTGGGTTCATTGCTTCTATGGCCATTTCCCCACCTGAGACTGCAAAAATCTTCATAATACAATCTAGCTATCATTGAAGTCACATATGACCTGTCCTCATTATCATTATTTTGGTACCCCAATGATTGGATGACTCTAAAACATGCTGGCTGGGGAATTCTGGGAGTTGAAGTCCACACATCTTAAAGTTGCCAAGGTTGAGAAACACCGCTCTAGAAGATGCTTGAAGCTGCTAATGGAGAGATGACTTATCACTTGTCAATGAATGATAAAAATTATCTGATCACCGTGGTTTACTTTGTGTTCCATATCTTGACCAGCAAGTTGGTATTATATCCCTTCTGTACATCTCTTACTTTGTTTTATTTCTTGTGCTGGCCAAAGGCTGTATTATAATTAAAGTGCAATGCAATGGTAGATTTGGAAACAGTATAGCTTGTTTGGTTTTAGGCCTGGATCTAACTATTTTGTGACATCAGGCTTATTTCTTGTTTTTCATTTGGTAAATCTGGGCTCTGTAAGATATGAAGCCACCTAGTGTTGGACTAAGGGGTTTAGGTCAGATACAGATTCCTAGTCTTTGACCTGTCTTTTGACTGACCAAGGGACTTCAGTATGAAACTTGACTGAGTTCTGGCGATGGCCAAGGATATCAATTTCTCATTTATAAGCCCATGTCAGCAAAAGACACTCCCACAGACTTCATTGCTACTATGGGAGATGTTCCCCAATGTTTTCAACATAAAGAGAAGGCTGCGTGTAGCTCAGGAGCAGCACCCTCATTAATTTAAGATAGATGGTTCAGAGCTTTGACCCAGTATAAGGCAACTTCCTTTTTTTTTAAATTAATTTTTATTGAAGATTTTTTTTTTACAGAATTAGAGAAGAAGAAGAAGAAGAAGAGAAAAGTGGTAAGTAAATAAGAAATAAAAGAAAAAGAGAAAGGAAAAGAAAAGATGTGGCTTCCGATCTCATTTACAGCAGTTATAAATGCATTTATATTTTATCCTCTCCCTCTAAAGTTATATCGTGGCTCCCTTCTTTCCATATTCTACCCTTTCTAATCGTCAAACCCATAAATCCCAAGTTCATAAGGCAACTTCCTGTGTAGCTACTCTAAGGCATGGGATTCTTTTCCTGACAGATCACGTCAAGCTGACGAGCTTATGAAAAAGGCGGTGTGTCTTCTTCAAAGCTCTGCACTGCATTTCTACAGTACAGGATGTACAGAATAGGATGCTGTGCAAAGGAACATTCTGGTTCTCTCTGCTTTGCATTTTTGTTCCACCCGCTGCAGCCTTCCGTCTTCCTCAGATGTTAAGTTTGGCCCCAAAGAACAAAATGCTCCCTTTCCCTGACTTATATGCCCAAACCCAGTAAGCCTTTGGCTATGAGATCAGAATCAGGTTATAGAAATTGCTAAGTAATTACAGCAGGGGTTATTTATTGACAGATAAAAATGCAAGGTGTACAGACTGAACATGGGGAGCAACACGCAAAACGAAACGATCAATAGAAGAAACAAGTCTCTTAGTGATCTAGCTATTAACGCTGTCCCTTAACAGAGGGATGTTGTTATACTTTCAACATCTACTGTACATTTATGTATCTGGACCTCTAACTTTGTGGGTGTGCATACGTGTGTCGGCACTTTGAGGTAGTTCAGAGAAGAAGCACAAACCATGAGTACTAGTACTAAGCATTTCTCCCCTCCTTTACTTTACTTTCCAGAAAACTAGGGAGGGCCCCTTCTGAGATGCTTCCCATGCCCCTTTTCCTTCTGTGGGCTGAGTTACCTTTTGCATGATGGCTGTCTAGTCTGCAGCTCTTCCTCCTGTCTCCCAAGGTCATGCCCACATACCATTACAGGGTGAGAGTGCCAGCTACATGTCCAGTCTTTCTTGTAGCCCAACCCAAAATGATGGAGGGTGGTACAGAGTGACAGTATGGGAAGGATGTGACTGTAGTAACCAAAGGATAAACTGGGGATATCTTAAAATGGCTCTAGCATTGTGTTTAAACTGCTCTCTCCTGTAGTGGATGGTTGTATTTTTAATAATGGCTGTTTTTTAATAATTGTTTTATATATTTTATTGTTTTATTTTTGTTGGAAGTCTTGGCAAATCCAGCATGCCTCATTAGCATACGGATGGTTGCTCTAGGATGCAATTCTCCGTACAACTGAGGAAGCTGTTTGTTGCCACTCCCACTTCTTTTTCTCTCTGTCTTCCTCCGTCACCATCGGAGAAGAAGCTTCTGTCTCCATCTTGGGTCTAAAGCCATGTGCCTAGCCCTTTCTTCCATGCAGCTCTTAGCAGCTATACAGCTAAGAGATCACTAAGTATAATTAAAGAACGGAAGAAACAAGGAACATCATTTTTCCACCAGAGTTGGGTGTAACATAACCAAGAATAAAAATGAGTAAGACATTCTTTTTACTTTACTTTTAAACCTATTGTGTCTAAATGTGTCATTCTTTATGCTTGGGAGGGCTAAGTGTGTAAGATCAATAACCTGTGTTTCTCTGACGTGCTGATTTAAGCTATTAAAGATAATATTCTTTTTCTGTGCACAGCTCCTCCGCTGTATTAAACTCTGCTCCATTCTGTGGTCCTAGCAGGCCACTAATGGCTTCAATTTTAATGGTTGTACACTGCCCAGAGTCACTTTGTGTGAGATGGGCAGCCATAGAACTTTACTAAATAAGTAAATAAGCTCATAGGAGCTGGGCAGATTCCAGCTTCTCTCCATGTCATGACCAGGTTATCATAGGTAGTCCATATACAGAAGAAGGGAAAATACCGTCTTTTGCAGATGGAACATCTGAAGATAAGTTTAGACTGTAACATAGATGTCATCATGAAGACATATCCTTTAAAAATGATTATCAAGGCATCTTTGTGCAGCAATAAGCAGATGTGAAGATGAATCCTAATTCTTTCCAGATAAGAAATCTTGAGAAACAATAAAGGGTTATACGTAATTTATATAATGTTAATAGCATGTTATGTATAATATGCTATCCATAGTTATCTATGTATCTATGCATGATAATGTCCTTATATGTTCAAGGTTTATGCCACCATGTGCCTAATGTTGCTACATGGGTCTTATCCAGTTGTTACAGAGTAAAACAGCTTCCCTCAGCCTGGTGTTGACTCACAATTCCCATCATCCCCAGACAGTATGACAATAGAAAATGGGAATGCTGGGGGTTTCAGACCAATACATCTGGAAGCAAGCTTGCAAAATGGGAGTAGTATTCTGTGCAAGGGCATATTTCAAGCATTTTTAAAATGACAGTGGTTACAATTTATAGTTGGACTCTTGTACTGTTAGAAATTCTGACATAAATATGAGTTTCCTAACTTTATGCCATCTCCTGCTTAGGCTAAAAAATGAACTGCTAAGTCTTTGAAAGGCGGAAGTCAAATATGACTTCTGTCTGGACACTGTAATGTCACTGCTACTGAAGAATAGGCTCCTTAATCCATGAAAATGCAAAATGTGCTTTGGGAACATCATGTGTGTAGCCACCCAGCAACTTAGTGCAGCTGTTTTTTCAGTAAGTGCGTTGGTAAGCAATATTTAAATATTACCAAGAAGAAAAGGAGGGGGAGAGGGAGGACTGGCAGTAAAGACACAGTTTATCATTTGCAAAAGCACTCTGCAGCTCTACAAATCTGGAAATGATAGAAATGTAAGCCACAAAACTGTTGCTATGGTTTTCGAGGAAGCTTATTTTAAAGCTGGTATGCAGGCTTCTTGCAAGACTCAAGCAGTTGGCAAAGATGCTAGCCATTTATGGAATGTATCTTGGGAGAGGATTAAAGGCAAAATGTGTTCAGTTAAAATGAGAGAAAAAAAAGTTCTAAGGTAGGGGTGGAACTTCCATGGATGCCCACAAAGGCCTAAACAGTTCAAACATAAAGCTTTTAAAGGATATTCACTTTTCGAACACTTCCCTGCTCCTTGTTTCATTTCGTGGATTGAATTCCATCCTAAGTATTTCCCCTGTAAACTCCAGGAAAATCTCAGATCCTGGGTTGTACATTGTGCTGGGCTGTTATTTCTTTCCTTATGGTTTATGGAATAAATGATGGTTGGCTGGTTTACATAACATATCAAACAAAAACAAACATCTTTCTGGCCTGGAACAGAGGCAGGCAATGTTTAGAATGCTGTGGAGTGCAAATTTGGCTTCCAACCTTCTCAATGTTTGTGGAAGGCTTCTTGGTAATGCTTTGACATTTGCAGGATATTGACCCATTAGCATTATTTTTTTGAGGTGCGGTTAAGTGGGGAATGGAAGCAGGAGGCCTTTGGAAGGTCAATTTTTCTTATCCCCACTTCTAAAAGAGTTCAAAAACACGTCACCAAAATGTGGCCTGCAGAGGAGGTGGCCAGCGCAATCTGAATTTGCTGCTATGCCACATGTAAATTATGAGTTGTGTTTCCCTGGTTTAGTATGTTGTGTGAACTCAGTCAAAAAAATAGCTGGTTATGAATTAGATACAAATCCAAGTGAGTCTTCTTTGCAGCTTGTCTTTAACAGCATCAGTAGCACTTTTGATCTGAAAGAGCTCCGGAATGGATGCTCCCCATGTTGATTTCTTCTCTTTTAGAAAGGTTTGGGTTCTCTTGTTCCATTTTCTGACAAAGTATAATCTAATTTGAAGATTATGAGTAGAAAATTGAAGAATCCTATAATCTTCTAGGAAGATCTAGACTTCGCCTACTGCATTTTGTACAACCTGCATTCACTCAGCCAGTCTATAGTGACCTCAAAGGCTAATTAATTTGCTATCTCAGTACTGCATTTTTGTCTGCTCTTAATCAGAAACAGCATCACTGTAATTTCCAAGCTTGCTAAAAAAAAGCTTGACTACAGACTTTTGGCAGGGGTGAGGAATATTTTGTACTAGTGGTTTGATTGAGTCTGTGAATTTTGTAGAAGAGAAAATTGATTAAAGAGACTCTTCTACTGCCACCTACAGTGGATTAGTTTGATTTAACAGATTAGGAGTTATTAAAAGTGATTTTGGATGAAATTCTATAGGCATGTTTATCTAAGTATGTTGAATTTATTAGGGCTTCCTTCTTAGTCAGATCAATGCATAGGACTGGACATTGTTAAAGAATTAAAACATTAAAAAAATCTCAATTTCTTATCCTGAAGATCTCTTCTGCAGTCTCTGCATACAATTCAGCTTCTAAAAGCCTCTTTTTCCTCTCCTAGAGAGGTATATTAATTTGAAAATGGGAGAGACAAGGTATTCATTGTTGAAAGATTTCTCTGAAATATATAAGGACCACAACAGGTTGCATAGTTCTAAGAGACCTCTGAACTTCTTTATTAAATCTGCCTCAGAGACCTTTCTGTGAGTTTCTTTTCCTTCTGAAAGAAGGCACTGGCAAATAGATAAAGAACTGGTTTTTTTTTGCTACAGCAGCAGGCTTCCTGAAATTTCCTTGGGGACCTTTGGTGGCACTATTCAATAATTGGGGGGCCCTCTCCCAAATAATTGCTTTTAAAGTCAGGGAGAAGAGCTGTTTCACATTTGCTGAGAACTGAAGCACTGTTGAATGGAAAATGGGTGAGCTGCCAATGGCTGTGGACATCCCTGCTGAAAAATGTAGGGGCCTTTGAAGAATCACCTGAAGATAAAGTGTTGCTGGTGAGGGTGTCTCTTTCTCTGTTTTGGCTTCTTCCCTGGCCAAATGCCTCTTTTGTTCTCATCTGCATTCAGTTTTGTGTTCCAGTTTCTTTTCTCTTCCAATCCTGAAAAATGCCATCACAGAAGCAGCAGAAGCTCTGTTTCTCTTATTCTCAAAGTGCTTGAGCGTTATTTAAAAATTTCTCTTGGGGTGTTTTTGAGTTTAATAATGTTGGAGGGGACAGAGGATGCGAATGCTGGCTGGTTTTCTGTTGCCCATTTTTCTTCTCTCTGAAGACTTCCTGAATATCCACACTTCCTGCGATGAAAAATAACAACCCACAGCCATTCTTTGGTTGAGATTTAACTGAAACATGGAAAGATGCAGACTGTTGGAGAAAAGACTGTACAACAGAAGCAAAGACAGGATGCCCAGATCCCTTGCCATGCCACACCTGCAAGAACATCACATTCCACCCATGAGAATTTCACTAATATCTTATCTTTTTGAAATAGACTTTCCTTACTATATTTGTATTTATTTATATATATTTGTATTTCAAATTTCGTCCCTGCCTATCTCACTTGAAGAGCGACTCTGGGGGGTTTATCTTATTGTATTTGGTTATTGTTGTTATTGTTATTGTTAGTATTTAATATTGTGAGCCTTCCAGAGTCACTCTGGAGTTGGCTGGCACCAAAGTCTAATTAATTAATTAAAATGCTTAAAAAACAGATTCTCTTCCATTCAACTGAATGAGAACTAGTTGGAAAAATGTACAGCTTTTTTTCTGCGTACTCCTGGTCTTGATGGTTGACTTGTCCCATGGATTGGGCTTCTTAGCTCTTGACTAATTTGTACTGCTACCCAAGTCTCAAATACAATCTGTCAGCTTTCTCTCAGTTCATTTCCTGCAAGTGTAGATCAAGACCGGTTGAAAGTCCAACTCAGTGACTTGTCCAGAGAGGGATTCAGTGTCACTTTCCTACATGGACTGAAATGTTGGGTTCCACGTGTGCAGTCACTTTATTTTCTAAATGCCTTTTTTGTGGTATGTAGCGTGGGTATTATCAGTTTATTGTTGAGAAAGCATACAACAGTGGACATGTGGATAGATTCAGGGCGAGGATCCTTTATTGCTACTCATCTTCCACAAACTGCAAAAGCCATGCATAGGTCCAAAGGCAACATCATTAGGCAAGGCTAGAAATTAGATATCTTCCATACAGGAAATGTGACTGGGTTGGGAGGAAGTGGGAAGCAGACTGTTTCATACAGGTGGAGCACTTATCCTGAGGAAGTGGAATGCCCATCCATGGTTATAACTTCATATGCTTTTTGGGTGGAGAGGCAGGAAAGAAACATTTTCAATTCAGGACAGTTACTTTATTTGGAGGATGACATTTTCAGTTAGGTGAGTTGACACAGCTGTCGTTGTTGGAAGAGGCTGATGTTTTAAAAGCTAAGAGGTCTTCAGAATAGCTGTACCATTATAAAAGAAAAAGATCTCCTGGACAGTAAAGGAGATTAGAAAAACTCGTAACAATGAGGGAGGCTCTGTGGGTTAGAATCCCAGTTCCTGAACAGGATGTATAGTTAAATACAAAAGAAAGATCTCGGAGATTGATCAGAAGGGTGCGAGGTGCCAAAAGTGAGTAAGCCTAGCTGTGTAAGGATGTTTGTGTCCAACACATTCCCCCAGCAAATTGTACTGCACTTTGGAGTCTTTCTTCAAATCAGTGAAAGTGTACAGTGCAGTCTTTGGATTTGTGTTTCATGGCACATGTAAATTAGGACAGTAGAGAAGAGAAATTTTGGATTAAAATTACGGTCTCTGAGATAGAAGGATGGCTCCTTTTACTTTACACTGCAAACACCCCAATGCTATATCCTACCAATCTCACCAAATTAGGAATAATATGGAAATAAACACTAGCCTCCTTATCCCTTATGTTGCAGCCTTGATCTGGCCCTCCCCCAGCCATCACTGTATCTGCTTTATAAAAAAGATGTTGGGAAAATCCATCACAGATATTCTTTAATGTAGTCTGGCTCTGAACTCTACTGCTGGGCCATGATTAGCAAGTGCCCCACAGCACAGTGTTATATTATTATGTAACTCTGTGGTAGAGCTGGGGTAGTAGACCAGATGGACAGCTTATTGACCAGACTTGGGGAGGGAGGAAGAGTTACCAGGAGTTGACTATACTCTATAATAGCATATAGAGAAACTGGATAGACATAGAGCATGAAGTGGTAGAAGCACTCCAATGTATAGCACAGTGAGACCTTGGGTGGTACAATAAAGTGTTGGACTAGAACCAGGAAGACCCAGGTTCAGGTCCAAATTCATCTATGGAAGCTCACTGGGTTATTTTGGGCCAGCTGCTCTCTCAGGCCAACCTACCTCATTGCAAGGTGATTGTTGTGGGGAAAAACTGGAGGAGAGAATGCTTTGTATCCCACTTTGAACTCCAAGAAAGGAGAGATAGGAATCAAACAAACAAATAAAGGCATATTTTGTAGGACTCCAGCCTGATTAGTAAATGGCCAGAAATACCTCCTGAAACATCTGAAACGCCTCAGTCTTGATCCAAAAATATTCCTTTCCCTACATGACAGCTTTTACTGTCTTTTCCTATTGAGTTGAAGACATGGACTACTTCCACAGTCTAAAACTGCCACAGTCTAAAACTGAGGCAGGGCCAAAGGTGAAAGCTGTAGTACATCCACACCTTCATATAGTACGTACTTTGCCTCCCCATTATCCACCTAATTGTAATTCATCAGCAGGAAACAGCACATCTTCAGAGATAGAAAACAAGAATATACAGGGTGAGCACAACGACTGTAATTTAGTAGTTTTGCCTTAAAGCTTAACTTGCTTACTACTTTGCATGACCCCTATACGCCACTTCAGAAGAAAGAAGCTCAAGAGATCATTTCTGAAGAATTCTAAATATAGGAAACTGAATTGCTCTTAAACATTCACTTACTTTCATAAACATAATCTGGCACCATTCACAAAAGGACACTTAATTTTTGCTTGCCTGAATTGTATTCACAAGAACTGTTTGACACAGAAGCATTGATGTTGATTATGGTGGTGGTGTAACTTCCCCTTGTCCTATGGTTTTTTTTTTTTAAATTGTATATAAACACATTTAAGAGCTGACATAATGCACAGTTTGGACAGGAGTCAATTGCCCATCTTTGGAAGGCAGGCTTGCTTTCATTTGTAAGTGAGAAGACCCACATTACAAAACACTGCTGGGCTTCTACTTTCTCTTACTTACTCAACTTATAAAGTCCTAACCAGGAAAAACAGAAAACCACTGCTGTAGGGCCATACATACTCACTCTCCAATATCCTTCAATACCTTTGTGTGAGAAATGGTTTAATGTTTCTTAAGCTGCAAAATGTTTGATTTGTAGAAGATTGCCTTGGAAACATACTTGAGTTCCCTGGGAATCGCCCTATCAACTCCCAATGGACAGCATGGGGTACAATATTTATTTACCATTATTTATATTCTTTATCTTTCAGGATACGAATCTTTCCAATACAGCTTAGAAGAAATATCAAAATACATTAATGTATTCACAATAACATATAGCAAGTGTATCAGGATATTTTTTCTAAATTTCTTCAGGATTTTTTCCAGAGAAAATTGATATGAAATAGTATTGAGAGTCCATCTGGAGCAAGCCCAAGCCTTTTCCTTGCCTCCTTCACTAAAACAATGAAAATGAAATCAATAAGTTACTCCTCCCCCACTGAGACCGCCCCCCCCCACTCTTTAAGGCCTCTGGGCATATATAAGTCTTCAAAAGGTCTAGTGACAATGTCCATTCATATATTTTCAATTAAGCCAGCAAGAACCATTTGACTGTAACAGCCAGACTCCAGTTATTATGCGATCAGCATCTTTTGTGTATTATTTTTAATAACATCAACATGTGGTCAGTATTTCAGACAGACTGATGGCATCTGAAGTGGTTCCTGTACAATTGTCTATCAAGTTTTATAAAGTTGCAGGATGCTTCCGCATCAGACAGTCTTGCTGGGGAACATGGTGTAGGCAGAATTGAGACTGATGTCTTCTGCTTGTCAAATGGTCCCCATGGGAGGCAGAAGCTCAGCTGATCTGGTTATTGTTATAATTGTTATGCTGGTTTTGACTGATTGATTCTGTACTAAGAATCATTTGCAGCAAGGTATGATTACAATAAAAAAAAAGCAGATAAATAATTTCAGGATTGCCAGGCAAATTTCTGCTAGGAAGATCTTCCTGCTTGGGGAGGAAGAAACCCTTTTATTTTGGGGACAGTATGTTACCCTGCTTTTTGGTGATACAGACAGACATATAATATAAATGCAGTTCTTGAAAACTTTGAATACAAGTAAGTGTATTTCCATTACCAGTAATTATAGCACAGTCTTGAAGTCAAATGGTCTTGTTGTAACATACAACAGGCATGCAAATGTATTCAACCCGAAAAGTACAGAACTCTCAATATTGCATTATGCCTCTTGTTTGATTAGTCAGATTATAATTATATTTGAACTCCTTGTTCAGGTGGGAGTGCCACTGTCCTGTATTGGAGATGGAAAGGCAATGAAAAAAAAAAGCAGGGGGTGGGAGAACCAAAGCCAAGAACCAAACAGACATAGAAGAAACCAACTTCTGAAAATCACTCCATGGGCATAGAAAATACTACCACCATGATTTTTATATTGTTCAAGTCTTTGGCTTCTCCAAATCCAACAGCTATGTTCAGAATTAAAACCAACCCGTAGAAGGTTCTTCTAAGCAAGTTCTGAAAGATTCCAGTAGAAGAGCGTATGTGTAGCTACAGCAGTTGGGTAATGAAACATCTGCAAGCAAACAACTAAGCTCAGAGAGCTCCAAGTTCTGAAACTCTACAGGCAGGAAGGAGAATGAGTTACTACTTCTTATGGAGTATTTTACAGAAGACCTCTCCAAAAGGGGCTCAGAAGTACTGCTGCTTTAACTTAAAACATCTCATCAGAGTAGTAAACAGTAGATTTGTTTAAAGTAAGAATAATATGTTCAATCCATGGTTTGTTTGTTTGGGATTTTGTGCTCAATCTTGGAGGTAGAGTTAGGCAAAACAGGACCCTCAGAATAAGAATTTGGGACCTTGCTGAATTTCGATAGATTTGGGAGTAAGGTAGTTTATCACTGCCTTTTTGTTTTAACATTTTTTTCCCTCCTTAAAGTGACGGAGATATAGCTTGGCAGGGACAGCTTAAAGTTTGAATGCCTCACTGGGAATAAGGAAATATGACTGTCCCCAATGACTGGCACTAGTCATTTTATTATTGGCCATTTTCTTAATTAATGTTTTTATTAGTATGGTTGATTTCTTTTGAGAGCCAGTTTGGTGTAGTGGTTAAAGGCTAGAACCAGGCTAGAAACCAAGAGACAGAGAGGTCTAGTCCTGCCATAAGCATGAAGCCAGCTGGGTGACTTTGGCCAGTCACTCTCTCTCAGCCCTAGGAAGTAGGCAATGGCCAACCACTTCTGAAACCTTGCCAAGAAAACTACAGGGACTTGTCCAGGCAGTTGCCAGGAGTCAAGACTGACTCAAATATGTGCACGTGCATACGCACACACTAAAAAGAAATGAAGATTTCTTTTGCATCATAGCTACTGTTAGATTCTGCACCTTAGAGTTTTGTGATGGTTTTGCTTTACTGCAAGCTATTCTGGTAGACTATTATTAGACAAAAAGTTGAATATAAACAAAATAGTGAAATCAGAAGGCTTTCTTGGAATAGATGCAGTTTGAAAAATATTTGCTCAAAGTATACATTCTCTACTATGTTTTGGCTTGCATCTTTCAGAATCATAATTCATAGTCTTGCATCAGCCAGGTGAAGTGTGCTCCCCTCATTGCAGAATTTCTAAAGGGAGTGATACTTTCTTCTAAATAACTGTACATAAGGTGACATTCCACATCTCTTCGTTTCTCAGACGTTGGCACACTTGAAGGATGGTCACCCATTACACAGTGTTTCTCTTGATGTTTTCCCTCATAAAACCCTATTACTAAAAATGTTCATGAAGGATAATGATTATAGGACCTGCAGCAAAATGTGCCTTTTTTCCCCCCTTAGAGCTGTTTTTGAACTAGAATACAGAATTTTAAAAGGCACATAAAACATGACTCCACTGTGTACAAATTTTTAAATAGTTGAAAATGAGGTCCCTCACAGAGATGTATCATGGTGTGTTGTAAAGTAGAACCATTACACCAGGGTTTCTCAACCATGGTTCCGTGTCACCCTCAGGTTCCGTGAGAGATCACTAAGGGTTCCCTGGGAGATCACAATTTATTTAAAAAATTATTTCAAATTCGGGCAACTTCACATGAAAGAGGTACGTTTCAATCTTTATTTTCAATTTAAGAACACTGTTAATGCATATATACAGGCCTACATGTGAAAGGAATATAGTAATTTTGTAACTTCTGGCCTATATTTGAGCCTGAATGTGCAGGGGTTCCCTGAGGCCTGAAAAATATTTCAAGGGTTCCTCCAGGGTCAAAAGGTTGAGAAAGGCTGCACTACACCATACTCTGATTTTAATTTGATCTGCCACTAGGATGCCCAGTTAAGATGTTTCTTGAAAAGGGTTATATTATGTCACTGGAAAGGAGGAGGTAAGGTTACCATCCTGTATATATCCATAGCAACGACTGAGATTTGATACTGATTAGGATACATCAGAGCCATGCATTTTTTAAAAGTTTCATATTTTGCTTTGGTGGAGTAATCTTTCAGGTTTTTCTATGGGCTTCTAAATGGAATTCTGGAAAAAAAAGAGTAAAAAAATCTGTTAGAAAGGGCAGAGAAAATTGCATTTACTTTGTTAAGTCTATAGACTTAACAAAGGATACCAAAAGGTCTTCAGTCTTTTCTACAGTACTTAAAATGACCCTAAACAGGAAGTTTGTAATGAAGAGGCCTGTGATGCTACTATAAAAAAGAAGGGTGTTTGTACTCTCCAATGCAAATTCCACTTCAGGCATGACATCATAGATTGCCCATGGGATTCTGCAGTCAGATATGCACTCCTGGAAACTCTTGGTCAGAGGCAGTATCTCTGTGAAAAGTCTGCTGCTGGAAGAATGCAGAAACTTTTAAAGAATAGAAAAGAACAAAGGCCATTGGCCATCTCATATGTAATAAAATAAATAGAACCCCGAGTAGATTTTTTTTGGAGGGTGGGAAGAAGGCTTGGCCAGCTGTATTTATGGCTGGTATTCATTCTGTCATTCGTTGTACTGGGAACAGAATTTCTTTTAAAAGCCACATTTTGTGACTTGTAACACAATTACTAAAAGTTGTAGCACTGGTTAGGGCAGTGTTTTTCAATCTTGGCAAGTTTAAGATGTGTGGACTTTTAACACCCAGAATTCCCCAGCCAGCATGGCTGGCTGGGGAATTCTGAGAGTTGAAGTCCACACATCTTAAACTTGCCAAGGTTGAGAAACACTGGGTTAGGGTGAAGAGGTTCAGGAAGAGGAAGTGACCTACAACTGTAAGTTCATCTTGATTTGGGGTGAAATCTGGCAGAGTGCACTGTGTTCTGGTCTCATTTAAGTAAGATTTAATACATGCTAAATGATGAGAAATCTGGAACTTAATGTTGCTTGTCAAATCTGGGGTATGTACTTCCATTTCTGACCCTCCCAATAAAATAAATACAGGAGTGTCCTGCATGTTTAGGGAGAAATGCTGAGAACAAGGGTGTATATTATAGAAGGCCATGATGGTGAGTGTCTCCAGTGGCAATATTTCTAACTCTTCCCATCTGTGATTCCTGTGTCACCATAGCAACACCAAACAAATAGATTTTTTTTAAAAAAGGTTGAACAAGGAAAGCACAGCTGGAAGCAGCTACACTGAAAGAAAACAAGCCCTCCATAAGATCAGCCCACACAGAAGGATTGACCTATCCTGGAGAATCTAAACTGAAACTTCATATGGCATTCATAACATGTCAACATTCCTCTAAGGCAGTGTTTCTCAACCTTGGCAACTTTAGGATGTGTGGACTTCAACTCCCAGAATTCCCCAGCCAGCATGGCTGGCTAGGGAATTCTGGGAGTTAAAGTCCACACATCTTAAAGTTGCCAAGGTTGAAAAACACTGCTCCAAGTAGTGGTGGGTTATTTGTGCCTTCAAGTCAGTGTTGACTCCTGGCAACTGCCTGGGTAAGTTCTCCTGGCAAAACTTTCAGAAGTAGTTTTCCCTTGCCTCTTTCCTAGGGCTGAGAGAGAGTGACTGGCCCCAAACCACCCAGCTGGCTTTGTGCCTAAGGTGGGACTAGAACTCACGGTCTCCCAGTTTCTAGCCTGGTGCCTTAACCAAACTGGCTCTCAATAGTTGGTTGGCTTTCTTTAAATTTAAAGTTGCTGCTTAGGTTGTAGTTTGCAATGGAAATGTGAAATAGCAGCTTAGCCCAATCCTCTTTACCCTCTTTCTAACTCTCGTCTCCTTTTATGACCATGAATAAGGAAGTAGAGAGGTTAAAGCCTTACATGGCATAGGACCCTGTTACTTGAGGGACTTTCTCCCAAGACCATCTGCCTGCCGCACACTCTCACAGGGAGGGCATGCTCCAGGTTTCTTCTTTTAAATCTTGTCAACTTATGGGACCTAGGAAGTGTGCCTTTTCTGTGGTTGCCCCTGTTGCCTGGAATGATCTCCCCTCAATATGCAACAGGCCTCAACTCCTCTCACCTAGGAAATCCATTAAGGCCTGGCTCTTCCCCCAAGTATTAGGGGCCAGTTGAGTGGGAGTCCCCCTTACGGTTGTTTTTTGTCTGCTTGGTCGCCATTTTACATTTGGTATTTATATATTGCCTGTGTAATGTGATACGGTTTTGTTTTTTCTTCCTTTTGACTTACTGTGTCTTTATGTTGTACGCCGCCCAGAGTCACACCGTTTGAATTGGGCAGCCTTATAAATCTTGAAAATCAATCAATCCATCAATCCATTCCTTTCTCCCAATAGATCTGAAGAAGTTTGAACAGTGAAGAACTGGTCAAGAAGAACAACAACCTGAGCTAACTCTTACCAATGCTACTTTTCTAGTGGAGATAGCAAATGTGATGCGGAGCTTCCCCTTCCAAGAAATTAACATTGTTAACATTATATAACAAACTCACCCATAAGGGTCTCAGCCTGATATTTGCATTGTGTTTAGTATGGATTGTTTCCTAAATCACTTATATGACTGAAATATTGGCATTTTACAAACCGTACTGGGATTTACTGATTGGAACTAGAAAGTTATTTAGTTAATACTAGAGTCATTTCATTGTTTTTGGCCTGGAACTGTAAAAAATGCAAGTGATACATAAGATGCAATTCTATAATCTGAATGGGGAGGAATCCTCCCTGAACACATCATAACAGGATTTGCCTCTGAGTAAATATGCACAGGATTAGGCAGTAAACAGGATTGCAAAGCAATAGAATGGTGAAATATCTAAATGAAATGTACAGTAGCACTTTAAGCATGGCTTCTAGCTGAGACTTGGAGAACTTGTGGCTTTCCTGATATTGTTGAACCACAGTACCCAGTCTGTCTTATCACTGGCCATGCTAGCTAGACATACTATGGTTTTGATTCAACAACACCTGGAGGGCCACAGGTGCTCCCACTTCAACCTTTTCCTTCTACTTAATGGAGAGGAGATCTTGGTGTTTTGTCTTGACCACATCATTTCTGTCCATTGGGAAAAGACTGCCTACTGACAGTAATGGTATGTGGGAATGACCTTGGGAGACAGGAAGAAGAGCCACGCACTAGACAACTGTCATGCAAAAGGTATCTCAGTCCACAGAAACAGAAGGGATGTGGGAAGCATTTCAGAAGGGACCCTCCCTAGTTTTCTGGAAAGTAATACTTTCAGGCTTGCAAGATTCTGTTAATGAAACTTTACAATCAAGATAGAATTAGTACTCATAATTGTGCTTCTTGTCTGAACTACCTCAAAGGGCTAACGTGAAGTGATCTTCCATTTACTAACAGAACATATACCTCCCAACAGAATACACTGCCATAATGCTCTGTATTTTTTTATGCATTCCATTGTTCTAAATTAGCAGGAATGGAAAAACGTGGAATTTGATGATGATATAATGCAATTAAATTCTATGCATTATGGAGGATGAGGGAGAAACTCAATTTTGCGCTTACTACATTCAAAACTAGTTGCATCCAGTATTGACATCTGGATGCTGATTTCCTATCCTTATATCTTCCTGTGCTGTTCTTTGAACTTTGTTCATTCTTGATTACAGCACATAATAATCTCCTTGCAGTGTAAGCAATATTTGTTTTAGGATAAAAAAAAAATAAGGCTAACATTTTAAAAGTGATTTATAGCGTGTTAATATGCTCTTAAACAAACATGTTAGGGTTTGGACGCTAGCAACTTGCAGCACTAATATTTAGATTAAACATCTAACGCTGTCATAAAAGTCTCCATCTTTTTGCATCAAGAAAGTCACACCTACAGTATATATAACGTTGGGCTTTTAGCATGAATGGTTACTAAAAAAGCCATGCAAAAGTATGAAGTTTCATAGATAATGATAATAATAATAGCTAAAAAGGAAAGTAATGCAAATGCTTAGTTAGCATCCATAAGGAAGCCATGAGGTAGATAATATATTCATAGACATATCTGTGAACTCGGACTATACCTGAATGTCAAGAAGACGAAGATTCTCACAAATGGACCAATAAACAATGTCACAATAAATGGAGAAGAAATTGAAGTCATCAACAATTTCATTCTACTCAGATCAATGATCAATGCCAAGGGAAGTAGTAATCAAGAAATCAAACAACGTATTGTGCTGGGAAAATCTGCCATCAAAGACCTATCTAAAGTTTTCAGAAGTGAAGTCAGTTTAAAAACAAAGGTGCGTCTGACTCACACCATGGTCTTCTCAATTGCCACATAAGCCTGTGAAAGCTGGACATTAAAAAAGGAAGATAGAAGAATTGATGCATTTGAATTGTGGTGTTGGCGAAGATTATTGAAAATACCATGGACTGCCAGAACAACAAACAGATCAGTTTTAGAAGAAATACAACCAGAATGTTCCCTAGAGGCGAAGATAACTAGGCTTAGACTCTCATACTTTGGGCACATTGTCAGGAAAGACCAATCGCTTGAAAAGGACATCATGTTTGGTAAAGTCAAGGGCCAGCGGAAAAGAGGAAGACCTTCAGTGCGATGGATTGATACAATTACTGCAACAATGGATGCAAACATTGGAACAGTCAGGCATACGGCGCAAGACCGAACAGCATTTCGTTCTGTTATACATTGGGTCACCATGAGTTGTAAACGACTCAACAAAAACTAACAACAACATGTATGTACGCTGTGGGGATGGGGGCTTAAAGAATGTTTAATCTATTTCTCATTCTCCTAATGAGTCCATTTTCATATCATTTCACAAATCCATACCTCCTCACAAATCAACAAAAATGTATGAAAATATGGATGTAGTCTCTTAACCTGTCATCATTTGAATGCACTTTTGATAGCATATGGACTTTTGCAAACAGTTTTAGTAACCTTAACATAATGTCTTTGCTTCTGCTAAAGAAGCAAACCATCAACTATACTAGTGCAGTGTTTCTCAACCTCAGTAACTTGAAGATATGTAGATTTCAACTCTCAGAATTCCCCACCCAGCATGCTAGTGGGGAATTCTGGGAGTTGAAGTCCACACATCCTAAAATAGCCAAGGTTGAGAAACATTGTACTAGTTCAAGCTTTGATTTTTAACTAAACATTTTGTGAGCATTTTTTAGTGGAAAATACATTGCATCAGCCTAAGAATTGTGAATTTTGTCATGCAAGCTCATTCCAATTCATATATAAGTTAAAGAAGGGTGAATTGGGTACAATGGTATAAAAATTGGATTACCCTGGGGAAGAACAGACTTGTATATCACACTGAAGTTTATCTCTTTTCCTGAAGACCCGGTTTAGCATCTTTTGTAAGACTTTTTTGCATGTACTTTCAGGGTGATGTTTGCAATCACTCAAACTAGGAGTTTGTGATTGTGATTGTATCTGTGTGTGACTGGCTGTCTGTATGTAATAAGGGTGTAAAAGAAGGCATTAAGTGTATGCATCTTTAAGAAATTTCACAGGAAACTTGCTTTTTCTGAACCTGAGCTTTGTGAGATCACTAGTTTCAGTGTTCTTGAATGAAATTTCCAGAGATTATCAAGCTCTCATGAAATTTTGTGTGTGAATATTCATGGGCCGCCCAGAGTCACTTCCTATAAATTTGATTCATAAACAAACAAACAAACACATATTTCTCTCTATTAGGCTGACCATATTTCCTTGAGACAAAAACGGGACATTGGGATGGCAAAATGAGGCAGGGCTGGGTGACGGGCTGGATCACGGGCTGGATCGGCAGGCAGGAACTTCTCTGGTTTTTTCGGGCTGGGAATCTTCGGATTCCTTCATTTGTGAGAGGCAAGGCTGGGCTGGAGAGTCTAGTGAATGGTTGTCCCCGACAAACCATTCCTCCTCTGGCTGTTCTTTTACATTCTTTAGTTCCCACCGTTTCCAGGCAGGAGCCAATTGGCTCACCCTTTGATCACCGCCCATCAGCTGATCCTGTTTTTTTTCTTTTTAGATTTCCTGCCGGGTTGAGCTCTGTGGCTTTTTCCCCACCATTTCTGCTGAGCTCCCCCTCCTTCCACTCAAAGTCAGACTGCGTTCTGACAGGTTCACGGGAACTTTCACATTTTAAAGTAAGGTTTTTAAGAAAACGGGACAAAATGGACATTTATGTTAAAACGATGGGACGGTCTGGAAATGTTAAAAAAATAGGACTGTCTCATTCAAAACAGGACTGTCCCGTTGAAAATGAGACGTATGGTCAGCCTACTCTCTAAGCACGTAAATACACACTCAGAGACCCATGCACATTTGATGTCTGCTGCCTGGAAAGGTTGACAACCCAGAAGATATTTGAACTTTTGAGAAGGGCAAATTCTCTTAACTGGTTCTTTGTCTCCCCTCCATCCCCTGCAAATACAGGCCCTGTATACAATCATACACCAAAATGGAGCTAGCATTTAACAGGTCATTTACCAAAATAGATTCTTATAGAGGTCATATTTGAACATCTGTCTTGGCTTATACTGAGCCAGACTATTGATCGATCTAGATTACATTACATAGACATGGCAGCAGATCTGTAGGGGCTGAGGCGGGGTGAGAGTCTTTCCATCTGATGCACTTTTAACTGGAGATAGCAGGAAGTGAACTGAGTATCTTCTGTGTGTAAAGCAGATGTTCTGTCACTTCACTTTGGCTGTTCCTGGAACTGTTATTGCCGTCATACCAGATTGTGCATGATATGTGTGGGGAGGGTGTGTTGCCTGTCCTTCAAAGAGAGAAAGCAGTCATGATCTTGCATAAATCAATCCCAGACAGTTAGGATAAGTGGTAACAGGGAGCATATGCTAAAGACTTTTACACCCCACTAAAAGATGTATGCAAAGAGGAGGACAACCCTGACATTTTGAAAAAAAAATTGAATGTGAGGATTCTACAAGGAGGAGGTGATCTTTTCCTGGTCCTGTCTCCAGAAATAGAGACTTTGCAAGTGCATACATACAAACACAAGTACTTAGAAGGAGGAACATTTCTGCACTGAAAAGCTGAAGAGACTCTTGGATTCTCCCAGTCCCTCTCTAGCAGTTGCCTACTTGTTTTAACTTGAGTTATGCTGGATACCCTGGTCTCTGTCTGCAGGGGCAATGAGAGATCAGCAGCAACCAGGTGATTCCTTTGGGCTACTAGGCAAATCCTCCCATCTTCAGCTGTTACAGCAGCAAGGCTGGTCTGAGATTGGCTATACTCAGCAACTCTTGTTGAAAGAGTTAGGAAACAGTAACATCTCTGTCTAAGGTTTTGGAAAGCTGCCAGTCAGAAAAGGCAATACTGGCTTTAGATAGATAATAGTTGGGTTTACACATCACATTAAGTCATAGTATGGTTCATTTGGCTTGGGTTTAGTGTTTTTCATCAACTCAGCCCTTGCATTTTATAAATCAGAGATTATGGTATGAATGTAGTCAGTTGTGGGTTATTTAATAAACCTTGATTAAATAAACAATGACTTACCTGGAAGTGCAAAATTTGGCATAGCTTCACTTGGTGCAACACAATGTCCTATGATTCCATCTAAAGCTGAAATTTGAATGAAGTCCTATTCCAGGTTTCAGTGTACTGCACCTCTGGGGCTCTAGACTGTCCAAAAAGAAATAGCTTGGCTTGCAGCTTGCTTTTCAGAAATCATGAGATGAAGCTTCATATACCACAGAGATAATTTTTTAAAAAAATCTGTTCAATCATGTCCCATTTTCGGAAACTGCCTGGACAAGTCCCAGCAGTTCTTACTAGGGCTGAGAGAGAAGGACTGGCCCAAGGTCACCCAGGTGGCTTTGTGCTAAGGCAGGACTAGAACTCACAGTCTTCCAGTTTCTAGCCCAGGGCCTTAACCACTACACCAAACTTGCTCTTGAGATAAACACTGTCACCTGCTAATGTCTGCTGGTAGAGGTACTGAAGCAGGAATTAAGGAAAGAGTTGGCAATTCTGATGATCAAATTTGCCATTCTGCTCCCAGATACAAGAGCAATGATGTCTTGCCATTTGCTGCTTAAAGGATTAATGATAGGCAAGATTACCTTGACCACAATAACTCTTATTTTGCATCTGTGAAATTTGGAAGTACAAGCCAATACTCTTTGCTTTCTTTTCGTGCAAAGTTCTTGAGTTTGACACTTCTTGCCAAGAAAGACGCATTGCTTCTGGAAGTCATATAATGATTATATGACACACACGCACATACAGACACATATGAAAAATAGTCTGTGTATGTGTGTGTGTTTGGGGGGGTAGGGGACAGATGATTCTAGTGCTTTATAAAACTTATTGCTGGGAATTTGATATACTGTCTGGAAAAATATGTCTGGAAAACTCTAGGTTTCCTATTTAATTCTGTCTTCATATGCATTCAAATAGATGTGCTTCAGTGTCTTGCCAGCAAGTAATTTAAACCATTTGTAGAAAACACTCAGGATCCCCACCCATTAGGACCATTTTACTTTCTGTTATAATATTTAATGTAAGTGGCAATTTAAATTTTAATGTGACAAAAGTTGTCCTCTGGCAAAATATTAGCCTCTGATACTTCAGCATTTATTACAGGAACACTTTGTCAACCGACCTAATCATTGTCTCTGCTTCATGCTATGGTTTTGTCCTAGAGCCTGAGGATAGCGAAGCACTTGGAATGGGACCCTTTTTATTATATCTTCCAGAGAGAGTAGGAAATTGCCCTTTTTCCAAGGGAAGTCACACATTTCCAGTGAAACCTTCAGTCCATAACTGAACAGTGTGCCTGCTCCACAACTGTTTGTAGTCAGTTGAACTATCAGAATTCCATTAAAAGAATTTTGAAGGAATTGGGGAAAATGCTGAGAATTTGCTATTGAAAAATGCCAGCTGCCCCCACAAACCTGGCTTTTCTCTCCTTTTCTTTGGAGCAGAGCAATGGGCGGTTGTCTTGATGGACATGTTGAAATGGGTGCTCCTCCTCTATACCTGGTTTTGTGTGTGTTTGTTCACAATACATGAAAAGGTACAATATAATTAGTTTTTATATGGTTTTACCTAAGGATGCCTGGCCTTTATCTACTCCAGTGTTTCTCAACCTCAGCAGCTTTTAAGCTGTGTGGACTTCATCTCCCAGAATTCCCCAGCCAGCATGCTGGCTAAGGAATTCTGGGAGATGAGGTTCACACAGCTTAAAAGCTGCTGAGGTTGAGAAACACTGATCTAGTCACTTTCACAAGGAGGCCTGATAGGGTAATCCAGTTTAGCTAATTTCTCTCTTAGTGGATTTGAGCACTGTTGGAGGAAAGGTGGGATGGAAATTTAAGAAATAAAGAAACAGGGTCATGCTGGGCCACAATGAAAGGGTTTTTGCAAGACCTAACTGAACAGGACAAGGACATAAATCATGGAAGTTAGTCAGCTGGTTTATTTGAATATCGGAAGGCAGCCCTTGTGGGTTTGTTAAACCTTGTAATGCTAATCTGAAAATCTTCCCACAACAGCTATGGGGTTCTCCTACTAACCATAAGCTTTGGGGTCAACCAGTAGCTAACCTCATACCTGGGGCAAGAGTACAATATGTACTTTGAGTTTAACTGCCTTTTTATGGCTGCCAAATCCTGAACAGGCTGATTTATTGCTCAAACTGAACAGAAGGGATTGGGGAAAAAAAAGAGGGAGGGAGGGAGAGAGAGAGAAATATATTGTTAAAAAAAAACACATCAATGTTAATACCTTACCCATGCTTGTATGGTGAATTCTTTTAGTTCAAAGAAAGTCAGAGAATGTGAAAGTTAAGATTCTTGCAGTGATGCTTAAAGGGTCCATGCCCAATTTATTCCCCATTTCTACACTTTTGCTCTTCTAGTGAGACAGGTAAAGTCTGGTGCATAATCTGGATTTAGTACACTTAAATTAGTGGTGGAAAAAAACCCTCACTGACTGCAGTGAGAGCAGAAATACTATATGATAATCTCTGGAGATTCCAACCAGGCATCTTCTGTTATATTTTTTGGGTCCCAACTGGCATTTAATATTGCTGCCGGCCTTGCTCTGAGCTTGTACAGATGGGCAGGGGTAAACTACCCACACCAACCAAGTGCTCCACTATCAGAGTAACAATCCAACCTCCCACAAGAGAAGCTGTGTAAGAACATTATTCAGACGAGCACTTACCCACTGCAGCAACCCAGAACACCAGAAAAAAGAAAAAGAACATCTGCACAGCATCTTCCAACATAATTTAAAACCAAGTTTAAAAACCAAGATGGCGACCACAGGCAGACGCCGTTTGCCGCTGGGGGGGGTGAGTTTGAGATTGCCCAAACTGCAGCCGCAGCCTCTGTTTGCGGTTTGAGGTTTTTATGGGGGTTGAAGACAACAATCCAAGCCCAAATTGGGAGTTGGCGAAACCCCCCCCCCCAGACAGAGTGGTAGGAAGCAGTGGGCCCTGTTGCAACGGCCTCTTATTGGAGCCAGAGCAGGAGTCGCTCCTCCCTCCCCTCCTGTCCTTGCCTCCACCGGAGCCCCTGGTTGAAGTGGGTGAAGCAGCAAGCTGCCGGGCGGCTGGCAGCGAGGCATTCGGGCGACTGGCAACCGGGCGGCTGGCAGCGAGCGGCAGGCAACCGGGTGGCTGGCAACTGGGTGGCTGGCAGCGAGCAGTCTGTTAGCTGGCAAGCAGCAAACCTGGGATGCTAGCCCAGCCTTGGCAGGGTGGCAGAACCGGGCGGTGCGGTGGACTCTGTTGGCCGGAAGAATCTGGCAGCGGTAGATCAACCAGCTGGCCAGGGTCGTTAGGACACAAGACAACGGACAATGAACAAGAGGCTGGAATTGAGAATCCAGCAGACTGGGGGTTTGAGGCACCGATGAACTGCAGCACGATAAAGCAAGCCGGGCAGTCTTGAGAACATCGAGATAGAGATTATAGCAAATTAACTGACCATCCCTTCCTAACCGTCCCAGGATATAATTAGGCTATTAGGGATCCCTAAATGGTGAATGGTGGGCCCCTTCAGGTGTGAGAGACATGAGAGGGCACCCAGGTTTGGATGAGTAGTGCGAGAATACTCACCTTCTTGAGTGAGAGGCAAGAGGTGAGTAGTGGTTGGGTAGCCCCGCTGCTGACTGAGAAGCTGAGGGGGGGCACAGTGTGTGAGTGTGGGCGGTGGTTGGGCTCCACCAGTGCCGAGAGCTTGAGCTGGTGCGCTGGGGGGGGGGATTGCCCTGTGATTGAGTTGTGTGGTTGTGTGAACGAATGGAAGGGTCCTATCCTTAACCAGAGATCTTAGGAGTCCAGGAGTGGGGGCTAATGGACCTCGAGATCCTGGGGGTTGTAGGGTGGGGCACGTGATTGAGGTGGTGACAGGTAGGGGACGATATGACGGGAGCCAGAGGGCGGGTCATCATAGAGGAAGACGCCCCTGGTGCTTGTTACCTGTGGCGTGTTCCGGCCCTCTGTGCTCAACCCCGGGCCCTGGACAGCAGACTCGTGGTTGTCCTGACTTTCAGCTGCTGCTCTGTAATGCCAGGTCAATAAACAACAAGGCCCCCCTCATATGTGACTTGATCACAGAAGAGGGGGCAGACCTGGCGTGTATTACTGAAACCTGGCTGGGCGTTGAAGGAGTCATTGCTCTTTCGGAGATATGCCGGGTTGGGTTTCAAGTCTGGCATCAGCTGCGACCTCAGGGCAGGGGAGGAGGGGTGGCTGTTGTCATCCGAGAATCCCTAGTGGCCGTCAGGGGCCCTGCTCCACAAGTGGCTGGGTGTGAGACCCTGTTCTTCAAGCTGGGTTCTCGAGAACAGTTGGGAGTTCTGCTACTATACCAGCCTCCCTGCTGCGTAGCAACCTCCCTGCCTGAGCTGCTGGAGGCCGTCTCAGGTTTGGCAGTGGAGTTCCCCAGGCTTATGGTGTTGGGGGACTTCAATCTCCCTTCCTTAGGGCGGGCCTCAGAAGCAGCCCGGGAGTTCATGGCTACCATGGCAGCCATGGGCCTGTTCCAGATTATTCAGGACCCAACTAGAGACAGTGGCCTCACCCCGGACCTAGTTTTCTTGTCGGAGCAGTGGCAAGATGATCTGAGGGGAGAATGACATCTTTCCCCCTTGTCATGGTCGGATCATGCCCTGGTGGCCTTGAGATTCTCTCGTGCCGTCCCCCTCCACAGGGAGGCAGGACCCATTCGATTGGTCCACCCTGGGCGACTGATGGACCCGGCTGGGTTTCAGAGGGAGCTGGGGGTTTACCTGAGTCTCTCCTGCACGGTCCAGTGGAGGCCCTGGCTGCTGCCTGGAATAGGGAGGCAGCCGGAGCCTTGGACAGGATTGTGTCTGTGTGGCCTCTCTTGCCCACCCAAACCCAGCACTCCCCGTGGTTTACAGAGGAGCTCAGGGTTTTGAAGAGGGTTAAGAGATGCCTAGAGCGCCACTGGAGGAAGACAAAAGCCGAACCCGACCGAACACAAGCTAGAGCCGCGATTAAGGCCTACCTTGTGGTGGTAAGAGCGGCGAAGCGCCAGTACTTCTCTGCTTTTATTGCATCCTCAGATTGCCGCCCGGTGGCCCTGTTTAAGATTACCCGATTCCTTTTAGGGAAAGGGGAGTCAGATTTCCATCTACAGGGCCATGCGGAGGAATTTTTGTGGCACCTGCAGGATAAAATTGCTCGGATCCGGACCAAGTTAGGCTCCAAGCGTGAGACAGAGTCGGAGGAGATACCCAGGGAATGTACTTACCAGGTTATCTGGGACCAGTTTGATCCTGTTGAACCCGAGGAAGTGGACAGGATCCTTTGGACTGTAAATGCTACCACATGCCAATTAGATCCATGCCCCTCCTGGCTGGTGAAAGCAGCACGGGAGGTGACATGTGGCTGGGTCCATGCGATGGTAAACACATCCTTGAGAGAGGGGGTGTTCCCAGCAGACTTTAAGGAAGCGCTGGTGTGCCCCCTCCTCAAGAAACTGTCGCTGGACCCTACTATACTGGACAATTTTCACCCAGTCTCCCACCTCCCCTTTTTGGGGAAGGTGGTTGAGAAAGTGGTGGCTTTGCAGCTCCAGAGGATTCTGGATGAAATGGATTATCTAGACCTCTTTCAGTCAGGTTTCAGGCCCGGTTATGGGACGGAAACGGCATTGGTCGCACTTATGGATGACCTCTGGCGGGAGCGAGATGGAGGCAGTGCATCCATCCTTGCTCTTCTTGACCTCTCAGCAGCTTTCGATACCATTGACCATGGTATCCTTCTGGACCGACTTAGGGAGTTGGGGGTGGGCGGCGTAGTTCTGCGCTGGTTCACCTCCTTCCTCCAGGGTCGGTCCCAGTCGGTGTTGATAGGGAGCGAGAGATCCAGCCCGCGGCCCCTCCTTTGTACTCTCTCCACTCCTTTTTAACATCTACATGAAACCACTGGGCGAGATCATCCGTCACTACGGGGTGAGGTATCATCAATATGCAGATGATACCCAATTATACATCTCCATCCCGGGTGAAGTAAGTGAAGTTGTGGCCACCCTTTCCGAGTGCCTGGGGGCTGTGAGGGCCTGGATGGGGGACAACAGGTTGCGGCTGAACCCGGGGAAGATGGAGTGGCTATGGATTAATGGCTCCTCGATTTCTGGGAAATTGTCATCTTTAATTCTGGATGGGGTTGCACTGCCCCAGCCAGACCCAGTGTGTAACTTGGGTGTCCTCCTGGACTCACGGCTCCTGCTTGAAGAGCAGGTGGTAGCCACGGCTAGGAGGGCCTTTGTGCAACTTCGTGTTGTTTGCCAGTTATGCCCCTTCCTGGAGCGAGAGTCCCTTCGAACGGTCACTCATGCCCTGGTTATCTCCCATATAGACTACTGCAATGCGCTTTACATGGGGCTACCCTTGAAGAGTATCCGGAAGCTACAGCTGGTGCAAAATGCAGCTGTGCGGGCGATCTTGGGTTTCCCAAGATCAGCACACGTCACTCCTTTGCTCCACGAGCTGCATTGGTTGCCAGTATGCTTCCGGGTCCAATTCAAGGTGTTGGTTATCACCTTTAAAGCCCTGCATGGCAGGGGTCCAGGTTACCTAAGGGACTGTCTCCTCCCCATCACATCAGCCCATCCCACCCGGTTGTGTAGAGAGGGCATGCTACGGACCCCGTCTGGAAGAGAATCCCATCTGGCGGGGTCCAGGAGGCAGGCCTTCTCTGCAATAGCACCTGCCCTTTGGAATATCCTTCCCCCGGAAGTGAGATTAGCTCCCTCCCTCCTGGACTTTAGGAAACAGCTAAAGACCTGGTTCTGTAATTATGCCTGGGGTGGGAGGGAGAGTAGCCATTTTTGGGGATGGTTAGTTTCTTAGAAGGACCCAGTTTGGCCTGCAATTCATAAAGAACTTTTAACCATCGAGGTTTTTAATATATTTATTCTATCTGTATTATAGGGCTTTATAGTTTTATATTTTTATCTATCTTTTATTGTAAACTGCTCAGAGTCCCTTTTGGGAGATGGGTGGTGATAAATTTGACAAACAAACAAACAAATAAATAAAGGATACCCGCTCAACTTTATCAAAAAGTGCCTCACCACCAAACCCACTACAACCCAACCAATGGAAACTATGAAAAGGACAACACTGCCATACATCAGAAACATCTCAGAAACCACCAACAGACTGTTACAACCACACGGCATCACCGTAGCACATAAACCAACTAAAACTCTTCAAAACATATTAAGCAAGCCAAAAGACACAATAGCCCAAGAAGAAAAAACAGGAGTTATTTACAACATACAATGCAAAGACTGTAACAGCCACTATGTAGGACAGACAGGCAGAAGACTAGCAGAGCGCATCCACGAACACCAACTAGCAGTCAGAAGGCACGATGACAACTCCTTAATCTCACAAAACATGGACACACACAACCATAGTTTTAACTGGGAAACGGTGAGCATCCTAAACCAAGCCAAATCCAAAAATGCCAGAGAATTCCTGGAAGCCTGGCACTCAGACCAAGCATCCATCAGCAGACACATAGAGGTAAACAACATTTACATACCATTCAAAAGAGACAATAGAAAAGCCAAAAGACCAGTATACTCCCTTGCCAGCAATCAACACCCAGATATGCAAAAATCAACACTAGGATTAACACCAGATGAACCATCAAACAGCACAATACACCCTAATCAAGGAACTATTAACTCAGTCAATCAACCAAGCAGCAAACGACAGCCCAATCAAGGAACTCCCAAGGAGAGAACAACTCCCCCACCAACACAAGCAGGGCAAGCCACAGTATATAAACTGAGAGCAAGGCCCACTCCCTCTTTGCACTGAAGATGTTGCCTAGTCTGGCAATGAAACGTCTGCAAGAAAACAAGGCTCAGAGAGCACGAAGGACTCCATGAATCATGCAGTGTTGAGGAAAGTGGAATCCAAACACTTTATTTCTGCGCAGAAGCAAAGAGGTACGCTTGGAATCCAAGTCCAGGTCAAGCGCCCCTGCTGAAGTTCAGCACGCTTTTATACCATAAAACCACAAATACATGTCATAATTTCCTGATTTTACATCACTTGTTCCTGGTTTATTGAAGACATGTGCAGTTTAGGCTAATATCCCATAATAAGCATTGGGGGTGCACTTAATTAGTTTAGGCTAATATCCCATAATAGTCTCTGGATGTGTTTTCTAACATGCTAATGATAAACTTGGTTTCACCTCCACCCCTTTGCCCGGGCATTCTTGACCATGGCTAAGCTGAATGCCACATTGCCTTCCTCTATTCCAGTAAAAAGTTCTTAGAAAGCCACAACCTGCCAGCTAGTCCGACAGTTCTTGTGTATGAGTTGTTTGTGGTCTACCTCTTTAGTTCCTACTAGCAGGTGCTAAAGCAAGTATTAGCTAACCACTGATTCTGACAAGCAAAGGCATCCGAAGAGTAATTAAAATGGAATAGCCCTGGCTGAAGCTGATTCATGGCTCACAAAAACCCCTAATGGTTTGTTAATAAGCTAATAGCCAGGTCCTCAACTGGGAGGTTTTGAGGAATGAAATAGGTGCCTGAAATCTTGGAGAAGGCCACAGAGGCCTGCATCTTTGATTTTAGAAAGGCCAAGGACCAGCCAATCCACCAAGCTTAGGATGGCTCTGTCAGTGTTGGTCTTTCATAAGGCTCTGAAAATTTGGTTTATATCTTGGGTGTTTGGCCTGGGTGTCAGGTGAGCTCATGTTCAGCGTAATTGGACTGACTGAGATTGGCCTTGGACATGCTAGGTTTTTATCTCTATGTCTAAAGTTTAAGTTTTTTAATTGTCTATTTCAGCCTTTCTCAGCTGGGGTTCTGGGAGAGGTTGTGATAAAAGAAAAGAACATTGTTTTTTGAACTTTGCATGTGTCCTAACAACCAGGAAACACACTGAGACAATGAACTGGTCTCTAATATTTATTGCTAGTACTTAACAGGAATCCTAACAAACTGAAGAAGCGTGGGAAAAACCCAGACATATAACCCCCAAGGGTTAAGGCGGTCCCGATCTGTGTCTCTTTGAATGGCTGAACAATTCATCAGTGCTACGCATGCGCTTGACAGTCTGGATGGGAGCCCCCTGCTCGCCATCCTTACTCATGACAGCATGCCATGCAATTCTAGCCTTCACAGTGGAGGGAATTTTTACATGCTGCAACTCAGCGGCTGGTCTGCCACTTTGTCGTTGTTGTAAACATTGTAAAATGCAGTTTGTGTAGGTCAGAAGTGATTTGCATTGTGAAATTTTCCTATTTTTTGTGATTTTTATGCAGGCTTTCCCTGAGACCTGAACATTATTTCAAGGGTTCCTCCAGGGTAAAAAGACTGAGAAAGGCTGATCTGTTTGAACTTGATGTTAGCTGCCTAGAGTCACATCGGCAAGTGGGGAGGCTAAATAAATAAATAAATAGCTAGCTAGAGAGTGGCCATAAAAATAAATGAGACTTTTAAACCTTCAAGTTCTGCCAATTTTAATCTAATTTAAAGAAGGAAAGCAAGCAAGCAAAAAAGAAAGTGAGCTATTACTTCTGAGAACAATGTTTCAGACATGGAGGGTAGCTGAATTAATCATGTACCTCTTAGCTTAAAATGGCAGGAAATTTTAATTCGGTACTGCTGTTTGAAGATGGTTCAAGGCCTGTAAAACAGGTGATCAGAGACCATTAGTTTTCCTGGGGTCTTAAGTTTCCCACTCAGGGGAGTAGGCATCTGTCAACCTATTAGTTCTAGACACAATTCAATGAGGATTATAAAATTATTCTGCAAATGGGACCTACTATGGATGAGCAGTGAGTGTCATGTTTACAAATATGTGAAATGAATGAAATCAGTGGTGTGACTCAACTGCTATATGTCTAAAGGCTTTTTAAAAGGTAGTTATGGAAAACAGGCCTTTAATAATCTGTAGCAGCTGAGTAAGGGATTTAGTTAGGCAGATTCTGGGCCAGATTTCTAGGTTTGTGTTGAAATGTTAAGATTCCAGGTTAGTTGTCCAAGAAATAATTTTTTTTATAATTTTCATTTTTAAAATTGATATTTGGAATAGAATGTGGTTTCCTGGGAAAGAAAAAATGGAAAGGAAGGAGACCGTTCAACTTACTAACCAGCTACTGAATAATGGCAAATGTTGCTTGTTGGGGCCACAGCCAAGAGTGATGTCAGCAGTGATCAGAGGCCAATAGTCCTGGTTTATAAACAGGGTAGGAAAGAAGAGAATCATCTTTGTGAGTCATCTTTGGATTGGGATGGAAATGAGAAAGGAATACATGAAGGGTGAAGGCAGCACCTGTAGGATTCCCAGTTACAAAATAGGAAAGGCCAATGAATGTTGAGGGGAGCTGATTTGACCTGTACTTGTGGCAAATCCATCCCTTCTCTTGGAATGGAGAAGGGAACTCTGCACATATGAAGCTGGGGAATATGCATGGATGGAGTTAGAAGGCTTATAAACTCTACCTGCCCCATCCCTTGTATGATATAACAACAACTTGTCTTTCATTCAAGAGCTCAAGGTGGCACACACAGCACTTCCTCCTCTTGTTTTTTCCCATGGGAACAAAGTTGTGAAGTAGGTCGGGCTGAGAGAGAATGATTGGCCTAAAGTCATCAAGGAAGCTTCAGTGGCTGGGTGGGGACTCAAACCAGAGTCTCCCCACTTCTAGTCCAGCACCAGCACCACTACACCATGCTGGATCTTGGACTGAGAGAGGGGGACTGGCCCGAAGTCACCCAGTGAGCTGGGCTGAGGAGGAACAAGAACCTGGGTCTCTCCTCTCCCCATCACCACACCACATTGTCTCCCTCCCCATTTGTGGATCTTTTCTTCTGTGTATACTGTAAGTGCTGGCTACCAAGAGAAAGGCATAATTTTAGGCCCAGGGATGCCAGTACAAAATTACTCCATATTAACGAATAGGAGAATGCCAGTTTGGTGTAGTGGTTAAGGCATCAGGCTAGAAACTGGGAGAGCGTGAGTTCTAGTCCTGCCTTAGGCACAAAGCCAGTGGGGTGACCTTGGGCCACTCACTTTCTCTCAGCGCTGGGAAGGAGGCAATGGCAAACCACTTCTGAAAAACCTTGCCAAGAAAACTGCAGGGACTTGTCCAGGCAGTCTCCAAGGATCATACATGATAGAACAGGTTAAAAAAACGAAAACAAATAGGGGCACGACTAACCAGGTATAGTTCTTATCAATCAATCACAGCTAAACTGGCGATGTGGGTTTAGTTATCAGTGAGCATTTAGTGAGGCAAAGGGGGAAAAACGGAGTCCCATCATTAAGAGTGTTGGAACGAAGTTTGGGAAAAGACTCTCTTTGGGCCTGGATGGAGTATGTGTTTAAAGCTTAGGACTTGGGGCATTGGTGTCTCAGGTAGGAACCCCACAACAGCTGAGGATGCAGCCAAGCAGTGGGTTGGCAAAAATACTGCCTCTGTCCTAGGCCTGGTCTGATTGAAAATTAATGGTCCATTTATTTCCACGTCCCTATTGCCTTACTTTAACTTTTCTGACTCAGCCTCCTGTGTGCTACCTCTTCATTGCACATTGTGGTTGCAACAGTGAGGAATTATGGGTTATAATGGTGGAGGATACAGATCACAAGAAATTGTGACTTTTCATGCCAAGTGTTGAATGAGGATTTAAGTCTCTCTTAGCTAACGAGCAGCTAGTTTCATTGAAGCCACTGGATGATTTAATCAACCCATTTAAAATAAATTGGATGTTATTACATGTCAGAGTGGCCAAATGTAAAAGACTTTCAATAGTTGCATAGAAAATGCAATTTCAGCTGAATGGCCCTTCCTTCCTTCCCTCTGTACTTGGCTTAATTTCTGTCCCTGCTCCCTATTAAAGGAGCACAGTAGCTGATCAGCTAATGCATAAGTTCATATGAGGAGAACCCATATGAGTTGCTTCTCTATAGGCTCCAGAACAAGGTGTCTGCAAGGAGATGGTAAAAAAAGGTCAAGATGGCAACCACAAGCATATGATCAAAGCCTCGCCCTCCCAGGAAAAAAGAGACGGGGTTTAGATTGCATGATAGTAGCCACCATCTGGACTTTATTGACACACACAACACCTCCCACCCACCCCCGTAGACACTTCTGCTACAGCACCTAAATAAATATATGGATGTAGAAGGACTTCGTACAATGGTCTTCTCGCTATCCAGATCCGTTGTTCAATATATATCCCAGGACAGGGATGGACAGCTAGCAGCCTGCATGTGATTCTCCAGCACCCATTTTTTAGCCCCCAGAGCACCTCCCATCATGCCACTGATGTTACTGGAAAAAGCACTGATTTTCAGATGTCTGCTTTTTCATTTTTTTAAAAAACAAGAGGCGAATTTGGTACTGTATATGAAACCAATGCAAGGGGTGCATTCCTAACATGATGTTAGGAAATCTATCTCACTTGGTATAGTAAGGCTATTCCAAAATAAGCATTCATAAGACTGAAGTCTTATTGTACATCTGGCTGCAGCGTTGTACTAGCTGACTGTATGGTGTTCTGAGGGCAGTTGCCTTTGAAAGCTGCCCAGAAACTGAGCTGCGGGTCATGACCTAGGCTCAGCTCTTTTAACTCCACTAGAGCATTGCTTCTCCATCAGCTGCATTAACTTCCAGTCCATTCACTCATGCCCTGGTCACCACCTGAATGGATTACTGTAATGCGCTGTATATGGGGCTGCCTTTGAAGAGTATCTGGAAGCTTCAGTTGGTGCAAAATGCAGCAGCACAGGCAGTTACGTGTGCTCCTAGAACTGCACATGGTACACCTTTCCTCTGCGAGCTGCATTGGTTGCAAGTTTTCTTCTGGGTCCAATTCAAGGTGCTGGTTATGACCTTTAAAGCCCTATGTGGCATGGGGCTGGGTTATTTGAGGGACTGCCTCTCCCTGGTTATATCTGCCTGTCCCATCAGGTCTGGCAGGAGGGGCATGTTTTATTTATTTATTTATTTATTTATTTATTTATTTATTTATTTATTTATTTATTTATTTATTTATTTATTTATTTATTTATTTATTTATTTATTTACTATCCCGCCTTTATTATTTTTATAAATAGCTCAAGGCGGCAAACATACCAAATACTCCTTCCTCCTCCTATTTTCCACAACAACAACCCTGTGAGGTGGGTTGGGCTGAAAGAGAGGGACTGGCCCAAGGTCGCCCAGCCGGCTTTCGTGCCTAAGGCAGCACTAGAACTCTCAGTCTCCTGGTTTCTAGCCCATTGCCTTAACCACTGGACCGTTGCAGGTCCTGTTGGCCAAGGAGCTTTGTTTGGTGGGACTCATATCTGGCAACCTGTGGATCAGTGTCCCTGAAAGCCTTAAGAAATTATTTTAAGAGATTCTTGAATGACAATTGCCACACCACCCCCCCTGCCCTGAGATCTCGGCTGATGCCACACCCGAAACCCAGCTGGGCATATTTCTGAAAGGGGAACTCCCCCTTCTGGGCCCAGCCATGTCTCAGTAATATATACCAGGTTGGCCCTCTCATCTGTGGTAAATCACAAATGAGGGAGGCCTTATTACAGACTGACCAGGCATTTATCAGCAGCAGTCAGAAGCCAGGGCTTCTGACGGTCTGCTGACCAGGCCCAGGGGTTGAGTGCAGAGAGATCAAATGTGGAACTGGCATAAGACATTGGGACCATGTTCCTTCAGAACGGCCCGTTCCCTGTTTAATGACATTTAAATCCTACAGCAGCCTTCTGCACCAACTTTGAGATCCTTTGATGTCTGAAGACTGGTCTATGCCTTGAGAGTTTCCTGATCCTTTATTTGTGGTCCCCCCCCTTAATTATTTTTAAAAATTGTTTATTGCTTCATGCTATATTGTTTAGAAGTTCTGATGAATAGGCCCAAAGTAACCCAGTCTTTGGGTACCATAGAACTTGTATAAACAGATTTAAGGCACTTTAGATTAACTGCTTCTTTAAATGTAACACAACCTCCGCACTCCCCTCTCCCTGTTTCCTTTCCCAAGGAAAGACCCTTTGGACGTCAGCATTGAGAGGCTTGCCAGGAAATTGCATAGAACCCCGTGAGGAGCTGGAAATATGTAGCCAAAATTCAAAAGACAATAAATACATTGGGGCTTGTTCACAGGCCTTGTTCTGCATTCCTAGCAGCTATGGGAAGGTCTAGACCAGTGTTTCTCAACCTTAGCAACTTTAAGATGTCTGGACTTCAACTCCCAGAATTCCCCAGCCAGCATGCTGGCTGGGGAATTCTGGGAGTTGAAGTCCAGACATCTTAAAGTTGCCAAGGTTGAGAAACACTGGTCTAGAGAAACTCTGCATCAGGGATGAGCCAGCTGTGACCCCAGATCTGCCAGCAGTTGAACCCCAGACCCGTTTTTGTAACTCATGGAACTCTTCCAACCATACCACTGAATTTTGGTTTCCTGATATCTTGAGGTGGAGCAAGACATGAAAACTGCTAAGCAAGCCCAAAATGTGCTTAACCATACAGAAGAGGGTTCTGTTTTTCCCTCTTTTCAGGATGCATGAGAATTTCTTCTCAATTTCTCTTGGTGGAGCTTTGAGCTGACTATGGTGGTGGTGGGTATTGCTATTGGTGGTGGTGTTTTCCCTTACACACTTTTCCAAAAGCGTGAAGCCTCCATGGCTGCCTATTTACCTCCAAATTAAAAAAAAAAAAATGTGGGAGAGGTTTTCTTGTGATGTGTTGGGACCCAGGTCAAGTGTGTGAAATGATGTGAGATGGTTGCACAATGAAAGACGGCAGGCTGACAGGATCCTTGGACCTCTCATAACTACAGTAAATAAGCTTAAGAACACCCTATTCTACTCCAGAGATGTCCCCCAATTCTCTTCTCCTTTGAAAGACAGTTTGGAAGCAAATCCTTTTTCATGAAAATTCAATGGAACTAGTAGAAATAAATGCAGATTCCCCCCCCCCCCCGCCCTTGCAGGGCACAACCTAGAAACCATTAAGTGTGGTCCCAGCTCCCAAGATTTGCTAAGCCTTGTACCATCTGATGGTGATTCTGTGACAAGACCACACCCACAGCAGTTAAGATGGAAGAGTTGAGAACTTGCCCCGGGCAAAAGAGTTGAGAACTTGCATGTTTGTCAGCATCTCTTTGCAAACATAAAACATATACCAAGCAAGTTTGTGGCTTAAATCAGGACATGAATCAAGACCTTCCAGGCCATGTGCCACTCTTATACTCTGCTTTCCCCATCCCCAACTTGAAGTTTTAGCTAAATTTTGATGACCTCATGAAATGCCTACATTTCCACAAATTAGTGAACAAAGGGTGATTTCTGCAGGCGAGGGAAAAGTCTAAATACATTGAACAACGTGGTGACCCAAGTGGTACAGCCATAACTAAAAATGGAAAGAAAAATCAAAGAGCTGTTTTGAATTGCCGTTGGGAAGTGGGCTGGCAAGATTTACGAGCTCTTTTTCCCATAGCCATCTGTGTTGCTTAAAACATTTCAAAAAGAGGATAGCATTTAGCAAAAAGGAAAATTAATGATAAAATCCTGTGTCTGTTTATTCAGAAGTAAATTCCTCTACATTTAGTGGAATTTAGTCCAGTTGTGGGCTGATACTCATAGCTGGGGATCAACAAAGAATTAGTGGAAGTAAGGGATGATGGCATTCATTGGCCGGTTCATACGATACTATTAACACCCTTCCAAAAGTCCTTAGAGCAGTTTTACAGCTGTTCTTATAACATACGCAGGGATTTTTTGTTGTTGTAAAATGAATGGCAGGCATAAATGGATACACACGCTGTGCATCCAGATGTTGTAGCCCAGATATAGTAGCCTTAGCAGTGGATCCACAACAGAAGTCAATAATTTATTATTTATTTTTAATGGATATCTTTTTGCCATGCACAACATATCTGTGGAATGTAGAATACTAAAATTACCATATAACTATACACAATAAATGCAGCCAAACATAAGCAGGTAATTTAAAGGTGCATCTACAACAGACTTGTTTAAAGACAGCTCATCTAAAACACAAAAAAATGGACAAAGCTCAGGACTAAAACAGAGTTCAGAAGACATTCAAGAGAAGTTCTGAAGTTGGCCTCACCTTGCAGATAAACAATGTGCCATGTGACTATTACATGTGAAAAGAGCATCATGCTAGTCCTGGTTTGGCTTGGAGCTTTTTTAAAAAAATTGATCTGATATCAGTGATTCTCAAAGTATGGCCTACAGACCACCAGTATTCCACAGATGTCCACCATGCTTTATTTTGGATTACAACTTTGGGGGATGGAATTTAGTTTTAAGGGTTGTTTTTAAATAGAGGGGAGTGGGAGGCATACGCAATCATTTTATTTGCCAAAAAACATGAACTCCCATGCTTCTGAAGATGAAAGCATAGGGAGGGGGTGTTTGTTTAATTGGGTGGTCTCCACATTTTCCTGCATTTTTTTTTAGTAGCCCACAAGGGCCGAAAGTTTGAGAAATGCTTGTCTAGATTAAAGTTCCTTCAAGGGGGTTAACTGTGATGACAGCAAGAATTCTGACAAGCAATAAAATGTCATACTAAAATTATTTATATCCCTGGATTTAGTTCACGTTTATCAAGGGAGTTGAAAAAAAATACTCATAGTTATGTTCCTCAAGGCTTATTATATTTAATGCTATATGTACACTCTGTTTGCTAGACTGTGCTTTGCTTATGGCTTGGTTGATGTGATTTATTCGTATATATCATTCCATTGGCCTCTGTAAGTGTGAATATAACATGAGCCTGTAAAGAGGTAGGTGGGCAGGGGAGAAGCCCACTAGATGAGGAACAAATATAATTTCTTTCTCACACCCTTCTGTTGGAAACAAAATGCTGGTGCGTCTTATGGCAGCTTATAAACAGACATTTATTACGGCATCAGCTCGATTAGGCTCTGCATCAGTAAAGGATTCAAGTGTTATAGAGATAGAGATGATGATGTGGCAGAGTGCTGGAAAGCGCTTGGCCTGAGAGATCAGAAAAAACACACACCAGGCATTTCTATAAAGGTAAGTGTATTTACAAAAAGCATAAAACATAAACAGGTTCCATATCCAGAAATCCTGGATGGGCTCAAAAGCTTCTTATACAAACATATTTACAAGCTCATGCATTCACACGCACAGAGCTGGACTGGAAAGGAAGGCAGCAAAAAGGAAACTAAACAAATCCAGGCAAGTTCTCTTCCAGGCAATCATCAGCGTTATCTTATATGGTCATACTTTTCACACCCAAACCTGAGGATACTTAAGTTTGACCTGTTCACCCTGCTGAAGTGATTTGTTACTATAGTAACTTAGTGGCTTGCTCCTTGCAAACAACCAAATACCAACAGATGATGATGATATGCTGCCCAACTCTCGAGTACTCTGGGTGGCTCACAACAACTAAACAAAGGAATTACAATCAAATCAATAAAACTTTCCCTCTCCCTCACCAAAGGCCTGGGTGAAGATCCAGGCCTTCATGGATCTTCTGAACAACAGGAGAGTGGGGCCATCCAGATCTTGGGAGAACCTTGTTCCAGAGGGCAGACAGAGAAGGTATGCTTCTGGGGTCCTGAGAGATGATATTGTTTAATTGCAGGAGCCCAAAGCACGCCAACCCTGCAGGATCAAATTGGTCTGGCAGATGCTATGGGAGACACGCAGTCCCTCAAGTAACCAGGCCCTATGTCATGTAACCAGGGGTGTCAGCGGGGATCAAGAAAGTCAAGAAGGTAGCCGTAATCATGCTGTTGAAACCCCATGCTATACACATCAAAAGAGGGTGGGGCTTCTTTATATTTTTGACCCCTTCCTGTGGATAGTCCTGTTCAAGAGGTAAAGGTAAAGACAGAGAGATGCACGCAAGCATGGAGTGGAATCAGATGATGACAAAATGTAAAGTTTTAATGTATGCAAAGTTAAGTATGGTGACAGTTTGCGTCAGCAAGATACTAGTAATTATCCAATATAAATTTATACTTGCACTGGGTTATGAACCCCATATGGAGGGAACAGAACTCCTTAAGCAGTTCTAAATTCAGCTGTTTCACAACAAAACTTCCCTTGAAAGATTTGCTTCAAAGAAGGCTACTGCAGTTTAACGCAGATACCTCTGGAAGTTTGTGAGAAACAGTTGGCTTCTCCCTTTCCAGACAATACTAGCAGTTTGATCCAGGAGTGCTTGTCTGTTGCCAAGACAGTAGCTAGGACTTGTCTTGGCCTGTTGATGCCTCCTCTGAAAAGTAATAGCTAAATATGTTGAACTATAACTCCCAAAATTCCCAACCAGCATGAGACTTGTAGTCCAACACCTCTGGAGGGTACTTGCTGGAGAAAGACCGTGCATTATCTTAAATTAGAAGCATACAAGCTTTTGTAGAACTCCCCAACATTCCCTTCCAAGGCTGCAGCTGAGGTATAATTTTTAATGGCACAGAGAATATAAATGCAGAAATAGTCATATTAAAAAAGTAAAGACACTCTTCAGCTGAATTTGATGCCTAGCGAATACATGAACATATCCTCATAGTTTTTTGGAAACAGCAAGGAATTGGTTTATCATTATCTTCTGTTTGTTTGTTTAGGCTGCATTAGCAGAAGTATAATTTTCAAATCACTGGATGTAAAAATTCCACTTCATTCTGCTTTGGTGAGACTTCACCTCAAATATACTGTTGCATGCTGGGGACCACACTTTAAGAGTGTTCAGAGGAATTGGATCAGGTTAGAGAAGGGCAATGAAAATCATCAAGGGAGTATAAACAAAGCCTGTTGAAGAGAGGTTGAATGGGCTGGGCATGTTTAGCCTTGAGAAGACTGGAGTGAAATGATGTCACCTCTTCTTGCTCAATCCAGAATACAGGTTTTGGAATAACGCATCTAGCTGATTGGAAGGCAGATTCTAAATGAATATTGGAGAATATTGGAGAAAGCCTTCTAAGCAGTTCTACTGTGGAACCATTGACCCAGAGAGGTGATGGGTTCTTCTTTATCAGATGTGTTCAGATGGCAGCTAGACAGCCTTCTCTCTGAGATGGTTTAATTTGGATTCCTGCATTGAGCGGGGATTTGCACTCAAAGTTCTGAATGTCCCCTTCCAATTCTATGAGTCTATGAAATCAGCTTGCTGTTACAATTGATTTTTATTCTGTGATCCGACGTGTTTGGGCTGCTGTAGTCCTTCTTGAGCCATGTCTGTATGTTTGACAGACAAAGTCAAATATACGTCTTGAAGAAGATTCATCTGGAAAAGAGGATAAACACCAATTTCAACAGCAAGTGGATTTTCCCTGCCTGAGTGTGCCCCTTTCTTGTTACAGTTGCTGAGTTGCATGTAGTAACTGCTAACAGGAACAGAGCAATACTTCCAACAAGTTAGCTTAAGGGCCTTCCTGTTCTTGAACTGAACCATGGAACAAACTTGTCCTAGCAACATCCTATTTCTGCCCTGTCCCCATCACTGCTGTATCTTATTCCCAGCCCATGAGGGAAACAGACTAAACTCTCACTTAGTTGTATTGGTATTAAAGTAGTATTTGGTCCTTTTCCAACATTGGCCAAGGGCGACTCCAGGGTGTACACAATCTGTTGGGTTTTGTCAATCATGATCCCTGGAGGAAACAGGAGACTGGTAGTGAGTAGCATGAGAGGCAGTAGAGCAGGATGGAGATGAACAATGGGGACAGCAAAGTTCATGCTGACACTGTGCTTGACTGATCCAAGCATGGATAGAGAGCAGTGGGGAAAGGCTCTTAGATAGGAGATATACAGGTTGTCCTTGTTTGACGACCATTCATTTAGTGATGGTTCAGACTTGTGATGGTGCTGGAAAACTGACTTACGACCAGTGCTCACACTTACAGCCATCACAGCATCCCCTGAGGTCACATGATCACAATTTGGGCACTTGGCAACTGGTTCACATTCATGACCGTCGCAGTGTCATGTGGTCATGGGATCACCATTTTCAACCTTCCCAGCTGGCTTCTGGCAAGCAAAACCAATGGGGAACCACATGATTTGCTTAATGACCATGCGGTTCACTTAACACTTGTGGTGATTTGCTTAACACCTGCTGCAAAAAGGTCATAAAATTGGGTTGGATTTGCTTAATGACTTTGCTTAGCAACTGAAATTCTGTTCCCAACTGTTGTTAAGTGAGGACTACCTGTTTGGCTGACTTGGAATTGTGGGAGTTGAAATACAATACATCTGGAAAGCACCCGGTTGGGGAAAGATTTGTTTACATGATTCAGATTTTATTCTGGTGAGTCTCCTCCCTCTCACATATTTAGCAAAGGGATGAGAAGGAACCATGTCTGATAGCTCCAGCCCCATACTGAAATGCCAGTGTGTATAGTATACTCTGCATAATTGCATGCTAGCCAAATTGTTGGGAAGAGGCACTGTATGCATGGAAGCCCCTTTCAAATTAATTTTGTACATCAGGTTGGTGCAACCAGTGATTAGTGCTCACATCAGTACTATCAAACTCTGGACAACCACTAGATGGCTGCAAAATGTTAGAATTTTGGTATTATGTGCTGCCATTTTGTGGTCTGAATTTTAGCAGCTCAGAATTGGTAGTCCTACCAGTGGTCATGATAAGAATAGAGTTAACAACTCATGTCCCCCATTCACATGTTCACAGAATGCCGATGAGAAATCAGTTGATGGCCTTCCTGTAAGCAGGGATTGAATCCCTGTGAGGGTTCAGTCAAGGAATTTGAGGCATTCTCACCAGGGTTGGTTTTACTTCATTGGCATGTCCATTCTGATGAATTTAGGGACACTCACAACAGATATGACACAAGAGAAAGTTGTGTTGAAGAGAAGGAGCAGACTGAACATTTCGTCCCTTCCTTGTCAGCCCAGTACTAACTTCGCTGACTTTAAAAACAAAACAAAACAAAACAAAACACCAAACTAACAACACCCCTTTCTGGACCATCCAATTTCAGATTGCCCCTGGAAAGGATAGGAAGAATCTTACATTATGAAAGTTTTCTCAAGAAAACTATTCTCTCAGCCTAAGTAAGTAAATATCAGAAAGAAGAATCTTAGCTAAACCTTCTCTGATGCTTAGCTGCCTAAGTATGGAGGGAATTTATAAATATCAATGCTGAGCAACATTTCCTGGCCAAGATGGTGTACTTCTTTTTTAAAAAGTAAGTTGGTTGTGCCTCCATTCCTTTGAGGACTTCAGGGGGGATATATATATATAAATCCTTCTCACCCCTGTGGGTAGTATTTGTCTTCCTCAACTTCAGGTTGTCTACCAGAGGCCTGGGAGTTTGAGGGTTCTGCGCAGTATCTTAGCTGTTCCTAGCACTGCCCTATTCTGGACAGAGAGCTTTGATGTTGCTCCTGGGATCTATTGTAGCCACTCACCCAGCTTAGGAGTCACAGCCCCGAGTGCCCCGACCACCCCTGGGACCACTTTGGCCTTCACTTTCCACATCCTCTCTAGTTCCTCCTTCAGGCCCTGGTACTTCTCCAGCTTCTCACACTCCTTCCTGATGTTGCTGTCACTTGGCACTGCTACCTCCATCACCACCACTGTCTTCTGGTCCTTGTCTATTACCACAATGTCTGGTTGATGGGCCAGTACCTGTCTGCCTGTCTGGGTCTGGAAGTCCCGCAGGAACTTAGCCCTGTCATTCTCCACATGGACGAGACAAGAGAATATATACATATACATATACATCATATACGTATACATATACTTTAAACAGCTGCAAAATTATACTGCTGTCAACTTGTGAAATAGAGTTAGGCGGTTCAGACCCAACTTTATCACCTCAAGGAATATCGCCAACTTTTAATATCCAGTTTAATAAGTATACCTCTCTCCCAGTTATTTTCTCAAATGTAAAAATTCTACCTTCTATAGCCTCTGATTCCAGGAGTGATATTTCAATGAACCAATCAATCAACCAATCAATCAATTCAGTGCTCATCTTTCTGCACTTTATCAGCTGACTGGGAGAAGATGGGATCATTATGGTTTGCTTCCACATAATCTAAGTACATCTAAGCCATCAAACTGGCCATATGATACTTGCTGTTTTATTTTTCTTCTCTTTCTGAATAAGAATTCATTTCCCACATGATCATTAGTCTGGACTTGCACTCTGATACTACCTCCAGCTTTTGCATTTCTTTGAGGAAACACCTACAGATTGGGTGAAAGGCTCACTCACCTACAGCTGTCTAGACTCCAACTGAAATAGAGTTATGTGTCAAGGTTTTTCTTTCTCCAGCCAGATGCAAAGTCTCTGGTTATGTTTCTAGCAGTTTCGCATTTCATCCAAATGCTGGTGAGTGCCTATGAACCATGATCACACCAAGGTCTGTTCAAATGTTATGGGCACCTCTTAGAAAAGGGCTTAACCACAACAAACATTTGCTGGAGTGGCTGAGGAATGACAAACACAGAAGGGCTAAGGCAGCAATTGCTAGCATTTCTCTGAATACATGCAATCAACAGAGATTACACCACAAAACTCAAAGGTATTATGGCAGTTGCCAACTGCTTCGGCTGGATTGTTACCTCAACAAAGAGAACAAGAAACTGATGTCTCCCTTGCTCGATTTTGTGAAGATATATTTCCATGTTGCTTTGGCTTAATGTATTTTTGGCTTTCAAAAATAGCATGATGGTATCATTTCCTTCTTCAGTCTTTTTGGCCAGGGTTGTCTTTGTGATAATTCCATGCTTTCAATCCACAGTGTGAATGCCCTCCAAGACAAATCAGATTTCCTCCAATATTTTTTTGATTTCTCATCTCCATCCAGCCTCATTTCCCTGGTCCTTCTTTTCCGTCTTCTCTCATTTCTGATGCCCACAGCTTCATTTCAGCCCTGCAGTTGGAATCTCTGTGGCAAAGCAGACCAGAGCTTCAGTGCAGGGGTACTGGATGCAGAGTTGCTTCCACTGTCCTTCTCTCCCCTGTGTTGGATGGGAAGCAGAGAGAAGAGGATCTTCAGAGACCTGTGTGGACGAAGAGGGCTTTCTGGTGCTGGCAGAACCTTTGCTGCCAGTTCTCCAATCTCAAGGAGGGCTGACTGTGAGATTGGAGACCCGACACTAGAAGGCAGCAATGGGTCTTGCTTTGGGTGACAAGAAAAGGGGAAGAAAAGCATCAGGGAGCATTCTTGTGGTCTCAGTTCTTGGATCCCATGGAGTGATCACTCATTGTGGTTGGAGAATTGACAACAGAAGTCCTCCCCAAAGAGCCACTGCCCACCCCCCCTGCCTCTCTCTTGTATGGATAAAGTCCCTATTCTGCAGAATAGGGGGTTGGAAGTTTGGTTAATACTTTTCTGCTGGGATCTGCCCTGGATAACAGCACTGCCATGGGGAAGAGTTGGGGGCTTGTCTCCCTGGGCATCTCCTTCCCATCATCTGCTGCCTGGCCATAGCTAGAGATGCCATATCTGGGACTGAAGGGGGACCTAATCTAGGGACATAATCTGTAGGTGTTTCCTCAAAGAAATGCAAAAGCTGGAATGCCAGGCCTGACTACTGATCATGCGGGAAATGAATTCTTAGAAAGAGAATAAAAAACAGCGAGTATCATATGGCCGGTGTGATGGCTTAGATGCACTTAGATTATGTCCTGAGCTATGGCCCTTCCTCAGCTGAGCATAAAAAGAAATATTGAAAGATGATAAATAGGTAGGTAGGTTGGTAGGTAGGTAGATAGATCTAATAAAATGTTTCAAAAAGTTAGCAGGAGTATGTTTTCTGAAAGTGTATATGCCATAAGAAATAACCAAGGGCTTCCTTTTTTGGGAGAGGGGGAGGGAGAGAGAAAAATACTTAAAGTTGCACAAGCTAATAGAAATTGTTTGTTCCCTACACAGAATGTTTTCAGAGTCAGCTTACCCGTCTTTTGCACCCCGCTCCCCTTTTGTTCCCAGCCGATTCAGAACGATAAAGGACATGCTTTAAAAAACATCTGGTATTAATTTCCAAAATGCAGTGTCGTTCTATCTTGTTTGTGGCAAATGGCTTGCTTGATGTCATTATTCCCTGCATTCTCTCCAAAAGGAATGCATCAGTAAATACATGGACCTATTCCCCCCACCCACCCCCCGCTCTCTCCCTGACCAGGTTTTCAAATGCATTCCCATTTTTTCCAGCGCCTCCATTTGTGTTCAGGAAGAGAGCCTCTTTCTCCAAGATTAACATTTCTTATGATTGTTTTTGACAGAGGATTTACTTTCAGAGGCCCTGTGAAGGATAACCAAAAAAGTGCATGGAACAAGACAATTTTGGCAGCCTGTATGAATTTTCAGAGGTTTTAGGTCTTGGTTTTCTTATGAGCAGCTTCCTGAATGTGCCTGGAGAATGACAGGCATCCCTTAGACTGGCTGACCCCACCTTTGGCTGCAGCCAAGCCATTGGCTGCTTTTTAGCATAAATTGAGGACAGTGCCGGCCACTGGCTGCCAATGTGAAACATCAGGGATATTTATTCACTTAGCACTGACTTTTGGGAGGGGCCAAGGAGAGAGTGCAATTTCGTGAATTGGGCTTGTGGGGTTTAGAGGCAGCCAGAGAGCCTCGCTTGTACAGTAGTGCTCCTGCCTGAACGGCCACTGCTGCCTTCCAAGACCGGCCAGAGAGCTGGCTTTGCTGCAGAGGTAAGGGCTTAAGTGCGCTGTCATCGAAAGCAAGAGGATGGGGATGTGGCTTCAGCCTTGCTGTCATTCCTTTTTGCATTTCCACCATGGACTGTTTGCAGAGGAGTTTTGATGTTGTGTCGGGGGGAACCAGCAAGCATGAAGGTTTTGTGAATTAAGCCGGTCACTTTTGGTTAACATTCTGTCTCACACTGATGAGAAGAAGGGCTCTGAATCTCTGGTATGGGCATGCGTGCAGCAGATATGCTTGCCCAGAAGGATTCTCTCATGTGCAGGGCACTCTTTCTCTCTTTCTGGGGGAGAGAGACGGTTGCATTTGAGTCAACTGATGGGTCCTTTAACTGCGCATCCGGAGCCGCAGTTCAGTCTTTGAATTTTCCCCCTTTGAAAAATGTGCCGGTTGCTCAGCCTTGCGACAAAAGGTGTGCAGTTGAACATTCTGCCTTTCCCTTTTGAGCTTTTCTTTGTGAAGGAGAACGGCAGATGCAAAAGTCCGATTCCAAAAATTACACAGCGATAAACCCAGATCTGGCAAATTCTGGTCAACGTTAAGGATTTGATATCTTGTTGAAATAGATGTCTTGTCTGGGCTGTCTTTCATTAGAAAGGGAGATGGGGTGTGTGTGGGGAGTTTTGTTGACAGTAGACTCCATCTGTTTCTCATTTCTACCCTTGCTCCCCACAGCCAAGAAATTTCTAATGAGGGACCCTTTCTGGTTAATACAAGACACTGTCTGTGGGTGAGACTCTTGGACAATAATGTTGGTATGTGGCTGAGCCAGGTTTTCATTCCAGAAAAAGAGAAAGCAGATTAAAAAATAATAATAATGGGGCACTCTTGCCATGCTCAGAGAATTTAGCATAGCAGAAAGCAGTGATAATTGTACACAGGAGAGAATTTGTCCAGGATGGTCATGATGGGGATAGAAAAGGAAGAGCGATAGAAGTCCCTCTGTGGGGGGAGATGGGTGGTAGTATAAATTTGAGAAATAAATAAATAAATAAATAAGCAAGCGCACATTAAGGGAGAGGGGAAGGGTATTCCTTTTCCACCCTCAAGAAGAGCACAAGGAGCATTTGTTTAGGAAGTGTTTGATTGATTCTTGAGGAAAATATTTTTTAAAAACTCTCCTGCTTCTCTTTTTAGTCTTAAAAACAATAGGAAAAAAAAATCTACTGGGAACTTCTAAGCAAATGCCTTAGCAATTAATTTGAGACACAGAAGAATTGTTGCTGGACTACACAAAAGTTCTTTCTCTGTAGGCTTTATTAATATTAAAGTTTTAGACATTTTAGGTACATAAAGCATCTTAAAAAGTAATGTTTGACAGATATGTTTTTGATTACATTGGTATTATTCAGGAGTAGTCATTATGGAAGAAATTCCCTATCAAGCATGCGATCTCTTAACATGTAAGGTATGGAAAGACCATTAAATCTAGGACCAGGGAGAGAAATTCTCTCTTTTCCTTCACTTCTCATTTAGTTTGATGAAAGAGAATTGGCTTTCGAAATTATTCCAAAGAAAAAAATTGTCAGGGTTAGAATGTGGTGTCCTCCATTTATCTAGTCCTGAGGTGGCCAAGGGGTGTGTGCTTTGAAGCTGAAACAGATTTTTACTATCCTCAATTCTGCTAACTTCCCATTGGTCCATCTGCAACGGCATCTTGCTTCAAGGGATGGTTTGAAAAGGGGAATCATCATCATCATCATCATCATCTTCATCATTATCAATGGAGTAGGATGGAGATGACAAATAGTTACACAATTGTGATCTTATAATACATGATAATATTAGAGAATCATTGATCCTCATGACTTGAGGCAACTGTGATGGAAATAGTCTACACTCCAAGAACTGGAGGGACAAAGTAGCTGTAGTGTGGAAGATCATGTACAGATGAGTAGCAGTTGGAGCTGAAGGGGAGGAAGCTCAGAACCATGGAGCTTAACCACCACCTCCTCTTCTCTTGAACTGTTTCATAGGAGAAGTAGTCAGAAGCTACCAGGACTGAAGACTGTTGATTGGGTGTCCTGCTGACCTAGAGTATCAACTATTGGAATTACAGTTTGGAACGTTTAGAAATGTCCTCAGACTCTGGCCTGGCTTCATCTATCCATGCTGGAAATTGGCTCATCCTGGTTAGGAAGGACTATAAAAAGTTTCCTGTTTGAGCTAGTAAGCAAACTGGTTTTCCTAACCTGAATGTGCTTTTTCTCAGCATCCCTTGGCTTGAACTCCCTGACTCAGTTCTTGGTTTATTGCCAACAGCTGCCTATAACTCAGCTTTGAGAATGAGTGACTTTAGAAATTGGCCTGTAGGAAAGGGTTAACCCCTTCTCATCCACCAGTGCAACCCTGTTCTGAATTATATTCCTAACCTTGCCCTTCTGCAGCTGCTATTTACTTTTCAACAAAACAAGTTTGCTTGGGTCATATAGAGTTGCAATGTTCAGCATAAAGCAATTATTTCTGAAAGTAGAAATGGAATAAGTTCTTTGCGTAGTTTGGAAGATGGCCTCTTGGATGCTTTGAGATAGGTCAGAAAAACTGTGACATAGTAGCCTGTAAGGGATCAAGAAGTGCCTGCATATTTCCCTTCTCTGGTAATGGGGTAGAACAAAGCATCCTGAGTCTATCTTCTTTTAGAGAAGAACAGCCAACACCAAGAAAGAGAGTTATACCAATCAAAGTGAATATTTGTAGCTCAGGGTTGAACTGTGGAGTCCTTGGTGCTCTCTGAGCCTGGTTGTTTTCTTGCAGACGTTTCATTGCCAGACTAGGCAACATCTTCAGTGTGAAGAGGGAGGAGGCCTTGCTCTCAGTTTATATAAACTGAGTATAAACCACGGTAAATAAACTGAGAGCAAGGCCCACTCCCGCTTGGGACTGAAGATGTTGCCTAGTCTGGCAATGAAACGTCTGCAAGAAAACAACAAGGCTCAGAGAGCACCAAAAACAGAGTTACACGTATTTATTTGTTTCTCATTACAACCTAAGACCCCATTTACTCAAAGAATATGAGATAGAGCTATCCATGACGTAGCAGCACCTTTTGCCTGGCACTGTCATTGTCACAGGTTCTTCTGATGTCTGTCTTATCCTTTCCTGAACCTACCACCTGTTCTCCTATTACAGTTGGAGAACTGCAGTTCCTTTATTGATGCTGCTACAGAGACATTCAATTCTCTTTCATTGTTTTCTTTGGCAGCCTTTCCTGCCCAAGACGCACTTAAGTGAATACCAAGTGTTCTTCCTAATATGACTACCATTGCCTACCTACCTCTCTTTTCCCCCCATTCACTTTCACCAGCTTCCTCTTCCTGTGTGGTTCCACAGAAGTCTTCCTTTAATGGCTCCCTGTTACATCTTTTCCTTGTCCATTTGTTGCCCATTTCCAGCAGCAGGGTTCCAGTTTGCATACTGGGAGCTTGCATGTCTCTTGGCTGCCAGGGATGACTATGAATCTACAACCTCTTCTGCTTTAGGTTAAAAACAGTTGCTCTCATGATGGACTCATGTCTGCTGACAAACCCAGTGATCTAACCATCCCAAGCAGTGATCTTCAATTAAATGTAGGCTGCCTGCCTGGAAGCCCTTTGTCCAGGAATGCAAGATGTTCAGCCATTTGAAAATGAATGGGGTGGACAGGAATGAGTTTATTACTGCTCTTTAACCTCTATAGAACAGAGATACACCAGCAAATAAAGAATCATTAATGTAGAAATGAATATAGCCATCTAGAGATGGAGTGGAAAGGATGAGACTATATTTGTAATACTTTCAGATTCAATCTGCCAATTTAAAGATATGCAACAGCATGACATTATCCATTTATCCAGGTCAACTGTTTTATCAAAACTCTAGCTATATGCAAAAGCTTGCCATTCAAAATGTTCTCTAAATTCATCTCAATTCATATGAAGATACAGGACAGCTCCCAAAAAAGCTCAAAACCAAAAAGTAAACATAGAGTTAAAGTACTTAATTTCTACAATTCTACACTTAGATTACTGAGTGTGTAGCAGAAGATATGCCTTTTTATCTGGAAGTCTGTCCACTTGATCCTTGGACTGAATGATGAACTTGAACACTCCTTGTTCAAGTGTTACCATTGTGGAACACTCAACACGTGACCCCCACCTCCAGCTCACATCATTCTGGTAATGTCTTTTCAGCAGGTGCTCATGTTTTCAGCAGGAATATCTGCAGCAGAGAAAATCCTTTGCAGGTACTACTGTTGGCTTCCATAGGAGCAAGGAGTCACAATGTCTCAGTAAAAAAATCCATGGTCCTGTGAGCCATGTGGTGTTTTAAATATTAGAAGAAAAAAATATTGTAGGTGGTAAGTCCAATCTCGAAGAAAAAAATATTGTAGGTGGTAAGTCCAATCTCCTAAAATTCAGCCCCCTCCAACTTGAACGAATTTTGTCTGATCCATTCATCCTTACATTAGAGACCTTATTAATGATATTTGAAGCCAATCCTTACGAATTTCTATAGAAATGGCTTCAGCTGCCTCTTAGTACGCAACCTAGAATCTAGAGATCCAGTAGATTTTCCTGATCTCTAAACCTTATGGTGATGTGCTAAGATATCTATATTTCTTAAATAAGCACTTGGAAGGAAAAAGCATACTTAAATATTTATTGAAACACATACCTTACATATTTATACATTCATAGAGTTCTTTCTAAAATTGCAGATTAATTTAGATATAGAATGGAGTGGAGAGAGTAGGTGTATCCATTTATCCCTAATTTTGTTGGTGGACCACAAAGAGGATATAGATAGTGGACTATTATGGAGCACAAGCAAGATGTTACATGGGCAGAATCTATACTGGAATCTTTTTCATGTGTAAAGCTGGTGGTTTTCCAAAACCTAATTGCTGCCCAATAGACACATGACAGCACATGAATAGAAGTTGCACATGTCTCAATCATGGGAGAACTAGGAGGTGAAAGGTAAGCTGGAGTGTGCATCATGCGTTCTAGGAGTGAATCAACTGAGATGTTGATGGCCTATAACACCCCTGTAGATCCAGTCAAAGGCTCATTTATTTACTTATTTATTTACTTATCTATTTATTTATTTTTCAAATTTCTATTACTGCCCATTTCCCCCAAAGGGGGACTCTCAAAGTCTCAGGATGGAATCTGAAGCATTTCCTGATTCTTGTCACGCTTGTACACTTCGTGGTGCTTCTGTGACAAGGAGAGATTGCATGCAAGTTGATGACTTAAAGTAACAAACAAAAATATACCACATGTAACACACCCAAAACTTTGGCAAAAACTTTAATTTAGGAAGATGGATGAATCTTTGGAGAAGAAATTTGCTGAATGTTTGCAATGAACCTACTGATGAGACTAGTATTTATGATCTCAGCAGCTGGAACTAGGAAAGCAGTGGGAAAGTACCCTACTTGGAAAAGATTTTGCTCAGTGGAAACTTTCATTACATATTTCTCCGCTTGGCTCATGCAAATAATAAATAAAGAGAGAGTCCTTGGAGAGATGTGGCAGAATTAAAAACAATAAGTGACTTGGCCATTCACACATTCACTTGTACGTCCTTGCTAGGGAGAAAAAGTCCTATTGGGCATGTAATCTTTAACTGTCTGCTAAATGTGTTGAAGATTATTTTTCAAAAGTCAAAAAAGAGAAACAATACTTTATGAGGCCAACCACGTAATCTACGGAGAAGTATAAAAAGCCATATAATACATTTGTGAATAAACAATTCCATGTCTGTGCCAGGAGGTCCTTAGAAGTTGTCAGCTCTTCGAGGTAGACCAGACTAGGAAACAAAAGCTATGAACGCTAATACTACTTTTATTATAAGGTTACAGTAACAGAATCTTGCAAATTTGAATTTGCCTCCTCCTTCCCTCCCTTTATCTTCAAGAGAACTAGGGAGGGTCAAGCCTGAGGCGCTTTCTCAAATTACATTTCTGCCTTGGACTCAAATTTCTCTTATCTGACCATTGTCTTGGTTGCAGCTCTTCCTCCTGTTCCTCAAGGTTATTCATACAACCCATTACTGAAGTATACCTTCCCTGTTAGAAAAATACACATCTTGTATGGTAGTCTGTGTCCAAGAATGAAGGATTCTGGATTTTCAAGGGAACAGCTCAAAGGCACTGAAGTTCAGCTCAAAGTTTGGACAAGATTTGAGAAAGAATTTGATGGGAGGGAGACAGAAACGAGCAGCTGATCTGAGAGGGATGGTTATGGTGGAACACTAAAAAAGGTTGAAGAGAATTAAGAAGAATGGGGCAGATGGCAGGGCAGTGGTATCCACAGGGTGCAGTTAAAAAAATCAAGATAGCTGCAGTGGTGCAATTGAAGGTCCATCTGGTTTTTATGTGTGGTTGCCATCTTGACTTTTTTTTTACCATACCCTATGGACACCTTTGTGGCATGGATGTGGCACAAAATAGCTATCTACCTACTATTACACTTCAAACTCAGTCTAGGAGTATAAGGTGGCACATACGTGGGTGTTCCTCATTTTATTCTCACAAAAACAAGTGTGAAGTAGCTCAAAATCATCCAATGACTTCCACAGTTAGAAAGGAGCTTGAATCTGAATCTTCCCAGTCCCCATCCAACACATTAACTACTATACCATGGTGACTTCAGCATGGTAGATTGAAGATATGTTGATATCCCCCCCCCCACAGTATGACAAGTACTAAATGGAAATACAACTGTTAATGCAACTATCACAGTTGTATTTCCACTTAATACTCGTATTTGTCATGAGCACTGATGGTGAGCAGGAGGAGGCCCCTATCCAGGGGGGGAAACGCATGCGTAGTAGTGAGGAGTTGAGCAGCCATTCAAAGAGACACAGATCAGACCCGCCTTGACTTTTGGGGTTGATCTGTCTGGGTTTTCCCACGCTTCTTCAGTTTGTTAGGATTTTCTGTCTAATGTAGCAGTAATAAAACACTAGAGACCTCGTCTTGGCATGGTTCCTGCTTGTTAGGACAGTATTAATCTATTATAGTAACATCATCAAAGAAAAGAACAGAAAACGTGCATGAGAAAGATATGGCAGGTCACTGAGTTTTTAAAAAAAGTTTCAGATGAATGAGTATATCAAGTCAGTGAAAAGATTGGATGAGGAACATTATATGAGGCTGGCAAGAAGAAATTTTAATAACCCAATAATTGCTTCAACCTTCAACAGGGTTATGACCTCCAACAACTGCAGTAAGTGTGCAAAGAAGTTCCATAAAGGGTAGTTTCCAAAGAGTCTTTTCAGAAAGCTATGAAACAAGAATTTGGAGGAGGGGGGTAGGAAAATCTAAATCTGCATATAAATCAATAACATGCATTATACTCAGGTTAAAAGACTAAACACGCCTGTACAGAAAGAAATGCAAGTTGCCTTCACTTTAATTTCATTGCCTAGGAGTTACCAACTGGTGGTACATGCAGTAAAAGTGAAAGAGGAAGCAAATATTAATTTTATGATAAATCGTTTGCAAGAGTGTAATCAGCTTTAGTCTCAAGAGCAAGATGTAGTTTTCAATCTAGAATCTGTTTGTAAGGCCAGGAGAAAAGAAAGTGAATGTTTCATTTGCAGTGGCTTGGGTCACTTGCAAACCAATTGTCCTGGGAAAGGAAGACAAAGTAAATAGGTTAAATTACTTTCCAAAAGCAATGACTCATTTCAGTCTGTATAAGAAGAGGCCAGAAAGGAGATATGGCAATGAATGTGAGAAAAGGGTCACTAGATGATTTCTGATTAGATTTGGCGCCAACTTCTAACTTCACTAAAGAGAAAGAGAGGTTAATTTAATTGTGTATAAATCTGCAATTTTGGCAAATGGAGAAAAATTGGGACAGGCTCTGTAAGATTTCATTGTGCATTAGGCAAAGGAAAGGTGTTCAATTGAACAATTAAAGATGCTTTCTATGTGGAGTCAGTTCTGCTCTTAGTAAAATATATCACAGAGAAAGGATATGATGTAAGATCTCAGAGCCATAATGGTTCTATAACTGAGAATGGGGAATTACTCAAGAAAGGCACTCTCTGGAAAAATGGACTTCTTGAATTAGATTGTGCAGAAGATAAAACAAGAGCAGTAAAAAATTGCAACCAGAAAAATTATGTAACCAAATGGCATCTGAGAATGGAGCAGAGAGACCCAGATGCTAATTGGAAGGCTTAGCCAAAGGACTAAAGTCGAACCCTGTGTGAATCAGCCAAGGTGTGTGTGTTATATGAAGGCCAAGAACTAAGCCAGTGAATCTGGAGAGAAAAAGAAAAGGGACAAGCTATTAGAACTAGATCATTTGTGGGCCAATGCATGTCACCACAGCAGGTGGAAGCAAATATATCTCACAATCATAGATATACGTTTTGCTACTTGGCTCAAGGAAAAGAGTCAATTACCAGAGAGATTTTTTAAAAAAATATGTGGCTTTATTAAGCAGCAGGTTTGGGAAAGTAAAACTGATCCTTGCTTTTATTCCAGATTTAGAATTAACAGATGAACATGCATTCTCACTTATGTGGATGGTTTAGTCATCTGTTACTAAGATAAGGATAGCTAAGAATTTGCAAAGAATCTCAACCAAGGAAGAAGAGATGAAAGTACTGTAGAGATATGATCTTGGCATCCAGATAGAAAGCGAAAGGAATGATCTCCTCAACCAAAGACAGAAGATAAAAGAGCTTCTTGAATACTTAAGCTAACTGAAGCCAATGAAGGCAATATGCTCATGGAAACTGACCTCCTAAAATAAACTGCAGATAATGATCCCATGCCTGAGACTGACAAAATATAGGGTTGCATCGGAAAACTTTTGTACTGAGCCACAATGACAAGGCCAAGCATTTCTGCAGCAGTCAGAATCCTGAGTAAAGTGAATGTACCGACCAGAGGGTATTGGATTATAGTCAAGAGGATAAGCCCAACTGGTAGACTATGTGGATGCAGACTGGGCAGAAGACAGGGCACAGCATAAGTCCACAAGCAGACAGCTTATTCTTCTATAGAGGTGGAATGATCAGCTGGGCAAGCATGAAGCAGTCAGGTATTACCTCCTCCACTGAACCAGTTATATACACTATGAACGATGTAGTATGCAACTCTCCCAAAAGGAGAGAATTACATCCAGAACAAAGCACAGGCACCAAGGACCACTATGTGTGAGATGCTCAAGGGGAGGAACTCGATGAATTGAAACACTGCCCATCAGGAGAGATACTGGGAGATGTACTCACTAAGCCTAGAAATTGACACAGGGCCCTTGAAGAGATGATGGGAGTTATGGATTGAATGTGAGCCAATAAGAACATGTGTTGGAGGTCCAAATCCAGTGGCACTGACTCTTCAGCATCTTATGCCCTATTGAGAGCAAGAGGGCAGTAGAGTGCAGATAGAAAGTTAAGGATTTACTATGTCCCTTCTTTGTCTATCATTCTGCCTATTCCTTATCTAAAAGATTGCTAATCTGAGGTCACTTCCTTCTGCTTTTGGACTCTCCTCCTGGTAAGACGTAGCTAGTTAGGTGCTAGGCTTTGCTTATCTCTGTAATGTATTTCATGTAAATATGTTTTCTTTCAGCTATAGTTATAGAGTTTGCACTCTCAAGAACTCTCACGTGCACAAAGAAAAACTTCAAGCTCCAACAGTCAAAACCTGCTGAGTCTAATAGACCAAGAGGACTAATAGGACTCCCACCTTCTAGGTCTCAATGTAGCTCATCCAGCAGAGTAATCAATGCTCTTTCTGCAATGCTGAAGGCAGGTAGAGTTGTGGTGAGCAACTGTTTCATTTTGGGAATGTATACATGGCAAGAAAATGTAGAAGTAACCCTAGCCAGCAAGATCAGCCAAACCAACCCCGGCAATCAACGGGGTGACAGATGCCCCAGCCACATTGCCCCCATATCTAAAGTATACTCCTCTATTTCATTCTTTAAGGTCCTATTCTATGTTGCTGATAGCTGTCATGTCTGGGCTTCTGTTTTAATTCAGTCTTGCCCTGGTATTGATCACATCTCTTCTACTACTTGCCATCTGCAAATTATCCTTTTTTCAAATTATCTCCTTTTGTGCTTCCTTTATTTCTTGGTTGCCACTTTGGTTCCCATGGATCCATATTCAAAGGACAACTTGTGATTTGGTGCATGTGTGGTGGTGCATGTAGCACCAGTTGGGAACATCTTAAACCAAGATGGTCTAGTGGTTAAGGCAACAGGCTAGAAGCCAGGAGACTGAGTTCTAGTCCCGCCTTAGGCACAAAAGCCGGCTGGGCGACCCTGGGCCAGTCCCTCTCTCTCAGCCCAAGAGCCAATCAGGCATGGTATGAGAGTTCTAGTCCCGCCTTAGACCTGAAAGCCGGCTGGGTGACCTTGGGCCAGTCCCTCTCTCTCAGCCCAAGAGCCAATCAGGCATAGTAGGAGAGTTCTAGTCCCGCCTCAGGCATGAAAGCCAGCTGGGTGACCTTGGGCCAGTCCCTCTCTCTCAGCCCAAGAGCCAATCAAGGGTGGTATGAGAGTTCTAGTCCCGCCTCAGGCATGAAAGCCAGCTGGGTGACCTTGGGCCAGTCCCTCTCTCAGCCCAAGAGCCAATCAAGGGTGGTATGAGAGTTCTAGTCCCGCCTCAGGCATGAAAGCCAGCTGGGTGACCTTGGGCCAGTCCCTCTCTCTCAGCCCAAGAGCCAATCAGGCGTAGTAGGAGAGTTCTAGTCCCGCCTTAGGCCTGAAAGCCGGCTGGGTGACCTTGGGCCAGTCCCTCTCTCTCAGCCCAAGAGCCAATCAGGCGTAGTAGGAGAGTTCTAGTCCCGCCTCAGGCATGAAAGCCAGCTGGGTGACCTTGAGCCAGTCCCTCTCTCTCAGCCCAACTTACCTCACAGGGTTGTTGTTGTGGGGAAAATAGGAGGAGGAAGGAGTATTATGTATGTTCTCTGCCTTGTTTATAAAAATAATAAAGGCGGGATAAACATTAATTAATTAACTAATTAATTAAACCAAATGTGCCTTTTCCCAGGTTCATGCTTCAGCTGTGGAAGCAGCCATGCAAGTCCAGGAAAATCACCCAGTTATCATTATAATTTTGAATATGAGAGAAGGGAAATGATTCATGACATGGGGCCCACTCACTATACCCATGTGTTTTGTTTAATTACTGTAACTATATTTAGTATACGTTTAAATTCAATCCCATCATACTGAATGTTTGGTGTTTGCATTGCGACATTTTCGTCCTGGCCCTCCCTGCTTGTTAGAGGGCAGTTCTTGGCCCCAAACTGGCTGTGTCCACCTGGGTGAAACCTCTGGAAGAACCTCCTTGCTGGAAGAGCAACTCAACAACAGACTTCTCCATAGGTTTCCTTGGAAGGCTTCTGAGAAATAACAAAGTGAGTCATGGACTGTTTGGATGAACCAAAAGCAGGTGGCTGCAGTCAAGGCTGCACAATTGTATAGTAAGGGGTGTAGAAAGCACTATTTCCCCTGAGTTATAAAACTTCAGTCTCCCGAGGATGCAATTTATGTACCAGATGTGATGCCGCTGCTATGCAGGTGTGATCAGTGTGAGCGGAAAGGCCATTCTGGAAGCAAACAGATGGCCTCCTTGTGTAATCAGTGTAAATTATGGTGACTTTTACCTGGGTGCAATATAAAGCTAACACGCATCGCTTGCACCACCATTTCCGCATGTGCACGAAAGGGAACCGGCACTCATTAGCCTCCAGGAAAAGCATATGGTCATAATGCACCAATTCAGCAATAATAAAAATATATGGGAGCTTTGCTAAGGATGAGTGTCCTATAGGGACTTTCAGAATTCCACCAAGATGAAGTCACGGACTGTTGTAAAGAGAATATGAACACACTTTTCTCCTTTATTCTTTGTCTTAAAAATTAAAGGGAATGGCATCAGCGTGTGGCATATCTTGCTCCTAACTTTCTCTGGCAGACCATGTTTTCTCTGGCTTTCCACGCTTATCTTTGGTTGCCAGGTTCTTTGACAGAGTCAGCAAAACAATGACAGGGTGACTCTAAACAGTACTGAGCTGAAGCTTTTGAAGCAGCTTCAGGGTGCTGCCAAGTTGGCGTGAAACCTCCTTGGAAGGCAACAGAGCATTATGGACACCTGGGGGCTCATTCCACAGACTGTAATGTATAGCAGCCACCTGCCTGTGTCATGCTTGTTTCTCCAAGACTGGAAGATTGAGAGCAGTAATTTGGAGAGCTGGAAGTGATTTAAGGAAGGCATCCTTTTGTGCTCTTTGATTTTAGTTCTCCCCTTGTCCTTTGGGAAAGTTTGAGAAAGTCATATGAATCTCCACTTCGTCAGAACCAAGAGTGGGATGACTATGTCCACCCAAACCATGGCTTGTTTTTTCAAAACACTGCTCGGTGGGAAGCAAACACATTCTTTGTCTTCCCCAAGCTCATCACATTGTTAATACAGTGACCTTTATGATTTATTTATTGAATGACTTTTAGGATGAATCATAAACATAAATCTGGGTTTTACCAATCCTAATCCATTACATTCCTTTGACCTTCTACAAGTGCCCAGTTGGGCAAATAGACTCCAAAGTCAGTTTACATCTGGAAATGTTAGTCTGTTTCTGGACTTTCAGGAAGCTCTCCAGCTTCTTTTTACAGCTGGTTGAGTCTACTTGGGGGGAGAAGAAGGTTGCCCATCTTGACCTGTTTCATATTTTGCTCAAAGGGATATGGGATGTTGAGAGTAAACTGGGCTTGAATTGGATATATGTGGATCTGTATTTAGCTGCCTTGCAGGAAATTGGGATATTGTAGCACCTGCCTAGATAGCTTAGGTGAAAACCTACACAGTCCGGTAATTTCCAGTGCATATAATGGCTTAGTTCTGCAAAGACACCTATGCAGAATATTGACAGTTGTTTTTTCAAGCTCTGGATTGACCCCATCTGCTAAAAGTCCTTCTACTTTACTGCAGCTCTGTCCTCTTTTCATCTCCAGGTGAAAAACTGGTTATTGGATCCTCTTGGGACATAAAAACCTGAAGAAGATTTCTTAATCCAGTTCATTGATTGAATATGTGCCATCATGTTGGTGTTGACTCTTAGCGGCCACACAGATAGATTTTTTCCTATGATGATCTGTCCATAAACTAGTTTTTCAAGTCTTCCAATGGTACACTCATTACCACTGTAACTAAGTCCATCCACCTTGCTGCTGGTCAATTGAACTTCAACCTCCTCCTCTTCTTCTTGCATCAGTGGTTGGAGCATAAACTTGGATGATTGTCATATTAAAGGGTTGTCCACAAAGTCTAATTGATATTATTTGGTCACTGAGTGCATTGAAGCCAAGTACAATTCTTGCTATACCCTTCCTATCTATAAAAGCAATGCTGTTCCTTCTTTGTTTTTCATGTCCTGAATAATAAACAATGTGATCTTCTGACTGAAAGTGTCCAATCCCTGTTCATCTCATTTTGCTGATGCCTAAGATGTCAGTTTGTAGTTGTTTAACTTCTTCTTTCACAATGTTGAGCTTTGCTTCTTATGTTCCATATTCCCACTGTAATTCTTTCTTTGCAGCTTTGGATTTTCTTTTTCTGCATGGCAACATCAGCAACTATGCATCCCAAAGGATTTAAGCTACTCATGTAATAAACAATACTATGAAAGATCCTTAGATCTTTCTCAATTGCTCATTGAGTGCTATCCAAACTGAACAGCCCATCATCTGGCAGTATATTGTCCATCATTTTATATTTGCTATCCATATGCTTTCCTTGGTAATAATACAGGAGTGGTTCACCGCTGCCTTCTCCCACACAGTCTGAATTGATGTCTTTGCCATTATCACTACAGTGATCATCTGCCTCCAGCATCTTCCCTACCACTGCTGCCCAATATAGGTGCCTGCTTGCTTTAGCTGGGCAACTGGGAAGTCCTTCATGCCTTGGTTGTCTCTGATGAGTTTATACACTCTTGGCATATAGTCCCAATGTTTTTTGCTATCCCTTCCAGGAACATCCTCCCTCCAACATGATGAGGCAGCATAGCAGGATTTGGGATAGGGGGAGGGTGTTTAATCCAGTTAAGCCTCCCTTAAGCCACAAGGCCTTCCTGAAATCTGCTGGATTCCTGAGTTCTTTGTAGGACTGACCTTGGTCTTGACTTCCTTTCCAATTGTGCTGTCAGCCTTACTTTCAAGCTTGCTTAGGAATTTATCCTTCAATCCACAGCTGCCTTTCCCCAGTGATTCTTGCTTCTTGGCTCACCTCAAACTGAGATCCATGGCCAAGTTTGAAATCCAGACCCTCAGCTGGGAGTTTAAACCAGTGACAGTTTTGGGATGAATATGGCTGCATGATGCTTGAATTTGCAGGAAGGGTGTCACTATGGATAGACACCAAGGCGGATGTATCAGGGACCACAGTCAAGGGCCCTCCTATGACTAAACAGTGCAAATAGTGGTGGTGGCAGCAAACAGTTCTGATTTCAGTATTTGGGCTGACACAGGCATTTGGAAATCCAGTACATATGATTCTACTCAGTGTACTTTGTACTCCTGAAGAGGAAAGGATGAACATGCCAATTTTGGTTTCTCTCAGTTTCCTTCTTTTTTCTTCCAAAGCTGTCAGGTTGTCAGTCTTAAGGATTTATTTTTTTTGAAGTTCACACCACATTTGTATGTATTTTGCTACACACTGCTCTGAAGATACACGCTTTGGTTTACAGGTTTCCCTAATACGTGCACAGATTTTGCAAACAACTGTCTTTAATACAATACCTTTTATACATAGTTTTCATGTGGGTATGATGCCTTATGCAGTTATTTACCTTTTTTTTTTTTAAAAAAAAAAGCAAACTACATCTAAACAATCATGGCTCTGGAGTCCAGCAAGGTGTAAGAGAGACCAATGGAGGGCACAATCCCCTTAATCTGAAGCTGATTTTGCTCTTGGCAGTGTTTCAAGGCCATAGGAATGTGTGTTTTTAGCTTGCAATCCCGTCTCCTTTCTGATCAGTCTTGCTTCTACCATGGCTACAGAATTATAGGGCTCTGTTAACTGTAATTAACTCCTAAATGTCCCAAAAAGCTAGAGCTGGCCAAGGAGACACTGACTGTGAACCCCCTGAAAAAATCTTCCAAAAGCATAGGAAACATATATAATAAATCTAAACATGGGAGAACAACAGGTCAAAAAGTACACAATGCAGTTCAGATTATTGTACAAAGATGGGTGTGTGTGTGTGTTTGTGTGTGCGTGGGTTAAAAAAAAGATTCTACATAAAAGTCCAAGATAATTTAGACTTGCTCATGAGGGAGGATTTCCTTGAGACTACTAAACATGTCTATGCAAACCCCTGAGTAAGCCAACTGTCGTGAGAAGAACAACTTTAATAGACTGTTTGCCTTCTGAGTGCCTCAGCAGTGGTGGTTTATATTTGGAAGGACCCCAAACCTCTTTTGCATTGGAGAAAATATATGATTTTTATCTTGGGTGTTTCTGCTTTGTTCCATTCTGCCTGCTTTGCAATCTGCATTCCATTTTACAGAGGTGTTGAAATGCAACACCACTAAAACGTTTTACGCCAGTGCATTTATGAAAATTATATGATTTATTAGCACACACAATGCTGGAAAACAGTAGTGTGATGAGGGTGGAGATGATGGGGTGCCTATCTTGGGCACTGTCTGATCTGAGTGCCAAAAGTGGAAAGATCACATAACTTTGAAAATTATTACCATGTTTCTTTTTGTTATAAAAGAGTTGAAGGTTGTTTCCAAGATGTCAGAAGCAAAACCAGATATCTGTTTTTTTCAGAGGTTTAGTGAGGGCAGCAGCCTAGCAGGAAAATCTTCAAACCATCACAGGAAAACACATTCACCCCTTTAATGCTTTTGGTTGGAGAGGAGGAATTGGTTGGTTGGAGATACTGAACATCAGTAGCCAGCAGGACTGTTGTAGAGCAGCTTGTAGTGAAGATAAATCTATATAAGCAGTTAAACAGGAAATTTAAATGCAGACCTTTATCCATTCTGGTACTCAGGAAGCAGAACTGTGGCATGTGGAATGAGGAAGGGACATGCAGGATTACAGCAACGTCCAATCTGAAATAAATAGGGCAAATTGTTCAAGAAACTGGAAGCCTATTCAGTTTATCCTAAGCCTACCCATGATTCACTTTATCCTAACACTTTTCTAAATCAACAAATGTACCATTTGTTTTCTTCCATCAACAATTGACCATTTCTCTTGATGTCTGAGCATGCCATTTCTTCTGCCTAACCTACCAACTATCTGGTAGGGGAAAAAAAAAGAATGGAGCCACCTAGATTCCGATCTTCTTAGGTATAGAGCAAGTTACATATTTGTTTAAAAATATCTTGCTTATCTTGGAGGACCAAAAATTTGAGATCGTTGAATATCGGCATTTAAAATCCAAAAGAAGTGCAGGTGAGAATCTTTGGCATTCCTCTTACTTTTGAAGTATGTACTGTCAGTAATGAAGTTAGAGTAAGTGGGCAATTTAGGGCACTTTTGTCCTTAAAAATAATCTTCGTTTTTATATTCCCTTGGCAAATGCTCCCATGAATAATTTTGTTCACCCAGATGAATTTCTTCATCTCAACTTCCACCTCTATCAAATGAATGCATACATTTCACAGCTCATTGGATAGCTTATGATGAAGCATGGAAAAAGGCAGGGAGGAAAAATGAATATGTAAACCACAACACTTTTACTGCAAGGCCCACTAACGTTCAATTGTTAATAACCACTTCCTGGAGGATTCTTGTGCCTTACTACATAGCCCTGCTTGGAGGATGAGGCAGATATATTTTTAGAAAAGCTTGCTTAAAAGAGATGTCTTTTTGATTGCTTAATTCATTGTTTCATTTCTTAAACTATAGGCCTATTGCCTTGTGCCTCAGTACTCAGTGGTGTCAGGGTCATGGGAAAAGAAAGAAAATGGTGGTGTTCTGAAATGAAAAACCTATCCTGGATTCCAGGCAAAGGTATTGGCTTCTGTTGAGATGCGGGGTGAGGTTCCAGAGAATAAAATGAGGCCTTGGACTTTGTGTAAGGGAAGCAAAGTGAAACCTTCGCTCCTGTAATTGCCAAAATAAATATAGATGCTTGATGCTCTTTAAGGGGCCTCCGTATTCGGCCTGCCATTGGAAAGAATTTTGCTGGGTAATTTTTGGATCCTTATCTTCAAGGAAATAATGTATGTAAATACATACTATCTTAGTTTGATAAATGTTTGAGGGATATGTCATTATATTATATTATATTCTCATGGAGGCCAGTTAGTGGCACCGACTTGTTAGCTTAATAAAGAATTTGATAAAGTGTCTTACCAATCAATAAGTCTTTAAATATTCTAGCGCTTCAAATTTTAAAATGTTAGTAGTATATTAAAACAGCAATATATTAAAATAGTATTTTAGGGCCGAAGTATTGTATTACTTAAAATAATACAGCTATAAAATGCCTGTTTGGGGGGTTTCTAACTCCACACAAGTATTTTAGTTTCTGTTTTTCTTTATGAGTGCTCTTCTTATTGCCTTACTAAGAGCATATGAACTCTAAGCTCATTTTATAGAAACTTTTTCTTACTTGGGATGTTTAATTTTACTTGTAAAAAGGTACACTGTATTGGTCAGTGACCAGAATAAAGGTATCCATGCCAGTGCTGCCCCACCCTCCCTGGTTTCATGCCAACACATCTGTTGTTAAGAATAAGGATGGAATAATTTCAGTGGAGAGAATCTTGGCAGGAGTGGTAGAAGGCAAAATGGGGGCATTCCTGAAAGCTATTTTTTGTTTTGAGGGTAGATTCCTGGGAATGCAGTTTATGGGACTATCACGGAAAATGTACCCGCAAGACTTTCCCTTCATCCCTGCAAGACTTCCCCACGGGGATGATTTCATCTTGAAAAGAGAACTTGTGAAATCATAATTTTCTGTTTGGAATAGCCCAGCCCGGTGGAGCACTTTTCACCATTACCCAAACAAACTAACAAGCAAAGGAAAAACAGTAACTTCTATCTGCTGGACTTCAGTCTTCAAGGAAGCTTCAGGGCTGGACTCAGGAACTAACATTGCTGGGCATATAGCAAGTCTCATGTGCCTTGTTAAAGGCCCCTATAACCTTCTAAGCCTCGTGGCTCAGATGTTGGTCTTTTTTGCTTGACACAGTCTGATCATCTGTTCTCTTTAAGAGAGCAAGAAAAGACAGAACAAGGAGAAAGAGCTGCACCCTCTCTATCTGGGCCCTTATCCAGATCACTGCTGGACAAAACTTTAGAGGCCAGGAGACATACTTAAAAACTGGCAACTGAAGGCTAGAGTGGGTATGTTGGTTATGCAATATCTCTGGAAGGCACATCTTTTTGGTGCCCTCTCCTATTGGTGGTGGTGGGGGAGTTTAAAAAATATTTATAGGTGTATTCAGCCTATTGGAAGCTTTGCACATCTACTTTACTTATTTTCTTGTGGCAAATGTGCAGAAAAAAATTACACAGCCATTATCCAGCAGTTTGGTTTGAAAAGTAATGGCTAATTAATGATACAGTTCTAGGCTATACTAACAGAAGCATGGAGTCTAAATCAAGAGAAGATATTGTTCCTCCCTATTCTGCATAGGCCATCCTGAACCAAAAACACGGTGTCCAGTTCAGGGCCCTGCATTTTAGAAAGGACATTGACAAGCTGGAGTGTGTCTAGAAGAGGACAGCCAAGATGATACAGGGTCTGGAAGGAAAAAAACTTACAAGGAAAAGTTGGAAGAAGACTGTGGGGAGACATAATAGCGGTCTTCAAGTACCTGATGGGTTGCCATGTAGAACTTGGGGCAGAATTGTTTAGAAGACAGGAAAAGTCATTACAAGGTGATAAATTTCAGTGGATATCAGGAAAAGATTCCTAATGGTAAGAGGTGTTCAACAATGAAACAGATTGTCTTGGGAGACAGTGGACTCTCCTTTGCTGGAGATGTTTAAAAGTGACTGGATGAACATTGGTCAGAGATGCTGTAGTTGTGGGTTTCTGAACTGGGCAGGGGTTTGGACTGGATAATCTCCAAGATCTCTTCCAAACTTACATTCTGTGGTTCTATGATCTTATTCAAGGGCACCACAGATCCAGGAGTTGATAGTGGAGTGGTTAACTCTTTCTTCCCTTTCCATTTTCTTGATGAAAATCTCCTTTCTCCCAATATTGCTATTAACTCAGAGTGTGAGAGCAGAAATAGCATCATCAACATCAGCTTCTGGGAGAAGATCTGTTACTAATAGAAACTTCCACTGGGAAGAAAGTATGGTTTATATCAGAGAATGGGAAGACAGATTTAAACATGACTCACAGAAATACATCCCTAATCTTCAAACCATATTCTCATGGCTGCTAATTGGTAAAGCAATACTTGCAAGAGATCCTGTTCTCAGATCTCCCCATACTTTGAATTGGGTCTGCAGACACTTGGGTTGTTTTTTTGTGATTGCCTATCCACATAGAAGAAGAGACAGGCAATACTGAAACAAGACAATCAAACTACCCTGGAGCTTCTCTCTTGTACTTCTCTGTGTGATCACAGCCATCATCCCCATCTTCATAATCCCCTTCTGGTTTGGTTTGAACCACATGGTAGACTAAATTAAAATAAGGTTGAGACATATGTGGTTCATGGTGGTGTGATAGCCCAGCCACCATTTAACATGTTGTATGTACCTGGTCATCACGTTATCACTAATCACTAATAGAGTTAACATGTTATGGCTTAGAGGTTAGGAGAACATAGCAATTATGTTCTGTTAACTGCATTTGACAGAACATAATTGGCTATAATTGTTATGTGGGATGGGTTGAACCTAGACCTTGTGATATATATAAAAAAAGGAGACCAGAGCTGTACCAGGTTTCCAGCAATTCACCTTTGTGTAGTCTGCCAGGGACACACTCTAAATATTAGTGGGTAGGGTCAGGATAACTAATTTAAATTATACTATTTTTTAATTTTTAATTTATTAATTAAACTTACATAGCTGCCCATCTCATGTACGTGACTCTGGGTGGCGTAGAATAAAACAATCTGGCAAAACAATTCTAAAATAACAATATAATGCAACAATTAAAAATTTAAAAGAATTTAAAACACAGATATAAATAGGACTGCAGGGGAGAATGGACCAGCGTCCTACACACAGTGTAGCCACCTCGCAGACTTTCTATTTCCCTGGGATCCCCAAGCGTGTTGGATGAACCAGGTTTTGAGGGATTTCCTAAATGCCTCAAAGGCTGGGGCTAATCTCGCCTCGAGGGGAATGATGTTCCAGGGGGTGGGTGCCACAGCAGAAAAGGCCTGTCTCCTGGCTCCTGTCAGATGGACCTTCTTAGCAGACAGAATCTGTAATGTGCCCCTTGCTGGACCTGATGGGATAGGTAGATGTAAGCAGGGAGAAGCGGTCCCTCAAATAACCCTCCAATACCAGATTAGTGCTATTACTTTAAACTGATCTATTTAATCCATTTTCCTTTCTGTACTGTAAAACATCACACAATGATAACAAGTTTGGGAAGTCTCTTCAGGCTGCACCCAGGAGCTTCTGGAGCATCAAGCTGGGCTTCTCTCACTGAGGCCATCACTACTTTGGCATCCGCTCAAGCTGATTGCTCTACTAGACTGACTATGCAAGGATTTCTCACTGCTCTGTCTTCCTTCTCTGCAGTAGATGACACCGGCTGCTTGTTCTGACAGGGATAAGCCAGAGCTTCCATTTCGTGTAACAGACAAACTAAGAATTGGGTGGGTTGGGGTTAAGCCATGTTCACTGAGAGGAGAAGCAGATTTCTCTTTCACTGGGAAGTCAGAATTCTGAAGGAGCTAGCCATTGTCTTTAATTCAAACTCCAGGTTCTGTGGGTTAAATCTTTGCACGCAGAGAGAAAGCAACATCCTTCACTGATTGAGTGATGGAACAGAAAAAAAGCTTCTTTGACGTGTGAATTTGTTCTCCAGTAATGTTTTGGCAGAATCAGAATGTTGAAGGATTCTGGGAGTTACATGGTTCTTATAATCTCTATTCACAGTCTAACTCTCACACTCAAATCTGGAAGGAAAACCCAGACTATAATTATATTCTTTATTTTTAACACACTGGATAAACTTTGTTCAGTGAAGAGCTTGGCATCAGTCCAACAAACCTTATTAAGTCAAAACTCCTTTCAGACGGAATGTTTACTAAATTTAAAGCACTGAGACACTTGACAGACTAGGATCTGACTCCATCCATCCATCCATCCTATACTGGGCAGAAGGTTATATGAAATGATCTCCAAGGTACATTTCCATTCTTTGATTCTAGGAAACAATTTTTACGTTCTCCTGACAGAACATATATGGAAGCAAACAACCCAAACAGCCTTGACATCCTCTGTTCTGTTTCAATAAAAGCCCAAAAATCTTAAGAAAAAAGAAAGGAAAATAATGTTGGCTGTGCCTCTTTGTTAAAATGTAAATTGATAAAATGCTCAGCAGAGCTTGTATGTCCACACATCTATTTTATCTTGACAAGTGATATGCAGTGGGGAGGTTTATAAGAGACCTGAAGCCAACTTGGCAGAAAAGTATGTTTTCGTTACAAGGTTGATTTGAGGTGGATGCTGAGGTTCTTCTCAAGAGTGCCAGGTTCTAGAATCTTCTTCTTTCTGGCCCAAAGTTGCTAGCAACATACATTAGCTTTGTGGTCAGTGAGATTAACCTCAGCCTAACCACTGTGAAAAGTGTTTCTTATAGAATAATGTTTATAAAAAAAGTTGACAAAATATTCACACACACTTTAAAAAAGGCTGCTTGTTCTAAATGTCCTCCTTCCTGTCTATTCATTTCTTTCTGGAAATACTACATTGTGAGGATTTTCCAGGAGTTTTTAATGCTGAGCTTTGTACCAACTGGGTTCATATATGGCACTAAGCAAAGATGTGGCTATCTGTCTATCTGTTTTCTATAGTTGCTCCTCTCACATAGCAACTCTGGGCAGCTTACTGTAAGTAAAAACAATACAAACCATAGTGTAAAACAGAGCAGCAGCTGAGAGACTCAACCAATTTAAACAACGTTGCACATCGCAGGCTTTCTTTAACAACTCCCATGTCCAGGAATGTAATCATGTCTTAAGAGCCTTCCAAACAGGCTGTAGGGATGGGGCCAATCTAATGGTGTTGGGGGAATGGTGTTCCATAGGGCAGGGGCAACAACCCAAAGGCTTGCTTCCTGGGTCCCACAAAATGACATTCTTTGACGGATGGGACCCGCAGGATGCCTCTTCTGCTGGATCAGATAATGGGATGGATAGAAACCAATGGGGAGTGGGTTCCCGCAGATAACCAGGCCCTGTGCTATGAAGGCTTTATAGGTGACAACCAGCACCTTGAATTACACTTGGAAGTGCGCTGGAAGCCAGTGCAGCTTGCAGAGCAGAGATCTAACATGCACACACCAAAATGCATTTATAACCGTCCATGCCACTGCATTCTGCACCAGCTGCAGCTTACAGATGCTCTTCAAGAACAGCCCCATTTATTTATTTGTTAGATATATATTCTGCCTTTCATTCAGGACCATATGATGGCATACATAGACTCTCTCCTCCTATTTTTCCCACTGCTACAACCCTGCAAGGTAGGGTGGTCTTATGCAGTTTGTTTACATTGTATGTTATATGAACACAGCCATTGCACTTTGAAAAACATGGTTTAGTTGGCACTCTTTTCATCTTCTGGGTATCTTCTCCAAACCAGCAATTGTCTCATAAATTTACTAGTTCTTGCACTTTTGCCTTAAGCTCTTGCAAGAGTCCCAAATTCTTGTGAGCGCTTGCAAAGTTTAGTGATCTTATGAGATATAGGCCATTTTCTCATTTTATTTTTTTACATTATTTTAATTTTGAAGTTTGCGGGGGTCATGGGAAGTGTATTACTAACTGCTGTCTTGGCCTGTTGTGTGAACTTGATGATTGTGGCTTAGCCAATAAAATACAGTTAAAATTAACCACAGATTAGTGTGACTATTCTGGCTTATGGGTAGGAGAAGGAGGGAAGCCTATCAGTTTTTGATTTTAGAGTTATCTTAAAAAAGGGTGGTCTCCTTTGAGTTAAGCTCAACTTTTAATAATTTAATGGACACATCCAGGCAATGTTCTTGGCCGCAGTATTTGGAGATTTTCTTTTTTTAACTTCCCAGTCTAGTCTATAGTCCTGGAATGTTCTGGTTTCCCATCTAGGTATTCACCAGATCTGACCCAGCTTAGCTGTTCATGATCCGTGGCTCCATTTAAGTCAGCATTTAATTCCCCCCTCTCCTCAAGAAGAATGTTAGCTTGACTTCCCCCAGAAACTATATGGGGTGAAGCTTTCTGTTCTCCTACCAATATGGTGCCCTGTTTTCAAGTTGGCAGACTTTTTCTTACTGTCAACTTTGTATGATGCAACATACTAAGTAAAAATTATACGTACAGCAATTACAGATATACGCATGCAAGGAGAAGAAGAAAATGCAGCTGCAAAATAAATTCCAGAACTTAAAGTCTGTCTCCAAAATGGCCTGGTGTCAAGGGGGTCTTCCAGACAATTTGCCTTTTCTGTCCCAATCTTTCTGAATCCAGTTTAAAATGTGCTTGAGATTGGTCTGAGCTGTTTTGACTATTTGTTCACTTATTTGGACATTGCAATGCTATGAGGACAGCCTTGTTTATTCTGGTCTCATCTACAGCTTGCCGAGAACCACTCCCGCAATCAATGTTTGCTCTTTTAGAGCTTTTAGGATCACTCTGCTGCTTTCTAAGATTTGTCCTGATTTCTGTAGCACAGATCAGGTAGCTGTGTCTGTGTCTGTGTGTTTAACTGTGTCAATGAGATTTGAAAACAAAGGACGAATTGTACCTTCATGGAGTCCTCATAACTAAAGCTACTACCCTCATCCTGGTTGCTTCTAGATGGAACTAGATCTCTACTCCTGTTTACCTGCAAGGAAAATAAGATCACTTTCTTGTTCTGAAGTTTAGTGCAGCCCCATAATCTTAGGTCTTTGCTCCTTTCCCAGTTGTGTAGTTGCTCAGCATTTAGTAGGATATGTTGACAAACAAGCTGATTCCTAGCTGTGCATCTCTACCCACAATTCAAGCTCTTGGGTCATTTCCCCACTCACAGCTTCTACCATCTTCTCAATCTCAATCGTTTTTCTTCTTTAGTAAGGTATAATTGTAATAACAGTTTTCACATTCTGAATCCCACTTGCTTTTTTCTATGTGTTTGCCTTACTTCATATATAAAGAGGTAGAACAGGGTAATAAAATAGTACTCACTCGAAAAGGTGGAACAAATATAATAGATAGAATTGTGATAGGTTCACCATCCTGATTTCTAACTGCCCCATCAAAACTCTACCATTTAAAAATGCATAATGTAGTTCTAATCATAGTACTTGGTGGCACTTAGCCAAACTTGGTTGTTCCCCAAAATCAAACCTGGTTAAGAATTGGATAGGAGATTACTAGCAAATCCCAGGCAGTAGATTAGATTGGGAAGTTAAAAACAACAACAACAACCCAAAATGCCAGAAGAGGGTAATAATAAACCATGTTTGCATTGCTACCAAGAAAACTATGTGGCTATAGCGACCAGGGCTCAGGCTCAACTGGTAAGAATCATTGCATCAGTCCAGGGAACATAAGGATAACATTGATAGTGAACAGGAAGGAAATGGAGCTTTGTAATTCAATACTAAATATCTAGCATGGAAACATTGGACAAGTTTTGCATCCACTGCAATAATGATCTTAACGGTTGCATATTATTTTGTTCCATAGGAGTAAATTTAACCATAAAGTTACCTACAAGGAAAACAGGATCACATTATTGACCTGAAGTTTAGTGCTGCCTCATGATCTTAGTTCCATGCTGCTTTTCCAGCACGGAAAATGTGGCTGGTTGCATAGTTGCTCACCATTAGTGCAATCTATTGACAAACAAGTTGATTCCTAGCTGTGCAGCTCTACCAGCGATTTGGGTCATGTCCCAACTAGGAACTTCTAGCATCTTCTAGAGCAGTGTATCTCAACCTTGGCAGCTTTAAGATGTGTGGATTTCAACTCCCAGATGCTGGCTGACGAATTCTGGGAGCTGAGGTCCATACCTCTTGAAGTTGCCAAGGTTGAGAAACACTGCTCTAGAGTCGTGCAACCATGGTTGTGTCAAAATCACAGTAAGGAAGACAGGTCATCAGTTCAATAGCAGCTGGGTGATGCTATGAAGTAGTTTTAAGTCACTAGCGGGGAAATCAGGGACATCTATCGGGGACTGTGTGATTAAAGTCCCTCCCATTCTTACAAGTGTTGCATATTGCCATCTTGATTTCTTGACCCCTTCCCTGCTGGAAATGTCTTTAGTTGGTAAACACTTGTATCAAAGAAGGAATGGAAAACTACGATAATATATACATATATTACCTCCAGAAAGGACAGAAACAGAGGCTGTAGGACAAAGCTATGGATTAATTGTTCTCAGACTTGTACATTTGGTACATGAAGTACACTGTTGTTGGTAGTAAGAGCTATGTTTGGGAGGGAAGGTGGAGGAGAAGAAAAAGTTTGCTTTCTAAGGCCAAGCTTGTCCTAACTAACATGATTTTATTTTCAGGTTGTCAGGATCAATACACACCAGGTGGAATGTTGCATGGTTATCCTGCACTGCTGCTGGACTTTTATTATTACTTTTTAAATTTTTTCCGAGAGATTAAATCAAAACACATTTGAAGTGTGTTTTTTTTGTAAGGTCTTGTTTTCAAATACTGTCGTGTTAACTCCCTCTGTTGCCGCCACTTCAATTAATGGGGAAGAAAAATGCCAGAAGAAATAAGACACATCAGCCCCATTTACAGCAGTTATAAAATTCCCCTGGAACGGGATATATGCACAAATACCCACTGGCAAACATGCAACATACTGATATATTTAAGATTACAAGCTTTCAGACAAAACTGGGAGTATTCCTGTTTCCCTTAGCATACGGTTTCAGTCCTGTGAGACTTAGGCCAACATTTTAAGTCCTTATCAAATAGTTGGACTGATCTGGTATTTTTTGTCTCCTTTTCTTGTTGCATTTATTTGATTTTCCAAGGTAATTTGTAAGAACCACAGGCTCATCCACACTGCAAATGTTGATTTGGTTTCAATGCATGCTAATTTTATTTCATTTAATTTGGACAAACTCCTGGGGCTTCTGAAGAAAGTGCTGGAAATTATATTTGTGTGAGAGGAATGAGGTCTCAAACCTCAAGTGAATTGCATTTTTTTAAGGAGCCCTTGCCTCTTAACTCTGACAGTGATTTGACTGGCTGAAATCTGCAATGAAGGCACGCTCTAATAGAGTGTTTCTCAACCTTAGCAACTTCAAGATGTCTGGATTTCAACTCCCAGAATTCCCCAGCCGCAATAGCTGGCTGGGGTGTTCTGGGAATTGAAGTCCAGACATCTTAAAGTTGCTAAGGTTGAGAAACACGGCTCTAATACTTAGAAACTGCCCCCAGCCCCCAGCACTGCTCTAATACTTAGTACAGAAGAATATTCCCAAGAATGGGGATCAGTCTATTTTTAATTTATACTTTTCGATGTTGCTTTTGTAACTTTTAGGGTATTTGGTTGCACACCATCTCGATAAAGCCCTTTTCCAAAGGTGACATATGGATCCTGAAACAAACAGAATAAATAAACTCTGGTTCTGACTAAGCCCTTCTCATCTCTGAATCTTTTCTCATCTTTTAGATCTTTAATTAGAATTTAACTAAATTCTTTGGGGAAGCATTCCAGCAAGATTCCTCAAAGAAAAAGTAATCCACATAAGTATTAAGGCCCTAAAGAAGAATTTCATATAAAAAAACCCAAACTTTTTTTTTATTATTCTGGGATGTCAGCTTTTCATCACATAACACAACTCTAAGGGATTCCTCTCCCCAATGTATGGGCGTAACAACTGAGAATTTGGAACTGTATTAGTCAATAATCTTCATCTGCCAAGGTGGAGGAAACACATGTTAGTTTCAAAGATATTGGTGTGCTTTTATGTTTATAACTGGATAGCTAATGTTTGGTTATTATATTTGTTATTGATAAAATGGTCCATGAATATCAGTTGTTCATTATGTCTATATTAAAAACAGACCCCAAACCACCCAACTGACTTTAATTATGGCCTCATTTTTATATATAACAAACGAAGTATTAAACCAATGTCTGGAATATCCCATTTCAGAGGGCAGGTGATTAAATGCTATTTAAAATCAATACAGTTTCATGACCAATGTATCCATCTTCTAACTCTCCCCGCCGCCCCCAAATATAGTTTGAGACAAACATACCACTTTATTGCTGGGACTAAGCACATGCAAACTCTTCCAGATTCAGCCCCCAGCACATCCAGGATGGTGGGAAAAGATCCTCTGCAAAAATCTGATGGAGTCTCGCAAGTCCATATATATTTTCTAACCTATTGCCCTCCAACTGCATTGGGACCTCCAGAATTCCTTTTGATCATGAATTATAATTTCAACCCATTTTGAGATTATGGAGATGGTTGGTATAGATGATGCTGTAATAGGTGGTCTGTAAGATCCCTTCCTATGGGTGAGATTGTGTTACTGACCCTTGTAGAATGAAAATGACTTTCCAGAATAAGCTGTAAGTTTCCAGCTGTGTCCCTGATATTTGCATAATGAATCTGTCCATGCCTTTCATGATTGGCTTAACGGAAGACATGATTACAGTATTTGTGATGGATTTAAGACAGATCATTTTTTTTTCTGCCCTAGAGGAAAGTTGTCACTTTAAGTGATGCCTAGAAGTCATCTAAACGATTTCCAATTTTCTTAAATGCCTTGATGCTGAATTCATACACATGCACAATCCTGCCAAATACCTGATTTTTCACAGAATGATGTTTCATTGAAGAAAGACTTCTTACATGCATTCTGCAAAGTTCATGGACCTCTACAGTTTATTTTAAGAGACTGGTATTTGTTTGGCATACTTTCATGTCAATTATCTAATCAGAAGCAGACATACAGCATCTTACGCCGTGAAGGATACCAAGGAATGTCTGATGAACTTCAAAGCAAGAAGAGTTCAATATCCATCTTAAATACAGGACTCCATATGAACCTTCCCACCCCTTTCTCATGTAATTGGGCTTTTATGTATGTTCAGAAGATATATTTTGTCTAGCTGGGTTGTACAGAGTAGCTTGCTGGATAGGCTATTGGTTAGCATTGCTTAAGTCAAAAGTGACATTATGAAGTGTCATATTGACTAATGCTAATTTGAGAACAAAAATCATTTATTTCTCTATAGAAAATAAAGTAATAAAAAGCCCAAGGTCTTACACTGAAGAATTTGCAGCTATGGAGTTTAAACACCTTATGTGCTTATGCCTTCATATGAGTTTACTGCTGGAGGGAGCTGGTTGGGTACCTTCCCCTGCACTTCTGTGCCATCACAGCACATTGTCAGAGGATACCATTGGACCTGCCATCAAAGTTCAGGTCATGTGACACAAGCAACCAATAGGCTCCTGTAATGATATTCTTAGCATAAGTACTCACCACTTTTCCTCATTGGCTTCTAGGCCATGCGTCTTCACAGGTAATTGTGTCCCTTTGCACTACTGGTCTCTTATTCCCAATCCTTTCTCGTCTTGGTGCCTTCCAGTGTTTTGGAATTGATAATTTCCAGCTACACGCCTAAAGCTGGCTTTGAGGATTAGGAATAGCAAGGAAGGAGCTGGAGAACCCAGCGGCCCAGTTTACCTCTAAAAGCATCGGGCCCCTGAAAACCTTGTCACTGAATTGCAGTTTTTATATGACAAATGGGAAATATTACCAAGTGCATGGTGTCTTATAATGATGATAACTGCGACTAGTTAAATAAATGTTCACCGCATTTTTGTTTAAATTAAACCAGATGTAATGCCCAAGACTATGTTGTGAACTTTATGACAGAACAGGGACTTGAATCTGGATCTTCCTGATTTCAGTATAATGTTCTATCACACCAGTCCATCTGTTTTAAAAACTGTCCCAAATTAAGCCACCTTAGTATATATTAGCTCTTTCCAGGCTGCTACTTTCCAAAGCATCCAATTGCAACTCTCATAATTCTCAGCCGTCACAGACTTTGGCCATAATTTCCACCAGCACATCTGGACATTGAGGAAGGCTGGTACATATACTTACCAGGGAACAAGCTGTTATGTTAAGACTTAATTTGTGATGCTTTTGGAAAGAGGGCTAATTCCAGGTGTTGTGGTGTATGTGTGTTCAGGCAATACAGCACTCTGGAATAAGGGAAAATTAAATAAGTTATTATTGTTTTCCCATACTTGTTAGTACCTGGAATGACAAGTTCCTTCTTGTCCTCTTACTTTCATCATGTTAATAAGGGAGATATCTAACATAGGGCTTTGTGAATAACACCTGCTGAAGAAGTCATGAGAATTTCAGAAGATCCCCATAGAGTTGCCAAGCTGCTGTACTTATCCATTGTCTCATCTTCACTGGGATAGATTCAATTATGAGAGGAGAAAGCTCTTGTTATTCTGGAATCCTTTGGTTTTTGGAATTCCATCTCTTATCATGCAAGGTAAATTTAACTGGAAATAACACAATGTTCTTTTGCGGGGGAGGAACAGTTACTTTCACCCTCAGAGGCAAAAGGAGTACCTGTGATCTAGGATTGTATTTCTTACTTTTAGTGGAATATCTCAAAAATCAGCAGGAAAGGATCATAGTGATGTTACAAAAGAAGAAAAACAAGGCAACTCGTCATGGTGCCTTGGAATATGGAAAATTCCAAGAATATTTTGGCTTCCATGTTGACACAAAGAGTTGCTTTTGGCCAGAGCTGAAACTCAGTAAAACCAAGGAATTGTCCACGCCACGTCTCTTCTTTAAAGAAGCAAAATTCTATCTTTTGTTGGACCGCATTGTGGGTAAAATTCAATATGATAAGGGAGGATTTATGTCATGCTTGGTCTTCCCTCCAGATCATAGGAGCCAGAGGATTTATTAGCTCCATGTATGGGCAGGCTTTCTTCCTACAACAGATCCAGAGAAAATGTGACAGCCACAAAAGAAAGGGAGAAGAGGAAGGGTGATAGGAAGGATTGTATACTGTCTTAGGGATATGAACAAAAGAGAGCTATGTTGCTTCTCATTTACTGCATGGTGTTGATGAAAGACAGAGCTGAGTTGCAGCTTATTCCCCAGAGCTTTGCCCCAGAAATTATCCTCATCTGCAATTTAGTGGGAGATGGAGACCAGCAATCAGTATTATTCTCCTGTACTGGATTCCCACATATAGTAACCAACAGCTTGCATATCTGTGGTTACTATATGTGGTTTACTTGAATAAACCATGACTGGTTGGAGTCATGCATAGTTCTAAGCCAGAGTATACCTGAGGCCACATATGGCCACTATAGCCATTGATCTGGCACCCAGAACCTTTCAAAATTTACAGAATGGGGAAAGCTATATAAAGGATTGAATCAGTATGACACAATGTGATCAATGGCATTCTATTAATATTTCTATTAATTGAATTGGAATTTCAAATCTATTTCAGTGAAAGGATTCCCTCATGGCATTGCCTAATTTTGGGGAGGATGGCACCCAGCACACCATCCAATGTCAGTGCAACCCTCATCCTGAAACTGCTTGAACTCCCCTGCCATGAACTTCAGTTTCCAAACTCCAACGGTTGGCTTTGCACAATATGCTAAGCAAAACCCAAACAAATTCGTATTATGGCCTAACAATAGTTCCCCTTATTTCCTCTTGCAAATTAATACATTAATAAAATTAATGCATTAATTTTCAGATCCATTCTCCTTACTGAATCATACAATCTTTCTAACCTGCAAATTGTTTGGGTTCTCAGTGAACAACATGGTACCATCTCCATACAAATGTACATATACTGTACTTCCATATTTTCAACTAAAAACATTTATTTTACATTTATCCATAAACAAATAATCAAGAGGACATCATATATCCTCCCTGCTCAAAGTTGATCCATTTGCCAAGCATTCCACTAATTCTCACAGATGCTTTACAGATCATGTACTGCTCTTATCACATTCATTCATTATTTATTTTATTTTTAACCTGCCTTTATAATTTTTATAAATAACTCAAGGTGGCAAGCATACCTACTATTCCTTCCTCCTCCTATTTTCCCCACAACAACAACCCTGTGAGGTGACTTGGGCTGAGAGAGAGTGACTGGCGGTCACCCAGCCGGCTTTCATGCCTATGATGGCACTAGAACTCACAGTCTCCTGGTTTCTAGCCCATTGCCTTAACCACAATTCCAGATTTGTGCAAAGAATTCCATAATTCAAGTTTATTCCCTTTATTATAAGCTTTCTCTAAATCAACAAACATACAATAAACTTTCTCATATTTGTACATTTCTCAAGGCTAGCTGAAAAGCAAAAATTGGATCTGCACACTCCTGCCTAGAAGAAGGCCACACTGTATTTCCCAAACTTTGCTCATTGTCATTTCTTGTATGTTTTTGTTCAAATTCTGGCAAACTTCTTCCCAAGCACACTTAATTCATCCCCCTGTAATTTTTGCATTCACTCTTGCCACCTTTGTATAGGAGAACAATAACAGCATTTTTTTCAATAGTCAGGCTCAGATACAACCTTCATATATGCATTAAACAGAGCTACTCCATAGGCAAATCACATTCATAATTTAACATTTTTCCAGTTACATCATTTACACCTGTAGCCTTTCCATTTTTCTACAAAATTTGGTTTGGATTAAAAACAATTCTTTGTTGTTACCACATACATTTCTAAAAGTCCTTCGAGCATTCCTTCACTCCAGTTTCAACCCAAATCATTTCTTCATTTTAAAAAATCACATTCCATCATTGTTTGACCCTCTTTATCCACTTCATAACCATGTTTAATTTTTTTTTATCAAATATTGCTCTGCATTTTCTCTAACTCTTCCCATCTTAACTATTGCTTTGTCTCTGCATGGAACAGTTCACAACATTTTTCCCTGGTTAAAAAAAAAAAAAAATTATTTTAAAAGACTTGCATGGCTGTTCTTCTTAGAACCACAACTCTGGGTGGCTCACAACCATTAACTACAATATTGTTGTCCCAAGTCTCATTTTTTGCAGCAGTCATTTTCTGGTATGGATTTCCCCCCATCTACAGCCTCTTCCACCTCATCACTTCCCCAAGCATCCTTTCCATCCTTTCCATTAGCATATCTCCACACACTTCTGTGGCACTCAGTAACAGAATACTTTTTGTTCTGTTCCCAGTAGCTTCTACAGCATTCTTCCACATTAACTTTTCATTCAAGCTGTTGGGAGTTTAATCTATCTTTTAATACTTTTTCACATAGAACTCATCCTTTTTCTTCATACAATCATCTTCCTTTCACTCGAGTTTTCTTCTTTACTTCAGTGTCCATTTCCCCACAAGATCCATTGTTGACACAACCATAGGATGGTGGAGAACAAACTTCAGAACCTCTCTTCATCCTTGTATACTTTACTAATTCTCTCAATCTTTCATTACAAACAGAAAAATCAAGCATGTTTTTATTCATTCATTTGTATGCATATTTATGAATAGACAAGTATTTGAAACAAGCAGACATGTATCCTAGCAGATAATCACCAGTCACCCTTCTCATTCTTTCTTGGGTTTCTGAATAGTTCACTTTTTCGGTACTTCCTCATCTTATTTCCATCCATCCAATCATGTAACCTAACATAATATATTTCCTCCGTAATTACATTCATTCAGAATGTTGGACAATTATTTTTAAAGCTCATATCTTCTTCTTCCATTATCACCATTTGCTGGAGTGTAATGCAGCTTTCACCAAACTATGGATTCCTACTTTCGTACACACCCATGACAATCTACATGACACCAATTCATACTTTCTGACATATACTTTAGGCTTTTCATTCATGTTTAAACCTACCTCTTTACTTCCCTGCTTCATACCGCAGAACCAGATCCGCTTCTATTAAATGCTTTTCTTTCTCTTAGTTTCACAGAAACATAGCATATTTATTTTTCTCTTTCATTAAATTCAGTAATTCATAGTCTCTATTCTTTATTCCCTTTACATTCTCAATCACAGTCTTCCATATGCCATAGCCATCAACAGATATACTCATAGATGTTGACCATCATAGCTTTGGACAATTTTACACATTTTTTTAGTGTTATTGAGAAAGCTAGTCACAGGTTGGTCATATCCACGCTGCATGCAGCATTCTCTGCTAACAGTAAAGATCTGTCCATTTTGGGACATTTTGGCCAGTATACTACAAGCACAACCAAACCCAGTTTTACTTCAAGTATCTCAAGCTATGCTATGCAAGCTAAGATCTTTACTCCCAATACTAACTTTCAGTTCAACTTACTGTTGCACGTTCCACAAGTTAAGAGGTGTATACAGAGTACTGACTATACCCAGAATGCAGCAACTAATGTATGGCTTAGCATAATATATGAACTCTGCCTATGTCTGGATTTAACCCAAAGTGTGTTTTGTCATTGTGGACAGGAGCAGCTAATAATTTGAAAGATCAACATCTGAGGGATATGATATAACAAGTTGTAGATAGGTAAGGGAGAAAATTAAGCTATAGCTCAATGGTTAGAGTATGAGCTTTGTCACAAGGGGCACCGGGTTTAATTGTCAATGAAAAGGAAAGCACAACAGTGATGCAGTAGACTTCTTTATGAGGCCATGGAGAACTTCTACACTCAGCACAGATGTTGGATTCATTATCCTCTATTTAGAGACAGCCTGTGTTTGAAGTCCATGTCCTAAGTCCAGATCACTGTAAAGAGTCATAAGAAGAAGGAGCAGGAGCTTTGAAGTTAGCACCTGGACAGCAGACTGAGTAGCACAGAGGCCACTTGGCCACAGTTTTCTCACTATAATCAGACATATTGGCCTCTTCTCACAACATGTTTGGGTCAACGGAGAGGTTAATATGTGTAGGAAAACCAAAAAGGCTTAATTGCCTCAGTCTACTAATCCTGGGGGTGAGGGTTAAATCCAAACCCAACTTGTCTCAGTCATAAATAGGACCGAAGAAACTCCAATCATATCAGTCATGACCCAATATATGCTACCCGAACTCCAGTAAGATTTGATTGGTTGGTGGCTGACTGGAATAAGGTTATTGGGGGAATTGGGGCATTATATTTCAATGTAAGCAATTTTTTTAAAATGTGCATCTTGCATACAAACTACCATATCTTAATATTTTTCATATCTTGGATTTTAAAAATTATTTACACTACAATGGAATTTTAATTAATTGTCATTAGCTAGAGTTTCATTATGAAATATTAGCTAGGGCTACCAAATCTGGACAAACTCTGCCCTTTGCTGTCAACTAGTGATCATCTGGATTTTTGTAGTCATACATTAGCAATAAGACACAAAAGGTATGACTTTGGGTATAAAATTGTTTTATATTATAGAGTTCCCAATCAAAGGTACAACTTATTGTGGTATAATTCCACTGTTCCTCCCCCTTCCAAACTATTATTCATTGCATATTTCTTTTGAAACGTTTTGGCCGAAGCCTTGAAAAACAAACATGGTATGATAATCAGCCTTTGATGTCTTGCCTTCTAACCAATTTTTCATCCCCACTCCCAAGAAGACATACCCTTAAATTCTTTCTGATCTTATTTCCAAGCATGTATTTATTATATGAATCATAGCCCACTTCTCATGTAAGTCTTTGAGCAATGGAATGGGCTTTCTTTGGAAAGATGACATTTATGGATTTTATGAAGCTGCTCCACCCAGAGTTAGATGATTGGTTAATTTATCTATGATTATCTATGAACCACTCTAGTTTTTCTTAACTGGGTGTTATCTGAATGTGCTCAACATGGTTGGCAACATTTTGGGGGGAATTATGATGGTTGAAGTCCAACAAATCAGGAAGAAGCCAGGTTGAGAAAAGTTGGTCTCTGTCTTGATGCCCATGGTTTGTGAGGTTTCAACACTGCTGCATTAGTAATTGGAGATATAAATTTCAACATATTGGGTGTACACAGTATCTGTTATACTACTCAGTTGGAAAGTAAAGTTTAATTGAAATAGGTGTTCTTTTGACTTTTCAGTGGGGCTATGGATTACCCAGCTCTGTCACTAAGCAGTTGTGAAGAATGAGACTGAAACAAGTTTTTGTTAAGTATTTTTCATTTGAGAAATGCTATGGAAATAATAAATTGAATCACTCTATAAATTCCGCTTATTTTTCCTTACTTGCTCTTTAGTTACTGCTAGGATGTCATTTTAACAGACTGCCTTGTCATCTTTGAGAGAATCTGCATCCTTTACGGAGTCTCCCTGAAAGAGGCAGCATTTTTGTCTGCTATGATGAAAAGTGTTTAGGAAGGGCAGGTCCCTTTTCACTAAACCAGATATATTCCAGCCACTTGAACCAAGGTGAAAGTTATTAGAGAAGACAGAAGTAAACTTTAAAGCAACCAAGTGTAACTGCCAAAGTGCCAAAACAAACAAACAAATAAATAAAAATAAGCATAATCCTGAAACAAGTTGTCAGTGGATGACACACACCTTGTTGCTTCAGATTGAAGGCTATTCCTTTTATTTCTTGAACTTTACTCTGATTTCAATTTTATCTTAATGTCATCTGATTACTTTTACTTTTTTGATTTAAGCCTATGGTAAACCTGTCTTTCTCCCTATCAATATGGATATCCAACCCTGATGTATGAAAACACCAAGTTTTTGTTTTCTCTGACCATGTTCCCCTGGTGATCATGACAAATATTCATAACTTTAAATCACAGCTTTACAAGAATAGAATAAAATGGTTGTGTGAACCTTTCATGAACCTAGAATGAGTGTTCAAACTATTATGCAGTTTGGACCCAGGGAATTTCACATGTATTGGATTTTATTGTCAATATTTGAGGTTCTCTAGAGCATCAGTATCCTTAAATGAGGTTTAAGGGTTAAATGAAGAGAACCCAATCAGATTAAGAACTTGTATTTTCAACAATAATATTTTAACGAACAGTGAAATGTGGAGCTAATCCTTATGAGATTTGTAGGTATGCAAAAAAAAAAGGATAGTTATTCAAACTAGTGTGCTGCAGACATTTTTGTGGCATGAGGTTTTAAGCAGAAGATGCTGATATGAAATACTAATTTTTTATTTTATTTATTTATTGGGCTTTATTATAATTGTTTTATGTGATTTTAATGTTTATGTTTTATGGGGAATTTTATTGTAAACCGCCCAGAGTCCCTCTTCTGGGCGAGATGGGCGGTGGCTAAATATGAGAAATAAATAAATAAATAAATAAAGAAAGAAAGAAAGAAAGAAAGAAAGAAAAAAAGAAAGAAAGAAAAAGAAAGAAAGAAAGAAAAGGAGTACCATTATGGGCAATTAGGTTTCTTTGCATTTAGTTATTTGACGGTTGAAGTTTATTTTTAAGCAATATACCTCTTGAAGAAAACCTAAGAGGTCTGAACATCAATCTCAGAATAGCACAGCCCTTGAGAGTGGAAAGGTCCTCTGACAAAAGGTTTCTAAGTAGAAACCTACTTGCAGATTTATCTAAAGACTTAGCAGATTCTTGAAATGATTCTGTCACTAGATTTCTCCATTCTCAAAGTTTAAGATTTCTGTTGCAGTTGGCCCATGGACTAGGTGATTTCCTCAGCTATTGTCCCAGAGAAACACACAGAAAATTATGCCAATGAAAAAAAGTATGCAAAAATAGTCTGTATGTACTAAAATAATTCCTAAAAGAGTCATTCCTAACTTGCTTAAAGCATGCCAGGTTTTTTATGTCATTCTGAGTAAGGCTTCAATCACACATAAAGTTATATTAGGCCTCATAAGCAGTCTTGGCTTTTTGGTCTAAACTGCATCTAGTGAGAAGTCTGGGACAATTCTTAATTTGTGGAAAAGTTCCCTAAAATATAGACCAACCTTCTCCAACTTGGCATCCCTTAGATGTATTATATCTCAGAATTACCAGAGATATTAGTCTGACATATCCTCTCTGGGAATGATGGAAAGATGTTAACATTTTGCAAGATGAGGCTCTGAAGGACCAGCCAAATAGTGGTGGGGAGAGAATTCAAGATTATAAAATTTCATATTGAATAGAGGTTTCCCCCTTCTACTTCCCCAGGTTCTTGCCGTTTGGCACCATGGATCATTCAGAACCCCCAAAGAGAAAATTAGTCTCTACTGTTCCAGTTACTCTCAAAGCCTCACCTATCTTAAGGGAATCTCCAGGAATAGGAGGTGTTGTTTTGCCTTCATCCAAGTGAGCTTAAACATGGTTGGCTCCATCAAGGTGATGACTTGATGGAGCCAATCATGATTACTGGAACCAACTTGATTACTGCTCACACATTATTTTACTCCAAAGAGCTCAAGAAATGTACCCAGTTTCCCAATTTTTTCCCATTTTATCTTTATAACAAGGGAGATCCAGTCTAAAATAAGGTCATCTGCTGAGCGTCATTATTGATGAAGGTTTTAGGTTTCATTAGTCCTAGAACAACTTTTTATCTATTATACCACACAGACTGAATCTCCATAAAGGGTAACAGAAGGATGGGGCAAATGTCTTTTCCTTCTCCATTTTTGTAGAGTGGGCTGTTATGCAAATCGCTTTGTTAGTTTAAGAGACATTGAATTCCAGATTCAAAGCTTCCTGGACTGGTCTCTTTTAGACCCAGAATTGGTGAATCATGATCCTCCCAATGATTGGACTCAATTCCAAATGATTGGACTTCAATTCCCATCATGATAAGAGCTCTGTGGAATCAGATCCAATATCCACAGTGGCCATGCAATGCTTTGAGTAAGATATCAGACCTGATACTTTCCCAACTGCTATTCACCAGCAGTGATATTTGGAGTTATATTGTCTGTATCTAGCTATCATTACTGCAGCCACTGATTAATTTAACTAATTTGTCTCATCTGTTTTGGAAGCATCCATCCTGGGCAGCAAATACCAACATTTAGCTACACTAAAGAAGTTCACTTTTTTGGTCATGAAGCTTGGCTTCATGTGCTCTCATAATACAAGAGAGTGAGGAAAACTCTATTTTGTTTATATTATGCATTTTTTTTTTACTTTTCTTCTTCCCAAAACAGTTTACTGATTTTTTGGCGGTGTAAGCTAAAGGGTTAACTAATTTGAAGATTGTTCCTGCACCTTGATCGTCTTGTTTACCATTACCAATTCCCCAGCCAACCAATTCTGGGAGTTGAAGTCCTCACAGTTTAAAGTTGCTGAGGTTGAGAAACATTCTTCGATATGTATGATCTTTTTTTCCCCTTTACTATGCTGAGAAGATGAACAAAACTATGGGAGATTTTATAGGTAGAAATGAAACACAACTCAGTCTCTTTCTTCCCTCGGTGCTCATCTTAACTTTCCTTCCCTCTCTCCCTCCCTTTTCCAGCAATGAATGATCTGATTCATTAAAGTACAATGTTTCCCCAAACCAGTACAATTACCTTCCTCTACCAAACATTTCCTGTGTTACAAAAATCTGCTGTGGATCACTACACAAAAAGCAGAATGCATCTTGGTGATTGCTGGATGCATTGTGAACAAGATGGAAAAGAACACAGTTTTATTAATTGTGTGACTACTTGATCTCAGACAAGCTAACTGGCAGATGATGAAGCAGTCTGTTGGTTAATTTATACTGTAGTCATAACTGGCTTGGCCGTTATCAGATTGAAGTGTTGGACTGGCACTGGAGAGACCCAGATTCAAGTCCACCCTTGGGCATGGAGGCTCAGAGAGTGAATTTGAGCCAGCCAGTCTCTCTCAGCCCAACCCATCTCACAGGGTAGTTGTATTGGGGGGAAATGGGAAGAGGGAACACTATGTACACCACCTTGATAGAATCATAGGGTTGGAGGAGATCATAGAAGTCATCTAGTCCAATCCCCTGCTCAGTGCAGATCCACTAGAACATCTCTGACAGTTTGAACATCTGTAGTGCAAAAGAACTTACCACTTCATGTAGCAGCCTGTTCATTCACTGTACAGTCAGAAAATTCCTCCAGATGTAGCTTGGACCTCCTTCCTTGTAATTTTAACTCATTGGTTCTGGCTTTGCCCTTTGAGAGTAAGAGAGTAAGTCTGCTCCTTCTTCCATGTGACAACCCAGATATTTGAAGACTGCTGTCCTATCTCAACTGCCCGGGGTCATTGGGCAGCCTATAAATTGAATGAATGAATTTCTCCTCACTTGTCTTCTCTCTAGACTAAACATAACCAGATCCTTAAATTGTTCCTCATAGGGCTTGGTTACCAGATCCTTCATCACAGACCTTCTCTGAACTTGCTCCAGTTTGTCACTGTCCTTTTCAATGTGTACTGTCCACAGAGACCAGAAGGTTTGAAAAAAGGGAAAGTATCTTTGGATGTGTTTACTTATTTATTTATTTGTCAAATTTATATAGACACCCATCTCGCATGGGGCGGGAAGGTGGGTAGCCATTCTTGGGGGTGGCTTGTGCCTTAGAGCCCCTCCCACCGGACTGGAATCTTTATAGCCTCTTGGACTTTATACTTATTTATATTGTATTTTATATTTGTAACTTGTTTTTATTTTTATGAGATTTTAATGTTTATTGTGTTAATTTTATCGTAAGCTGCCCAGAGTCCCTCCTTTGGGGGAGATGGGTGGTAACAAAATTTGAATGATAAATAAATAAATAAATAAATAAATAAATAAATCTCATGGGAAGTGACTCTGGGCGGTGTACAATAATCAGATAAAAAAAAAACAAGCATTAAAAATATAAATATCAATATCAAAAAATTAATTAAAGCGGAAATATACACAAACCCCAGGCAGAGAGAGAATGAGTACATCCACCTTAATAATGGAGCCATTATCCATCCAGTGTTCAGGAGTGTCTTTAGTTGTTCTGGAAGGAGGAAGAGAAGGATAATGTTGCTAACCAATGTTGTTGATGATGATGATTTATTTAATTTAGAGGCTGCCTGACTCCAAACGACTCTGGGTAGTGATGATGATGATAATAATGATAACCATGTTAAACAAAATGAACACATGCCCACAGGCAGCCTTGGTACATCTGAAATTAGGAGAATCTGATTGCATCTCACATTTATTTCTCTGATTCTTGCTATCTAGAAAATGCCCTAAGATTATCCTACTGAAGATTGAACAGGAAATGCCCTCCCCATCTGAATATATGACTGGGGAAAGGGGTACTAAAAGTCTCAAATAGGTCTCAGGAAAGTCTCTGGCCTTAGCAGATGTCAGCTGCTGATGTCAACTGCATCTCGGTGACCTAAGGTGAGCAGAGAAGGGACCACAGTGAAAAGCAGCAGCCAAGTCAAGATGCCAAAGTGCTGAAAGGGCAGTCTTTGTGGCATCACGTGGAAGGACCTTTGGCCTAGTGTTTTCCCCCTACTTGTACATCATGTCCTCCCACTTTCACAGGTTGCGTACTGATGGGTGGGAGCAAGAAGTATTCATGGAATACTTCATACATGACAAGCCAGATATCAATTTTCCAGTTAATGTGGGGACAGGGACATTTGTGGGAAGGATAAAAAAGTTAAGATGGCAGCAGTGATAACATGACTGAACCCTTGCTCCTTTTATGTGATGCAGGAAAAAAAAGGGCCAGGACTTTGGTTGTCTGGTCATGGATCCATCTTGATCCCCCCACCCGCGGATGCCCCTGCATGGAGGGTCTTTGAACAAACAGCATTTTCTGGGGTATAAAACTTGACTTTCTTAACAGGCAGGCACTTAAAAAATGCTTGGAATTTCTCTCTACCACCACCCCCTGCCTGATTTCTTTGTTCCAAGGCCCCTCTCTCTAGAGGAAGAAGTGAAATGATATATTTTCAGAAAATAATCAGGTCACAAGATATTAATATGATGTTTCTGAGCAATTTCTTGCCTTTCATGTAATTTGATCATTATGGCACATAAGCAAAAGGCTGCTGGGTATTATTCTGGCTTGCGTGGAAAGCTTTGTTTGAATAGTTGTGTGTGTGGCCATTGTTTCAAATCTGAGGAGCTTCTTGGCATAAAAGAATGTGGTCTTTAAGAAAGGCTTTCTGTGTCTGAAAAATGTGGGCTCGGTCGAGGTGTTTGGCTAATTTCTGCAAATATGGGCTTCTCATCTCAGAAGGCTTCAGAGGGGGTTGGAGAAATGTTGCAAATATGTGTTTTGTACAGGTTTAATATAAAGGTGAGAGCTAGTTAGGTCTGGTGGTTAAGGCAACGGGAAACTGGGAGACTGTGAGTTCTAGTCCCACCTTAGGCATGAAAGCCAGCTGGGTGACCTTGAGCTAGGCCCTCTCTCTCAGCCCTAGGAAGGAGGCAAGGGCAAACCACTTCTGAAAATCTTGCCAAGAAAACTGCAGGGACTAGTCCAGGCAGTCGCCGAGCATTGGACACGATTGAATGGCAGACAATAGATAGATAGATAGATAGATAGATAGATAGATAGATAGATAGATAGATAGATAGATAGATAGATGATAGACAGACAGGCATGATAATAATGTGGACTGGTGGAATCTGGAAAGTCTTGGCTTCCTTTTCTTATATATTTATTACATTTTTAACTGCATATCAGCAGTACCCCTCTGGTGGTATGCATTCATGTTAAACATAGAACTGCTATAGAATATAGAATAAAAATATAAAACATACAATATTAAAATACAATATATAATAAATCAGCATCATTTTCCAAAGTAAGAAACTCTTCCATAAGAACAATCATGATAAAGCAACAGATAAGATTTCACTAGAATTAGTCCCTAAAGTAGTGTGATGCCATGCTGGCTGGGGAATTCTGGGAGGTGAAGTCCACACATCTTCAAGTTGCCAAGGTTGAGAAACACTGTCCTAAAAATAACTGCATTTTTTTGTCCAAAAGACCATAATGTCAGGTGAACTTTTCTAGGAATGGTAACCACATAGGCAGCATCACATAGGCAGCATCACTACTGAAAAGGCCCATTAATCCATCACCTGTTATTTCTATACGTCACTGTGGGCTTGGCAAGCTAAGGTGCCATGACTAGGCCGCACAAAGCACTTGGAGGTATACTTTGGAAAGGGCCCATATGAACTTGCTCCTTAAAGCATGAAGATACTCGACTTTCATAGCCGCCATGAGATTTCATTATGTTGTTGGAGCATTGCTTTGGCCCAATCTTTCTGTGAGTGATTGAGAGAGTATGTGTATGTGTATGTACATGGAAAGTCCCTTCAAATGAATGTGTCACATCTCTGAGAGGACACAGTGTGTTGATATTTTAAGCAGCAGGCTCAGACAAGCATTTTGGATACCGTATTTTGCAAAGGGCCTCTCTCAATGCTTCACATAGATCTAACCATGGTTACCCTTCAACTGCATTTAGAGACATACAAGAGAGCGACCACAGATTTCAGTGGGAGCAGACTGGTGTCATCCACCAAGCTAGGACCAATGAATGGAATCTGCAAATAATCAACATTTCCATAATCAACCATACATTAGACAAGGATGCATCCAGAAAAAAGAGCATATTTGAGAAAGTTGAAAAGAAAAAGTGTATATTGTATAAGCGGATACTTGCATTTAAAATACTTCTATGTGAGATACTGGCATTTATAAAATGGTTTTAAATAATGGTTACATATACTGTAAGCAGCATTTAACAGGAGTGGGATTGAAAAAAAATTATATTGGAGAATATTGCATTCAAAACCTTTGGGTACTGTGGAACGTTGCATGCAATAACCAATATAGAATTCCAACCGTTTTAAGTCAGAGATGATGAAATAGTGTCTGTCATATTAATGGGAAACTGATTTGGACTCATCTGCATATTCCTCCTGTAATTAGCTTAGCTATTCTTGTGTGACAGAGAGGAACTGGCCACCTCTCATTCTAGCAGCTGAAAAAAATCAGTAAAACAAAGTTAAGTGGGCAGGATGAGTTTCAGGTAATCATTGCTCCTCCGTGCACCCAGCTGATTTCATGCAACACTGCTTCAATCACAGTGAAACAATCACAATTTCTTATCAACTGTTGCCAACACACCTGATCGTGTCATTCTTACCTGTCTCCTAACCAAGTATGTCTACGCACGGCATTTACTAATTTTAAAGAGTCATTGCCAAAGTGTAATTATGAAAGGAAAAGCATAGGCTGGAAACCCAAGTAGCTGTTTAAGAGAGTTGCATTCAATGCTGACAAAACAACCTGTTGGAAGTTACCCTCTCTTGTAGCAACTTCTTCCACCTGGCAGCTGAGAGAGCTGTTTTGGGAAGAATTCTGTCTGTGTTCTGCAGCCAATTCAGGCACGCCCAAGGGTCTAGAAAACTGAGAACTGCTGGCTTTGCTACGTGCCCAACAATATCATTATTATAATGATCTGTGGCAGTAGACTGTAAGGCTTAAGTTTCTGCAGAGAGACAATGGAATCTATTGAGCTTTAATGATTGCCTCTGTGCTTGTCTGCCTGCATAAAAGGAGGTCAAAAAGGGACAGGCAGAGGAAAGAAGGAAAAGAACTGGAGCCAAGACACTCTATGGCAGAGTTTCTCAATCTTGGCAGCTGGCTGGAGAATTCTGGGAGTTGAAGTCCACACTTCTTAAAGTTGCCAAGGTAGAGAAACACTGCTCTATGAAGAGATCAGCACGGCTTGATTCTATACAGTCAGAAGGGTGCAATAGTTAATGGACTGGTGTATTACTTGGAAAGTCCAGATTCAAGCCCACTTCTCTCAGGGTAAAGGGCAGTCATCTTTAGAGTAAGACTAGAAGAGATTGCCAACATATGCCCTTCATTCTGTCTGTGAAATGCAATGGACTATATGGTACTGCATAAGACAGGAGGCATTATAGGAGAAAGACTTCTGTTAAGTCAAAAGTCTTTTGTTGAGTCAATTCCAGGCTGCTGCCCATTTTTCTGGTCTTGGTAGGGTTGCAGGAAGCTAGCAAATGCATGTCATAATTCCAAGCTGGTTCTTGATTGGAGAAAGTCCTTGCAGTGGTGATAGATCCTCATTAAGTGCTTAGCTTTGAACAATGCGATGCCATAATAAAAGAAAGCAATGAATATATGACCCCACAAACTGATGCATGCTGAGTTATTAGTTATTATGTTGTTACTAACTAATAACAATGGTCTCACTTGTTACAATATTCATTCCCCCAAATCCAGCAGAGGCATTCTGGGATTATAAAGATTTGGCTGTCTATAATTTTGGGTGTCTCTTTATTTTGGCAAGCACTAGCAGTCCTTGTTAAAGGGAAGGAAGGAAGGAAGGGAGGGAGGACACACAGGCAGAAAATAGACAGATCTTGGCAATCGTATCAGTCCAGGTGAGCTCCTTGGGGCCATCGGCTCCAGTATTTGCTGACCATGCTGAGTGTTGACATGAGGCCTAGCTTTCCTGAATGCTTGTTTCTATTTATGATGAGGTTTTATTTCAGTGTTTTTTCTCAAGGCAATACATTTAGCAAAATGATATAAATAGAATTATTGCCATGTTTTAAGATAGACAGGATTTTGTGATTTTAGGCCAATGATTCCCACAGTGAGTGCCCAGCACTGTAGTGGGTAGTGGCAAGAACAAGACAGTCTCTTAGACAAAGTTATCAGGTTGGTTGGTCCCTCCTTCATATGCCTCTATCACTGATATCCCGTGACAATAAATGCTCAGCGAGTTCATCCATCCAGAAGTCTGCACACCAGATGTCTTCATACATGCCTTATGAAGTAATCTATGAAGCTCACTCAAAAGAACATTTCTACTCTTAAACTTCAGTGACTAGAGGGGTAGTGGAATGAGATGAAGTTTTTCATGTTAAGATGTTTGATTGGGACTGGGGAGAACTAGGTTGGAGTCCCCACTTGACCACAAAGATGGAGTGGCTTTGGGCCAGTTATTCTTTCTTAAATCAACCTATCTCAGAGGATTGTTGATGTGGAGATGATGTAAGATGAAAATCCTACGTACGCTGCTTTGAGCTTCCAGAATAAAGGCAGACCATTGTTGTTATCACCATCATCTATTAAGTGTAGGTGAGTTAAACTCTATGAGTTATAGATAATCTACAGTACCTCCTCTTAGTTCTGTTCTTTGAGGAGTTAAGATTTATCAAGTGCCCTCCTAAGGCTAAGGCAAAAGTGTCCTTAAATTGAGTTTGACTCCTGGTGACTTGCATCCAGACAGGTTTTTTTCCTCACAGTGTTACGGAAGTAGTTCCAGATAAAATCATATGTTATGATCAATGACCGGATATAACAGAAGTAAGTTGCCACTGCTTTCTTCTGGAATGTATTTTCAACTTCCCAGTCTAGCCTACAACCTTTAGATCCCCCAGTGGCCCCCCTTCCAAGCACTTACCAGACCTGCTGAGCTTCCAAGGGGCTGCTGTCTGCTGAGATATACTGTATTGTCAATAAAAATACAAAGTTAGTGTTGGGAGTAGACGAGTCCAACGTGGCTTCGCCTGTGGTGACCCCTGTTTGGCTCTACTATTTTGCTCCACTGACCCATAGTTTCAAGTTGGGAGCTAGCAAGATGGGATTTAGGAATCACTAGCACAATATGTAGTTGCCCTACTTGGTTGGCCACTTGAGATCCACGGTTGAAGCAGGCCCTTTGAAACTATGGGACCCAAGAAGCAGAGAAACCAATGTCTCCTGACTTTTCAGAAGCTCCTGAGGACCTGGCAAGTCCAACAATCTTCTCTGTACTTTACAAATGAAGATGGAATCTTCTGAAATTCACCTTATTGGAGAACCACAAAAGCGAAATACTATGTTTACCATTCCTTGGCACCTGAGGCAGCACCAGTAGCTTCTTTTTCTTTGCGCTTCTCTCTTTGCTGTTCTAAGTAACAATTGAGAAGCTGATTTCACTTAGCTACCATTTTGTATCCCCTCACAATGCCGTAAACATGTCTGACTTTACACAACACACATCTGAAACATGTGTGTCCTGTCCAGAGTCTGCCAGGAATAGGTGGGTTATCCATATTGTTAAACAAATAAAAATTAATAAATGCCTGTGTTTATATAACAGGCTATGTCCCAACCATGTTATGGTTTAACACAATGGCCTAGTCCACCTAATATGCTAAGACAGTGTTTCTCACAACCTCACCAATTTTAAGATGTGTGGAGTTCAACTCCCAGAATTCTGGCTGGGGAATTCTGGGAGTTGAGCTCCACACATCTCAAAGTTGCTGAGGTTGAGAAACACTGTGCTAAGAGAATAGTTAGGTTGCCCACAACCTACAGAATAACAGACTAATCCCATTTTAGCGTGGCTAGGGTATTGTGTGAACCCTTTTCTGGACTTTGCAGGAAAACATTTCTGAGAAGATTTCAGATTGTTCTGCAGTGTCCTTCTTAGAGAGATTACGAAAGACAGTATGTTTCTAAACTTTTCTGTGAAATTTTGGTTCAGCTAAGTTTCTTCTCTTTCTGAATAAAACTTGAGGCAAACGGTTTCCCCTAATTTTGACTAAACATTTGCCCTCGGAAATTCTTTTCAATTCCAAGGGGAAAGTTGCTCAACAGAAAGCCTTTAAGTCTTCACTCCTTGTATGGTAACAAGAATTTATTTTACTGTTCCTCTTCACTGACAGCCAAGAGAACTGTGCTTTCTGTTTACTGTAATGTACCACTACAGTTATACCTTACAAGAATTATCAGCTCTGTGCTGCAATTTTCCTGAGCCTAAGCAGAGGGCTCTGTGGCATTTTGCTTAGCTGTTAAATTTGGCTCCTGCCTGAGCTTGGATGTAGTCAAGCATTTTGCTAACCATAATAGGTAATATGGACGCCAGCCAACAAGTGCAGAGCTTGGTCAGTTCCTTATTGTTTATAAGTGCATTTTAACATTTCCTTCACTCACTCATTTTCTTTAATCACATCTACAGGCTTATTTTATAGGGCAGGGTGGAAAAACGTTCTTGTTAAAGCTAATTTACTGGCTCAGTGGCCCATTTAGAAAAATGAAAGCAAGTGATTTAAAGCAGTGGATGACACAGTTGCACAAAGCCTGAATAAGTGCAGTTTGGTTGGCTGAGGGGTAAGGCATTTTGTACATGGTTAGCTCTGGGGCATCTTAGGATACATTTTTCAGAGACTGGTAAAGAAAAGAGATTCTGGCATTGCCATAAATTACACTGGGGGAGGAAACTGAAGGAGCGATCCCGCTCAGATTTACAATCTGATGCAGAGATACTCATCAATGTTTCTTGTTTATTCGTTTAGTCGCTTCCAACTCTTTGTGACTTCATGGACCAGCCCACGCCAGAGCTTCCTGTTGGTCGTCAACACCCCCAGCTCCCTCAGGGATGAATCCATCACCTCTAGAATATCATCCATCCACCTTGCCCTTGGTCGGCCCCTCTTCCTTTTGCCTTCCACTCTCCCTAGCATCAGCACCTTCTCCAGGGTGTCCTGTCTTCTCATTATGTGGCCAAAGTATTTCAGTTTTGCCTTTAATATCATTCCCTCAAGTGAGCAGTCTGGCTTTATTTCCTGGAGGATGGACTGGTTTGATCTTCTTGCAGTCCAAGGCACTCTCAGAATTTTCCTCCAACACCACAGTTCAAAAGCATCGATCTTCCTTCTCTTAGCCTTCCTTATGGTCCAGCTCTCACAGCCATATGTTACTACAGGGAACACCATTGCTTTAACTATGAGGACCTTTGTTGTCAGTGTGTTGTCTCTACTCTTAACTATTTTATCGAGATTGGTCATTGCTCTTCTCCCAAGGATTAAGCATCTTCTGATTTCCTGACTGCAGTCAGCATCTGCAGTAATCTTTGCGCCTAGAAATACAAAGTCTTTCACTGTTTCTACATTTTCTCCCTCTATTTGCCAGTTATCAATCAAGCTGGTTGCCATAATCTTGGTTTTTTTTGAGGTTTAGCTGCAAGCCAGCTTTTGCACTTTCTTCTTTCACCTTCATCATAAGGATCCTCAGTTCCTCTTCGCTTTCAGCCATCAAAGTGGTATCATCTGCATATTTGAGATTGTTCATGTTTCTTCCAGCAATTTTAACTCCAGCCTTGGATTCCTCAAGCCCAGCTTGTTGCATGATGTGTTCTGCGTACAAGTTGAATAGGTAGGGTGAGAGTATACAGCCCTGCCGTACTCCTTTCCCAATCTTAAACCAGTCCGTTGTTCCGTGGTCTGTTCTTACTGTTGCTACTTGGTCGTTATACAGTTTCTTCAGGAGGCATACAAGATGACTTGGTATCCCATACCACTAAGAACTTGCCACAATTCGTTATGGTCAAATTTGCTGGCATATAGCATGCATTACCTTGACAGCATCATCTTGCAAGATTTTGAACAGTTCAGCTGGGATGCCGTCGTCTCCTGCTGCCTTGTTATTAGCAATGCTTCTTAAGGCCCATTCAACCTGACTCTTCAGGATGTCTGGCTCTAGCTCACTGACCACACCATCAAAGCTATCCCCGATATTGTTATTCTTCCTATACAGGTCTTCTGTATATTCTTGCCACCTTTTCTTGATCTCTTCTTCTTCTGTTAGGTCCTTGCCATCTTTGTTTTTGATCATACCCATTTTGGCCTGGAATTTACCTCCAATGTTTCTAATTTTCTGGAAGAGGTCTCTTGTCCTTCCTATTCTATTGTCTTCTTCCACTTCCACACATTGCTTGTTTAAAAATAATTCCTTATCTCTTCTGGCTAACCTCTGGAATTTTGCATTTAATTGGGCATATCTCCCCCTATCACTGTTGCCTTTTGCTTTCCTTCTTTCTTGGGCTACTTCTAGTGTCTCAGCAGACAGCCACTTTGCGTTCTTGGTTTTCTCTTTCTTTGGGATGTATTTTGTTGCCACCTCCTGAACAATGTTGCGAACTTCTGTCCAGAGTTCTTCCGGGACCCTATCTACTAAGTCCAGTCCCTTAAATCTATTCTTCAACTCCACTGCATATTCCTTAGGAATATTAGTGAGCTCATATCTAGCTGATCTGTGGGTCTTCCCTAATCTCTTTAGTCTGATCCTAAATTGTGCAATAAGAAGTTCGTGATTGGAACTACAGTCAGCTCCAGGTCTTGTTTTTACCGACTGTATAGATGTCCACCACCTTTGGCTGCAAAGGATGTAGTCAATCTGATTTCGGTGTTGTCCATCTGGTGAAGTCCATGTGTAAAGCTGTCTGTTAGGTTGTTGGAAGAGAGTGTTTGTTATGCAGAGTGAGTTGTCTTGGCAAAATTCTATCAGCCTATGTCCTGCTTTGTTTTGTTCTCCCAGGCCATGCTTACCTGTAATTCCAGGTGTCATTTGACTGCCCACCTTAGCATTCCAGTCTCCCGTGATGAAAATAACATCTCTTTTAGGCATGTCATCCAGTAGGTGCTGCAGATCCTCATAGAACTGCTCTACTTCAGCTTCTTCAGCATCTGTGGTTGGGGCGTATATTTGGATCACTGTGATGTTAGATGGCTTGCCCTGAATTCGAACTGAGATCATTCTATCGTTTTTTGGATTGTATCCAAGCACTGCTTTAGCCACTTTACTATTAATTATGAAGGCTACTCCATTTCTTCTGTGGTCCTGTTGTCCACAGTAGTAGATCTGGTATTTGATGTGAAGTGGCCCATTCCAGTCCATTTCAGTTCACTGACGCCCAAAACGTCTATCTTTAATCTTGACATCTCACCAATAACCACATCCAATTTGCCCTGGCTCATAGATCTTACATTCCAGGTTCCAATGGTATGTTGATCCTTAGAACATCGGATTCACCGTTCACGACCGGCACCGTCGGCCGCTAGCCGTCCTTTTGGCTTTGAGCTAGCTGCGTCATCACGTCTGGGGCTAGTTGAACTCATCCTCTGTTCCTCCCCAGTAGCATTTTGACCATCTTCCGACCTGGGGGTCTCATCTTCCGATGGTATACCGACATATCTCTGGTTGTACTGATCCATTTAGTTTTCACGGCAAGAATACTGGGGTGGGTTGCCATTACCTTCCCCAGGGATCGCGTTTAGTCTGACCTCTCCGTCATGACCTTCCCGTCTTGGGTGGTCCTTCACGGTTTAGCTCATGGCATCATTGAGGTGCTCAAGCTCCAGCACCACGACAAGGTAACGATCCTTTGCTGAAGAGGGTTAACCTAAATCTGGGTTAATTACACCCAATCATTGTGTTCACATAACATCTAATGCCCAATAAATAAACCATATTATGGCTTAATGTGATGGCCAACAGACTAAGATTGTGGCTGGGTTTCCTACAACATGTTGAATCACAAACTACCCAACTACATTTCAACCTGGTTTTGCATATTTGTGACCCCAACCATTTACAGTGTTTCCTTAGGGAACAGCTCAGCTTCCTGGAAATGGGCTTATGGAATCAGATCTCTCGCCTTTTGTTCTTGTCCCTGCATATGGGATTTATGTCTTTCTCAAACAAGATACTCTATGGGAGTGAATGTCTGGAGCTTCTCAAGATAAGTTTGATTGAAAAAAGGAATTCCCCTATGGATGTTTCTCATGTTTGCAGCATGCAGTCACTCACATGGTGCTCCTGAGAGTTCAATGGACATAAGACTAGGGAGGGGATTGTCTTTGGAAGGATGGGGAAGATAGCACCCATGAAGAAGTATTTTGCTGGATTGTGGATATGCAAAATGAAGAATGCAAGGAGAAGAAAGGGACTAGATCATGAGAGATTGAAGATCATTTGTGGCTTAAATGCAATTAGAGATCATTTATGTCCCCAGCCTTAAACCAATTCCTAGACCATTTTGTTTGTGACATTCCTTTCCTCCCCCTGCAGCCACTCTGGATCTAAGGAAGCATCTCTCAACTTGGCACTTTCTGGATGTATTGCGCCATAACTCAAGGAACTCTTGATCAACAAGGCCAAAAAAAATCACAGCCCAACTTACCAAGAGAGCACTAGGTCAAGGAAGGAGGTCCTGGCTTATCTTTGACACCCAAGCCCCCACGGGATCTCTTGTTGTGGTCTGGAATCAAGGAAAAATTGGGGCCAGTACAAGGACGTGGAGATTTCCATTTGAGGATTCTGCGACAGTTCTAACCTAGCTCAGCTTCTGCACTGAAGAGCTGAGCTGAGTTATTCAACTACTGAGGCTCCACTGGAGTGAAAACCATAGCAAAGTTAGTTTCTCTTTTGAGGTCCTATGGCTCCATTTCCCTCTTAGGGTAACTCCTGCTGCACCTCCATTGGTTCCTGAGCTTCATGTCCTATAGGAACAATACAACTTCCTGGTATTGCAGTGCCCCTTCAGATAAAACCAGGAATAAAATTCACAAGTTTCCCCTTCTTAGCATTGGAGAGGCCAGGTGAAAAATGCCAGGCTACTTGTTACTTTTCCTTCCTTCCTTCCTTCCTTCCTTCCTTCCTTCCTTCCTTCCTTCCTTCCTTCCTTCCTTCCTTCCTTCCTTCCTTCCTTCCTCTCTGTAGAGTAGGATTGAGGGGATTTTTGTAACTGTAGGATATGTAGCAGCTCAAGGCAGGGTAGTGATTGTCAATCTTTGCTCACAGCATTCAGTGAAGCCCATTATGGATCCCCTCCAACTGCTTCTGAGGATTTAGGGGATGAAAAGTGCTCTGAATCTGATGCCATGAAGGGGATATTTTATATTTTATACAAGATATAAGAGAAATAAGAATGGAAGTTAGATGAAATACAGGATGCATATCTTCATCTATCCAATTTATATGCTTTCTCATCCAACATCAGGACTGCAAATGAAAACATATGGACAGCCCTGCTAGATCATCTTAGTCCAGCATTTTGTTTCTCAGTGTGTCTGGGGTACTTGCAGGATGAAGATGGAGACATTCTACCTTCCTGCCCTTATTCCCTTGCAACTGGTAACTGGAGTCCTCAATCTGAAGGAATGCTGAGTCTTCCGGACTGATAACCCATGATAGACTTACTTTCCATGACATTATCCAATCATCCCCTTTTGAGTTAAGGGCCATCCCCTCCACCTGCAGAATCCCCTCCACTGTGTGAAGAACTTTCTTTTGTCTGTATTGAAAATCCTTCATTGGATGACCTCTAATATTTTGAGACAGGGAGAAAACCTCTCTGTCTACTTTCTCCATACCATTTGTGTTTTTATACACCTCAATCTTATCCCTCCTCAGACGCCTTTTTTAAAGTTAAAAAGTCCTAAACGTTCTAGCCTTTTCAAGCACCCAGTGATCTCAGTTGCCCTCCTCTACACTTTTTCCTTCTCCTTTTCAAGTGGGGAGACCAGAACCAAACACAATAGTCCAGTTGTGGATGTTTCATAGATTTATATAAACATGTCATGATGTTGGCTGCTTTATCTTCAGTCCCTTTCCTGAAGAACTTTGCCATCCCACTTACAATGTTAAAATCTGGGCAATCACTTTAGTTTATTACCATTCCGGTTTATGTCCTCAAAATGAATTGCTTTGCTGTGCAATTTTTTCTACTGTCCAGAGCCACTACCCAGTTTATCTACAGCAGAGAGTGAAGTATACCCTTTGAATTGTCTTTTATGTTTTTTCAGCCGCTCAGAAAAAATGGCTATGAAGGTAGATTTGTTTTCATAGGTATTAATCAAGCATTCTTCTGAATGCTGGATGATAATGATCATGAAATATCATGCTCTCAAAATTAGGTAGATTGGCTTCTGGCTTAGAAGGACCTGCCCTGACCTGGTGCCTTCAAGATGTGTTGGACTTCAACTCTCAAACTTTCATTAAGGTGTTGTTCATTGTATCTGGGGATTTTGAGAGTTTAAGGTTCTGAGAAGCCACTAGGTTGGGAAAGACTGGGATTCAATGTCAGTCCATGGTCTCACAATGCATTTTGTTGGAATCATTCATTTTTGTGAGAAGGTGTGTTTGCACTAAGCTATGAAATGCTCTGCTTGGTTTTTATGTAACAAATTGTAGGAACCCAAATGTTGTACTTTGTAAACCATGGTTTATAGCTTTGTTGTGAAAACCAGTCAATTATGGTTTATTCAGGAAGCCATGATTCAGAAACCACAGCTTAGCACAATGTATGAACCCAGTCATAGTCACCTTAGAATGTCCAGAAACTGAGTCTCCCTTTCAACTGTGTGTGATGGATCAGAAGGTAGAAAGGTGCCAGTTCCTTTGGAACAGCCAGCCAATATTTGGAGATATGTAGAGGGTTAGGATTAGGGTTAATGATATGGAGATATTCCTTCCACCCACCCTCAGAGTTCTCTTTTTTAGGTTAAAAATTCCCAACTCCTTCAGTCTTTTTTCATAGGCTTAGGCTCTACACTCCTGAGCATCTCAACTGCTCTTTTCTGAACATGTTTCAGGTGGAACAATCTCCCCCTTGAGATTTGAATGCCCCCCAACTCTGTTGGCTTTCTGGAAGGCCTTGAAGACTTCTCCTAGGCATTGGGACCAGGATCAGAAATGGCATGGAAGTGTTTGTTTTATTCTGCTAGAGAAACTTTTAAGGGGGCCTCAACTGTGTTTTTTTAAAATTGGTTTTCATGTGTTTATTGTGGCTTTTTGTTTGTTGGTTGGCCATCCAGAGTTATATTGGTTAAGATGGGCGGCCATATGTATTTCTTAAACAAATAAATACCCACCAGATCACATTATGGCTTAGGGGAACATCTAGTTTATTTTGATTGCCTGTTGTGTAAAATGTTCATGCATCCTACAAGATCCAATTAATTCGAGATTCTAGGAACTTGGGATCTTTTGTAAATAGAGCTAACTCTTCCTCCTCCTAAGAATAATAAGCATTAGAATTATTTGTTTGTCTGTTTTGATTTATATCCCACTTTTCCTCTTAGAACTCAAGGTGGCATGTAGGTTACTCTCTCCTGCAATATAATCTTCAGAAAAATCCTATGAAGAACATTGGGCTAAGAGATCATGCCTTTCAAAAGTCATGCAGTGAACTTCCCTGCCTGGGTAGACTAATGTCTCTAAGATCTGTCAGCCTAATCTTTCTACCATATGGCACTATATGGCTCTAAATCAGGAATAATATAGCCCCTTCTCAAAACTGCTGGAAAAGTTCAACTTCCTTGACCAACCAGACCTTTGATTTCTAAATATAATATGCCAAATGCCCATATGTGGTATGGTCTGTGGAATCATTCTGAAGATATGTTGCAATGAGACAATCTTTTGGCTGTGTGCTTGGGCTCCACTGAAGTCCATAACAATAATTTTTGTTTATTTATTTATTTTAGTGGACTAGTGCAGAAGCCAGGTAGTTCTTGAGAAAAATTTATGGTTTTGAAATGAATATGCAGCATGTTTCACATGACAAAAGAGCAATGCACATCATTATTTATAATCCAGAATAACATTTAGGTTTACCACTAGCGGCAGAATTTCTTTTAAGGAAAAAAAAATAATGCTTGTGAAAAGAGACATGATTTATATGGAAATATTTTTTTACCATGTTTCCATAATAAATTGGTTTGGAGAGCAAAAGGCTGTCTGTTGCTCATTATTTCCTAATGGTTGTCACACACAATTAATTCATTGGCGTCATTCATTAATTTGGGTGTGTTACAGAAACGGGGATTGGGTTTAAATGTGTGTTTTTTGCGTCTTTTTAGAGTGGAGTTTAAACATCCTGGTAAATCTGAAGCCTTGTTTGGGTTATAAGTTAATGTATTGCTTTCAAATTTAATTGTCTGCTGGAGGAGAAAAAGTCAGGGCAGCAAGCCACAAAGGCAAACATGGTCCTGATTCCAAAATGTATATTTATTTACACAAGACATTTAGAGCCACTTCCCTGCTAAGATATATTTATGGCGTTTTGAAACTATCCTATAGCTAAAACTTTCTGTCAGCATGAGGCTCTGGCTGGCAGATAGTCTCCCTTCTTCCTGTCTTTCTCCTAGATATCAATAACAAGGTGGAACTGAGGTAAAATAAGGTCTCTATATGATATACGTGTAGTGCTAGCTAGCCTAAACAATCTAAAGATCAAAGGCAACGATTACCTTCATAACTCACTACCCAGTTTTGGCCTTTCAATGCACCAGCAAATTTACCATATGTTCTCACAGATAAGCCCATCTGTGGATAAGCCAAACCCAACTTTGGGGGTATATTTTGGCACCTAAAATTCTCGGCTTATCTGCAAGTAGATATGGTATGTGCAGTCATTTCATTTCCAGTCCAGACATGAATCTGTTCTGCTAGAAATCTATCTTCAGATCCACATATTCCCAGGCAGAAGCAGTTTTCCCTTTAATTCTAATCCAGAAGTTCCCAAACTGGACGCCTTCCAGATCTTCATACTTCAACTTTCAGAATTCCTGGCAATGACCATACTGGCTGAGGGATTCTGGGAACTGAAGTCCATGTACGCACATCTGTAGAGAGACCAGGTTTACACGGCTAGCCTAATTGTATAATTTCTGCCTTTACTGAGCCAGCATTTCATCTACCTGTCTTTGTTCTAGTAAGTAAGAAAGAAGATCCTGGAAGCCTGAAACGTACTGGGCCCTGGCCTGGAGAAGTGTGTGAGGTCCCCAATCTAAATTTAATCTGTTTGTTGATGGTTTTTCATCCTGTGTGTGCTTCCTTGCTTAGCTTGGGGGCTAATATGGCATGGGGGCTGTTGCTGTTGTTTTTTATCTTTCCTATTTGCATTTGTCCTTGGAAGGCCTTTGTTGTTTTTGGCAGACTCTGCAGCATTATTGGGAATTTACTAAGTTCCTTCAAGGCCTTTTTGTTCGGTCGGCATTTAATTTACTTGACATTCCATTTTCTTAAGGACTTTTCGTTTCACCAAATATAACTTTAGAAAAAAGAAATAAATTGTTAGATATTTGGAAGCCTTCAAACTTAATCACCCAGGAGAAATAACGGGCTAAAAACAATTGTTAATATGTTTGTTTTCTTAGGGCCTTCCTGAGAAGGCGACAGGGAGTAGGGAGATGGTTTGGAAAGGAGGTCATAGAAAGCTCACCTTGGGCTGCAGTTGACTGTCCTCCTGCAGATCTTGCAAAACCAGGTGGGGCAACAACAAACCCAAAAATCTGATTCATTCATTCTCACCACTTTCCTGAGCAACTGCTTAGGGAAATTTTAGAAGCAGCTCTTTGCAGTGTAACTTTGTAGATCAGTTCAAGCACAGCAAATCATCTTTGCACTACCCCTCCTGTTTGGCATTCAGACTCACCTCCTTCCATTTTTCCTTTAGTTTAGGTCAAAGGTCCCCAACCTTTGGGTGCCTGGTGGGTACATCAGGAATTTTAAAACCTGCTGTGGGTGAGGCTCCATCTTCCCATTTGGTTTTCCATCCAGTGATGGCCTTTCAGTTGACTTCCAAATGACACAACCAAGGTCATTAGCGGATTGTGGTATGACAATAACTTCTGGAGAATTCCCTCAGACACCCCTGGGACTTCTGGAAATTAGAATTCAGCAAAACCTGGATTCTCCACTCCAGCTCCAGGACTTGCAGCAAGCATAACTGAGCATTAGAAGGCCAAGTATAGATCAGGGAGAGTTAAGCTATTTTGCTGTCTCTGAAAAACATAGGAAAGAGCAGTTTGCAATAGAAACAGCATCATTGGACAGAAAAGATGGAATGAGAAAGGAGGTTGGGAAAGCCAGCAGGCCCTCTATAATAAATACGTCTCTACCTGGCTGCCGGCAAGGAAACAGTGCCATGATGAAAGAGATTCATGCTCTGATTTATTTTTGCTTGTAGTTTTCAAACTATATTGCTGTAAAAAATGATGAATGGATCTCCTTTCAAGGTCCATGACTTTGACCTGTGTCAGATGTGCAAGAATCTTGGTCTTCCCTAATGGCAGTAGAAAGTTTTTAGAGTTTTGCTCATCCAAAAATGGAACAGACACTCTGCGCCAAAAAAAGGCAGAGAGCTTGGACAAGTTCCAGCCAAAATAGCTTCGTTCCAGTGAAAACAGGAATCAGATGTATGGTCCCTCTGATAGACTAATAGCACAGTGTTATTTGGCATACATTAATTGCAGTGACATTAGACCTATATTTTCTTTTGTGCAATTGCCTTAATGGTTACCATCAGTGGCCTACGATGTCAGGCAGGAATATCACTTGTAGAAATAGCTATTGTGGAAGATGCTTTGGTTCATCTTGGTTATTCCTGGAGGTCGTTAGAAAAAGCTAAGCCCTGTTAGCATCTGTAATACCAAGGAGAAGGGTGGTAGAAACAGATGTGACCACTTCTATTTCTGTATTGTGGTAGGAGGTGCATATTTGAGGATGTGTCTTGTCAGGATCAATTCTTACTCTTACACTTTAATTCCCCAAACTGCTGCCCTCCAAATATACTGAACTTTGTTCCCACAATTTCCAGGCATGCAGAATGAACTTCCTTTCCCATATCAGTATGGAAATAGCACATGTAAATTGATTACCTAGTCATGGCCTCTACCCAGAGATGCCTGAAAGGAAGCTGTAGTACAAGGAGTAGGATTCAGAAATATCATCAGGGCTAAAATTCCAAAGATTCATTCATTGGAAGATGCTGTGACTGGGGCATAACACCATTATAAGGACCAAGCACATGCATATGTGCATGTGTATAACTAGGAAAACTAGGAAAAGGGGGTCAGTAATACTAAAACTCTATGAAAACCATTCTTTTCTTTTTCCAAAGAAAAATCAAAGCTCTGTGTGTTTTATTTGAAATGCTTGAGCATCGCCCTTTTGCTCTAGATGAAATATTGCGCAAAGTAACCTGCCAGAGGGGCCCCAGCTTTTTTTTTTTTTAAAAATCTGGTGGGTCCAAGAAAAGCCACAAAGGCGTGGAGAGTGGGCAGAGGGAGGGTTAGGGTGAGGAAGAAGGTTTGCTGAGCTCTTTGCTTCAGGTTGTTGCGGCTTGATTAATTCATTTATGATTTTGTTGTAGTAGTTTTGAGGTTTTAAAACATTTTTCATGTTTGTTTTATGATCTGCTCTGAGCAGGGCTCATGTTACAGGTGCAGGTGTAAGGCAAAACAGTCCTGACTCCACTCTTCACTCTGAAACCACAGCTGCACACACGCAAGTGGAAGGAGGAGTAATCTGTGCAACGAACATCAGACTTGATTTCTAAGTCAAAACTCAGGGGCTGGCCATAAGCTTGTTTCTCAGCCTACACTGCCTGTATTTCATAAAGCTCTTGAGTGGAGGAAATGGGAAGACCCTGTAAGCAACCTATGGAGGAGGGGAAGGGATCAAGAAGCAGTAACATGCCTACTTACTTGATGAGAAAGTTAGGCTACACACTGAATAAATAAATACAATTCATGTATGCAAGAAAAGAAACATTGAATAAGGTGACTTAATGCAACAAGGACCTTGACTTTCTAATTTTATTTGATTTGGAGCACAGGTCACTGCCAATGCTGGTGGCCCAATAGATCTACTAAGTGAACTGCTGGTTACGGCCTGTTAGTCAAACAGCCTGATATGTTTAGACTTCTTTGTAGAAACATACTGCTCAGACTGAGGATCAAGGCCAAGGACTGAGAATTTATTAGATGAAACACTATTGAACTCTTACATCAAAGGTACACAATATATACTTCTGATTGCCGCAGTATGCAGTAATCCCATGATTACTGACCATGTAGGCTAGAGCTGAAGAGAACTGAAAGCCCACAATATTTGGAAGGCCATAACTTGCCTACCCCCTCTTAAACCATCCCAAAATTGTGTCTAAACTCCAGTATGCCTTTTTGGCCCCCTGCATTCATGACACTCAAGAGTAATGGCTGAATGACTGTCAGAATTGCTAGGTGCAAGTTCCTTACTACTTTACAACCTCTAGTCAAAGAAAATCTGTGCAATAATATATAATCTTAATCTGCTGTCCCCAAAATACTGTGTGTTCAAAAGATGTAGAATAAAACTTGTTGTTTACTGTACTGGAGGCCCATCTGTATGAACCAAAATTCAGATTAAGCACAAGAACACTGTTTGTTTGTATGTTTCTTAGATTTAAATCTTGCCTTTCCTCTAGTGTACACTGCAATCCATTGTTTTCCAATGCCAATCCTATGGTTTATGTTGGGCTGAAAGAGACTGATTGGCCCAGTGTCACCCAGTAAAGAGCCATGGCTGAGGGTAGACCTGAACCTGGGTCTCCCTAATCTTAATCCTGCTCTTTCACTCCTGTAACTCCTACAGTACATCATGTTGAGGTTTTCCTACTAACGATTAAGACTGCTATTGTACCTAATCATTTAGGCCCGGTGAAGAGGTTGTATTTGATTGTCTCCTTGCACGTGCTTCATGCAAATTGCCTGGGGGGAGGAAACCTGCCCGGACTTGTTTCTTACTTCCTCTTTTTTCTCTCTGCCGATATGTAGCAAGCCAGGTAGCTCTCAATGAGAGTTAAGTCCTTTAAATATGTTTTGCTTTTGTTTTGCTTTCTGTAAATAAATTATTTTTATAGAAATGCTTGGTGTGTGACTTTTCTGATCTCTCCTGGGCTAAAGGCTTTCCCAGCATCTGCCAACAGGTTATGTGCCCAGTGAGCAGCCCAGTAAGCCCAGTAAAACCCAGAGAGAAAAGAGAGATCAGCTCCACACCTCATGCACAATTTAAAGGCAGGTAGCAAAGACCTGTGAAGATTTTCTTTGGAGCCACCTGGAGATTTTCCAGCAACTGCCGGTCTACAGGACAAAGAAGCCAGCTGAGGTGACTTGCAAAAGAAGGAAGAAGCCATGGCTACCTCCCAGCCCTCAGCGATGCCTCTGGAGTGCCTATCAGAGACCAACTATTTGAATTGGGCCCTAAAGATGCAGATGTATCTTCGCAGAGAGAATCTTTGGCTGCCAATTGGTGAGCAAAACCCCCAAAATCCCAGTGCTGAATGGCTGAGACAGGATGAGCGGGCTAGAGCCACCATTATCTTGGGAGTTGAGGACAATCAGCTAGTCCACGTGTGAGGCATGCAGTCTGCAAAGCAACTTTGGGACGCTTTGAGAGACTTATATGTAAAGGCAACAGCAGGGAGTAAAGTTGCTCTGATGAAAAAGCTGTATAGAGCCTACCTTGCAGAAGGAGAAAGCCTTCCTGAGCACCTGCATTTTATTCAGCAGCTGTTTGTTGAGTTGCAGGAGAGAGGAATGGAATTTACATCTCTCACAAAATCATATATCCTCCTGTCCTCACTAAATGCAACGTGGGACACGCTGATTTGTACCCTGGAGGCTATGCCTGAAGCAGACCTCACCCCATCGTATGTTACACAGCGCTTACTCGCTGAATGGGAGAAGAGAGAGGAAAGATCCCCCCCCCATCTCTTCTGGAAAGCTGCAAGACCAGAAAATGAGGGAAAAGAAGGGAAAGGAAGCTGAGGCCACAGCGCTAGCAAGCCAGCGATGCTTCACTTGTGGTTCAGCTGGACATTTGCAAAGAGACTGTGCCTTGAGACCCAAGAGTAGAAAGACAGAGTAGAAGAACACAAGGGCAACACAGAAGAAGGCTCTTCAGACAACCCAGATTGCACAGGTTGCTGAGAAGGGTAATTCTGATGTATGGGTGTTAGATTCTGGGGCCAATTGTCATTTATGTAATTGTAAAAGCTCTTTTGTGTCACTGTCTAAAACTGAAAGACAAAGTGTATCTTTGGCTGATGGGTCTGTGACCACAATTATGGGACAAGGTGACTTGTATTTATCCTGCTTGGGAGAAACTGTAAAAGGTGTGTTGTATGTGCCAGATTTACAATCAAACCTTTTATCTGTGGCACAATTGGCTGCAACAGGGTATGTCATAACATTTAAGAAAAATGGTTGTGAGATACGAAAAAATGGGAAATTGTGTGCTACTGGTATGTTAAAAGACTCCTTGTACATTGTGCAAAATGCAAGGAAGCCAAGCTGCAAGGCTGCAGTTGGCAACACACCATATCATGACCAATGTGTACACCTGATGCACAGGAGATTTGGTCATGCTAATTTCAAGTATATAGCACAAATGCCACAGCTGTGTGCTGACCTAAAGATAAAACCCTGTGATAAATACTTAGACTGTGTAGTTTGCAAAGAATGCAAAACACTAAAAGCTCCTGTGAGTAAGCAGTGACAGAGTTACAACTAGACCTTTGGAAATTGTACACTCTGACATTATTGGTCCTTTTGCTCCAAGTCTTGGACAAGCAAGGTATGCAATGACCATCATTGATGATTTCTCAAGATACACATTTATCTACATCTTAAAACATAAAGATGAGGCATTTGAGAAATTTAAAAGTTTTGTGACATGGGCAAATGGAAAATTCCCTAGGCCTGTATCTGCACTCCAATGTGATAGAGGAGGAGAATACCTTTCTCACAAATTCAGAAGGTTCCTAGTGGAAAAGGGGATAGAACAAATTCTTTCTAACCCTTACACCCCTCAGCAAAATGGTGTTGCTGAAAGAAAGGGCAGAACCTTGCAAAATGCGATGGAATGCATGATTAAAGATTCACAATTATCTTTTAAGTACTGGGGAGAGGCCATATCAACTGCTTGTTATGTACAAAACCGATTGTATAACTCTGTGATTCAGGACACTCCATTCCATTTGTTTTATGGTGTGAAACCAAAGGTAAACCATCTTAGAGTGTTTGGTAGCACTGCATGGGTTCACATTCCAAAACAGCAGAGAAGGAAAGGCCCCACAACAAAGAAAGCTATCTTTGTTGGCTATGAACAAAGCCAGAGGAGTTACAGGTTCATAATGGGAGAGAAATTAATAATTAGCAAAAGTGCTTCTTTTGCTGAACAAAACTGAGGGAGATTAAATTCTAGCTCTCCAGTTGAACTGACCACCACAAGAGAACAGCAAGGACTTGCTGATGGTGATCTTTTGCCTGATGAGGACATTAAACCAGAAAAGCAAACTGAAGATCTGTCTGATGAGACAGATGCTTCTCAGGAAAGTGATAGGAGTCAAAATTTAAGCCCTGTATTACCTTGCAGATCTCAGAGGAGTAATAAAGGCGTTCCTCCATCACGTTTTCAGGCTGAAACAGTAAAGGCTTTTCACATATTCACAGAACCTGAGTCTTTAGAACAAGTGAATACTTTACCACCAGAGATTGCACAAAATTGGCATTCTGCCATGCAACAGGAATTAGCATCCTTGAAAGAAAATAAAACATGGAAACTGGTAAATCTACCTCCCAATGAGCGCTGTCTGGGTTGTATGTGGGTTTTCAAACTAAAAAGGGATGCTGATGGCAAAATCCAAAAAAAATAAAGCAAGGTTGGTTGCAAAAGGGTTCACTCAAAGGAAAGATTTAGACTTTGACAAGACTTTGCACCAGTTACTAAAGGTGAATCAATTAGATTACTGTTAAAAGTTGCTGCACTTAAAGGAATGTCAGTTAACCACTATGACATTCAAACTGCATTTCTCTATGGAGATTTAGATCACAAATTATACATGCAGCAACCCCCTGGCTATGAAAAAGGGGAGAATCTAGTCTGTGAACTGCAGAAGTCAATCTATGGGTTAAAACAAACCGCTAGATCCTGGAACCAAAAAGTAGATGAAAAACTGCAGAGTTTTGGTTTTGAAAAAGGAAAAGCAGATCCCTGTGTATATATGAAGAAGGACAAACAAGGCTGTATGTATCTGTGCATTTATGTTAATGATTTGCTGCTGTTCACACCAACAGAAAAAGGCTTGATTTTGAAGCCTGCATGAAAAGCCATTTCACATTAAAAAGCCTTGGAATTATAACAACTTAGGTTTGGAAAAACACAGGAAGAAGGATGGTAGCTTTCTGTTAAACCAAAGGGGAGATAATGGTAAAGTAATGTGAATGGAAAGACATATAAAGTTGTCAGAGAAGATTGGTTTGCATCTTAATCTGTAGTATAAAAAGGGGAGTGTTGAGGTTTTCCTACTAACATTAAGACTGCTATTGTACCTAATCATTTAGGCCCGATGAAGAGGTTGTATTTGATTGTCTCCTCGCACGTGCTTCATGCAAATTGCCTGGCGGGAGGAAACCTGCCCGGACTTGTTTCTTACTTCCTCTTTTTTCTCTCTGCCGATATGTAGCAAGCCAGGTAGCTCTCAATGAGAGCTAAGTCCTTTAAATATATTTTGCTTTTGTTTTGCTTTTTGTAAATAAATTATTTTTATAGAAATGCTTGGTGTGTGACTTTTCTGATCTCTCCTGGGCTAAAGGCTTTCCCAGCATTCTGCCAACACATCGCACTGTTGTTATAAGTACGGAGAAACATCCATGGCTCTTGCTCCTGGTATGAAATTCAACAGCAACGTGACCTTCAAACCTGCTGAAAGTGTAACTGGAGACTCAGCTGACATTAAGAGGCCTGTGATCTTTTATCTTCACTGCATCTCTTGCCAGGCAGGTTGATGTAACATATTGTCACACACAGACATCATTCCTGCAAGTTCTCAGCAAGAATGTCAAGCATTTCACTGAGCTCTTGAAGTGGATGGGAAAAAGTCAAAGGGGGACTTTGGGGGAACTTTCTGCTAGGCATTCCAAATGCCTGACCAGGCATCCCAGAGCAATCATCATTCTGGAGAATGCTTGCTACATGGTCCTTGTGAAACAGAAAGAGAGAAATACGGCACCATGGATGGCTGTGCTCAGAAGGAATGACGACATGGAATTGCATGCAGTGGGAAGACTGTGTGTGTGTGGGCATTCAGTTTAGTAAATAATCTTAGCAGTTTATAATCTTTCTTTAAATAGTAAAGTGCCTATTAGGCCTAAGTGCTTGGCAATAATTCCACTTTCTTCTTTATTAGTGCCTTCCCATCCTGCAAACTTCCAGATATGTTTTAATCAAGACTTTGAGATGTGGCTTTTGTAAAATGGTAGAAGTTGAAATCTCGCTATACGCCAAGGGTTCACTCTGCATTTCCACTGTCCCTGCATGAAAAGCAGGGCAAGGAATTGGCATCGTTGAGTGGCTGCACAAACTCAGTGCTCTGCCATCCTCCCATGTTGGGAATTGTGGTCTAGCACAAAAGGAGAACCACAGACTGACAAAGGCAGTTTCAAAGGACCAGTGTTTTCCATTTACATGTGCCTATGTATGGGCTATTTCTGCTTCTCTGTCTTTCTCCTTCCCTGTGAGGCACCTTCCACACATCCAGTTTGCATTGGTTGGGATCAACTCCGTGCCCCTGTGTTCTCATAAAGCTGGAGCTCTTCGGCACCTCTTTGGCATCTGAGCCAATTGGCTTCCAGCTCAGCTATGTCACAGGAAGATACTGTGAAGGTATTTTTGTGGTGTTCATGCATGCACTCTGGGGCCAGCTGTTTCCCATTGGTGGGCACTTTTGTCTCATCCTGTCATCTGGTTCTTGGCTCTCTTCCCTCCCTGCTAAGTCAAGGTGCCACGGTGCCCTGCTACTGTTTCATGGAGGTTTTGAAATGGATCAAGCAGATTTTGCCCCCCTTGCTGCAAAAAGGGATTGAGATGATGGCAACAAGGAGTTAGTGCTGGTTGGAAGCTGATTCTTGTGCTCCCTGCTTGCTCAGCTGGAAGGGGGAATGATTGGCACAGAGGGAAAACTGGGTACTGTGAAGATGACAGCCATGGGGAGGCCTGTGGGGTGATGCAAAAATGCTTGGCAATGAGGAATAATACTGTGAGTGGAGACTGAATATGCATCTCTTTATTTAATCCAAATTATATCATCCTGCTGTTCTGAGAGAAAATAACAAATGATAACTGGCAACCTGACCTTGCTTAAGCATGTTCCTGGCTTGGGAAGCAGAATACAGGTGCCTAGTTTTGCCTCTAACCCAACTCTACTTCTTTTTTCCTTCCTTGGTTTTTGCTAAGAGGAATGGGAAGACTTTTGTAGATGGCAAAAGAAAGAGGCTGTGCTGTTAATAAACTGGAGTAGAGTTTTGACAACAAGTTAAGCACTCATAGTCATCACTGAAAAGTTTCCCATGAGAAGTACAGAAATACTGGAATGCTGTAAATAACTTACACAGTTATTTACAGCATTCCAGTATTTACAGCATTCCTGAAGACAAAGGGGAGACAACTGGTTAGCTTTTAACCATCTGTGTGTCACAATCACCACAAGTTTCTGGCCATGTTTTTCAGTGGCTTTTGGCATTCTTTTGGCAGTGTCCTAAGATGAGGCATTAAGTCAAAGGGCAATTTTCTCCTCCTTTTCTCTTTTAGAGAAAGAGCCCTTAAACGGTTATGTTAAACTTGCAAATGGATCCTTGTGATTCTTAATTTTGCCTATTGTCCAAGGTACCACTGATCTATTAATTACACAGAGCATGGTAAAACAGTGCAAGGGACCCATTTCTATTCTAAGATGCAGATTTTTAATACCCCTACCTAATATTTTGAATCTATCAGGGTATCAAGAATGGTGGACGCTTTGGACATGGGAGCTGGCTAAATGCATTATCATACAATATTGGAAGTAAGATCTACATCTGATCTGTAGCAATGAACTGTTGACATGTGTTGGTTGCCAAGTATGGAGTTAGCTGGTTGTTTTTCTTGGAAACAAAAACAAAAGAAATAAGACATTTGAGCATTATGATCCATTTTTAAAAATTGTTTTCCTCCTCCTTTTCTTTTAATTTGACTGTTATCCCAATTCTTAATTTTGAGGTTACTTTGCTGTATATAGTTAATAACCATTCTCTCTCAGCCCAACCTACCTCACAGATGTGTGGTTGTAGAGGAAATAGGAGGAGGGAGTCTTTTGTGGTAGCCCTCAGCTCCAGGATGAAAGCTAGGATATAAATCTGCTGAATGAATGAATGAATGAGTGAGTGAATGAATGAATGAATGCTCTATTTTTCTTCTGTTGGTTTAGTTTCATATATATTTATCGAAGTGAATATTTGTAGCTCAGGGTTGAACTGTGGAGTCCTTGGTGCTCTCTGAGCCTTGTTGTCTTCTTGCAGACATTTCATTGCCAGACTAGGCAACATCTTCAGTGCAAACAGGTACTTACACACACACACACACACACACACTGTATTTTAAAAGGATTGTGCAAATGCTACCATCATGTCTGGCACATACTTCTCTGTTGGTGTAGGGAATATCAAACAGAGAATTTACTACATTCTCTGTGTCAGAACTGTTCTGAGCTCAAAGTAACAGATGCCCTCGGGATGAGCTCAAATCTTAGTGAAGTATCCATGTATTTTTCTCAGCAATAAGGAAGTGGTTTGTGAATGTCTTCTTCTGGGACGTGGTTGGAGATTCCAGTCTAGGATCCAACTTCCTGTTTGGTTTTTCCATCTAAATACTAATCATGTTTGAACCTGTTTAGCTTCTGGGTCCAGACAAAATCCACCTGGTGTTGCTACCACTGAGACTAGAAGCTGCTGGCTTCTGTTGTGCACACCTTTTGATGAAGTTCCCTTCTGCATAGTTTGCATGGTTCTTGAGATAAATCCCCACAGTAGTCTTAGGTTAGATTTTGATAAGTCTAATGAATTGGAAGAAGTATTATCTATCTATCTATCTATCTATTTATTTATTTATTAAATTATGCTACTGCCCATCTCCCCCAAAATACAGTATAAATATTAATATAAGGAACATATTTTATCAGGGGTGGCGCTGTGCTGAATTTCAGGTTTTGAACTGAAGAGACTACTTCCAGCGTGTGGGTATGCAGAAGTATCTCTCTATAGTTTTGCCATATTTCCCCACTATTTATGTTTGCACGATCCTGTGTAGAGCTGTCTGCCTAGCCCAGGACCCTGTTTTATCCACTTTCATTTGGAATATTTTAAGGGAGTATGTTTCCTTCTCTCTTCCCAGTCCCTCCTTTCCTGCTTGTGTACTTGAGTAGTTAAAGTTGAGTGAAAAAAAAGGAGAAGGTCTACTCTTCCCAACTCCCATGTCTATGCATTATTCCAGTCTGTAATCAATAGCAAAATTTCCAGTCTCAATTTTATAAAGTACCTTAAAACCAGCTTTCTAAACCTGGTCTCTCTATAGAAAAAAGCTGAGCTAGACATTTTGTCAGGTTTATGCTTTCTTCCTCCAGTGAGATTTCTTTTTTTGCACATGAGAAAGTACTTAGAAACTCCCCAGTCTGCAGTATTACACCCCACTCAAAATCTAAGAGCAAGTGAAATAAAAACCAAGGATGCATTAAAAAAAAAAGCAACACTGAAGAATTATGTATGTTCTTAAAGGGGGAAAATGGGCATGGGTAGCATCATTTCTGAAATGTGCTGAATGACATTAGATTGCTCTTTATTACCTTTCATGCTCACCTAGCTTTATAACCAGAGGTTATTCTCTCTACAGATTTTGATAAGAATAAAGCAAAGGAATACATGTTGTCCCTTCCCCCCTCTGAGGATACTAATGGAATGCTAACAAATTCCCTGATAGCAAAACCACAATTTATTTTGAATTAAAAATAACAGAGTTGAACTGACCTCCATTTTTCCCAGCTGCTGTTTTCCCATCATAGCAGCCTATAGGCCATGTCCCCCTTGCTGATCTTTATCAACACCTGCATGTGACTTGTCTACATTTCTGAAAAACCCATATTCACACTGCTGAGTGTTATCATTTAGTGATACAGAGAATCATCTAACAGGTAGCTCTTTTAGAGTAGGCTTGAATATAATATTCCCAGCCCAATGTGGTACCCAAAAAATGGTTTCAGATGTGGATAAATACTTCTGTTTGTAGTTTGAACAGTCTACAAAACAAGTTTGATCAAAAGAAGTGTCTGCAGGATAAAGGAAACAGTCAACGCAGAGATGCACAGGGAGGCTGTGGAGATTAGCCCATACTCTGGAAAATCCATATGGCCCTCCTCTACTTTCAAGTTTCCTATTTTAAACTTTTTTAATTTGTGGAGAGCCAAGCAAAAGCAAAAGCAAAAGCAAAAAGAAGCAAGTGCTACCCAATAGTTCACAGAAGATAATACAGTCGAGTGATTTAAGTGTTTGAGACTACCCAGTTCCGCAGTAGCAACAGCATCCGTAGACCACTGCTCCACTTCAGTGCCCAATGTTCTCCCATGCCTTCTTACTAGTACTGAGTCACGTTGTTTTAATGTGACTAATGGTGTTGAGGACTTCATCGATGATGATGGATGAACAACTTCTATTGAGAGTTGGATAGGAAAGGTCATTTTCATTTTCCATAATGATGGAAGCAAAGGTACAACAGTACCCAGCAGCACTGTGACAAATTAAAATGGTAGGCCCATTCTGTTGAGTAATGACATCTGCACTGCTGTTGCCGTTGCTGTCATTAACCCTGTTCTATGAACCACAGTTGTAGCAATCTGAATTCATTTAGCTGCCATTTTCATTTCCCACAATGCTCTGGAGTGACTTGTATTGTGGCTCTACTGGTCGCATATACATGAAAATCTACATTTTCATCAGAACTAGCTAATGCAGCATTTTCCTTCCCAATATTCAAGTCATCCCATAGTTCTTAATGGTCACATCTAACAAATCCCAAATTGTATTGCAAGAGAGATTGATCTTGGGATGGTTTCTGCATCTCTACTTTGAAGGGTTCTCTGCCAACCAGGTCAAAATGAGCTGTTGCCAAATGATGCACCACACCAGTCAGTTTCCCACTGCTTCTTGTCCTAACAGCTATTCCTGTCTCCTTATGGCATTAGTTCAGTGTAGAGCTTAAATCTTGAATGGGAAGACCAAGGCTTTTCTCCAGATTTTCCAAAAAAGGCTCTACATCTTTTAGCGCAGTCAAGCATTTCAAGCTAGACAGCAAGCTGAATGCCGATGGAAAGTCAGTGGAGGGCATATAGTTTTACTAGCTGTACGAAACAATCAGTCTGGGAGGGTTTCCTTTTTCATAGACTTTGCCTTCAACAGTTTGTATTGTTCAAGATGCCAAGACTGGCAAAAGCTTGCATCAAGTATTGTATGCAGACCAAATAGCCTCCACCTGGCCACTCAGTGCTGAAACAACTAGTGTGCATGCCCCTCCCTTCCCTTCTTGCTTGTCCCCCTCCAACCCATCTTTGTGGGCAGGAGAAGACCTTTAGAAAAGGAAGCCAAGCTAGACCTTCCCTCCTTCCTCCCTCTTCCATCTTCCCAGCTCTTTTCCTTCCCCATCCCATCCCATCCCATCCCATCCCATCCTATCCCATCATCCAAAGCCAGGGCAAAGAAAACAGAAAACAGTCAGCTGGAGGTGCACAGCAAAGAAAGAGAAAGGGATGGCTGCAGGGGACACCTACAGAGAGGGATCAAAAAATCAAGATGGCAGTTGCAATTGTACGAACAAAACTTTACCCTTTTTAAATGTGTGTCTGTAAAGAGGGGCAGTGTCAGCAATCTTGACTTTTTGACACCAACCTGCAGACAACCCTGGATGGCTGGCAGGCAAGAAGGTGAGTAGGTGCTGACCTTGCTCCATCAAAGGAGCAGGGGAAGAGTGAAGCAGATGCTTCTGCTGAGGCTGCATGATCCTTCCCCTTCTCCCTCTCTGCCTTAAGACACTGAAGTAGCAGCCGCCGCCACTGCCACCACCGCTTGTACAGGAGACAACCAAAAAAAAAGGGGGGGGGAGGGTATAGCTATCTCAGCTAAAGTGTGCACTGTGAATGTCCCTCTGTTCTTGGTTGATAGCAAACCACCATCCTGCATAGATGCCACTTCCTAATCCTGGGCATTTGAAGGTTTTTAAATGGTGTTTTCAAGGTCTAAAAGTAGGAGATATCTGGGAGGAGTGGGGAACAGACATAGGATATGTTGAATTGATGGGTTTTTTTATTGGTCAACTTTTGGGCCAAAATGGAGAAATAAATCAAACCTAAATGATGTTGGAGACGAAGTAAATTGGCTGATCTCCCCCCATTTCCAGCTACCACCCGTAGTGGGCAGTATTTGTTGCGTGTCCAGATTATCCATCCCCGCTAGTTGCCTCTTTTTATCCCTATCCCTCCACTGAGATTGATGGGTGAGAAAATGCTTACACCAGATGTTATGGGATCTGTGATGGAGCTCTTCTCTGCAGGGGAAGGAGCTCATAAGCTGTATCTCAACCGACCCTTGCTAACCAGAGAATCCAGGGCTATAATTCCTGTATAAAAAGTGTCTTGCCAAATCCCTAATATGCTTTATTTGGAAATAGACCGGAGGGTCTCTTGTTGGGGGAGAGGAATGAGATGGGGACAGCAAAACTGGATCATAAGAATACTATCCCTATGCATTTCTGTTGAGGAGTAAACCACTGATTCTCATAGGTCTTACTCCAAAGAAAATGTTGTTAATAAAACCAGTAAAACAATATTGGTGGAAGGCACTCCACAAAAGTATTTGTCTCTGGAATTACCATGTAATTCAAAATAAACTAAAAATGTTTGAATCACTCTTTCATGTTGGTTAAAGCATAGTCTTCTCATTGAAGGTCATATTAATTTGGCATCAGATGAAAGTTAACTCTAGGCTGGAATGGGGATTTGCTAGGAAGAGAACTTTTTTCTTTCTGACCAAATCAGCTAGGGAATCAAAGGATCATCTATAAAAAGAAATCTCCCATACTTCCTTGGCAAGGAGTTCTGTAACTGCAGAACAAATGTTGTGGGCCATAAATGTGGCTGATAGGAGTTATGCTCTAAAACCCCTGGAAAGCAATGTGTTGCTTAGTTGGCACTATCAGCTTGTCAGCCTCTTGGGAGACTGTCCCAAACCAAAAATGCTCTCTGGCATGGGGGTCAGGAGGTGAGGTGAGCCTGTGAGGTAATGTTAGTTATTACAGTCCTTGGCTGCCATTTTTTCTCTTTCTTCTCATTTTTTTATTTTGTGTTATTAAATTGATGATTTTTGTGTTCCCCACTCAAAGTCTATTGATTATGCAAGATGGAGGGGGCTGTGTAAATTGAATTAAATAAAAATAAAAGGGAATAAATTAAATAAAAGGCAGCCAAATCCTCCTGTAGTTCTCTTCAGCAAGATTTGTAGAGATGAAGGGGATAGGGTTCCAAGAATTCCAGCAACTGAACAATTTCAGTTTTAGGGTAGAGACTTTCTGAGTTTCTTTCTCAGTAGCCTTCCTGTGATCTGCCAGAGGGGTGGATCTTTTTACCAATAACAGAGAAGTTTGCAGCTGGCTGTTTACATAATGTCTTCTGAGTCTTTTTCAGTCTGTGGACCAACTATTACACAGTTCTGTCATGTATCCTGTACTGTGGAACTCCTGGACAGAAAATCAGTAGTGAGTGTAACTGAATTGTGGATGTTTGTATTCTGATCAATAAATCAACAACAAAATAAGGAAAGTTCTGAGCAGATGGTAGCCCTCACTCTTTGAATTCTGCTTTCTCTGCAGGACTTGGTTTGGACTGGATGCACAGCTGTCATTCTAAATTAATCTCATCTTTCAGTCTTTGGGACACGACTAACAGTCTTTAACTGTGAGTACAATTTAAGGGTAACCTTTTAAAATCCTTGCTATTTTGTTCTGGTACTTGGTTTTTGACATACACCCTACATTTTCTTATACTAGAAGCTACAACAAATAATTTCATAGTATTTTCACTGTAAGAAAATCTACCCCTTCTGAGCAATGACTACTCTGCTTAGAAAGAAGACAATTAAAAATTCTGCCCTGATGAACCCCACTTTTCTTTTCTCCTCAGAGAAATAGTGATTATGAATTCCATCAACACAGTCGCTGGGAGTAGTGGGCATTGTAGTTCAATGTGTATGGGGCTGCCAGGCTGGTCAAGACAGGTTTGATAAATCCCAAAGCTTCACTGGATTTGAAAAATGAAAAGTGTAGTCCATTTTGGGGGAATAATTATACTCAAGCTTGGATTTAGAGCATAGCATTATACCTGATTCTTGACAAAAGAGAGAGACCAACCTTTTATCTTTGCCTTGTGTCCAATAAGCGTTCTCCTCAGGCAAATATTCTTGGGGGGCGTTCTTTTTTATCAACTTCAATTCTTAGAAATCTTCATTCCAAACTTATTTGCTTGTCAGATAGCTTCAAAACGTTAGTGTTATCACCAAAGAGAATAGTGGAAAGGTATTTTTTACACTGCAAATTATGTACTCTTAAGATTCCCATATTTTTAGTGTGTGTGTGTGAGTGAGAGAGAGAGAGAAGAGAGAGAGAACCTTCTCAAATGGTTAAATATGCCTTAAAAAAGGAGAGAAATGCCCCTTTGGGCTTTTTAAAATCTGTTTTCCACAAGGAGTAAAATCTATCGTGGATCATCTACCGTAAAGCTTAGCTTTGGAAGCTTGATTCAAAGTGAGACTGACTCTTAAAGCCAGCACAAGTAAAACAAACAGTGCCTTTGCAATATCAGCTGCTCCCTTAGGCTAAAACCCCAAAACTTGAGTAGCATCTTTTGTTGACGATGGCACTGCATTTTCTGAAACATCTCAGCCTTGGGCAAAAACTGCAGTCCTCTTTAGAAGCATGAAATCTACACAATTTGATGCATCATTTGAGGCTTTGGAGTGTCAGACGTGTCTAGAGATGCTGGATAATACAATGGTTTTGGAAAAGAGTCCCAACTGGAGTTGTGTGAAGTTTGCCCCCTTATTTTTCATGATGGCTTCTGACAACCTGCATGCTATCATGCACTCAGGACACAGATCTACAATATATAATTTTTATTTGGGAGTATTTCATCTGCAGCCAGTGAAATCATTATGTTTAGTCATGCACTGAATTTCTGAATGGCTTGTGTGGTAATACTAGCAGGATAGAACCCCCAGACCAAAGTCAGGGATCCCCAATGACTCAGCAACAGCAAGTGATAGGTGTAGCCACAAATACGCCTGGAATCAGCACCAGTTGGTGCCAGTCTTTGCAGACTGTAGCATTCTTTATTCCTCATTTTTAAAAAAAATAATGGCCAAGCTAAACGCATTTCAAGTCCATTCTTCATCAACGCCCTTTTTTTAAAAAAAAAAGCCAAAAAGCTACCTTGCATTTTTCATGAGCTCACTTGTAAAATGTTAAATTGGAAGTGCTTGTGGGACTCTTTGTTCCCTTTTTCCCCATCAAAAAGTTTTTGCCCATCAGTGAGTTTCATGCATTGATTGATTATGTCCACTTGTTTTGGCTTCTTGCACTTTCCCCCCCCACCAAATGGATTAGGGTTATTGATCAGTGGTTGACAGTTCCCTCTGTCCCCATGCAGCAGTCACCACAAAGATACCACACCCACTGATGATGTCTGCAGTGGGCAAAAACTTTTTCGACATGAGACTGGGCAAAAAAGAAATAAGAACTGCTTGTTGATTTTCTTTATTAGCCCCAGCTAATAAATCTTCATCATCATAATCATCTCTACAATTCTTTTAAAGTTATTTTTATTATTCTCACCATTTCAGATTTAATCCTTTTATCTACTGTCTGTTGTCTGTCTAGAGTAGTCCTTATGTAACCATCATGACCTTTCTGTATTTTGGAAAAAGAAAAAGGAATAAACATTTTTTTAAAAAATGACAATACAGATTATCCTGATAAAGACACACATTGCCTTTAAAATGCACTCGGCCAAATCAATTATATTTCCAGTGTATCTTGAACACATTTTTAAAAAAGTCTAAACCAGTTCTGACAGTTCTGCTATAATTTCCTATACAAGGAGGAAAGGAGGTCACTGGGGGTTCACTTTCAAGTATTTCTTGATTTATTTTATTTAAATCTTTATAGGCCATCTTTAGGATTAAAATTCTTCCAAGACAGCTTCCAATAGTCAGCATAAAATACAAATAAACTTCAAGTAAAGCAACCATGAATAAGAGCCAATAATAATAATAATAAACCATCTGGCTCAGGGCAGGATTTACAAATAGGAGGGGGGCAGAAATTCTCTACTGCTCCGACTCCACATATTGCCAGAAACTGGTTAGTCTCCTAGTGCTGAGACCAGAAGTAGCCACCTCTGGAAAAGAGATTCCTGGGGAGGAAAGAAGTTTCTATCGGGGAGGGGGTGATTATTCAAAGAGGTAGCATTAATTGCCTTCCTACCCACTTCCTATGCTATGCTTCAAATTGACTGCCCCCACTTCATGGGAAATCAGTTCAGCCCTTATTCAGATACATAGGTCACACTACTGTAACAGTGGCCCCAAACATCTGTTTCTGAAATTATATGAGAGGTTTATTTAAATGAGTTTGGCCAAAATGGCTCATGAACATCTTGTTTCCATAAGTGCCTTTTGTGGGGAGGGGGAAGGTAATAAAGGGGTGTACGTGTGATATGTGCGTAATATGCAAGACCCAGTTTGGTGTAGTGAGAGTCAGTTTGGTGTAGTGGTTAAGGCACCAGGCTAGAGACTGGGAGACCGTAGTCCTGCCTTAGGCACAAAGCCAGCTGGGTGATCTTGGGCCAGTCCCTCTCTCTCAGCCCTATGAACCAGACATTGGCAAATCACTTCTGAAAAACCTTGCCAAGAAAACTGCAGGGACTAGTCCACGCAGTCACCAGGAGTCAAAAACTGACTCAAAGGGGCGCACACATAAACACACATGTGTGATAATGGGCAAAGAACCACGCTGAGCCAGATTTCCAACTCTAGTTCTTTATTGCTCTTGCCATAAAACAGAATCTTGCCAGACTAAAGGTACTCTAACTGACCTATGGGTAAATATTCAGCAATGGCTCTAAGGCGTATACCTTGAACCTCTTAACTTTTCCACCAGCAGAACCTGGACTGTGCAATCTTTTGTCTCTCTGGAATGTGCCCCTCCCTTTTAGGAAGGAGCACCAGCTCTGAAATCCACAACCACAACAAAGGTCCACATGTAACATGCAAAGCATACAAACTGGGTGCAAACCCACATTTTGAATGGAATTTTGCAATGGGTTATAAACTCTCCAAGCCTACTGCTTCCTGCCGGGAGCAGAAATTCAACAACGGAATGCAAATCTCTTAAGTGGTTAGACTTTTTCTACTTCATTCACTGGGGTACATTGTCCAGTATCAGTGGCAGGAATTCTATCCATTTACTGTATAATGCCCAATTGTGGATACACTGATATCTAAAATTATATTTATTCAAAAGTATAAATATATAGAACACAATAATTTCATTTAGGGGACACTTAACATGGTGGGAAAATCAGTGAACATTTATTCAAAAATATGTAAAATTAAATAAAAAATTAGAGTTAGATAACATTCAACATGCCTGGAAAACCATGCAAAATCATTGAACTGAAACCAAGGAAGTCCAATAGAAGAAATGGAACTCAAAGGTAAATTATCTTATTAAGGATGCAAGGATAGAATAGCTAGAGTAAATTCATATATCCATGTGCAATAGCTTTTCCAACGTTGAGCCCTCCAGATATACAGCAGCTACAAATCTCAGAATTCTCCAGCATCAGGAGACACCAGGATGGGAAAGAAATAAAATCTATCACTGTCATCACTATCATAAAATGTGTCATCAGCATCAATCAAATATGTGTATGATGAAAATGTATAATGAAGATGCCCATCCCCTTTCCATGCCAAACATTTGATGTATCTCTACATCCTAGACACATGTACTTTATGTATACCCATGACACAAGTAGGGAGTGGCAAAAATTGTCATAACCACAAGTAGTTTTCCTCTCAACAATACAACCAGTGTCTCAAGGGGGACTTTCAGAACTACAAGAATGGAAGGAAATGATTAACTTCCTTCTCCATCGCTCTCCTGATCCCCTTACAGATCAGCGCCCCTTCCCCAGCAGAAGCCATCAGCGTTCTAAGAACCTGTGTGTTCAGTTCAAAAAGACACTCACGTCATGGGAAGTTTGGCTTCAGATGTGAAGCCTTTGTCAGCTTTAATGCTTTAAATTCTTGGCAGAACCTGACTATTCTTGTAGTCTTGCATTAGGCATCAGCATGGTTGAGTGCAGAGAAGGCCTGCCAAGCCTGCTGCTATTGAGCCTACTGCAGTGTGCAACCACCTTCACCATTTGCTACAGCAGCCACTCACTTCACCTCTCCTTTGACAAATTTCTCCAGGCAGCAGCAGCAGCAGCAGCAGCAGCTCCAAATGAGCCTGAGCTAGATCAGCACTTAGTACTACTCTTTGCCAGCCACCTCCCAGGTTAGATTACCCAAATGACTTGAGGATTGCATTTGAATAATCGAACACCATGATTGGGCAATATGGAGGCTAGCTGAATGCCAGCTCAGCTTCCACTCAGTATAATTGATACTACCTGTCCAAAACCATCTCTGATCCATCTGTGGATGGGTGAGAAAGTAGTGGTAGCACTAGTAAGAGAAGTAGAATCATTGAATCATAGGTTGGAAGGGACCTTGGAAGTCTTCTAGTCCAATCCCCTGCCCAAGGCAGGAGTCCTCATACTATCTTGGACAAATGATTGTCCAGTCTTTTCTTGAAAATCTCCAGCGATAGATCACCGACAACTCTGGGAGGCAAGCTGTTCCACTGTTTGATAGTTCTCACTGTCAGGAAATTCCTCCTTGTTTCCCGGTTGGAAATCCCTCTGATGAGCTTCCACCCATTGCTTCTTGTCCTACCCTCAGGTGCCATGGAGAATAAATCGACACCCTCTTCCCTGTGGCAGCCCTTCAAGTATTGGAGGACTGCTATCATGTCTCTCCTCAGTCTTCTCTTTGTTAAGCTAAACGTACCGAGTTCCTTTAGCCGTTCTTCATAGGATTTAGCCTCCAGACCCCTTATTCCCTTTGTGGCTCTTCTCTGCACTCTGTCTAGGGCCTCAGCATCTTATATAGAGGTATAAGTATGGAGGCTTCTCCCAGGTTTGACAGAGGCGAGCCATGCCAAAGGTCCACTGGACTTTGACACAACAACCTTAATTTCTGCTAGGCTGGGTTCACCCTAAACCTGAAATCTGGGTTAACAAAGCTTAATTGCTGTTTGGCCATGACGTGATGGCTTAATGTGATGGCCTAGTTCATAAAACATTAGGACAATGCCAGGGCTTCCACAACACATGGAATTACAACCTACCCATCTCCCTTTCAGTCTATCTGTTAGGTTTGTAAACCCAACCCCATATTCGTTTTCAGTTAGAAACTGAAAGGATTCACAAAAAGGGATTACTGTATTATGCTACACCCGCAGATCACCTAAGGGCCTCTAGCTCCATATCTGCAACTCAGAATCACTGATTTTGGGATTGTGTGATTTTTCCCATTTTACTTCTAACAAAGGTACATAGCAGGTGTGTAAAAGGCCTGCACGGATTAACACCTCTATTAAACTGTAACTTCTCTCCAAATCTGTAACTGTCACTGTAACTTCTCTCCCAAAAAGATCTGAAATAGTCCCTCTTCTCCTAGCATCCTAGAGTCACTGCACATGCTCCCTGCATCCTCCAGGGATTGAAAACAGCAGGATCCCCAGCAGTAAAGATGAAATGAGGCCCCTACGTGCAAAAAAAAAAAAGAAAGAAAGAAAGAAAAGAAAAAAGAGAGAGAGAGAGAGAGCTACATCTGCTGGGAGGAAAGAGGAAAAGTGAAGTTCAGTGCAATGCAGAGATTATGGGAATCCACAATCTTTGTGTCTCAGAGCAACCTGGTTTTGACCGTCCTCTAGCCACTAGTCCACAATACCTTTTATCTAGGGTTCATCTGGGTTTTGTAAAGAGCACATTCCTGCAAGAAACAAAAGCCATAAAGAGGCTGCTTCAAAGCAAATGGCGTGGCTGTGGAGATAAAGAACACATTTTTTTCCCCTGACAAACTTAGCTTTCCCATGATAGGCCTGCAATCAGCAGTTTGGTTCACAAGCGATAAGCGTAAACAAAAAAATGAGTAGAGTTCAGTCCACTGATGGCTTAAAGCTTTGTGTGAGGGAAGTGAAATCCCTGGGTACTGAAATTCTCCATGTTCATGGAGCATACTGGGACGGTGTGTTTGGAATAGTATGTTAATGTGTGTATTTTCTGTTGACTAATAAAGAAAAATTCAATAGTAGTGTTCTGTTCATTAGCGGTTTAGTTCAGTTGGGTTCAGTATTTTAAGAAGGCCTGATTTTAGTTATCGAGATCTGGAATCTTCTAAATTAAGCAAAAAAAGAAAAAGGGAAAAAAGAAAGAAAGAATCACAGAGCATACTAGGATGGTGTGTTTGGGGGAAAAAATCCTCCTAGATTCTTTTAACCTTTGTATCTGTCTTACACTGCAGACACATTTTTAAAGATTTCTTTGTGAAAACTGCTTTTCCTCTGCCTTTCTCCATCACCTCCCCCTCTGCTGGGTCAACAGTGCGATTTTACACAAGCTGACTTACATCTGAGATTCATCATGTATCCGCAGGCCAGAGAAGACCATCATGGAGGCCTAATGAAACTTGACAGTTAGTCAGGCTGGAGATTCCCTTTATAGATGGGGTTTGTGTACAAAATTAAGGCAAAGCAAAATACCTGTGTATGTTTGTTCATTTGTAAGAAATGCAAGATGTTCTGTTTCATGACAGTAAAAAGCAAGTGGGTTAAAAAGGAATTGACCCCTCCTGGTGGCCAGGTTTTGGACAGTTTTATCCCGATCACTCAACTGGTGGGATCCAGGAGTGGAAGGACTGTTTGCTTCTTCCATTTAGAGCAGGGAAAAACTGCAGCTTATGCATTAGCAATTGTGCACGTTAGGGCAGGACCAGGGTTATGGGCAACAAGACCCTACTTGAGGGTTTTATTCTCTAGGAGGTCTAAGGTTGCCCAATTGAAAGAACATTTGTACATCTTTCACTCTCATGAAATACTGTAATACAGGTAGTCCTCGACTTATGACCATTTGTTTAGTGACTGTTAAAAGTTACAACGGTGCTGAAAAAAGTGACTTGCGACTGGTCCTTGCAGCGTCCCTGTGGCTATGTGATCAAAATTCAGGTGCTTGGAAACCGGCGTGTGTTTATGTTGGTTGCAGCGTCCCAGGGTCACATGATCGCCATTTGTGACCTTCCCAGCTGGCTTCTGAGAAGCAAAATTAATGGGGGAAGCCAGATTCACTTAACAAACATGTGATTTGCTTAATGACTGTGGCAAAAAGGTCATAAAATCAGGCATGAGTCACAGAATGACTGCCTCGCTTAGCAACGGAAGTTCCAGTCCCAATTGTGGTTGTAAGTTGAGGACTGTAAAAGACAGGTGTTACAGTTTCCTGTGGCATAGCACTATGTCTTGATCTGTAGGCGTCCATCCTAGATCTATCTTGTTGGGTCCTTTTGGAAAATGAATGCTGCTGGACATCAGCCTTTGGCCTGATGCAGCATAGTTCTTCCATGTATCTTCAGCTGACAAGGAGCTTTCCTCTACCCTTCTTTTGGACTGCAATTTTGTTTGATCTTGGATTCTTATTTTTTCCTCTTAGAGAAACCTCCACCTTCTCTGTAAGCTGTGGTCCGAAGTGGAACAATCCGGGGACAACTAATCTGTTGTTTATGTGAGATTGACCTTGGTTCCCTTATAAGACCATGTGTTCAATCAACACTCTCCATTTCTCTTACTATAAAAGAATTACGGCAAGTTAGTGGTGTGGTTTGCCCATATTCTTGAGTTCTCTTAGAGCAGCGTTTAGCATTTCAAGGATTCCAGAAAGTTATTTTTGCATCATTACCATTCTTGAAGCAATGGAAATAAATTCCATGACCAGCAGTAGGGAGGCCTGTGGTATGGAAAAAATCAAGAGATGCCAGGGGAATTTCTCTCGCATCATCCTTCCCTCTTTTCCTACTTCTGTGGGACTAGAAAATAATTCTCTGGCTATATGAAAAGGAAGAGGGAATTTCTGTTCAGAAGTATTCTGTTTTAACAGAGTTCTCAAATCTGCCAGCTGGCTCAGCATTAAACTACTGTTCAACCCACACATGGATACCTTTTGCAACTAGAGTAGATACTAAATGAGAGAAATTTAACATATGAATATATTGGCAAGCTTAAACATATCCTTAATAGTGACCCTCAAAGTACTTAGTCATTTCCACCATAATTTTTGTCGGCTCTAACATTTTGTAACATGTGAAACAGGAACCATGTGTCCTCAGAACAGTAACATGAAAAGTATCCATCTTTGAATATATGGGAGTGTCCTGTTCTAACTGGCAGCTGAGGATAGCTTTCAATTTGTTTTTGTTTTTTTAAGAAAAAATGCGTATGTTAGGGAATGATGTACACCAGTGTTTCTCAACCTTGGCAACTGGAAGATGTGTGGACTTCAACTTCCAGAATTCCTGAGTCAGCCATGTTGGCTGGGGAATTCTGGGAGCTGAAGTCCACACATCTTCCAGTTGCCAAGGTTGAGAAACACTGGTGTACACAATACTTACATTATGGAAAAACTAATGCACAGTGTGTATTGCAGAGGCATGCATACAACTCAAATGTGCCAATTTTTTATAGTTAAAGAAATGCGCAGAAAGTGGGGCAATATGAATTATGCAGAACTGATTAGGACCATAAATAGACTAACATCGTAAATGTTCTTAGGGTGATTCAGATAACCCAAGCTGGCCATTAAATTCTTTCCAAAGGAAGAGGCATTACAACTTCCTGCTCAGAATGAGGGTTTGCTTCAGCAATGAAAGACTTGTCTAATTTTGACTTTTCTCCAACTCTCTTTTATTTGTTAATTGAATTTTATTCTGCATTTCTGCCAAAAAAAGTGCTCAGGGTAGATAAAATAGTAAATTAAAAATACTAACAGGATTATAATTAAAATAAAAGAAAGAAATTCATTAACAACACATTTTAAAATAGATTAATAAAAATGGAATAAACAGTACACACCAGTTAAAAGCTCACAGCTGAATATCAAAAACTTGGCTGAATGAAATGTCTTTTGTTTTCCATCAGAAGAGCAGTAGGAAGGAAGGGAGATTGGCCTTTCATGGTTGGGATTCTACAACTTCAACAAAATCAATACAGATAAACATTTTGCAGGAACATAAATTTTCAAATATCTTAGCTCTACGCTATATAAAGTTATATTGGTCCTATTCAGCACTTGGAATTTTGCCTGGAATGCTACTGGTAGTTAGTGAAATTCTGCCTTATAATGGATGGGACACACACTCGTTCATACCATTCTTAGTCAGTTGTTCAGCTGCAGAATTCTGGACACTTTTCAAACAGTCTAACTAAGATGGTTTTCAAAAATTGACCTCTGTAGAGTATGATATAGTTGAACAAATGGGACATCAAGTCACACTCCAAGAAGGATTTTTCTTGGAATGAATGCAATTGGCACATGAACCTTAGATGTGCAAAGGTATTTCTGATCACTGTTGACCAGTGAACCCAGTCCAGGAATACTCACAAACTACAGATCTACGTCTTCAAGGGGAGTGCAACTACATTCAGTACAGGTTGAGTCCCTTATCCTGGACCTGCCTCTTGATTTTTCTAATATTCAGACTGCTTTCTCTTCTTTTGCCCATTTACTTCATCAGACATGGCCCAACACATGCATTTCACCCAGTCAGCCAGTAACCCAGTCAGATCTTATCCATGAGAGCGCACCTATTTTTATTTTCAGGAATTACCTACGGTAATATCCTATAAACCCTTGAACCAGGAGAATACTAGCGAGGCTTCATGACATCGTGAGTCCCTTCCACATGGATCAAGCATGCCTTGGCCACTGCAGCCAATCAGTGCTTGGGAGGTGATGCCAGGTGTTGTCAATGAATTTTCTTATAGAGATCAAGATCAAGTCAAAGAGAGGCAACTTGGCATTTTCCAGATGCTTTGGACCACCTCCCCAAATCTCTTACCACAAACTATCCTAATTGAGGGGTTGAAATCCAAACTACTTGGAGGATAGCATGTTGTTATTATCTTAATCAAAATACCAAAAAGGATGTTCTTAGTGCCACTTTCTGAAATGATCCCACAAAGATCTGAACCATCATAAAACTGAGCTTCCAGTTCCTATCCCAGTCAAACAATGATATTTACAGCGACTGCCTGATGCTGGAGCCGCTCCCCCTCCCCAAATTAGTGGGGAGTGGAAGTGGAAGTCATATGCATTTTGGCAAATAAATTCTGCCAAGGGAAGAAAAACAGTTTCTATGCCATGCAATGTACTTCTGTGGACATACAATGTAGTACAGCCAGGATTATATATATTCCCAACCCTCCCTATGTCCACTTCCTTATCTTCTGGTCCTTTGGTGTCAGTCTACATGGAGGTGGTAACTATGCTTGCTCAGTAATTTACTTTCCCCAAATCTAGCTATTTTCCCAAACCTAGTTCTTATGTTTCTGCATATTAAGCAGGTCCATTGTTTAAAGTCCATAGCTTCATAGTTAACCCTCTATTGCCTCTCTGAAGGATCCAAAAAAGATTACATCCTACATATGCAGCATGAATAATCATTGGAAGTATTCTCTGGACAACAATGTACTTCTGAGGTATTTTAGAGTTCTCTGCTGGGCTTAATTCCACGTCAAAGAAAAGCATGTGAATGAATTTCAAAGTTTGATGTTTAGAACGTCGAAAGCTCTCTTTGGTTGCTTGTTGTGTTGTTTATTCATTTAGTCGCTTCTGACTCTTCGTGACATCAGGGACCAGCCCATGCCAGAGCTTTCTGTCGGTCGTCAAGACCCCCAGCTCCCCCAGGGACGAGTCCGTCACCTCTAGAATATCATCTATCCACCTTACCCTTGGTCGGCCCCTCTTCCTTTTGCCCTCTGCATCTTCTCCAGGGTGCCCTGTCTTCTCATTATGTGGCCAAAGTATTTCAGTTTTGCCTTTAATATCATTCCCTCAAGTGAGCAGTCTGGCTTTATTTCCTGGAGGATGGACTGGTTTGATCTTCTGGCAGTCCAAGGCACTCTCAGAATTTTCCTCCAACACCACAGTTCCAAAGCATCTATCTTCCTTCTCTCAGCCTTCCTTATGGTCCAGCTCTCGCAGCCATATGTTACTACAGGAAACACCATTGCTTTAACTATGCGGACCTTTGTTGTCAGTGTGATGTCTCTGCTCTTAACTGTTTTATCGAGATTTGTCATTGCTCTTCTCCCAAGGATTAAGCGTCTTCTGATTTCCTGACTGCAGTCAGCATCTGCAGTAATCTTCGCACCTAGGAATACAAAGTCTTTCACTGCTTCTACATTTTCTCCCTCTATTTGCCAGTTATCAATCAAGCTGGTTGCCATAATCTTGGTTTTTTTGAGGTTTAGCTGCAAGCCAACTTTTGCACTTTCTTCTTTCACCTTCATCATAAGGTTCCTCAGTTCCTCTTCACTTTCAGCCATCAAAGTGGTATCATCTGCATATCTGAGATTGTTCATGTTTCTTCCAGCGATTTTAACTCCAGCCTTGGATTCCTCAACCCCAGCACGTCGCATGATGTGTTCTGTGTACAAGTTGAATAGGTAGGGTGAGAGTATACAACCCTGCCGTACTCCTTTCCCAATCTTAAACCAGTCCATTGTTCCGTGGTCTGTTCTTACTGTTGCTACTTGGTCGTTATACAGATTCTTCAGGAGGCAGACAAGATGACTTGGTATCTCCATACCACTAAGAACTTGCCACAATTTGTTATGGTCCACACAGTCAAAGGCTTTAGAATAGTCAATAAAACAGAAAGAGATGTTTTTCTGAAACTCCCTGGCTTTCTCCATTATCCAGCAGATATTGGCAATTTGGTTCCTAGTTCCCCTGCCTTTTCTAAACCCAGCTTGTATATCTGGCAATTCTTGCTCCATGAATTGCTGAAATCTACCTTGCAGGATCTTGAGCATTACCTTACTGGCATGTGAAATGAGTGCCACTGTTCGATAGTTTGAACATTCTTTAGTGTTCCCCTTTTTTGGTATGGGGATATAAGTTGATTTTTTCCAATCTGATGGCCATTCTTGTGTTTTCCAAATTTGCTGGCATATAGCATGCATTACCTTGACAGCATCATCTTGCAAGATTTTGAACAGTTCAGCTGGGATGCCGTCGTCTCCTGCTGCCTTGTTATTAGCAATGCTTCTTAAGGCCCATTCAACCTCACTCTTCACGATGTCTGGCTCTAGCTCACTGACCACACCATCAAAGCTATCCCCGATATTGTTATCCTTCCTATACAGGTCTTCTGTATATTCTTGCCACCTTTTCTTGATCTCTTCTTCTTCTGTTAGTTCCTTGCCATCTTTGTTTTTGATCATACCCATTTTTGCCTGGATTTTGGTTGCTTAAATCATTCTATAGAAGGCCAGTTGGAGCTGGTGTCCTATCTTAGAGTGAAGAACCACACTGAGACAGTATCTTGGTCTCTAGTATTTACTGAACTACTCTAGTAGACAGAAAATCCTGTCAAACTGAAAGACCGTGGGAAACCCACATAGATAAACCCAAAACTCAAGGTGGGTCTGCTCTGAGTTTCTTTGAAGGAAAGTTCAAAGCCTCTAAACTACACATGCATTTTTCCCCCTGGATAGGGGCCCTCTCCTGGTCACCATAAGTATTCATGACAGCTGGCTAGGTTGAATCACCTCTTGTCGTCGTCGATGGCAATCACTTGTAGCCGAGTAAGATTGTCTTCCAGGATTAAAATCTTAACGGTGGATCCATAGGTGGCTGAATTGTAAAGGCCAATTCTGGATCCACACAACCTCCCACAATGAGGGCATAGGTTTCCAGATGGAAGATGGTCACAATGAGGATTTGCTTGATGTGCCTTCCTCTTAGCTTGCTTCTCCCTTTTGCCCTGGACTCATGCTTCTTCAAAGTCCATAGCACCTGTAATAAGGGCTGACCTCCAATTTGAATGCTCATGAGTTAGGACTTCCCAGTTCTCAGTACTGATATTAAAATTTTTAAAGTTAGTTTGAGAACGTCTTTGAATCTCTTTTGCTGTCCAACAATATTCCGTTTTCCATTCTTAAGTTGGGAGTAAAGTAGCTGCTTTGGAAGACAATGATCAGGCATTCGAACAACATAGCCAGTCCAGCGAAGTTGATGTTGGATGATCATTGTTTCAACGCAGGTGGTCTTTGCTTCTTCCAATATGCTAACATTAGTCTGCCTATCTTCCCAAGTAATTTGCAGATTTTTTCAGAGGCAGCATTGATGGAATCTTTCAAGAAGTTGGAAGTGACGTGTATAGAAAGTCCATGTTTCACAGGCATACAATAGGGTCGGTAATACAATGGTTTTGTAAACAAGCACTTTGGTCTCCCTGTGAATGTCCCGATCGTCAAACACGCTACGCTTCATTCGGGAAAAAGCTACACTCACAGAGCTCAGATGATGCTGAATTTCAGCGTGGATATCGGCTTTTATAGCTGGATGGCTGCCAAGATAAGGAAAGTGGTCGACATTTTCCAGTGGCACACCTTCAAGCTGAATTGATGGCACTGCGGAGGGATTGGTTCAAACTTGCTGGTAAAGCACTTTGGTTTTTTTAATGTTAAGTGAGAGGCCAAGCTTATCGTATGCTTCTGCAAAGATGTTTAGGATAGTTTGAAGATCTTCTTCTGAGTGTGCGCAGACTACATTATCGTCAGCATATTAGAATTCTATAACAGAGGTTGTAGTTACCTTATTTTTCGCCTTCAGCCTACTAAGATTAAAAAGCTTTCCATCTGTTCAATATATAATTTCGATACTGGTAGGAAGTTTCCCTTCAACAAGGTGTAGAATCATAGCGATGATGGTAGCGAATAAAGTTGGAGTAATTACACATCCCTGTTTAATGCCGGATCCCACTTTAAATGGATCGCTTTGGACCTCTACATGTCAATTATCAGCATTCACAAGGAAATTCTGATTGACGTTGTTGTCTATGCAGCCCAGATTCTTTCAAAATATAAGAATTTGCTCTTCTGGGTTTTCCTGGCTTCTAGGAACTACCTGATGTATTATGCTAGAGCTGCTTTTTTCATACCGTTGTTGTGCCACAATTTCTTGTCTCCATTCTGTTTTGGCAGCCACTTAGATTTCCATTTCTACTGTTCCATCATATATTTGCAACAACACCAACAAAGGAGAAGCAACAGATTGTTTTTTTCACACGCATAACATCTCCTGGGGTCACTCACCTTAAGTGAGTGAGTTAAGGAAGATGACCTTGACAGAAATATGCAAGGACTGTTACTTAGACAAAAGGGGCTGAAACGTTTTGTAAGTCTAGAACATCCAGATAACATCCAGAAGTGGCTCAGATAGACACCTCCCTCATTCACTGGAGTATAAGGAGGGGGAGGATGGATAGCACAATCAGATTTGCAAGGTTCTGTTACTGTAGTCAATCTCATTAAAAGTAATTTTAGCCTTCCTGTGGAGTTGATTTCCTGGTCTGGAGTGCCTGGCAGATTGGGATAATACCTTGCAAATGTGTTGTGTGGATTACAGCACAATCCTTTACATGTTCATTTGGATTATAGCTTTGGTTGTGTTCAGTGGGGCTTATCTCAAGGTTGCATATGCCTGTCCCCCAATTCCTTAGTGCAGGTTTCAGAGCCCCTTCAAAAACTGTCACCAAACTGTAATTCTTAATGTTGATAGAAGAGGAACATCATTAAATCAATAGGGAGTGTTCATATAATTTAATTTTAAGGATATTAAAATGAAATCAATTTAAAATTACTTCTTATTTGCACCTGCTTCTTTGTTCTGTCCCTACCTACTTTTTGGAGAACTCCCTCCTCCTAGCACTCATGCCATTTAAAAACCAAGCTTCCCTCTGAGAAATACTGGATTCTATTCTTATTGGTTAATATACATGAACTATATTATATGGCTGGAATGCTATATTTCATTGGATGTCAGCTGCACTGAAATTAATGGGTAATAATTCTGAGCAGACGTGCTATCTTACTTTCAATTTTGGGATGGTGAGAGAATCAGGCAGGATGCAAGACAATTCCTGAGGTGAGGGTTTTTCAGATTATACTACAAAATGTTCACAGAGTACCTCAATGGAAGAATGGACATTTAAATCCCTGGATCTGGCGCAGATGGCAAAACTTACGGACCAGTTAAATGATAAAAATGTGGAAAATTTTCAAAATGACTGGACCCCCTTCTTCAACTATGTAGAATCAACCCCAAAAATTAACGTGAATGTGTAAAACATATGAATATAATACAAGATGTAAATATTATGTATTTGACTCATATAATCTCAACAGAACTGTAGAATTCTTGTAACCAAATTAGTGAATTGTGAAAAGAAATTATTTAGTTAAGGTATAAAATTGTATCAGTTAGGGAGTTGGAAATCCATTCCCTTTCTTTTAAACCTCTTCTCTTTCTTCTTTCTCCTTTCCTTTCTCCTTTCTCTTGTTTTTGTATTTTATGTTTATTGTTGATTCGTCATTGTATGTTTCTATTATTCGTGTAAATAATTTAATAAAGACTATTTTTAAATGAAAAAAAATGTTCACAGAGTAAACTTACTGACACAAAAGGGAGGTTTCAATTTGTTCTGTGTTCCTTATACCATGCATTATCTTTTAATGATTCTATTTCCTTACTTCCTGCATTTATCTTATAATTCGGTCTACTTTTGCTATTATTCTATTTCTTAAGCTATAACTGTTGGCAGATGCTGGGAAAGCCTTTAGCCCAGGAGAGGTCAAAAAAGTCACACACCAAGCATTTCTATAAAAATAATTTATTTACAGAAAGCAAAAACAAAAGCAAAACATTTAAAGTACGTAGCTCCCTTTGGAGCAAGCCTTGCTGAGCTACATTTCCAGCAGAGAGAAAAAGAGGAAGTGAGAAGACAAGTCCGGGCAGCTCCTCCCCTCCCCCCAGGCTATTTGCATGAAGCACGTGAGAGGAGACAATCTAATACAACCCCTTCACCTGGCCAAAATGCTTTGATACAATAGCAGTCTTAATCTATTAGTAGGAAAACCTCAACAATAACTTCTATTCTGTTTGGTTTTAGCCCTACATTAGCTCTGCCTTTGTGCTGTGCAGCCCATCCCAGCCAGTCCTGGCCCCGCTCTTACCTGTTTCAATATCTCTTTTGGATACTGAAGATGAACACTTGCAGTTAAGCTTGATAGGACAACCCCAAGGCCAGCCTTCTTCCAAACAGCACAACTGCTCACATGCACAATGGTCGATGTACCAACAAGTCATAGAGAGGCTATTTCAAGCTTCCTCAACCTAAGTACTTCCAGATGTGTGGGATTCAACTCCCAGAATTCCCCAGCCAAGTTGGCCATTGCTGACAGTTCTGGCAGTTGAAAGTCACACAGGCTGAGTTATGCTATAGCTGGATTCAAACTTCAGGCTAATCCACAATGTTATTTGTTTGTGACTTAGCATATTATGTAGACCCTGTTCTACATGCTGTGTGGACCTAGTACATTGTGGTTTCTCCAGTAAACCATAATTAAAGGATAGCTTACCGTGATGTGATTCAGACTGATGCTTCAGAGTACAAGAGAAACACTTGTATACAATACATATACATAAGTACCTGTGTTTTGAACTTAGTTACTGGCATAAGGAACAATTTGTTTAAGTATTTGATTTTAAATTAATGAATTTCTCTAGTTTCTACAGACTCTGGTTTTTCTACTAATGCTTTAGTTACTATATATGGTTTTTTTTTCTTCTTTTTATGCTTACATATGAGTGTATTGTTATATTTGTTATTTTGGGCAGACTAGTCAGATGTAGGCATCCATTCTTAACCACAATGACAGAAAAATGATGAATTGTGTGCCATGACATCAAACAGAGGGCCAAATCTATTTGAAGTGTTTTATATATCAATATATCTGTGTTATGTTCTTAAGTAAAATAATACTTTTTCAGAAATATAAGCAATCTAATGAATATGTTATATATGTTGTCTAAGTGAAATAAATGTATTTTTTAAATTTATATATCCCAATTTGTTAGTCTAATTTCTGAAGATAATTTATTCATCAGCTCTGGACTTTTGGCCACTTCCAGATATTTTCAAGGATGGTTCCATGTAGAACTTTTATAGAGCTGAATGAGGCATATATTGATTTAACATTTTGCCTATCATTAGAAGGTCTTGAAAGACTTAAAGGTGCACAGTTAGAAGAATGAAGGGAAGGGCTAAATGAAAACAAAACTGTACATTCACATGACTTAATATGTTTATTTTGCTTGGAGTCCCAAATGAACTGTTCTGTTTGGAAAGAAGCAGGGTTTTTCACTGATTTCTTTTTTTAAAGACTGATGAAGAAGTTCAGTATTTGCAGTGAAGATGGAAACACTGCCAAGTTTCTGCTCAGGACTGCAGATGTGGTTACTTGAAAGGAACACCAAGGGAGAAGTTGCTGAGTCAAGATAAGTCTTGTATAGACTCCTAGCCGCAGCAAAGAAATACAAAAAATGCTTGCTCTTTGCTCCCATCTAGTCATCACTCTGATTCTTGCAACCCAGAACTGGTAGCTCTATTTAAATTGATTTTTGGGGTGGAGTGGCAGTGCATGACCTAACTGCTAGGCCTGTTAAAACTGAAGATTTCTCTTATGCATGCTGGACTTCTCTTTCATACTCTATGTCAGCCATAGCAACTATCATAATCCAGAGAGCAAGATGGCCTGCTTATAAGAACTGGATTCTGGGATTAGCTTCTCTCTTCCTAATTGTTGCTTGGTTACTGCATCTTATTTTGTCTTAGTCAATGTAGGTGGTTTGAAGGAGGAGCAGCAGATGTCATTGATTGTCCATTAGTGACAAGAAAGCAAATGGTAATTGGTGATGAGCAGGGAAACAGGGATTGGTGACATTGTTGGTGAGAAGGATAACTCATGGAAGGAGAAGGGCCCAATCAGGAGATCTTGGAGTTGGTATTGCTAAAGAGAGGATCTTTTACTACTGTTTGGAGTCAGTGGTTGAAAACTGAGAATTTCTGTCTCACATTCCATACTACTTATACATAAGCACCAGCTGTAAATGAACCATTAGCAAAGGTGGGATTTGCACACAATGGATGAACGCGGACTCACAACTCTTTTTTCTCAGTTCCTGCAAGAAGAATTGCCCCTGTTTACAGCTGGTTTAAACTAGAGCCAATGATCCACCTCTGTAGTCTTAGAAGAACTTTTCCAAACATCTCTGAACAGATTTTGATAGAAAACAGATTTATTTGTTTTCCTTTAAGACAGACTAAGAACCTCATTTTTTTAGATATTGCAGAAGAATGCTTGACATATGGTAAGTTTAGGGTGCCAGTTTAAACAACTTATGCTCAAGTCAGAGTTGTGTTAGTTTGTTTCATGTTTTAGATGAAGGAGAGGGGGAGGGAATTCATAATGCTCTTTCTTCTTCCTTGGGTTGCTTGCTTGTGGTCCAGCAGATGCTATTACACACAAATAAACCATTATATTTTATATACACAAGGGTCAAAATGTACAGCGTACTCTCAGAATGAGCTGTTCCATAAATGATGTCTATAAGAACAGAGCAATCAGTCCAACTTATGTCTCCAAGGCCATATCCACAGATAACTTCAGGCTGTCTCTTTGATAAACCTTTGTCCTTTCTAGGCACAATCATAGCTTCTCTATAATACAGATGGATTGCCTTCAGCTTCTTCATGCAGCAAATAATTCTTAATCTTTGTAGTCTTGCAGGCCATAACTGGAGTCTGTTTCTTCTTTATGAAAAGCTGTAGGTTCTAATAATATGGCTGCCAGGTGGGGACAGGACATCTTCCCCTGTGTCTTCCAGTGCAGATTACTGAATATAGGGGATAAGGAGGACATATAGGATGAAGATTACAAATCAACCTTCTCTAATATTCACATATGACAATGTTGACTGCGGTAGTTACCATTGCAAGTGGTAGTCCATCACATCAGGTGCTAGGTCAGGCAAGGCTGCCTTATACAGAAGGAGTTATAATATGGGGAAGGTAATGTGTGATTTGTGTCAAGCTAGGTCTCCTTTGTGAAAGCTAATGTATTCTCCTTATGGAAATGTTAAGAAACAAAAATATAGTTCAGCTGCTTCTATTATCTAGAAAAAATGTAAATAGTGAACAGGAGAAAAAAAAATGATCTGTCCCTTTGGTTTCCTGGCAAGTAGCCTGATAGTAAAAAATTTGGACTAGCCATCTGTTTTGTTCTCTTCAGATTGGTTAGCCACTGTGAAAGATTGCTTTCTCTTATGTTATCCTAATGGGACATTAAGATAATCTTCTGATGCACTTCTCCAAACATCCCTCCTTTCAAAGATGAAAAGATTGATGTGCCGCATAACGTCAAGCCTCCAGTGCTCCTGCTAAGAGTTCTAGCCAGATAGCCGCATGCCCTTCCCTTCCCTTCTTTGGAACCATTCCATGATTCTAAGCATGTCAATTAATCATTACAAGGGTGGGGGATATTTTAAGTACACTTATAATCCCCTTAGTTTTCAGGTGTGGGTGGGGAACCTATGTCCATGTTCAGGCCTGCTAATATCTCTGTTCTGCTATCCAAACTCCTGCACTCAAAGAATGGATTCCAAACTACAATAAGGAACCTTCTGCAACCTGATGCCCTCCAAATGGGCTAGATTGCAGCTTCCATAATTCTAAGTCACAACACCCAACAGTCATGTTGCCTATTCATTATGAGGGTTCTTGATCAGATCATCTAAATTGTACCAGGTTGGGCAACATTTACTGAAATACTTTTGATTAGCATCTCCCTCTCCTTCTCCCTATCTATACTACATGTATAATACCAGGTGCCAAACCTAGTTAATCTTGGCTGATCTCAGAAAGTTAAGCAGGGACAGATATATTTAGGACTTGGATGGGAGACATCAGAAAATCCTAGGGCTGTAGACCAGACTGGAAAGTAAATAAAGAAAGAAAGAAATCATTGGCAAACCTCTCCTTAAAACCCCCTGCTATGTTGTATCAATGTAGTTTCTAAGAATTGAGCTCTACTTGGAGGTGTTTTTATACACACACACATACCTTTTTCTGGTATGAAGTAGGTTTTAGATCCATCATCATCATCATCATCATCATCATCATCATCATCATCATCATCATCTTTATTACTTATTATAAAGCTATCTTATTATCTTAAGGTTTAAAGCCAAGCAAATGTTTCAATAATTAGTCAATTGTTAATATTCTGCACCAGCTTGGATGTCTCCATTCATCTGGGCAAACAGTACCTGTGTGTTGAAAGTGCAGTGGTACAGACCTATGCTGATCACTTAAGGTTCAGAAAAGCTGAAATCTCCCAACAGAAGTCTAAGCCTGAATTCCAGTTTAAAGCCACAGTAAGCGAACAGCACTGGGACAAGATGAAGTCAGCAGTTGATCAAACGGTGAGCAAACTAACACAAAAAACGAAACAAAGGCAAATGCTCAAACTGGAAAAGCTATGAACACATCCATACCACAGGAAACCATAATATTGGACCCAGACAACATAAGGATCAACCAAGACAAAAGGCAACTAAACTCAGCAGAACACTGTCTACTTTAAAAATGACTCAACTGTGCATAGCCCCAAACAATGCTCAGTTCTGAAGATCATCATCAACAATAAATATGCTTCACACTTCCTATCCTACCTGTTGAAAAAAGATAAGACTTCACATTTGAAATATAGGGAGCTATGGACACATCAACTCCACTCCACCCAAAAAGAGGCTAGCCGAAATCTGTGCATTAAATGACATGAGAAAAGATGGAAATGTTGTCATACTACCAGCAAACAAAGGCAGAGCAGAAGTAACACCTGATAAATCAGAATACGATGCCAAATGGACAACCTAGTAAAAGATCCATCAAAACCCAAGCTACTGCCAAAAAGAGATTCAGGAAATAAGATAGAGAAAGAAGTCAAATTGCTCATGAAGAAAGTTGGTATTGAAAATTCAATAAAAAACACTTTATGTAATATTTTACTTCAATTTTGAGACCATCCAACTCCATAGTGACTCTGGGAGATAAAAAAATAAAAGAAAGCAAGGTATATCAAGAAAAAAAAAGAAGACAACTGACTGGAGACAAAATCCAAAGAACCAAACACCAAACAAACAAAACAAAACAACCCCCCCCCACAACAACAACCAAAGAAATCAACCCAAGGGGCTCAACCACCACCCTAACCCAAAGCCTAGGAGAACAACCAGGTCTTTAGCAGTTTGCAGAAAGTCAAGAGGATGGGAAGAGTGTGGATTTCTGGGTAGATATTCTGCAGGGCAGGATCCATCACTGAGAAGGCACACTTCCAAGGTCCCATAAGATGACACTGCTTAATTGATAGGACTGGAGCATGCCCACTCTAGCTGACCTCACCAGATGGGTGGAAACATATGGAGACAGGTGATCCCTCAAGTAACCAGACCTGGTTGTAGGGCTTTATAGATGATAATCAGCACCTTGAATTGTATCTGGAAGCCAACTGGCAACCAGTGCAGTTTCTGAAGCTGTGGGGACATGTGCTAAAAACCAAGGACAACTGTAAGCCACCACAATTCTATGGCCTGATAAAAATCCACAACCACAAGTTCCTCTATGGCCAGTTGTCAGCTGCAATGGAACAACAGTCCATCCACTGGTGAAATATCTGGACCAAATATTAAACCTACTTCAAGATAATATATAATCAACCATTAAAAGCAGCAAACAATTTGCAGAAAGCATAAAAATGGCCACCCTAACCAACAGTATGAAAATGATCAACACTGATGCTATTAACTTTTTCATGAGTACACCGACAAATAAATAACTGAAATGCATACAAATTTGCCTACAAAAGGACAATAGTCAAAGGCTGCGCAGAACAAAGTTCATAGCAAATCATTGAACTAACAACGTACTGTGTAAACTCCACAATTTTTCAGTACTGCAATGAATACTACAAACAGATGGACAGGTGAATAACCTAGAAAAAAATGCTTTACTTAACAACCATAAAGGAGTCAAGCATGTGGCTAAGATACGTTGATGACACATTTGTGCTTCGGGATAACAATGAACAAGATCTAGAAGAGTTCCTGAAGCACTTGAATCAACAAAATCCAGCAATAACCTTCACAATGAACAAAGAACAAAACAATGCCCTGCCTTTCCTGGATGTCCTCATCAAAAAATAATCTCTAGTATCTATGAAAAGCCAATTAACACCACCCAATACCTCAACTGCCAAGCAAATCACCCAGAAAGAGCTATGACTGGGATATTAAGAGGCATGAAGCTACAATATGGGCTAGGATGGAAGAGAAGGTATAGGAAAATAAAAATGTAAAAGAAGCCTTCAGGAAAAGCAACTACCCTCAAGGACAATTTAGTTTGGGAATGAAAACACAAGAACTAGCTGCTGCCCCATGTCATGTGATAAATATGCAGAATTTCCAGAGAATTTGCCAAAAGTGCAGTATTTGCCTAGTAGAAATGAGTCAAAATACAAGATGAAAATGCCTGAATAAACTAGTACCCAAAAGACTGAAGGAACTGCAACAAGATACCATCTATGGAATCCCCATCTCACCCTGTAAAAGAAAGCATACACAGGAGAAAGAATTGGTGTGGATGACCAGGTTAGCAAAACATCAGAATGCATTACAAAACCAAAGAACCCAAAAAATTGGAGTTGCTGAACATTGCATAAAGTGCTGCTTCAGACCACACTGGGAAAACATGAAAATCATAGTCTTTGAAGCCAATAAATACAAAAGGAAGGTTTGAGAAGCAATTGAAATGGAAAGAGTTGGCCCTGAAAACTTTGGAGAAAAAGTGTCAAACTTAGAAAGGCATGGAATGCAGAATTCCTTAGATGATTCAAGAACCAATCATAGGACATCTGAACAAAGGACCAATCATGTGTCCTGTCTATAGTCAACTGATATTTTTTATACTTATCTGATGATGACAATTGGTTCATTGTCAAGATATTGCAGTTTGGAATACTATATTTGCATTGTGCATTAGAAAAACATTTTAAATAGCCAAAGAAGCAGATTAAAAAGGGCTACTAGCCCTGGCTGCCTGGAAAAAGCCCCCATGATCTGTGAGCCCTTCTCGCTTGGCTGGGCATGGTTTTGGCAATGAACCCCATCAGCCATTCACTCCAGCACACTTGCATGTCTTTCAGCACCCAAATGTCTTTCCAGTGCCGTTGTACATCTTTCAGCAGGACAAGGTCCATTTGGATGTCCCCTTGACTGGACTGACCTTTATACCACAGCTGTGGAGTTGTGACTACCTCACAACTCCTATAGTCCCAAAAGGAGTAGGCAAGGTTTTGTACCTGTCTCAGGTATTTGTTTTTGAACTCCACAAGTAGTGTTGAGTTTACTCTGATCTTCTGAATGAGAAGTATTACGGAAGGATAGGGGACGTTGGGTCAGTAGACAGGAATTAAAGTTCTTGCCTTAATAATAGCTGTGAGCTCAGACAAAACAAGAATAAAAATTTCATGGATATGCTGAGTGAGACCTGTTCCTCATAACACAGAGTCCAGGATGCAGTGGTCATCCCCAACCATGAGTTCCCAAGTTCCAGCCATGTCAGAGGAGTGAGGAGGTTTAAATGCACAAGCGCAGCCTTTATCACATTGATCATAGTGCTGGTGTCATTTGGATTAGTGGTACTGAACTGTAGTTCTCTGCAGGTTTTGATGAAGCTGATTCCATATTCAGAGTTCAACTGCTTGACTGGTCCTTTAATGGAAAATAATCTTCTAAGAGCATTAATTAAACTTGAAATGGCCATTGACTTACAGTATGAACATTATAGTTCACTATTTTCTGTTTGCATGTCTCTTTCTGGTACAGTGTGAGGTGACTGTCCATAGACCTAAAACATGAAGTCCTACGTAGGTGAAGGGTGATTGTGTGCTGAGTTGGTTTGCTGGCAGAGCTGCTATCTTTTGTTCTTTGTTTCTGCTTCTCAGTTTGTGGATTACTGGAGAATGTGCTGGAGAATTCTGCAGAGTTCTGTTCAATGGGAGCTTAATGCCACTCTTCTGGTTGTCTTAATGCATCCAACCCTGTTGCTCACATATACATAGAACCTTCTGGATTGGTTGCAGTGGTAGCATACCCCTATTATGTTCTCAGTGTAAAACTTGACTGTGGGTATTAGCTCTGCTATTTCTTCTGCCTTGCACTATTCCATACAATTCATGTCTTGGAATAGTGTGTTCAGTTTCAAAGGGTGAACTCTACAAGGTTCATTCTATCTGTGTAACATTCAGATAAGCTACTACTGCTACGGCTTTATTAAAGCGTATGACAATACACAGACTTTGCTGTGCTGAGGTGAGTGAAACAGAGGCATAATTATGCACATGATGTCTGGAGCTATTCAAGAGCCTGTAAAGAATGTTTGCACATTTCCCATTCACGTTTCTTATCAATGGGCAGTAAGGCATCTCAGTCTTGTATCTCTCAAGACAATTCTCATAGCAGAAAAGTTGTGTAATGTTTTCCATGCCCTGTGTTTTAGAAGCTGAGCGAGTTTTTCTTAGGGCCTCAGCTTGGTCCAAGGCTGCACTGAATGGGTAGCATGTCATCCCTTAGATCCAGGTCTTTCACATCCTTTGCATGGTCTTCAGAGGTGAACATCTTCTTTACTTTGGCATTGTTGGATGTTGTATTATGAAGCCTCACATTGGCAACAGCTTGTGTTATTTTGAGTTGATAGTTCCTTCTTCAGTAGTCAAAGACTTGAGTCCATCAACTACATAAAAGTATCTTTCTATATATTGACCGGCATTTTTGTCATGTTCATTTTCTCCTTCTCCTGGTGTTCTGAGTCCATAAATAGCCACCATGGGTGGTATATTTACCAAAGACACGTACCCTTATTCTGTATTCATCTAACTGATTGCTGATGTAATTGTCTTGATACCAGAAGAATCTTAGTTTTTTGTTGTTTTATTTGGACAATGAAACAATAAAACAGCTGGATATCAGCTGTTATAGCATCAGGATCTTTTCTGAAATAGATTAACACTCCAAGGAGGTTGTTGTTCAGATCCGACCCAGTGAGAAGAACATCATTCAGAGAAACTCCCCGGAATTGAGCACAATAGAATACAACTCTAATTTGACTTGGTTTCTATGGATCTTATATAGTAAAAGTAAATTTGTAGTATGGTATCCAGATCTTCCCTGCCATGTTTTGGAATAGAGCAGAAACATTAAGAGAGCTGGAGGTAGTAGAATCTGGGCTTAAGCAGTGACATGTTTCCTACCATCACTGTCTGGACATTTGATAGCTACTTACAGGTTAATATAAGAACATCTTATATTCTTTGAGCAGGGCTTGGCATACTTTAAGAGGTTTCTCTGTAAAGCTACAATACTTCTTTAGTTGGTGAGGCTTCTTGTGCAAAGGGTATTGTTGACTGGATCTTCCACCTTCCTGCTTATGGCAGTAGGATGGTCTGAACATACAGGAGTGGTGGAAATCATATCTGTCTTGGGTGCACAGATATGGGAGATCTTGCATTGCTATACCTTATGGATATCTTTTACTCTTAGGGATCTCCTTAATGATCATCCTTGAAGTGCTGAATGCAAAATCTGAATCATTTCTCATTTCTCATTTTCTTGGCCAACAAAGTTTCAGAAGAATGAGAAAGGAAGAAAGATGACTATTTTTTCCCTTGTACTAAGAGCCCTGTGAGTTCAACCTGTGAGCTGTGTCTAGGTGTTAGTTGATAGATGTGGGTCTAGTTTGGCAGATTCAAGTTCCCACAATGGATCATCAAGTTCCCTCAGTTTGTGATTATCTTCAGATTTCTTCTTGAAAAGCACATCTTCAATCACTTTTGGGATGCCATAGCATTCCTGAAACTGTAATATTTCTCAGTTAAGATTTAGTAGCATTTATAGTTAGACCTTAACCAATTTGAAGCTTCCTGCAGCAGATTATTAACGCTTCTGCAACTTGCAATATTAAACATGTCGTGTTAATTCTTACCGCACACACAATCTGATTTCTGATGAAATACATCCTTGTCAGTTTCTTTTTCACCCTGGTCTGATTTCTGAGATGATGCAGTATCAACAGTGTTAATATTTTCTATTTCAGAGGTATTAGTTTGCAGCAAGGAAATAATGATATCTTGGATGGTTCTGGATGCTCTTTGGCAGAAAATTGGTGCTAGGATGACAAATGGCTGAAATAGGCCTGAAACTGATGGCTGTTAGTAAGCTGGAGTATACCCGAAGCCTTGACCTAGATTAGTTTGATGGTTGTGTATCAGAACCAGGCTGTTCCTAAAGACCTATTTGAAGAGATGGAGCTTGGAGCCTAAATGAGAGATAGAATCTATTGGATAGCTGCTTTTTTATTGTTCTGCTGGACATCTCTACCTATCCAGGCAGACAGCTAAACCAAAGAAAATCCACGCGGACTGAAACTTTGTCTGCAACAAACTTACTTTTAGATAACAAAGAACAATTTGGAAAGATAGTCTGTATGTATGGGGCTAAAGGCCAGTGCTACACCAGACTCAGGTGGGCCCTAGCTGGCAGGAAAGAAAGCAGAAAATAGCCCCATGACCTCTGACTTCTATCGTGGGTCACAGTAGATACAGCATAATTAAGGATTAGGGACTGTGGAAATAATACAATGAATGCACTAAAGACTGAACATTTTGTTCCTTTGCCAAAATGCCAGACAGCAGCACAGGTTCCTCGAGGGAAAAAAAGGAAAAGGGAACAATTCAGTCTTTAAAGTGATTAATTGCTATATTTTCTATATGATGACATTGAGAAGCTCTACCAAAACCAACAAACCCAATTCTCAAAAGTATTCCATGGCAAAACATAAAGCCAAGCTGGAATTGCCAGAGATCCTAAACAATCTTGATAGTCAAGACCACATATTTTTTATCGCCAATTAGATACAAAAGAACCTTGTTTGATATAGTATGGTAATTGATGAATGAAAGCTTTTTCAAAGGATATGGTTCCATTGGCAGCTGATCATTTGGATTTTACCAGGGACAAGGTCAGGGAAGGATGTAACAAAATAGAAAGAAATGTATGATTGAGATGTCATGATTTATAAGCCCTACAGGAAATTTTGTTTGGAATGACAGCATGTGTTTTTTAATAAAATGAAACAATATTAACTAACAAGCATTAGGTCTTGTCTTGCAATTTTGGGGTGCAATGCTAAGCAGTGGGTGTCCCAAAACTACTGAGAGGCCTAGATATGGCAGTATAATTAATGGTTCTTGCTCCTGTAATTACATTCAACCTTAGTTTTAAGTGTATTTAGCACAAGGATTCTTCAGCAAAGGATCGTTACCTTGTCATGGTGCTGGAGCTTGAGCACCTCAATGATGCCATGAGCTAAACCGTGAAGGGCCACCCAAGACGGGAAGGTCATGACAGAGAGGTCAGACTAAATGCGATCCCTGGGGAAGGTAATGGCAACCCACCCCAGTATTCTTGCCGTGAAAACTAAATGGATCAGTACAACCAGAGATATGTCGGTATACCATCGGAAGATGAGATCCCCAGGTCGGAAGATGGTCAAAATGCTACTGGGGAGGAACAGAGGATGAGTTCAACTAGCCCCAGACGTGATGACGCAGCTAGCTCAAAGCCGAAAGGACGGCTAGCGGCCGACGGTGCTGGTGGTGAATGGCGAATCCGATGTTCTAAGGATCAACACACCATTGGAACCTGAAATGTAAGATCTATGAGTCAGGGCAAATTGGATGTGGTTATTGGTGAGATGTCAAGATTAAAGATAGACATTTTGGGCGTCAGTGAACTGAAATGGACTGGAATGGGCCACTTCACATCAAATGACCACCAGATCTACTACTGTGGACAAGAGGACCACAGAAGAAATGGAGTAGCCTTCATAATTAATAGTAAAGTGGCTAAAGCAGTGCTTGGATACAATCCAAAAAACGACAGAATGATCTCAATTCGAATTCAGGGCAAGCCATCTAACATCACAGTGATCCAAATATACGCCCCAACCACAAATGCTGAAGAAGCTGAAGTAGAGCAGTTCTATGAGGATCTGCAGCACCTACTGGACAACACGCCTAAAAGAGATGTTATTTTCATCACAGGAGACTGGAATGCTAAGGTGGGCAGTCAAATGACACCTGGAATTACAGGTAAGCATGGCCTGGGAGAACAAAATGAAGCAGGACATAGGCTGATAGAATTTCGCCAAGACAATTCACTCTGCATAACAAACACTCTCTTCCAACAACCTAAGAGACGGCTTTATACATGGACTTCCCCAGATGGACAACACCGAAATCAGATTGACTACATCCTTTGCAGCCAAAGGTGGCGGACATCTGTACAGTCGGTAAAAACAAGACCTGGAGCTGACTGTAGTTCAGATCACGAACTTCTTCTTGCACAATTTAGGATCAGACTAAAGAGATTAGGGAAGACTGACAGATCAGCTAGATATGAGCTCACTAATATTCCTCAGTTATATGCAGTGGAGGTGAAGAATAGATTTAAGGGACTGGATTTAGTAGATAGGGTCCCGGAAGAACTATGGACAGAAGTCTGCAGCATTGTTCAGGAGGCGGCAACAAAATACATCCCAAAGAAAGAGAAAACCAAGAAGGCAAAATGGCTGTCTGCTGAGACACTAGAAGTAGCCCAAGAAAGAAGGAAAGCAAAAGGCAACAGTGATAGGGGGAGATATGCCCAATTAAATGCAAAATTCCAGAGGTTAGCCAGAAGAGATAAGGAATTATTTTTAAACAAGCAATGCGCGGAAGTGGAAGAAGACAATAGAATAGGAAGGACAAGAGACCTCTTCCAGAAAATTAGAAACATCGGAGGTAAATTCCAGGCCAAAATGGGTATGATCAAAAACAAAGATGGCAAGGACCTAACAGAAGAAGAAGAGATCAAGAAAAGGTGGCAAGAATATACAGAAGACCTGTCTAGGAAGGATAACAATATCGGGGATAGCTTTGACGGTGTGGTCAGTGAGCTAGAGCCAGACATCCTGAAGAGTGAGGTTGAGTGGGCCTTAAGAAGCATTGCTAATAACAAGGCAGCAGGAGACGACGGCATCCCAGCTGAACTGTTCAAAATCCTGCAAGATGATGCTGTCAAGGTAATGCATGCTATATGCCAGCAAATTTGGAAAACACAAGAATGGCCATCAGATTGGAAAAAATCAACTTATATCCCCATACCAAAAAAGGGGAACACTAAAGAATGTTCAAACTATCGAACAGTGGCACTCATTTCATATGCCAGTAAGGTAATGCTTAAGATCCTGCAAGGTAGACTTCAGCAGTTTATGGAGTGAGAATTGCCAGATGTACAAGCTGGGTTTAGAAAAGGCAGAGGAACTAGAGACCAAATTGCCAATATCTGCTGGATAATGGAAAAAGCCAGGGAGTTTCAGAAAAACATCTCTTTCTGTTTTATTGACTATTCTAAAGCCTTTGACTGTGTGGACCATAACAAATTGTGGCAAGTTCTTAGTGGTATGGGGATACCAAGTCATCTTGTATGCCTCCTGAAGAATCTGTATAACGACCAAGTAGCAACAGTAAGAACACACCACAGAACAATGGACTGGTTTAAGATTGGGAAAGGAGTACGGCAGGGCTGTATACTCTCACCCTACCTATTCAACTTGTATGCAGAACACATCATGCGACGTGCTGGGCTTGAGGAATCCAAGGCTGGAGTTAAAATCTCTGGAAGAAACATGAACAATCTCAGATATGCAGATGATACCACTTTGATGGCTGAAAGTGAAGAGGAACTGAGGAGCCTTATGATGAAGGTGAAAGAAGAAAGTGCAAAAGCTGGCTTGCAGCTAAACCTCAAAAAAACCAAGATTATGGCAACCAGCTTGATTGAGAACTGGCAAATAGAGGGAGAAAATGTAGAAGCAGTGAAAGACTTTGTATTCCTAGGTGCGAAGATTACTGCAGATGCTGACTGCAGTCAGGAAATCAGAAGACGCTTAATCCTTGGGAGAAGAGCAATGACAAATCTCGATAAAATAGCTAAGAGCAGAGACATCACACTGACAACAAAGGCCCGCATAGTTAAAGCAATGGTGTACCCTGTAGTAACATATGTCTGCGAGAGCTGGACCATAAGGAAGGCTGAGAGAAGGAAGATAGATGCTTTGGAACTGTGGTGTTGGAGGAAAATTCTGAGAGTGCCTTGGACTGCCAGAAGATCAAACCAGTCCATCCTCCAGGAAATCAAGCCAGACTGCTCACTTGAGGGAATGATATTAAAGGCAAAACTGAAATACTTTGGCCACATAATGAGACGACAGGACACCCTGGAGAAGATGCTGATGCTAGGGAGAGTGGAGGGCAAAAGGAAGAGGGGCCGACCAAGGGGAAGGTGGATAGATGATATTCTAGAGGTGACGGACTCGTCCCTGGGGGAGTTGGGGGTGTTGACAACCGACAGGAAGCTCTGGCGTGGGCTGGTCCATGAAGTCATGAAGAGTCGGAAGCGATTAAACGAATAAACAACAAAGCACAAGGATTGTCCTTGAATCTCCATTGGTGACCAGGTAAACACATCACTCTCAGTAAACTGTGAGTTTTTGTTTTTTTTAAATGACTTTTATTTAATTTGAGTGGAAAAAAAAAAGAAAAATGAAAAACAATGAAAAGTTATTAATGGACTCTAAATGAGCCATTATATGCTTAAGTATATTTTTGAGTAACAGCAATTGACTGAGTTTATGCTTTGAGCTTGTCCTGATTACCAGGAAACACACTGAGGCGAGGACTTGGTCTCTAACGTTTATTAGTAGTACTTAACAAGAATCCTAACAAACTGAGAAAGCATGGGAAAACCCCGCCATATAAACCCCAAAGGTTAAGGCGGTCCCGATCTGTGTCTCTTTGAATGGCTGAACAGTTCCTCAGTGCTACGCATGCGCTTGACAGTCTGGGTGAGAGCCCCCTGCTCGCCATCCTTACTCATGACAGAGCTAAGCCATAAACTATAATATAAAAAACACAGTGGTTGGTTTCACACAACATCGTAACAGGGCTATCATATCTGGGCTGCAAAAATTCAGATGAACGCTAGGTGTCAGCAGAAAGTTAGGAGTTTTGTGTATCCCTTCTGCCATCTAGTGATCACCCAGATTGTTGCAGCCCAGATATAGTAGTCCTAATTCTAAAGTAAACCAAACCTGAATATTTATGATTAGCATTTATTTATTTATTTATTTATTTAATTTATTTATTCACCGCCCATCTCTCCCCTACGGGGGGACTCTGGGCGGCTTACAATAAAGCATGATATATTAATAAGTGTGTCCTGGGCTGAAGGCCATTATAACAAGTATTGCTATTGCATTACATTCTATCCCTTGGGGAATTCAAGCTGGTGTAAGGGAAACTCTCTGTCCCATTTTATCCCCATGACAAAAAGGTGATGAGGTAGCTCAAGCTGAGGGAGAGCAACTAGCCAAAAATCACCTAATGGTCATTGGGAAGGGTTGCACTGCAATTACATACTCTACATGTTCTTCAGAAGGTTTGTGGGGACTTCTGGCTCCTATAATGTCAGGCCCATATACATATGCCTGTTTAGCAGTACTGATGCCTTGTAGCATTTCCATATCTTTCTTCCAAGGTAGGCCCAGGCTCACATGTTTTGCTGCTGTGGCCACAGCATGTGGACCTTAAATATCTGCATTTCATGTTCAGTTGTAACTTCAAAGAGTAGCAGGGAACAACTAGGATTGTTGACAACTTCCCTGAAGCCAACCCTCAACCGGGGAGTATCAAGATGGGAAAGCCCCAATCTGTAATGTCCGCTTCTTTGTGTCAATAACCGTTCACTTGAATAAGGTCCTTTGATTGGGTTCCAAGCTGGTTCCAAAAGTATGCATTTTAATAAATGAGAGAATAAATACCATAAGAGGAGTCGAGTAAGAGCAGTTTGACAAGGAAACAATTACTGAAAGAGGCGGTTGGCTGGCTTCGCTGGATGTGTTCAAGGGGAGGCTAGACAGTCATCTTTAATTTGGATTCTTGCACTGAGCAAAGGGCTGGACTTGTTGGCGCCCTCCAATTCTAGGGTTTGGTGAACCCCACCACCTGTGGATTGGTATCATTTCTTGTAATGAAAACAGAAATGAAAGATGCAAAACTCTAGAACCCCATCACTACTGTACCACCGTGTTCAAGTATTAAGGATCAGCAATGGCTGTGTCATTCTCCACCACCCCACTGCCTTCCCCTGAGTAATCCTATGAGACCAAATACCACACACACAAACACACAACCTCAATAATCCACAGACAAGCATTTACTAATGCAGGATTCTTTTTGCTTCTTTAGTATGGCAGCGTGCATCAGTCCCAATTTTTCCATTTTTCTTCACTGTAAAAATGCCTGAATTTGGACTACAGTAAAGGCTTGGAAATTTTGAAAGAAGGAGGGGAAAGTACTTTAAAAAAAAAAGTGCAGCGTCTAGGCTAGAATTCCAAAGGAAGTTGAGGGCCTCAAGCTCTACACAGGAAGCGATCTTGGTGCAGGCCTTAAATGCTAGATTCCAGGCAGAGTTTAACTAACCACTGACAGCTCTGTAAACAAAGCCAGGACAATAAGAGAACAGCTTTCCCTTTTCTGGTAGTCATTTTTAGTTGGGGGGCCTGCAGGAGACTTCTCCTATATTTGTCTCGATAGGATATAAACCAAAGCCTGGAAGGGTTTCGCGCATGAAGGAGCTATAAGGGAACAAATATTTTATGGAGTAAACCTACAAGAAGAAGGTAGGTGCAGATTTAAATTGCAGACCCTTCGATCGGTCCAATTCTTCTCCCCACCCCATATCTCGTGTCAGTTTTAATTTTTTAAGGAGGATTTAGAGAAACATTTTTAACGGGTGGTATTTTAACCATTCGCCTCAACGTTTCCTCTTTTGTTCCTACTGACTCCAGACGTTCCGCTTTGAATCTTTCCAAAATGCCTCTTTTTAGCTTTGTGATTAGCAAAAAAATGTAGCATTGAAGTATAAGATAATATTTTGCTTTTGGAAAATTGTTTAACAGTTATGAATTCTTTTCTGACTGTTGCACACCTGCAGTGGTACGAATCTGATGCTGCAATGAAATAACCTTGTTTGTGGTTCCAGTGATCATCCTGGCAAATTTGCATATCTCACTTAAAGTTGTCGTTATTATTATTTTGCTAAACATTTATAATTGTAGGAAGAAGTCAGTGATCATATATAGTTCTTTTAAGACATAACCCCATCTGTTTTCACCAGAAGTAAAATGTTACAGCTTTGTTCTAATTTCCAGCTAGGAAGCTGAGTTCCAAATGGGAATTTTCCAAACATTTAATGAAATGTTGGTGATGCTGGAGAATCTTTTTGACTGTGGATGTGAATATGGCTATACTTTAATATGTTTCTGTTAATGGCAGGCTTCATTTCCATGTCTCATTCTGACTCCCCCCCCCCCCCCTTCTCTCTTTCTCTTTCTCAAATTCAGCCTGATTTGGGGGATTTATCTGAACTTGAATATATATCATGGACGACTTTGAACGTCGCAGAGAGCTTAGGAGACAGAAACGGGAGGAGATGCGCCTGGAAGCAGAGAGGTGGGTAATATTTAAGAATATTGGCCATGGCCTGATTTTTAAAAACATTTTTAAAGCATTGCCTTTCAAACTTCATCCAGTTAATATCTGGGTGCAAATCAACAGACTGTGTAGTCCAGATGATTGCAAAAACTACGAACAGCTCCTCCCTATGAAGGCTTTCTGCAAATCCTGTGTGTTCTCAATTGTGCCTTCGGAGAAAATTCCTGAACTGGAAGAGGTGACAGAAGGCAGAGATGAAGCTTGCTTGGTGTTTATAGGTTTTATTAGAAGGGAGCAGGAATTGCCGATGATAGCCGTGTTCAAAGTGTCTGATTACTATCCTGTGGATGTAACTGTGTTGGAGCCTGTGATGAAATTACAGGGTGTTTGAACAGAGGCAGCTTTGGAACATTTTTAATGTGTTCCATTAGTCGATGATGAATCAGTAAATATAATTTACTTATTATTAATGTAGAGAATGTCTAATTTTAGTGAAGTCTCTCAGATTTAGTCCCATAGAACCAACCTTTGCTGGTTTGGTTGGTGTTTCTTTTTATGTAAAGGAAATCAGTATTGGGGTCTAACAGATTTAGACTTAGGATAAACCAGCAGTGGATCTCAGCTTGATGATGTATTTCAGCTGCATTCCCCTATGGAAGAATCTAGGCAAAGGGGCTCTTCAACCCTTTCTCCTTCATTCAGAGCTTTTCCCCAGTATACCACCTGTGTATGAATCAAGAAGCAGCCAATGGGAAGAATTTTGCAAAGAACAGCTGCTGTTGTTCCCTTGGAGAAAATGGTTAAAAAGAACTACTTGCCTAGAACTTAGGGCAGATCTGCATCTTCTGCTTGACTCATTACCAGTATGGGCCACTTGCAACTTCCCAAGTGCAGGAATAGATGGCATCTTCCCCCATTCCCAGCCCAGTGCAAATGCACTCCATACCCATTTATTCAAAACTGCTGACCCAAGCCATCATAAGAGCAGATGGGCTTTGTTCTGATCTAATAGCAGCCCCAGCTCTGATTCACTGCAGTGCCTGGCATGCTCCTTCCCCTCCAGCAGTTAGTCATTGCTTTGGATTGCCAGGCCGTATGTTCTGTACTGGTTGGCACCTGCTTTTTTTTTTTTTTAACAGTCTTGTGGTTGATCCAATGATGGCCATCTAAGTCAATGAACTATCCTCAACCCTAGAAGCTCATACTCCATTCAACCCTTATATTGCCTAAGGGGCACCCTTTCACTTTCTGCCCAGGTTGGGTGAAGGATGTTCTCCTTGCTTTCCCACCCCCTGCCCATACACCTGCAAAGCTTCCCTTGCCTTTTGTTTATTTTTTAAACAGCTTTAAGTTGCAATGTAAGAACGTTGCTACCTTGTTTCTTGGAAACTTGACAATCAGTTCTTCTTTGCTGCAAAGTTTTCATAGACCTACAGAGGAATGTAGGAATGAAAGAACAACTCATTCCCTGTCGCTTTGGTTATTGTAGCATCACAGCTATGGGGTTGCCATAAAGGGAAAAGGGAAAAGAAAAACTAGAGAGGGTCTACATTAGTTGCAGAGCAGAAAACGTGGGCAGGAAGGTGAAGGCATCTATGTGTGTGTGCAAAGATCTGGAAAAGCAAACCAATGGCACAGGGAGTAGTGAGGAGGGAATGACCCCTAAAAGGAAATGGCAGGCACCGTAGACTGGTCCACACAGGAACCAGCCAGTGAGGATGGGAAGGGCACAAACAGGGGAACAACCACACGAGTCTTGTGATGGCCATAGTCCAAACTAAGCACCAGCCTAGCCCCATTGCCAACCCACTGCAATCTGGGCAGGAATTATTGGAGCTGTCTTAAGAAACAGATGGTAGCAGTGTGTGAGACAAGCAGCTTAGGCTGCAGTACAGAGTTGGTGTGCAGGGGTGGAAACCACTGGTGGAAGGAGATAAATAGTTGCATTTCTCAAATCACTGCAGAGTTCAAATGATTTACTAGCCAGATATTTGTGTTGTTTTGCCCAAGTGATGTGTGCATGAGGGGACAGCTTTGGAAAGCTGGACATGACATCTCTGTTGCTTTTTACAGGTTTGTTAATGGTTCTAACTGACCTCCTGATTTAGAACAACTTGTACATGAATGCAAATCAAGGGTGCACAGAAAAATTCTTTGTAGTTGTGCTGGAGTTGTAGCCAAAGAAAGCTTAGGTAAGATGTTCTCAGTGGTTTCTCCTCTAAAATGCTCATGTAGCATTAAGGCTATGACCATCCTCCATTTCTTTGCCTGTCAGAGACTGGTAGGAACCACCTCCCATTGATGGGGTAATAAGAAACACTTTCCTTGGAAGGACCTGGCCTTTCCTTTCACTTCTTCATCCCATGAAGAGTACAGGTGAGCTTGTAGCCCCAGCTAGGAGGAAGAGCAGCAAAGCCAGCAGATCCCAGGGACTGGCAATGGGACTCTAGCTTAGGAGGTTATATTCTCAACCAGTGCCCAGAAAAGGCTGTCTGAACCACAGATCTGACTACAGCATTGGTTGAAGGTAGCATGTGAAGAACATCATTGCCTAAAGGACATGCAAGCATCTCCATAGGGGCCCTTCTCAAAGATCGTGGCCCATGTTTATCATGTGTTTAAGCAAGATTTGCTTGGTTGAAAATCATACATTCAGGCATAGCATCATTTGAAATGAAATATTACAGACAAACAGGGCAGCAAGTTGTTGAGGGGAGAGCCACTGCTGTTCCTTGCACTAATGGCCAAAGTACACTTTCAGCAAAGAAGGCAAGGAGAACATCTTCTTAATGATAAAAATATGGGGAATTTCTTTCTCACCCTTTCCCAACTCCTTCCTAAACTCTGAGAACATTGGCAGAAGTGCGGCTGCAATTTCAATTCAGCTGCCTCTGGTTCTCCTGCAGCAGAGGTCAAATTCAGCTGGCATTTCTCTCTTAACTAATTTCTTTATATAGGGTGCTCTCACAAATGGAATCTGAAAGAGCTGGCTGGGGAATTCTGGGAGTCCACACATCTTAAAGTTGCCAAGGTTAAGAGACACTGGTCTATAGCCTTACTCTGCAGATTATGCTAGTAAAGCCCATCTGGAGCTTAAATCTGATATAGTAACTACTACTTATGCTAGGATTCACTTCTGGAGCATGTAAAGCAATGAGCATGTACCAATTACCACCCCTTCCTATTTCTTCTTCTCCTGCCTCCCATCATCAGAGAGTAGGAATAGCTCACCTCCAAATATTTGGAATTAGGAAGCAGAAGACTTCCCAATCAAAAAACCGTAGTTTCTACGGAAGTTGAAATCTTAACACCTTTCTATTTCAAAACTGTTCCATGGATAAAAGAGGAACCCATCACTTAGGTATTTGGAACTGCAGCTTAAGTTATGGGGTTAGCTGGATTTACACAACCCACTAGGCTAAAATAGGATTGGATGGTTTGCGGTTCAGCTTGCTGTGGGAAACCCAGCTGTTGTACTGGCATGTTTTCTAAGCCAGACCATCAGAATAAACCATAAAATGGCTTGTTTGGGCATAGCCTATTATGTGAACACAGCAATTACGTTTTATCAACCTGGCTTTAATAAGGTTGCCCATGCTCGTGCCATCAGTCAATAGCAGAAGTCATAAAGCAATTATTAGTAATACAGAACTCTTGCTCTTTTCATGTCTCATTTTGTCCTTTTCTTGGTGATGTCTAGAATAATAAGAGTGATGAAAAGTATGTCTGGTTATCCTTGTGCTGCATGTTGCTATACTGCATGTCTTGAACACTGCTTCTTCTCAAGGGTAGGACACCAAGTCATGTATGGTGCTTAACTCCACAGGTGGCATGAGGGAGAGATTTGTTTACATCTTGATGTTATTATTGTTATTTTGGTTTATATCCTGCCTTTCTGTCCATAAAGCGCTCATGTAAACTGAACTAAATTTGCCTTCAGACCAATACACAAAACCAAGCTTAGTTCTGCTTTGAAATGCACCCATCTCTGCATTTTTACAGGTTTGTTAATGTTGGTTTGCTAGTTAAAAGAAATGATTATTAAGGGAAAGTCTGCACAAATATGGACCATGTGCCAACCTGTCTTACTTTAGGGAAAATTGGGCCAATCGCTACATTAGGAAAGATTTCAAACAAAAATTCATATTTGCAGAAAAGTACTCAAGATGCATACAAATTTTGAGGCAACCTTTTTTTGAAAAAAAATAAAAATCACCAAACTAGTAAAGGCATAAAGGGAACTAAACTTGCAAATAGAAAAATGTGCAAGTGAAATTGACACGGTGACAGGAATTGAAATTGACAGACTTGCCCATCTCTCCAGTCCTCTGCTTCAATTGGTATCTTCCAATTGCGATAGGATTGCAATCTGCAGGGCTTGGCCATACTGGCTGGAAGTTTGGAAGATGCAGTCCCATTGTTTCTAGAGAAGACACAACTGGGGAAGCCTCTAGAGCAGTGTTTCTCAATCTTGGCAACTTTAAGAAATGTGGACTTCAACTCCCAGAATTCCCCACCCAGCCATGTTGGCTGGGGAATTCTGGGAGTTGAAGTCCACATATCTTAAAGTTGCCAAGTTTGAGAAACACTGTTCTAGAGACATTACTAGAAAAATGGGAGGGAGAATGTGCTTCAGAAGAGAAGCAGTCCTCCTCTTAGAAGTAATATTGTTGGCTTCCAGATGAATCCAATTTAGCTGACCATGCTTCCTCCAACTTCTATTCCTCTTCTATAAAACCATGATTTAGTTCAGCATTAGGGTAAGCATTCCTTTTGCATTTTCTCAGTTCCAGAACAACTGAAAGAAATTTGGTCAGTGTTCCAAAAATAGTTATGAAAAAGTCCAACATGACATCATAGCCCAAATTGGCATACGTGGGAATATCTATATATTACCCTAGCTGCCAACTGATTAAAGAAGGATTAGTGCACTGTTGTAACTAATTAAACAATTGGTGTTTTTTTAAAAAAAACAACAACTCTAAAATCCATTGTTTTAGCAACATAGTAGCAGTTCTAATGGAACTTTCGTATGATTCAGATTGGTTTTACTTGTTTTAATATTAACTTTATTTGTTTCAATATTAGTCCTTCCCAAAAATACTCTCGATACCCCCGCACCAACTAGTATAATTTGGGAAAGACTGACTGCAGACTTATCGAATTATTCCAAATAATGTGACCAACATCCAAGATGGCTTTATTGATAGTATTCTATGGATGCAGCACCAGAAGATCATCTCATAGAAAAATAGAATATTATATATTTTTAATTAGAATTTTTCAAAACAGTAAAAGTATATAAAACAAAAAAGAAAGGAAAAAAAGGAAAAGAAATGATAAAAGAAGATAACGTATAGTTATGCCTTCCCCCTTTCTTTCTGTCGAGTAATTACTATCTTATCCTTTTTCCTATCCACTTTGGCCCTTTTTAATCCACAGAAAAATAGAATTTTAGAGTTGGAAGACACCTTGGACCTCTAGTCCAAAAGTGGGGGAGTCATGGCTTGAAGTGTGGGCACCAGGGCCTCCAATCACATTTTGTGACCTCCAGAGCATTCCCCAAATCACACTCCAAAAAATTAGCAACCAAACTGATTTTTTATGCCATTGTTTTGCAGAAACAAGGGACGAAATGGGTGTGTTCAGCCTCTGAAAGGCATAACATAGAGGTAGAACAGGAGTGAGCAGGCAAACCAGCCAACAGCTGGCTGCCTGCATGTTAAAAAGGGGGTGGGGTGCGGTTTTGATTGCACCATCTTGACTTTTTGGTTCTCTCACCCACAGATGCCCCTGATGGCATCCAGGGTTTTTAGACTTCCTCTTTGTTGTTTTCTTAACTCGGTGAGTTTGAGAACTGGTTGCAAAAAATATAGACCTGCCTAATTTTTAAGAATTGCTTCAGAGACCACATTCTGTGCCATTCTTTTGAATGACTGAATTTCTTGAGAGTCTACCTCATTGAGTGGAGTTAGTCTTTCATAGGACTGATGAGATTGAAAAATCAGGTAGCTCTGTGGTAGAAGTTGGCTGCTTCTAAATGATTCCTTGTAGACTGTATTTTTTTTGTAGCTGATAACATCACTTTGCTTTGTCTTCAATTAGCATTTTCAAAGAAAGCTGCTGGGGTATTCTGTGAACTCGGGGTAAATAATGAATAATACCTTCAAATACAGTGCATATAATAATCAAATAATAAGTAGATAAAGCTGAAGAGACCAAAAGACCACAAACTGAAGAGCAAAACACACCTCTGTCACCTCTTCTGTGATTTTGAAGCTTGATGGATGTCAAATGACTGGAAACAGGAAGGCAGAGCAAACAATGCAACTGGGCGTTTCAGTGAAATGTTACTGCATGGAGGGGTTTTATATGGTTTCCCACCAGTCATCCTTGCTTTTTTTCAGGATACTCCATTGCTTTTTCCTACTGTCCCTGCTTTTCTGCACCTCCTAACAGTCAGTCTGCATTCTTTGCCTACTGGGCCTATTCAGTCCTCTCTGCGCTGGTTTTGAAGTCCCACCTCCTTTTTTTTTCCTCAATATTTGGGGGGTGGGGGGTCAGATGGGGTTGGATTCTTTGGAGTTGTGGCCTTTCTCTCCTTGTGTGACTGGTGCTGCTTTAGCTATATAAATCAACCAATTTATAACTACACATTTGTTTTGATTGATTATGTGTCATCAACACATTTTTGACTCTTAGGGACCACATAAATAGATTTTCTCCAAGACAATCTATCCCTAACTTGTTCTTTCAAGTTTCCCAATGGTGGTCTCATCACCACTGTAACTGAGTCCATCCAGCTTGCTGCTGGTCATCCTCTTCCTTCCTTTCTTTCCACAGCTAACATTCAGATATAAGTAGAGTCATTTACCCAATTAATGTTGCCCTAACTCATAATTACTGACTCAGGACAACAGCTTTGCCCACTTTGGATTACTCAGAAGCAATACAGAGTTCCTCCCCTCCCCTCTCCTCTCTTTCCCATTCCCAAACTTCTGGGCAGCTAAGAATCTCAACATAAAATAATGTCCCAAAGAAGATCCACAAACTTCTTTGGGATGTTATTATACATAATATACATAAAAATAACAAGGTCAAGAAAATATAATATACATAACAATATACATAAAAATAACAATATACATAAAAATAACAAAGTCAAGAAAATATGAAACTAGAAAATACAGAAGTCATATGCCTGTGAACCATGCCTTCAATCATAGCATATCCTTCTCCTGTGCAAGATGGAACAGGCAGGTCTTACAGCTTTTGTAAAGCCAAAGAGAAATCAAGAGGACTGGATCTCTGCAGGGAGGGCGTTCCACTGAGTGGCAGCAGCTACTGAAAGCACCCACATCCAAGACCACATCAGGTGACAATCTCATAAAGACAGGACCTGGAGGGAGTTACACAGGCAGATGAACACAAGGAAATGTGGTCCATCAGATAACCAGATCTGGAGCCATATAGAGCTTTAAAGGTGACAGCAGAAGAACACAGAAATGACTTGAAGATATGCAGAGACTGTTAGCAAAACAAGGAACTGTGAGAAAGAAATTTAAAGTTGTCCTTTCAGTTGAAATTTAAAGAGGGGAGGAAGGGGAAATGCTGTCATGCTTTCAAGATTTTGTTATTGTAGCCTACATCAATAAAGTAGAGTTCTAGTATTTCTTGTGGTGTCTGTTTCCTGAGCTGGCCTACCTCCACAGGGTGATAGTAACAACCAGCACCTTGAATCATACCCAGAAGTTGTCTTGCAACCAATGCAGCTCCCAAAGTAATCATCCGAGTATATTGGAATACACCCATCCCTGTCTGGGCTACCACATTTTGTATCTGCTGTAGTTTCTGAATGCTCTTTAAAGGCAGACCCGTATAGAATGTCCAAATGGGAAGTGGGTAGGGCATGAAAGACTGAGCAGGGTTCTCTGGACCAGGAAAGGTTGCAATTGTCACATAAGATCAAGTGGTGTGAAAGCCCTCCTAGCCACTGCTGCCACCTGTTCTTCAAGCTATGAATCTAGGAGACCCTAGGAAACACTCCTCATTCAAACAAGCATTGATTACTCCCTAAACACAACCTCCTGCCACCTCATGGGTAGCCCTAAGCAACCATGAGGGGCAAGGATCCAACTTGGAAGTGGGGGAACTGACACTATGAAGGCCCCAACTGCTTCCTCAAGACTCAGAGGCTCAAAATGATCTCAGATCACAATCCAAGACAAGGCCCCAGCTATTTCTATTGGCTGTGAAAATACCTGGATTAAGAAGGTCCTCTGGCATAGTGAAACTGCATTTACATGATTATATTTAGACACTGCCCCTGAGGCTTTTGCTTTATTTAATTATTACTATTTAAAAAAGAAAGCAGAAAGATATTAAGCTACTTTGGTTACATTGCTTTGTAAAGGAAATGTTAAAGTGATCATCACTGGAAAAATACTGTTCAAATGCTCAAGTAGTGAATCTCCATCTTGCCCTAGAGTTTCCTTGCAGTGTTATCCTGAAGCCAGGCAACAACAGCCATTAAACTTTTGAGATAGCTACGCTCTGTAGTTTCTTTCTTATCTTGCTGCTGAACACTTTCGGCCAATGGCCATTATGGCTGTAAACACTAGGGCCTGTGACACATCAGGAAAGCATCAGGATAGCTGGATTATAAGATACAAATGTGTTCCAGTGGAAAGTGGATGATGTACTTAGCACAGCCTTAAGTGCACCAAGGGGCCTTGGGTGTTTTCTTGGCCTGTGATATGTCTAGGTGTTCCCATGTCAAGTGTCACTGTTAGGCATTTGCTGATGATCCCAGTCTCAGAAGGGCTTGCATGCAATTGACCTCCCACAAAATTAAAATATGCAGGTTTTCTTTTGTCCATTCGCTGCTGTCTGAGCAATGAAACTGGTTCTGCAATTTTAATTTCTCCATAGTGCTTCTAAGATCTTGCTATAGTGCCATTCTTAAGTGAAGCTGCATTGGCATTCCTAGATGTTGTGTAAGAATTGGAATGTCTTGGGCATGTCCTATTAGCAATATCACTTGCTGGCTAAACAGGCTTTTTTGTCTTTTTAATTACAGTGTTAGATATTCCAATGAATAAATGCCACAGTGGGTCAAAAACATACTTGGAGTTGAGAGCATAATGCTCAGATTCTTGTTAGATTTTTAAGGACATCAGTGATATGTTTAGAGAGATGGAGAAAAAATCTTTTGCAGTCATGCCTAAGGATTTTTGATGAACTGCTTGGTTGGACAGAGCACAGCAAACCAAGAAGAAGGCTCCTTCTGCAACATATGTATGGTGCAACCTGAATCACTTGAGAAAGTAAAGCTGTTTTTGGACTAATACCATGTGGGCTTGGATGTACAGTATATATTCCAGAAAGCCTTGACTTTTATTGGTTAGCCTTCAATTACAGCATGGCATTCTCCACTATATTATTAAGGAAATGACAGGATTATGAAAAAAAATCTGCTGTAGAAGAAATTTTAGAAATCATGAGGATAATTCTGAACTAAAATACCACTTTGCAGAGAGATCATAAGGCTATGCTTTGTACTGAGTCTGGCAATTAATTAATCCATATAGCTCAGTATGATCTGCATCAGCTTTCTCTCTGCAAGCTCTCTGGATGGTTGGACTACTTTTCTCATAATCTTCAAATGAAATTTTGAGTTCTTAGAAAAGTATTTAAAAATAGTGAGAATTTTAATTCAGCATACTTGAAGGCACCAGATTGGGGAAGACCAGTCTGTTTTGATTTGCAAGATAAGATCTTTGGCCCATGAAAGTTTATGCTACAATATAGGGATCAGCAATGTGAGACAGCTGCTATCTGAGGACCTATCAAACCCCTAAGGGGTACCCATATTCTAAGATAAGATTTTAAAATTGACACAGCCTCATGAAGTTTCAAACTCCTATGCCATTATTGAAATCTTAGGAGCTTTTGTATGAAAATGCTAAAATATCATGATGGCTTGCAAGGTTTTGTCAGTTTTATTGGTATGGAAAAGGTCAAGTTACATGCTGCCACATGGAAAACATTATCATGTTTCAGTTTGTAAAGTGCCCAAATATTCTTGTTATTCTGCTGCAGCAAAAGAAAAGTTCCCTAGGCATCCTTGCCCATCTTGGTTTTTTGAGATGTGTTGGTGCTAAAGCTCTCAAAATTCCCAGACAGCATTCCCAGCACACTTTGTAGATCCAAAACATCTGGAGGGGAAGGCAGTATAAGCGTATCAGAGCTTTTCCTGATCTAACTGGAAATGGTAAGGACCTGGGTTCTTCTCCACATAAAATGTGGGTTCTCCCACTGAGCTTCACCCCTTCCCCAGAGAGGTCAAAACAAGAGAGCAACTAAGAATAGAATGTCTTTTCAAGAGCCCCCTCAGGACATATGTAAACCACACAACTGTTTAGCTAAAAGATTTATTTTCCACGCTCCAGCAGAAGTCTCCCAATGCTCCGGTTATAGCTGAAAGGCATTTTCATTAAATAACATTTTTGTTTATGAGCCTAATTCTCATCTGCTGATTTACAGTGGCAATGTAAAGACCCCCTTAAATGAGTGTAAATGTACAACTATTTAAGAAAATATTTGCAGTCACTTAAACAGCTATGTATCAAAGTTACTTCCCTCTAGGCTAAAAGTAGAAGAATCTGGGGAGTCTGCATTTGTGTCTCCTGTGTGTGATGGTCTTCCATGATTTTTCTGCAAATCCTAGAAAATATGGGGATTTCTCATAGACTTCCTTAGATTCCATTCTCAAGTTGTCAGGTAGTTGAGATTGGACATTTCCTAAACAAAAAAAAAAGTAAGACTGGAGACTGTTACTGCTTATATCAGCCTTCCCAAATTCCTCTAGGGATGTGTATGTCAATTCCCAGAATGGTCAACAATGACCATGCTAGCTAGGCAATTCTGGGAGTTGAAATCTATACATCTGGCAGGCATCCAGGTTCAGGAACTCTGGTTAGTAGATGAAATTTTATTTTTAGAAACACATCCTCAAGTATCCATTATGTAACTTGATTTGTAAATATTCCATGGAAATGACTTGTGCAAAGTTTTCTTCCTATCTAATGACTGCACAGAATGAAGGTCTGGGACTGTTTGAATTGGCCCTACCAGGAATTACATGTTCCCCATTTATGTAGTACACTCTTGATGCATAAAGAGAAGGGATGTAGCTGTGGATCTCACACATTTTTCTCTGTGCTGTGGGATGGCTTATAACTGTTTCATCTCATCGTAAATATCTCTGGGTTGCCCAAGTCTGTGGAGAACAGTGACACTTTTACACTACTGTTACTTCTAAGTTAGGAAAGATTGTATATTTCTTTGATCTGATAAATAAACGTTCTGCTTTCTGTCGCTGTAACTAATAACCTGTTGACAGTGGCTCAAAGTTTTATCCAAATTCTAAGTCTATTTATTCAGAAGATAGTTCTGCTGAGTTCAGCAGGTTCTTTCAGTTAAGTGCTTAGTTGAAGGTCTACATCTCTGTGATGCAATTAAATTTTTTGAACTATGAATATTTTGGCCTGAGTGCTGCAGTGTATGTGGATGTAGGCAGGTTTTTGTCTGGGACAGGTGGCAAGTTGTATGATTTAGGGAGTGGTTTACAATGGAGATTTAAGAAGAGGTTGCCTGCATTTTGGATTGCTAAGGATCTGAAGCTTCCTGATGGTGATTATGAATGAGTGCAAGGACAGTGCAACTCCTTGGGGTCTTAATAATGGAGGGCAAGCTGGTGGGAAAAGATGGAGATAGAACGGACATTCAGTTCAGACCCAAAAATCAATGGCTGACAACTTGCTGTAGAAATAATAGGTTTCTGTTACTTCATTGCTGCCCCTCTATTGCACTTTAATTTCATTCTGTTCATTTTCTCCATTCCTTTCATTTTCTGTTCCTTTAGCCTTGTACTCTACTCCTCCAGAATCTTAGGAACGTTTATAAAATTAAATAGGAGATTTTGTAAAATTAATTCCAGTATTGGAGAATGTGCAGCTCATCTCAGATTTCAGTGTGTCTGTAGTTGTTTTGCACATGCATATGCCTACACATTTAACCCCATCTTTCTTTCTTCCTTCAAACTCCTAGTTGTCAAGGGGATCTGGGATTAATTACTCATTGTTGTCGTCATAACTAGGAAGAATGCTGGAACCACAAAAGGCTGTGTCATACCTCCAGTTTACTTACGTTACTTACATTTCCTGAAAGTTTTTATGGGAATTAACCTGTGGGCAATATAGTATGGTAGCAAAAATTAGGAATAAGGGAGAAAGAGGTGGGGTTTGGAATGGTATGAGGTTTTTTTGGGGGAAAAAAGAAAATTGAGAATATTGGGACCTACTGCAAATGAGGACCATGGGTTAGAGGGAAAACAGGCTTGTCTTTCCTTCTCTCCTGATCCTTGGTAGAAGATCATCTCATACATTGTCAAAAGAAAATAAGGTCCAGTTGTACTAATGGAAACATCTGTTCTTGTGCTATTTCTATTGGAATTCTTTGTCCAACTCTTTTAGAATTGTTTCTAGGAAGAAAAAGTTAAATGTCTTCTGCCCAAGTATTATGGTATGGTCCTGATTCATGCAAGGTCCCTCAGTTTTGGTTTTGATTACAACAAGTGTAATGTTGCTGCAAGCTTTACATATTGTTGTTATACTACACAAGAGAGGGAGATGGAGTCCAGGTATCAGGGGCCAAACATCTGGCTAAACATGTGTCTTGGAAAAACCAAAAGTAATTATGAAGAACCCAAGAAGGATCTCTTTGAACTAGCTGAATGGTCAGCCAAGTGCAATTCAATAAGAACATGTAAAATGAGGCATACCAGGCCAAAAAAATTAATTTCACTTATACATTTTGCTGTCTGTAACTCACCAGGAAAATGCTGGGATCATAGCAGATGGCTCAAGGAAGGTGTTAACTCAGTGTGTGGCTGCCATGAAAAAGGCTAATTCCACGCTAGTTATCGTTAAGAAAGGGTCTGAAAATGAAACTGCCAACATTGTAATGCCATTATATAAATCTCTGGTATCTCTGCATCTGGACTAGTGTGTAGAGTTCTGGCTGCCACGTTTGAAAAAGGGTATACTGGAGTTGGAAAAAGAAGAGCCAAACGATCACAGGACTGAACAACTTCCTTACAAGAAATATACTATACTGTACTATAATATAATATAATATACTATAGTCCTTACAGGCTTCTGTTGTTGTATGAAGAAGCACAGTTCTGAAGCACAGTTCCTTTATTCATGCACATTTGTTGTATACTTAAAAAAATAGTAATAATAATTAAACATGATAATAAAAATATTATAATAATAATTAAAAACGAGCCTGTACCAAAGCACGGTACAAATCAAAAGAAAAACACATTAGTAACAAAATTCTAGCCAATAAAATTAGTTTAACAACTGGCCCCATAAAACTAGTATTTACAACTTAAACAAACACAACCAAACCTATTTAAAGGAATGCCCAGTGCAGACTGCATATGCATTCATAATAAATCTGGAACCTCGGAGTCCTGGAATACTGGAACAGAAAGAAGGTGTTGTCCGTAAGGAACAAGCAGGGTTGTAGGGAGAAATAAGGGCAGACAAACACTGGGAGGTTTTGACTGGAGGGTCTAAACACAAGCACCAGTAGTTTAAACTTGGTTTTGGCTCAAATGGCCAGTCAGTGAAGAGTCCTGCAATGTCATGAATGTGGGAATAACATGGTAGGTCCACAGCATCCCAAATGGCACTGTTCTAGGATAGGGAATGGAGAAAGAGATTGGAAACTCTTGCCGGTAATATGTCAGCCTTGCAAAGTAGACCAGACAGGAAACATGGCCAGATGAGCTAATTCTACTTTATTGTAAGGTTACATTACCAGAATCATGCAAGTCTGAGAGTATATTTCTTCCCCGTCCCCTTTACAGCCCAAGAAACTAGGGAGGGTCCCTTCTGAGCCTCTTTCTGCTGTGGGCTCAGTTGCCTTTTATCTGACCATTCCCTTGGCTGCACCTCTTTGCTGTGTCTCCCAAGGTCATTCCCACGTACCATTACATAATCTAAGAGTGAAACAATGTGGTATGAAATAACCCCTCCAAATGAAAATTCAGTTCTTGATTAGCCACAGTCCCTCGCAGATAGCAAAGCTTGGGATTTCTCTTTCCTCTTCCGTTCCAAAGGGTGAGGTACTCATTTCAGTTTGGGAGGGGGGCATGAGAACCATAGGGCACATGTGCCCTGCAGCACTTCATTTACATCCATCAAAGCCTCCTCCCTAGGGGAAGGGACCCAAATTTTGAATTCTTTAAAAAAATGAGAGGTTGGAGGGTTTAAGGGGCAAAATGGGTGCTTGAAGACTTGCTGTGGTTTAGGACATCCATAGAAAGCCAACCTCCTTCGAGTCTAGCTCAACTCCTGATAACTATCAATAAGAGAGAATTAGTTCCCATTTGCCTTGTTTGGGGATTTTTTTCAACTACAATGCTTAGATTACCTGGTAGTCTCCTGTTTACTACTAACCACTCCTGGCTCTCTTTACCTTCTGATCCTGAAAAAATTGGCCAGGTATTGCCATATGTTGAGACATGGCCCCATAGCTGTCTTTAAAAATGCCGACATTTAATCCCCAAATCAGGCAGATTCTGCCTATCTGAGGTGGTATTATGGCACCTATTTTGCACCTTAAACCTTCTAAAATCAACAGACACACACACAGAGAGACCCGCACCCCCACACCCCCAAATCTCCACATCCAAAAATGTCAGAATATCATCAAAGCTTCTTCCATCTTTTTCCAGCAGGGTAGAAAGTGAGGTGGCCCCAGGTTGAAAAGGGCTGCCCAGTATAGTTGATTTCACCAATCAGTTTTATCAGCAAACCCATTCCGAATCCCTTCGGGTCAATTTCCCAACGCCTTCAAGAAGCTGCTCCGCTGTTTTTTTATATAAAGGATTGTGCCTCAAGAAGAAGTAAATGATAGTATTATACCTTTGAAACATATTGGGTTCAGTAGCAGACAATAATGTTTTTTGCTTGAAAGGGCTGTAATAAATGGGCCTTCAGAGAAAAGCTGTTTTTGAGAGAAAAAGGCATTCAGATAACAAATTGGAGTGCGCGTTGTGCGCTTTGTGAGAGAGACCATTGACATGCTAATAGGATATAACACCCATTCAGAAGTACAGTAATAATTTCTCAGCAAGGAGGCAAGTAATGGATTTTTATAAGTGTATTCCTCAATCTGGTGATGCCCCCACTAAAAGAGGGAACTGACAGGTATCTAAATCTATTTCCAGATTTTAAGGATCAAGCAGACCCATTAGGGGAGCAGACACTCCTTCTGCTACCCTGGTGGTAGGGCATTTCAGGCTTTCAAGTGGCATTTACTCCCACTTACTTAGGAGTAAGTCCCACTAAGAGGCAGTTTGATGTAGTGGTTAAGGTGCTGGGCTAGAACCTGGGAGGCTGAGAGTTCTAGTCCTCCCCCAGGCATGAAAGCTGACTGGGTGACTTTGGGTCAGTCCCTCTCTCTCAGCCCAACCCACCTCACAGGGTTGTTGTGGGGGATTTAGGAGACAGGAACATTAGGTTAGAGTTGTACAAGTAAAGGAGGGATATAAATCTAATAAATAAATAGGTAATAAATAAATTTAAATCAGATGGTGTCTGAGGAGGCTTATCTTGCTTGTGCTTCCTGGAGACACCCACTATTCCAGTAAAGCTCTTCCATTCAAAGGGTGTACCTCATTTCTCTATTTTGTGATTCAGCTCTTATTCTGCGCTTTCTGTAGTGCACTATAGTATACCAATTCGGTTGAAATCTGGAGACTTGACATTTAAAATTGGCCATGTGTAGAAGTTTGCTTAGGCCTGTACATAAATGTTTGCAACATTTGTGTAACTGCTTACAGAAATGAGCTGGCTGGACTTACATTCTGTTTTGCCAGAAAACCAAATGGGTAATAAAATTCAAAGACCTCAAGAAGCATCTGAATGCTGAAATATCACCTTTACTGCTGATTTGCTTTTGACACCATTCTATGCATAAACTACCTGCTCACTCATTCATTAGTTTTTAAGATTTTATTTTGGTCTTCAGCTGACAGGACTTGACCTCAGTCTTACAGCCAGAAAGACGTGAGGATGCAAAAGGAAAATGCTTAAAAGGGGCGAAATGTTGACTTGCTCCAGTTTAAGAGGGTTTTGAGACAGCGCCTTCTCTCCTAGGGTTCCAAAAAGCTCTTAAAACTTGGCTTTGGTCCCAGGCCTGCGATTAATGTATTACTGTATTTTGGGGGGCCCTGTTTTGTTTTGTTTGTTTTCTGTTGTTTTTAAAATCTTTTTGGTCCAGGCTCCCTGTGTGGTTCTATGTTTTATCTGTTTTTATGAATTTTTTGGTTTTGCACACTGCCCAGAGTCCATTGGAGTTGGAGGGCTATAACAAATAGGAAGGAAGGAAGGAAGGAAGGAAGGAAGGAAGGAAGGAAGGAAGGAAGGAAGGAAGGAAGTTACTAGGTAGTTGATCTGCCCTAATGTTGAATTTTAAGGGATCCAGACTAATGTTATCTTCTATATGTGGCCATTTCAAAAGGATGTTCTAGGATGAAGGTATTAAGCTTGTGTTGAGTGTTTTTGAATACATGCAGAGGATTTATCTCTTTCTCAAAAAAGATACCTGACCCCAACTGGGGTATTGCTTGCAGAAATATTAAATACATGGGGAAAAATCCTAATGAACTCCATTGAATGAACTGGATAATGACATTAATTGAGTTTAATTCATTTGATTTCAAGTCATTTGACATTTAATTGATTGTATTTCATTAAATCAAATACTTTTTTTACCTTTCTTTTTTGTTGTGTTCCCACTGACATGTTGGAGTACAGAAACTCAAAAGCTGAGTTTGGTCCTCATCTCAAGAAATTGATTAACATTGGCTGTATACCCACAGAACTGGAAAGAGGGCTTTTAAAAAGGAGCAAGTGCAGAATGTCGTGCTTGAGGTCTGAAATTGGTGTCTTAAGCCTTACCTTTCATTTGCTAGCTTAGGTGACAGTGGTCCTATAAAATATCCGTGCTGAAGATCTGACATAAAGGTAGTGGATATTGCAAATGCGGTATCATATCATGTGGTGAGCAAATGATGCATGCCAATGGACTGATAGCCTGATAAATTATTTTGATTTTCTTTTTGGCTTTTCTTCACTTAGCTCTGGCAGCTGCCAAGATGATAACATGGGTTGATCCAATAAAATTCTATCTGGGTGGTAATTCTGCTTAGATCCATATCTGTGGAAGCCACAGAATTAAGTATCTGTTTCAATATGTTAAAGTTTTCCCCTCTCCCCTGCAGTTATCTATGCTAGCAAATTAATGAGCAAGATTACACGCCTTTGTCTTGGAATAGTTGATTTGCAGCCCATGTGACATGACCATGTTTTCTGGTCTCTGTTAGTGAGAACATTCCAGAGATTCCCCCTGTGAGCTGTCACTTCAATGTCTTAATAAGGCCAGCAGTGTGCAGCTGTAAAATGGATGACGGTTGCCTTTTCTAAATATTGGGTGCCTGGAGATTCCATTTATGGTGAGGCTTGCAAACTTGGTATTCCACCGAAGGTCAGCCGCACAGATAACGGCATTGCTCAGTGTAGGCCAGTGTTTGCTCAGATTGAAGGAGTAACTTTTTCTAGAGAAACTGTGCAGAACAGGGATTTGGACTGGGTGGAGAAATAGGGCACATAAGGGAAGCAATCAGATGAAGTGTCATTTTGATGAGATGCTGGTTTGTTGCTAGGACGTGGATATAAGGCTGATGGCAGGAGGGCTTCAATTGTTCTTGTGAATTCTGATTCCTGTCTTCTGGACTAATGCATAGATTTGGCTCTTTTTCGCAATACTATTGTTAGCTCACTAAGTGTAGTAAAAAGGCTACAGTGTGCCTATTTTAAGATACTGTAAAATATGATTAGACCTGCATATTTTGAAAGGTATTCATTTATGAATTTACAGACTGAGCTTTTCTTATTTTTAAAAAATTCAAATTAAAACAGCAACAAGGCAACACAGACTAACGAATGTGAAATTGACAAAGATACAAGATGAACTGATCCTCCTTCCCTTCCTTTTAACATGCAGTTTTCTGGATTATTGGGCTGGCCTGATATATGAATGTTACTGACTATTTTACTATGTCTTCTCCTCTGCAGTTCTTTCAGTAGTATACCACACTCTAGTTGAGGTCCAATGGAAACATGAATCTCTGCAATCACCAAATGTCATATTGGAAGCCAGCCTTGGGAACGAATGCTTAGTCCTCTTACCATCTCTGTTCTGGATTCATCCTGGCTTAAAATGTTGGTTTAGTGGGAAATCCTGGTTAACATCAACTATAGTAAGCATCAGTTCAGTTGTAATATTAATTCAGGATGACGTTTGATCATGAAGGGCAAGGAATTTTCGCTGGAATGGGGAGAAGGAAAGAAGTTCTTGCATTCTTGCAAATCATTAAAACCTGTTGCACGAGGTCAGAGAGATGAGTGGGTATGGCTTGTGCTTGGCTAGGATTCTGTACTAGAGCAAGTCTTATGATTCTCATGCAGAAGGGTATGGATCAAGATTGAAATATCCACTTTGGTGCTGAAGAGGACTTTGAATTAGCAATTTTCAGAAGAAGATCTTCTCTTTTCCCATTGCCCATCATATGCTGGTGGCAGGTCACTTTTGGAATACAGGGAAGATCCAGAGCTATCAGGAATATAGTGCAGAGGCCTGCATTATTTAAAGAGAAATGCCAAAGTAATTGTTGGCTGCACACAAACTCTTGACTACTTGAAAGTTGTTCTTTAGATCCTAGTGTAGATCTAATAATAAAAGTTTTGCTAGAGCTACTGCTAGAAAACCAGTAGTAGATATTGGGTATTTATATTAGTAGCTTGGGTTTTATAGGCATAATGGATTATATTCTTAAACCTTGACCATTCTACTTGCATAACTCTCAAATCAAGCAGTAAACTGAAGCTGTGAAATCAGGATGCTCTGTGGTTGCCATGGGCTTAAATACAGAATTATGGAGCAGACAAGAAAGAGGTAACTGAGTTCAGGTGCTGAGAAACTGTACAAGACCTTTGAGCAAGATGTGATCAGTTGAAGCTCTTACTCTATAGCTGTATAATATCTTAAGGAAGATGGGTTGAATAGATTTGGAAGATTTTTATGAGAGACTAAATATATACACAGTATCCTGTCTTTTTTTCTTTCATGTACATCTACTTATGCATTTTCTTTGGCCTATCTGAATTTGAGGGATTCCCAGTGATTTTAGTGCAGGTTAATCATCACCAAAGGCAATTCAACCACCTGAGATGTGGCAGAGGCAATATCATCTCCTTCAAGATGAATTAGTTGAATTTATTTATTTAAGACTTATAGGCAGCCCATTTCCTTACCTCATTCATCCTCAGCCTGTTGAACTAAGTCACCATTGTTCTCATGTTAATGATTGGGAATTGAGACCCACAAGGTAGTGAATCACAGAAGGCCACCCAGTGAGTTTGTAGCTGGACTGAGATTTGAATTTTCACCTCACAGGTAGAAGTCCAAAATGGATGAAATGCATTTGAGTTTTTCATTGCTCCAACATGATTCCTCTTTAGTTTAATCACTCTTCATTTAGACAATGATCTGGCAAAAGTACAAGTACATATTTCCAAAATCTCCAAAACAGGTATCACAATAACCTTTGTATTTTCCTAACATCTGCAGTTTGTGTTAATTGGGAAGAACATTCCAGGATCAGCTTTCTGCAATCTTTGAGTTAATTTGCTTAAAGTATCTATTAAGCTTTTGGTGGGATAGGAATCTGAATTTTCAACTTCAACCCAAATAAATCATATGGGTCCTGGGGTGAAGTCTGGATTTAAACAGAGTTTCAGTCCAGGATCAAAACACAAAATACTTCATTCTGATTAAAAGTTCACATTGGTTTGGAGAATGTCTCTTTGAAAGTAGTTGTGTTCCAAGTAAAAGAGTGTAGGCGTAGTCAGTGAGTTTCCATGACTTCTAGCACACCAAATAAAATAGTCAGAACTTTGCCTAGTGTCCACGCTAAAGGAAAAGTTTGACCAGAAATTTATGGAAGTTTCTGGCATTATCCCCAGTTTCCCCATTTAACTGACAGCAGAGACTGGTAATATTAAACTGTTTCCAAGCCAGTTGTGGTCAGCCCCGCTAGGTAGACCAGACCAGAAAATCAATTGCACAGGAGGACCAGAAATATACTTTACTGAGATATGCTATAATGACAGAATCTTGTTAGTCTGATTGTCGTTACCCTCCTCCTTATTCCTCCCCAATGAATCAGGAAGGTATTTACATGAGCTGTTTCAAATATTATCTTGCTTCCCAGGACTTAAAGAATGTTTCAGCCCTCTTTGCCTAGGTAGCAGTTCTTGCATATTTCTGTCAAGGTCATCTCCTTTATTCTCTACAGTTGTACATGAGTTGGACGCTTCCATTGTGTTTCGCCATAATGGTTGATGTGCCATTATTCTGATTGTTCTTACATCCGTATACCAAGGACTGGTTTCCCCAGAATGATAAGCCATGACTTGTTTATTTGGGCTTAGTGTAATGTGTGAATCAAGTCACTATGGCATGTTCTTCTGTGGTTAAACAAATCGTGGCATATGAAATAGGTCTAGGTCTGATGAACCCCCATTTGTTACAGAATAAACACTTGAAAATCCTTCCTGAAGTGAATTGAAGTTTGGCAAGGATGTTGCACCACAAAAGCTTTCAGGCATTCAGAGCGACTGACTCATCTTAAAATGAGACTAATCATAAGACATTCTGGCTCGTTGTTGACTTTTCATGGGGGTAAGAAAGCACGATACTTTTACCATGTTTTTCTGGGGTACAGTATGTCATGGTCACCCTTTCTGTTTTGGATTTCCTGTTTGTGACAGATAAACTCTTCTTTGAAGCCCTTTTGGAAAAGGAATGACTGCATTGGTCAGTCCATCTCTTTATCTCTGGGCCTTCCCTGACTGGAGGAAAAAAAAATCTAGAAACAAAGGCTATAGTTCAAGAGAAAGAAAACATTTGTCTTTTCTGCTAGGTCTCTGGTAACCTTTTTCACATTTCCATGCAAGGACTGTCCTTGGGATTTAATGGTTGCTCTGAACCGATGGTTATGACTCATGTTGCTGGTCCTAGCTCTCGTGCCTTCCTGCAGATACATTACCATTGGTTGATGCTCATCCTGGTGCTAGGAAAAACTTTACTCACTCATTTCTACAGATCAACCTTTGTAAAAGACCCAAAAGTCTAAGCCATTTTTATTCAGTTAACTAGCAAGCAAGCAAGCAAAAAACAAAACAAAACCCTACCTTCTTTTGGGTGTATCTCCTATGCTCAAAAGGTAAAGTGGAACATTGTAAGAGAAACTGTCCATTTTCAATACCAGTCAAGTAACATCTTGCTTGTTTTAGTTCATTCTTTACTTAAAATTAAATTCAGTGTTTCAGTGGAACTGAATCCCCCTCAAATGTTTATAGCCTTAGCAGCATCTTGGTTGTTCTCAGAAGCATTCTTTTGGTACGGCAGCATTATTCTTATTTTACATACTGATGAACTAAGATTAATTTAGTGATTTGCTAATGGCAACGTACAGGATATACAGCTGAGGATGGATGGATTCAAATCCAGATTTCCTATATTCAGGGCAGCACTGCATCTACTGGAGGACACTGCCTATTCTTCATGCCTCTGGGCATGTACATCAGAAGGAAATCAAGAGGAAAGGAGAATTTAAAGAATCTGCAGTACACAGAATGATCAAGCTTCTTTCATTAATTCTGCTTTGCCCCCACATGTATAGAAAACTTTGTGGGCTGTAGATTATTGGGATTTGCAATATAGGGTTATTAGCTAGTTTTCTTTCTCTTTCCCTAGCTCAGTGTTTCTCAACCTCAGCAACTTTAAGATGTGTGGAGTTCATCTCCCAGGATTCCCCAGCCAGCATGGCTGGCTGGGGAATCCTGGGAGATGAACTCCACACATCTTAAAGTTGCTGAGGTTGAGAAACACTGCTCTAACTAATTAATTTCAGTGCTGCATATGGAGTTCAATAGATAACTATCTGTACAGAACTAAGGAGGAGGTGCCTTGGTGACAATATTGGAAAGAAGAACTATTCATGTTTCCAAACTGCCTTATGGGAGAATGAATATCAGATGTGCAAAAAGAGAACAGGATGTAGCTGTACTCTCTAAGACAGCCTTCTGTCCTTGCAATGCATCCCTTGCCTATGAAATGAAAGGCTGAGATTGAAAAATGGATGTCAGCATGTTATACTACTGGTGTGGTCTCTAGAAGCCTCTATTTTCCTCTGCTTCATGTGGAACAGATTAAACCACCCATTAGGTTTGTGTCTTAAGCCTGCTAATTCTGCTGTATTAACTCATTTCTCTTGGTAAAGAAAGTTGAAGGAAGTCTTAAGTTAAGAACAACCACCGAAAACTAGTTATTTATTTGTCCTGTTAATTAAATTCACATTGTGAGAAGGATAGAAAAACAGTGCTCGATATAGCACCTCTAATGCAGTAACAATGGCAGCTGTATAAATGGAATAACAGAGTCAACATAGAGTAGTGGTTCAGTTTGATTTGGACCTAAGTCCAAATCCAAAACCTGCATAGAAACCACTGGTCAACCCAAAAAGGTTTTGAAATGTTGAGGAATCTATGCTTTTCTAGATGTTGCTGATCTGTAACACCCAACCATTGCTTACCATTACTCACTAGCATGCTGAGAATTCCGGAACATCTGGAGGGCCATAAGTTATCTATTCTCAAGGACGACCTCGAGCCAATTTTCTGATTTAAATCATTAGGAAGAGGGAAAAAATGTGTGTGATGGGTGGAGAGATATTGTAGCAAAGAAAATCTATATATCATCCTGAGTGCCTATTATTTGTCCACATGGCATTGTGTTCCACATGGCATTGTATACATGGCAGAAGGAATAACCTTGAGCAACAGGAGGAAGAGCCACAACTAAGACAGCCATCCGATAAAAGAAACTTGAGTAGAAGTGTAGTTTGAGAAGGCATCTCAGACAGAACCCTCCCTAGTTCTCATGAAGATAAAGGGAGGGAGTGGGGGAAGCACATTTAGACTTGCAAGTTTATTATAACCTTATAATAAAAGTAATATTAGCTTGTGTTTCTTTGGTTTCCACGTCTGGTCTGCCTTGGAGGGCTGACACATTGTTTTGCTTTGATGACTTTAAAGTTTCTGATAATACGGGTTTTGAATTGTTGTTATAGGTCAAATGTGAATTCTGTATTCTTCTGCCTTTCGGAAAGATTTCTAGTTCCTCTATTTCAAAGAATTGATGCTTATTTTTGAATTTTACTGATTGATAAGATGCACCATGGTTATAAAAAGCATGTCTATATGTTCTATTAGTATACTATTACTATAAAGTACTATGATACTTTTCACATACTAATTACCAGAACATGTGATTTTCTTATAGGCTGTCAAAATGTTCCTTATTCTTCTTATAGAAACTCTATCCACAGTTGTAAGCTGAGATTTGAGCCCATATTTATCAGTGACAAACCAATTAGTAAAGTATTCCCGGGAGAGTGACAAAACAAGAAGTCCCTTTGAAGAAAGACTGGGCTTAAAAAAATGTGTAATAACTAAATTAGTCCAGGATATTGCTTGAAGCAAAAAGTTTGCCCTCCTTTTTTTATTATATTGTTTGCCAATTTTTTTTAGCCATTCTTGGGACTATTTAAGAATAGAAAGGCTAAAGAAAGATAGAAGGGAGGGAGGGAGGGAGGGAGGAAAAGGCATGGAATTACAAGCATTCCCGGGGGGGAGGGGGATAAAAAAATCAAAATGGCATCTGTGACTCTGCAGTCAAAGCCCCATCTGTTTTTACATGCATCACAAATGTAACACATGTAAAAAAGGAGTGGGGCTTCGATTGTGCAGTTGTGGCCACCATTTTTATTTTCTTGACACCCCCACCCCTGTGGACACCCCTGCTTAGAGCAAGACCAGCCTGGTCTCAGCCTAGACCTGTTCAAGAAAGTCTTGGTTTGAATAATGGAAAGCTTGCTAATAGCATGAGTTTATATTTTCATGCTGAGTTGTACATATACTTCTATGGGTATAAATGGTGGGACCCAGGACAACAGAGATGGTGGCTCTTCTGAGGATCTGGGAAAATGCTGTAGTGCCATGATAATATCATAAAGCTTTACATATAAAATACATTGGTTTAGCTCATGCTTTGCACATAGAAGACTCCAGCTTTGATCTGCCAGATCTTCAGATGGGGCTGTGAAAGATTATTGTCTTGAAATCCTAGATACCTGTCATGGTCAGCACAGACCAAGTTATATGGAGCAGTAAACTGATTTGGCAGCTTGTTATCTAGGAACACTTCCAGATTGTCAGCCTTTTCCTTTTCCCCCCAACTTTTCTAATTCCAGTATGAAATGCCCTTGAGATTGATCCCGGCTGTTTTGACTGGAGATCTTGTCTCCCCTTCCTTGCAATTCTTTACCTGTGTGTAGACACAGTCCAAGAAAAGCAAGTAGGAGTGACATTGACCAGAACTTTTTAGAAATAGATCAGCTGGCCCTGTCTGCCTTCTTCCCTGTAGGCTGAAGGTGTTTAAATGTGGGTCAGGTTTGAAAAGAGCAGCTGCTTCAGAACAGAAGTTCTGTATTGATGGAAGGGGGATATAACTGAGATTTCATGGAATTTCAAGCCTCTGGTTATGGCATAATTTGAACACTGGAAACTATCTTCCAGTGGACATCCAAGTGGCTCCCACCCTGATTGCCTTCTGGAAGCTGCTCAAAACAGTTCTTTTGGACAGCATTTCAGCCTTGATCCCACTTTGATTTGGTTATACTTTAGTCTGAGTAATTTAATGTTATTTTATGTTTTCACTAATGTACAGACATTTTATTTGTATACTTTTTGTTTGTTGTATTTGATTGTTTATGTATCTTATTTATAAACTGCCAAGAGCTCTTCAGGATTGGGCGGTCCATAGATGTGGTCCATAATAATAATACCTTGCACAAACATGATGACTGCATCTTTGTCTGATAAGCTTTTTGTTTGCAACTCTTCCTGCTGTTATAGTGACCCAACCAACGCAAGCAACAGTGGAATTTATCAGAGTTAATTAGAAATAGACTACATGCCTGTCTGTTGGGATATAGGAGAGATGCTTGTTCATTTTGAAAATAACCCCTTCTTTGAAAAAAAAAAGAGGAGGTTCTTCATTCACTGAAACAACAGGGCTATCGTTATATTTTGTGCATTTGCAAATCTCCTGTTGTAATATCAGTAGACTCATCTTGCACCAAAACCAAAATCTTCTACTTATTAAGAAAATGCTCAAAGAAGAGGAGAATGACATCTAAAACAGATAATGGAAACTATTTCAATTCATTTAGGAATTCATATTCAGCATCATCAGTAGATGGAAGAGTAGGGATTAAGCCATTTCTGTGACCTCCTATAGTCCTTTAGTTGCTGCAAAAAATCTTTGACATTTATACTATAAATAGGGTATATTTCAATCCAGGGTAAATTTCAGGCAAAAGTATTTTTAACCGCACACATTGTTTAGAGTACCACATTCTTCAGTAATGTCTTGTTTTCCATTCTCAATGTTGCTGGCTTTCTCCCACCCATTCATTCTCCATGCACAATCCAAGATAATCATGGATCTGCTGGAGAGGCAGACTTTTGTGTATGTGCATGCATGTACATGAATGCAAAATTGTTTCAGACTTGCTCATTTTAGCCTGTTACAGTCATGGGGGAATTGAAAGCATTTTAGGGACTATCAAAATGCCAACAAGATATGATGCAAACTGGGAGAGGACTTTGTTCCCATGAACTGGATGACAGATGCCTTATTTTTGAAGCCCAGGGACCATTGGAGGAACAAACTTCTTAGAATAATAGTGGCCAACCAACTTTATGCTATCAGAGAAAATATCCTGCTTTTTCTAGGTAAGCTTTCTCCAATATGGTGCCCTGCAGATAGAGGAGGCTTACCATCTAGTATTTCAGGTACAGCCTGCCCTGCATAAAATAGAGCATGATCTGGACAGTTTAAGACTGTTAATTTGATTTAAATTAAGTTTTTAGTGGTTGCCTTTGTAATGCTGACTCTTATTCAGCATTTGAATCATTTTTACATTTAATGTTGCCAATCCCAATGTGTCCTTATTCTACACTTTTGCCTTTTTATAGCTAAGTAGAGAGCCTTTGGCTTATCTTTCTTGTACATTTGAACTGATGTTTAAATGTGTTCATCAAGAACATTATTTTTGAACTTCAGCACCGTTCTTCTCATTACACTTCTGTTTCTGTTGGCCTGAACTCAAATGTTATTTATTTGTTGATAGGTGAAAAAAAGTCCTACTGTAGATCTCAGAGTTCCCTTAAAATATGTGAGTGCGGTTGGATAGTCCCCGGGTCAATCCCTGGTATCTCCAGTATAAAAAGGCCTGTGATTTTAGAAAGCTGTTGAGGGTCCAAGTGGCTAACATTAATGTGGATGGACAGAGGACTCAATTTTGTGTAGGACCATTCCCTATCAAAGCAGCAAATACAATGGTAATTGTATTGATAGTTTAAAATACGAGAGCTTTCCTAGAATGTGTAAATAGAACTGCTGTTAGCCTGCAAATATTGTTAGCAGAGGCATCCAGACAGCATTAAAATAGTGTCAGGGGAATAAACTTCTAAGGAAATGTTAGTTTCCTTTTCCTGTTTTTCAAGAATGTCATATGTATAGGGAAACTGAATTCAAATGTTTTTGTCAGTCCTGTTTTCAGCATTCATTTTCATTGTGGGGAGCCATTAGAGGACACTCTGCTCAGGCTGATGCTGTATTCATTACAACGGAAAACATGGTCAGAAAGATAACGCATTCTTTTAATACATGTTTCTTTGTTTAAGCTTCCAATGGAAATTACTGTTCCTGAACATATATATTGACATGAATTTTGCTTTTGCATGGCTGATAGTAGGCCAGTCCCTCTCTCTCAGCCCAACCCACCTCACAGGGTTGCTGTTGTGGGGAAAATAGGAGGAAGAAGGAGTATTAGGTATGCTCACCACCTTGAATTATTTATAAAAATAATAAAGGTGGGATATAAATAAACAAACAAATAAATATACAGCTGAGTTACGTTGCATAATCTTTGGTCTCCGTAGTTTCTTGGCCTTTTAAGTTGAGATTACAACTGCAGTGTGAGCTTAAGAAATACTAAGCACAGCTCACAAGTCAGAAACAACCCAACTCTTTCCCATCCATCTTCCATAAAAACCTAGGGATGAAAATAACAAACCCTGGTCCTACCAGTATGCATAATTCAGCCCCCTTCATTTTATTACGTTACTCCATCCATCACAGCCCTCAGAGGGAATGAGAAATGATGGGAAGCAGATGCTTCTCTAGGGCTCAGAGATTTCTAGTTGCCAACCCCTATTTCAAAAGAGTACAGTAGATCTAGTTCCTATGAGAACTTGTTGGATTACAGCTGTGGTCCCAGTTGTGGTCAAATCAAGGTTTTCTCATGTAATCTCAGATCTGAGAGCAAATGCTCTATTTATGTTCAATGGAATTTCAAAAGTTCAGCTGTTCATCCTGCCCATTTTCCTTTCTTCTTTCCTGGGGGAAGCTATGAATATATATATATATATATATATATATATATATATATATATATGAATATATATATATATATATATAAAAAATTTCTACTCATTTCATAAGTAAAGTATCATCTCCTGTCTTTAATTAACTTTGTTAATAATTCCCAGAACCTTATAGCATGCATGGTGGTATTTAATTAAATCAGAGGAGACATGATTTGAACAAGACTTTAGTTTCACTTTGAAAGTTATTAAATAAACTGATATGGTTTTGTTCCTCTAAGGTTCCTGGGAGCATCCGGTTAAATTTTAATCATGTGCAGCTAGTCAAATAGTGGCCCCTTCCCAACAACCCTGAAAATAATAGTAAGATATTAAAAAGAGATGCTATGTAAGATTATATCTAGAGGCTTTAACCTGGCAGATATTTGAACAGAATGCAATTTTCACCCAACTGAAAAAGGTAAATATCAGCTCATTAAATGGTCTACAGGGACTAGTTTAGTATATTAGCCATGTGCTAACCATCTATTGGGGCATTGTGTAGGTATGGCTAGAATTTTACGGAACGATCATTGCAAATGCTTATCATTTCTATTTTCCGAACTGTTTGCCCTCATTAAACCTTTCCCATCTCCAAGGGCTGTAAAGAATGTTTATACATCTGCTACATACCATTTATGCACTACAAAGAATTCTGGAAACAGTTTAATATTACTACTAAAAGAATAACCAGAGGCTTCAATCAATCTGAGTCCTTCCCTGGTGTTTCCAGGACTCTTGACCCTTTTTCCTATTTTAACTTGACTATTGCAAAACTTTGTGATGAATCATCTCTTGCTAGCGGCTGATTCATCAAGACCAGTGGGAACATTTGACATTTTAAGAGCATGTCTTGGACACTCAATGAAAATGGCTGCCAGGGGGGTTTGCCCACTCAAAAATGGCTCCTGCAGTGGGCGTGGCCAGTCACAAAGCAACCATTTACCTAAAGACAAGCTTGGCAAGCCTGCCACCTCCCACCATTTCTAGCCTCACCCTTCAGGGGACTCACTATCAATCTCCAGTTAACTCTTCCTTGTTGTTGTTGTTTTTTTGGGCATGTGGGCACATTTATAAATGACTGTTCCTTTTTATTTTCAGAGAACACTTAGGGGCTTAGATGGACTCTGAAGGCTATCTAGGAAATGATTCTCGACTTTGGTACTTCGCTTTGCAACATGCCGGCTTTCTTTTAACTTTTGTTTAGGGTTAAAATGATAATTGGAAAAGTAGAACGGGATAGGACCTGGTGGACACTAAGTTGTCTGCAGACATAGTGTTGCCTTGGTTTACCCATCCAGGATCCCAGTTCTGTTAGAGACAAGAAATGTATGTCCTAACGATGTTCCCTTACATATCCAGACTGCAGGAGGAGAAGACTACAGTAATGTAGAAATATATCCCAATCATTTCACTCATCCTATTAGCTAGGATTTTTTTTTATATAAAATTCTTTATTGGTCTTTATTGGTAGGCAACAAATACTGTACTCTTTGGAACCTGATGCTTAGAAGCTTGCGATGAAAACAAAGAGCAAATAATTGCACGCATATTTGTGTATACTTCTCCTAACATACTCATTTCTATATTTACTTTTCCTTTGTGCTGCACTTTTTCCATGGACTTTTTCCATGGTAAACAGCAGTTCTGTAATATACATATATTTCTGTAATATACTCAAATATGCACAATTTGTGCATATTCTGTCTTACTCTCTTCCTATATGCTTTCTATGAGAAGAGCTGTGCGACGCTTCAGATTCAGTTCCAGAAAGACTGGGGCGGGGTGAACATAGTCTTTAAGCCAGCCATAGTTTGCCTTGGATCTCGTGCCAGCTGCCCAAACCCAGGCATAGAAACAGCTGCTTTAAAGAGTTGCAAACAGGTCTTCCATTTGCATTCTCATGAACTGCAAAGCAGGTTTTTGGAATTATTATTACTACTACTATTATTATTATTTTATCCCACCTTTTTAATATATAACTCAAGGCAGCAAACATACCTAATACTCATTCCTCCTGCTATTCTCCCCACAACAACCACCCTGTGAGGTGGGTTGGGCAGAGAGAGAGAAGGACTGGCCCCAGGTCACCCAGCCAGCTTTCGTGCCCAAGCGGGACTAGAACTCCCAGTCTCCTGCTTTCTAGGCCAAACAGCTCCAAACCAAACTGTGGAATGGCTGTAATTTTTATGTGTGCGTTTGACATGTGAACAGTGTTACAAAATTCTGAAAAATACAATTTTGGGCATGCCTGCTTATTTTGATTGATTTTTGTTAAATTGATTTTCCACGTCTAAAGTTCAGAAAGATCTAAAATTCCCAGGAACTCCTTTTCTGTCCTTAATCAGCTTTTTGAATGGCTCTGTTGCTGGGGCAATATGGGGTGGGCTTGTGCTATTTGACTGTGGTGTAATTTGCTGCAGTGTCCCATAGAACCACACTACAGTTGGCGTGCTGTTCCTTTTAGGCATTCAAATGCCATTTCTCACTGAGTTTTAGTGAGGGGATTTTTTTTTGCTTGCTGTTTACCTCCTACCCACCCCCCACCTTCATCTTTTAGTCACATCCATCTTTCAGAGTCTTTAGAGATTAGCTCTCTCCATTCTTCTGATACTTTACCACTTTGTTTAATATTTGTAGGTCTAAACCGGTATCTTGCTTGATGGTATCTATCAATGTGTTCTTTGCTGGCCTCACTGGATTTTGCAAAAGTTTCAACATCTATTTGGCTGCTCAGTTCAGCGAAAGGAGAGTGGATTCTGACTGGAACAATGAAGAAGATTTTCATTTTTAACACTGTTCTATTTTCATCATCCCTTTCTCTCAAAATTCAAAAATTCTTCATAGAAATGGCATGGCAACAGAAAAAAGGGCTTTTCCCCCTCCTTAGACGTTGGAAACCTCATTGGTGGTATCTGTGTAAAACTGGTATATTTTTGCTTTTTGAGAACTTTGTAAGAAAAACAGACAAATGAACCCATTCAAATAGCCCATGGTATTTATATTGGAGTTCTTCCTGTAGATCTGTTTCAGACATACATAGGCTGGCAGCTGGATACTTTAGCTGGCCGCTCAGCCAAGAACTGGATGTTATGGCAGACGCATGGCTGTCGCCAAAACCATCAATGCGATGTCTCATTCTTCACTCCTTTATAATGTCAAATAAAACCAAATGCAATTAATTGGTTTTGAGCCCACTTTTCCTCCAAGGAGCTCAAGGCAAGATATATGATCCACTCCCATTTTATCCTTGCTCCTAGACTGGGCTGTGAGAGGACAACTTCATCTGGCAAGCTTTAGCAGCAACAGGAATTTGTCCCTGTCCCCCCCGCCCCCCAAATCTTACTCTGACGCTCTAAGGCAGTGTTTCTCCATCTCAGCAACTTCAAGATGTGTGGACTTCAACTCCCAGATGCTCCCTGTGCTGGCTGGGGAATTCTGGGAGTTGAACTCCACACATCTTGAAGTTGCTGAGGTGAAGAAACACTGCTCTAAGGCATATTTCTCTAAGGTGGCCTCCAACTATATTGCACCACAACTCCCATGATTCCCAGCTGCACAACCTATCTTGAGAGTGCTGGGTTGGGGACTCCGTTTTAGCCACTCTGGTTCTGGATTCATGTGATGTGAAGTTAGCATCCCTTGCTGTTGCCATTTGTATCTAATAAAGGAGAGCAAATGACACTATGCTGATATATCATATGTTAGATATTACAAGGGATTATGGGCAAGAGTCAGTGGAGGACTTCTCCTGCTATTTCCAAAGCCTTCATGCTTCTGCTGTTATGGCTACATCCAGCCTGAAGGTCCAGCCACCCGTACCTGCCGCTTCAAAAGCTGCCATTTCATGTATGAGTTAATTTATTTGTTACAAGAACAACTGTGATTTGTTTTGCAGGATTTACAGGTTGTATTACAGTGCGATATGGGAGATAAAAATCTTTACCTAAACTAGTCATGAAATCCCATCAAAATAGTGTTAAAATAATGCAAAAGTATTGTTCACAGTACAATCAAATGAAGTAGCAGAGTTGCATACGTGTTTAAATTGATCCCTCTAGAAAATCCTCACAAGTGCATACTTTTAGATCATTTCTGTAATAGCAGCATTATAAACACTTAAAAATCCTAACCACCAGAGGGGAAAAAAATACTACCCCCAAATACCATCTAAGGGAAAGCTTTTACAAATGAAAATAATTTGGCCTGGTGGAAAAACAGGGTGGGCTGGGGTCCAGCTCAGAATTCTGTAGATGGGAATACCACGCGTGGCTGGCTTGTTGGTACAATAAGGGCATTTTGACGTAGTTCTTTGCAGCACTCCAGAAGTAGCTTTTCAGTTGTGTGATTGTAAAACTGAAGCCAGCAAAGTTGGAAGCAACAATTTTTAGCCCAGACAGTATCATTATGTAAACACCGAACAGATGTCCCCAAATTTCAAGGCTGGGAAAAGTCTCCTGGACCCAAAAAAGCAGAAAGAGAAGGCCTAGCTTTAAATCCTGGGCTGACATATATATTTTTAGAGGGAGAATTTGAATCCAGTGTTCTGCAATAGGCAGTTCTTCTCCATATGTATGATTTCTTTCTTGTCTGCAATAAGGCAACTTATCCAGGAGTTTTGAGGGTGTTGTTGTTTGGTCCCCAAATGCAGATATGAGTTTTTGGAAAAGAGAGATTTAAGAATTATAGCCATGCCTGGTCTGAAGTCTGACAGTCCTCTTATAGCAACTGAGCAAAATTATTTTAGCTCAGCTGTGGTGTCTAAAATCACAGAAGTCACAGTGTTTTTCTCTTGCAGTGCTCAAGTTTCACAGAGTTTGTGGGCAGCTGTTTTTTCATTGGATAAAGCTCTTGTCTCACCTGCCTTCTGGACGCTGGTAGACATTAGTCTCTTTCACCCCCATCTTCCCATAAAGAGTCAATGTCCTATTCCTGGTAATTGTCGATATTGTCTCTCTTTCTTCTTTCCCCAGTTCCAGCTATTGTGATGACATGTAGTCATAGTTACAGATATTGGGTATAGTGCTACTTTCCAAAAAGTCTGGCATGATATCCTTTTGTCATCATAACTTGCAAGAGGCTTTTACATACAAGAGAAGAATGGTGTCTTTGCAGCCAAGAGTTTTCCTCTCATACCAGCCACTAGGATTTTTTTTTTTGCAAATGACTACAAATACACTGTAAATATAGATGGAGGCATTATTTTATTTCTCTTTTGCTTAGAATATGGAGGTTTTGTTGCTCCAGGATCTGCAGAACTCAAGAAGTGGGACTCTAATTGGAATATGTTTCTCCTTTTGTTAGCTGGCCTCAGTAGATAGCAGCCCTTAGCCAATTTTGGCAGACCTCAAAAAGCGAAAGAGAATTGGACCATTCAGAAGTTGGATAGGAAATCGCTAGGGAATCCCAGGCCATAGGCTAATTGGGAAGTTGAAAAAAAATTCCTTGGAAGAAGGCAGTGACAAACCACCTACATACTGTTGCCAGTTAAGCTACCTTTTTTTATTGCAGTGTTTCAAAGTTTGACAGAAGTGAAGATGACTGCAAGTTGGTTTCAAACTATTTTGTGAATAGGGGGAAGTGGAAAGTATTTTCCCTAAGAGATAAATATCAGAGCATCATCCATATCCCTTGAGGATGGAAGCAAATAGACTTTGGGCTAGTTTCTAACTTCAAGCCTTAGACTAAGCCCATCTACCCAGATTTCCCACTGGATCATCAGTTTTCAATTCCAATTGAGTCTTGTTTGAATGGCAACATGTTCTGGGGCCTAAACTTGAGAATTCTTCATTATTTCTGGCTAACCCCTTGACTTGCCTCCTGGCAGGTCTTCAGTGCTGATCCTGGCTTACTCCAGGCTGCATCATCTGACTCCTGTCTGAAACAATGAAGAGCAGCTGAGCAAAGAGGCGAGACGCCCCCTGCTTCGCAGAAGCACCTCCCTATGTTGTTCCTCTAAATCTGATGGACATGCTGTTGAAAAAACAGTTTATACACAGTCATGCTGGCTAGATTCTTCACTTGAAAACTGGATGCTTAAAATGCTTTCCTTTCCTTTCCTGGAGATCGTTTTAGGCCAAAGAAAGGCACATTCTGTTGAACTGTTTTTAAAACCAGTATCTAAGGCAGTGTTTCCAACCATTAAGATTTGTGGATTTCGATTCCCCAAATCCCTAGCCAGAATGCTGGGAGTTGAAGAATTCTGGGATTTGAAGTCAACATATCTTAAAGTTTCTGAGGCTGGGAAACACTGATCTAGGGGCTTTTTTACATTGCAACCTTAAGCTGCTTGGCTCCTGTGTGTAAATCAGCTGGATTTCAGCCCGTCCATCCATTTTGGCTATGGTGATAACCTGGTGTTCTGATTGGACAGTGCTTACCACAGCCCCAAATGGTGGGTTCCCTACTTTTTTTACCTCTCTCACCTGAGTTAGAAAAGCAACCACCAATCCCTTTATTTTCTGTGGGTGGGTTTTTTGGAGGACCTGTGCTGTGTACTGAGAGACCTTTTGTATAAGCTGCTCTCTGCTGACTTCTCCTCATACCCAATTTTGGTGTGTCCACTGGTGAACTGGTAAGGAAAAAAAGTGGGGGGAAAGGAAGTGTAATTTTATCATTCTTCCTGTTGCTTGGGCTAGGGCAGGAAATTGGCAGAATTCTTAACACTTTCACCCAGTTAAAAAAAGAAAAGGAAAAAGAAGAAAAGGAAAGGATAAGGTTTCACAGTTCCATCAATGAGCTTGTGAAAAACAATGAACAAGAAAAGTCTTTCACCATTTCAGCAGTGGAGGAAAAAACTCTGCTATTTCACTGCTCCATTGGGGAAATGAAGATCCCAAAGAGAAAGGTGTCCAGCAGCACCCAGGACAAAATGGCTGTGGAGGATGGTAACCAATAGGAGGGGTCTTCCTGCCACACCACGCAGCTGCTAATTGGAATGGAGGTCTTGGCCACCCATGAAATTAAGCATTATGTGACCTGGACAACACTGCTGGTGCCAGCAGAAGGTGGGAAACACTACTTTTGATGTGCAGCAGGGAAAGACAGGTTGAGGTTGTCCTCCTGGGGATGGGTAGAAGACTGAATTGTCCATTCCTGCCCTTGAGAAGCAGTTAGTAGCCCATCTTGCATAGTGGGCAACCTGGTTGTACGGTTCAGACCATAATTGCATTTCCACTATAATACTTATTTGCTGCCCGTTGGTTTTCAGTGAAGTTCAGCAAGCACCAAGAAAGCTAGATGACAAACCCCTTCTGTCGGGGAACGCTGATTGGGGAATTCTCTTTGAAAGGAATTAGGCTAGTATTTTCTGTTGTTGTTGTTGTTTTTAATTTTAGGTGGGCTATTAGAATATTTTCCCTCAAGATATCTTTTTAAATGGCTTACAATATATTTGCCTGCTCTCTGGGGTTTCTTTTTGGGGGGGGGTTGTTTTTTTTTTCTGTTATTCTGTTTCATACTATACTTTAAACTGATCTCTTACAAAATTTACCTGTTGCCTATAGAGGGCTTATTAGGGTTAAAAGAGGATTATGAAGAAGTTTTATAAACAAAGATTTAAATCTCCACATTTTCTCCTTCAGTAATTGAACCTCAAGGATTACAGGGATCCCACTGTGCAATGCCTGGTATACATTTGCCATCTTACATAGTAGTGAAAACTACCCGGGAAACATTTCATGGGGATCATCTTTCTTTCTATCACCTTGATAAAATATTGTTTCCCTTTCTTGCTGGCATTTTGCATCCTTTCCTGCATTCCTGACTGAGAAGCTACTTGTAGAAATATGATGTTCTCATCAGGCTTTGATTGCAGTGAGAGAAGGAACTGATATCACATCTTGTTAGCCTCTGATTATGGTGGACATAACAAAGTGAAGAATGAGGAATATTCTGTTTTAGAGATTGTTAGAGAAGTGGGCTGAGATCAGGGTCATCCACCGAGTTCTTTAAGGTTGCATGTTTTGGGAGAATGCACAAGTTTTTAGAAGTAATGGGTACACTGTAGTTCAGATGAAACTTATCTTAATACTGTACTTATTTGGGTATTTGACAGATGTTGACTCCTTCATAAGGCCAAGAAATTGCTTACGTCACAATTCCACCCTCCGATTAATTGATAAGCAACATTTTTAAGCTGCCCTCGCAACAAAATCACCCAAAGCAGTGTATAAAGTGTAAAATCCTTTAAAAGTGGAATCTAAACAACAGTGACATAACACCTAAAAGTAGGAGTATTAAATGTTTTTTAAAAAACAAAACTCTTCTAAAAGGCCTTGGTAGTCAGAGGTAGGATCTGGTGGTAGGTAAGGACAAAGCATCGGGGGGGTAGGACTGTCTGGGCTCCAAGGCAAACTTACCAGATGCCTCCCAGCCCCAGTGGTGAGAGAGATCTGGCTTTGAGCCCCCAGTGACCCTGACTATTGAAGGCAGGCAGGAGAAAGGGAGGTGGAGGATACACATAGTCATTTCTTCCTACACCGCCACACTTCTCTCAAAGGTATGTTTTCCCTGAAGACGTGTCTGCAGGGTATGGCCAAAATGTCAAGATGGAGCCACAACAGGGTAATCAAAGCTTCACCTGTTTTTTATTACCTTACCCTTGCAGACCCTGCTTCTCCAACAGAGGAGGAAAAGGAGGTTGCTGCTGACTGATCTGGGAGCAATGGCAGAGATGGATGGCTGACTCAGGCACACCAGCAGCAACTTGCTCTCTCCTTGTCCATGCAGCTCCTCTCAGGGCCCTATGTGTTCAGTTTTGCTGAAGGAGTGGGGCAAGGGGCAGACTGATGCTTTATGTCCCTGTGGGCCCCAAGGTAGCCACCTCTCCTGCCTTCACTATTTGTACATCCTTGCTTCAGAGGGATTGTTCAGTGGTTTGGTACCACCATAAAAAAGGCCCTGTTCTGTAGTTGCTATGTCTAGTTTTACCTGCTGAAGAGACACATGAGAAAATCTTCAAATAACCTGAGACAGTAGGAAGGTTCATATGGTATATAAATATTGGGATTCACCATATTGGGATTTGGAGGGAGAGAGAATTTGAAGAACTTTGTTTTGACCCATTAAATGAACCTAGACTGAATTGGAGATGGAATTCTAAATATGCTTTTGATTGCTTTGAGTACTAAACAGAACTATTTCCTTTGTTCTGCTTACTAAACAAACAAATCACCCAAATCTGCCCCTTCCTGGTACCCCAATAAGTTCCACAGAAAGGCAACATTTGAAGGTCCATCCTTGTGAAGGCTGGTTAGCCATCAAGACGGCATAAGCTTTCCAGAGCAGGTGACCTGTAGATGCATTTAGATTACGGTTCCTAGAAAATGTACTGTAGATAGTATATTACCTGGGAATTATGGGAGGTACAGTTCTAACACATCTGGAAGGAAACAGGTTTGAGAAGACAGCTATAAAGCATTTCCTGTTCCAGTCAATTTTATGTGAGCGTAAAACAGCCTTCTCCATTTGCAGTTCTGGCTGTGAATTCTGGGAATTGTACTCTGAATACATCTGGTGGGCAGCAGAGAATCTTAAAGACAAATTTCTAGTTTTGTAACAAAATGCAAGTTCTTTATGGCATCCCTAGCTTTTCTGGGTAGTGGAGAGTTAATATTATTTTTTAAACAATGAACAGATGTTAATGTCATTATGCTGGATTTTTAACAACAAACACATTTCTTTTTCCTGCAGAATACCAATAGTTTTATGAAGCTTTTGACAAATAACTGTTGTTTTCTGAGAAGTGATATATTAGAGGGAAATAAAGAAGTGGATGGGGGACCGGGTGTCTTTGAAATTAGGCAGTCATTTATAAAACCTGTCTTCTTCAAATATTCAGTGTAAGTTTCTATATTGCTGGAAAAATTAAACTGCTTTATTAGAAGAATGAAATAATCAAACAAGGGTTTATTTTTAAAAAAACACAGTGTTTAATTTTAAAAAGATAGTTATTTGGTAAGTCACAATGTTTGAGATCAATCCCTTCTGATATTGAATTGTGATGCATTTTGGATCTTCCTTTGTCCTGTTTAGGGCTTGAACTGTTCTTTGGGTATGAAACATGCAGCTGCATTGCGAAGACGTGCACTAGATAGTATTTCCATTTCTTAAAAGGGAGAAATCATGAAAGAGACACAGCCCAATTTATTAGATTTATTTTATAATGTGTGATTCAGTGTGATAATATTGATCACGGTACCCTTTTGGGCTACCTACATGGGTTGGGGATTGGAGGCATAGTTTTGCAGTGGTTCTGCACCTTCCTAAGTGGGCAGATCCAGTTAGTATTATTGTGGGGAGAGGCTGAGACCTGAAATACTCCAGTGTGGGGCACACTCCCCCATTCCTTTCAGTATCTATCTATATGATACCTTTGTGGAAGGTCGTCTGTCAATTTGGTGGTCAGGAGTCATCAACATGCTGATGATACCCAGCTTTATAATTGTACCCAAAGCCAAGCTGGAGATGCAGTGGAAGTCTTGGCCTGGTGATTGCAGGCTGTGAGGAACTGGATGAGGTAGAACAACTCAGGCTAAAGCCCAGCAAGGCAAAATTGCTGTTGGTACAGAGACCTTCTGGATCTATAGGTGTTCCATCAATTTCTCTTGATGGGGTGGTGCTGCTTCTGAAGGAGCAGATAGCAATCTAGAGGTTCTCCTGCTTCGGCTGGTTCTTTGTGAACAAGGAGGAGTTGAAAACAGTGGCTTATTCCCTTGACATCTTGTTAGATTGCTGCAGTTGGCTCCACGTGTAGCTATCCACCCCCAAGAGATCAAGAAGGCAGGGGCTTGTAGGATAGCCTTCTTAGTAGCAATTCCTTCACTTTATGCCCCTTTAGGTCAGAATGGTCAAAACTATCTTCATTTGTAGGGCTTTCAGAATGGAGGGTCCTCTGTAGTGGACAGCAGTACATATAGAAGTGATTTTTGATTTTATCAGATTCATTGTTTTATATACTTTCTATTCCGTTATTATAAGCCACCTAGAATCCAGTGAGTAAATGGCATGCAAAGAGAGCCAGTTTGGTCCAGTGGTTAAGATGCTGGGCTAGAAACCAGGAGTCTGTGAGTTCTAGTCCCGCCTTAGGCATGAAAGCCGGCTGGGTGACCTTGGGCCAGCCCCTCTCTCTCAGCCCAAGAGCCAATCAGGCGTGGTATGAGAGTTTTAGTCCCACCTTAGGCATGAAAGCCAGCTGGGTGACCTTGGGCCAGTTCCTCTCTCTCAGCCCAAGAGCCAATCAAGGGTGGTATGAGAGTTCTAGTCCCGCCTTAGGCATGAAAGCCAGCTGGGTGACCTTGGACCAGTCCCTCTCTCTCAGCCCAACTCACCTCACAGGGTTGTTGTTGTGGGGAAAATAGGAGGAGGAAGGAGTATTAGGTATGTTTGCCACCTTGAGTTATTTATAAAAGTCATAAAGGCGGGATAAAAATTAAATAAATAGATAAATAAATAAATAATATTCAAATGCCCTGATTTATATAAAGTGAATTCTAGATAGACATGTCAATGTGCTGTTTGTGTTAGAATCCTTGATGGAATACTGTTAGCATGGTTCCTCTTGCTCATTCAGACTCATTGGAATGGTGAAAATATATGCTTGGTGTTATCATCTTTGGCTGATATTTTAGGAAAGAAATACAAGACTTAATTCAGGACCTTCTTTGCTCCTCATTAGGTGGTTGATGATATCACCTTTGGGAGCATCAACCATATGACTCTACTATATATGTTCAGTTCAATGCAGGTAGGTATCTCTATGCAGTTGTGAGGTCGGGAGGATGTAACACAACTGATAGGGTCAGGAGACATGTCTCACTTGCATTTCTCAATCTTCAGACTTCACGATTTCCTTTTTTTTTTTTTAAAGAATCTCAATCACTGGAGATTGATGTGTTTCATTGATGTAATCACTCTGGTCCATGGAAGAGCCTGTGAAAATAAATGCATTAACCTTTAGAGTGCTTGTTTGCTCTTCAGACAGGCTCTTACAGTACTTGCTGCCCAGGCTGCCTTACCTGGAATGTGTCTCTTGCTGGAAGCAGTTATTCGTATTTGGAGGTAAACAAGCACCTTTGTATTGAGTTTCACATTCCAGCTGCTCAGCCTCACTGCAATGAAACTGAACTGAATCAAGCCTACATGCATTATGGTATCTGCTTACGCGTGACATCATAACAAAGCAGAGGAAAAACCTTGCCCCGTCTGTCTCTGTGCTTGCAGAGAAGGGGCTTGAGCATTGCAAATGGGGCTCTATTCGAGAGAATACAGTAAAGGTAGTGTGGGGTGGCGTGGGAGTTTGGGATCATATGATCTTACTGCTGAGGGTATATGTGGGAGGAGGAGGTGGAATCAGGAAGGAGAGACAGTGGATTGAAGACACCGTTGGGGCTGCCCTAGAATCCGCCAAAGGATCGCTCCAGAGGAGTTTGCAGGCAGGGCGGAGGAAACAGAATTGGCCAATTCCTTCTCCAGCTGCCTGAAGGCAAGAGAAATATTTTTGCTACCTCGTTCAGTTCTCTACCCTACTTCAGCTGCTCCTCTCTCTCTCTCGGAAGCTGTCAAGGAACAGAGAGGGTCCACTCATTCCTCAGTTCCAGGCATGATCAGCGGAGCGTTTTGCAGGACAAATTTATCGGGTCTTTCCAAGTGAGTGCCTGATTTATTTTGAAGGTGGTGTGGACGCTGCGGGGTGGGTGCGGGTGCATGGCTTTAAACTCTTCAGGCTGCCGGCTTTCTTTTTTAAAGCTGGAAGTTGGCTTTGATGAGGCGGAATAGGTTGCAACATGTCAAAGACTTGCTCACAACTGCTACAGTTTTATCTGACGTTCCTCCTTGTGATGCTTTGTTGTAAAAATAACCGTAACTTTTATGGCTATACAGGCATTTCACCGTAGTAGAATAGGCAGGATTCTTTTTAAAAAAATTCTTGGCTGCTTACTTGATGCAGTGCAGTTCAGAAGTTGCTTTCATTAGCGTGAAATTTGGATGTCGCTTAATCTCTAGGTAAATAATGGAACGATTTATAAACCAGAACTGCAATAACTGATAATATATTGATCAAAGAACTACATTATGTTGGCTTCACCACCCCTTAAATATCTTCAGGGCAGAAATGGTAGCTCTACCTCTGTTCTCTTTGAAGTACTCTAAAATTATTTCTGTCTTTCGAAAATGATGAAAAAGGGCTTTCAACTGGATTCTAAGCAGAGGTTGTGAACCTACAATATGATTATAGTTGGGGATGAGTTAAAACTGCTTGCTGCTGCTGCTGTTGTCATTGTTGAATGAAAAATAACTGTTTTCAAAGAGAAGCTATAAAACAGTTGTCATGATATATCTTAAACACACAGAAATAACATAATCCCTATACAAAAGAATCCAAACATATCTCTTTCAATTTGTTTAAACCTCTGGATTGTATGGCATGATTCACAATGTGAGATTGTACAAGAAGACAAAATGTACTTAGGCCAAAGATTTCCTCAAACAAAGGACATGATTTTAAGACTGCATTAACTAAATCTGGATAAATGAATCTGCAGTCTGTATAATCCCCAATTAAATTAGTTGAGTGTAAGATAATCACTGTTACCTAACTGTTGGGCACTCATTTGGATTGATAAAGTTAACCTGATTTGACTTGGCCACTGAATTCTGATTCAGTTTGCACGTTTTCAGCTACCAACCCTCCACCTCACCCTTCCCTCTTTTGGGAAGCTCACTCATTTGCTCACAGTAGAAGGTAGAATATTCTTAGTATGTGACTTGAGGAGATTCAGATGACTGACTCAGTGGCTGAGTTCACCCAAAATGCCTAACCCTAAACATGGATTAATAAAACTCAGTTGCTGTGCTCACGTAATACACTGTCTACGTAAATCATATTGTGACTAAATGTGAAGGATTGGTTCATCTAACATCTAAGAATGCGGCTGAGTTTCCTCCATGAACTGAATCACAAACTACCCAACCTCATTTTAGACTGGTGTAGCATGTTGTGTGGACTCAGCAAATATCTCCAAGCATCTGTTGCAACTGAGAGGTAAACACAGATAAGTTGGCACAAAAACTGTGTTCGCACAACCAGTTAGATCTGTTTACAGCCTTCATCCAGAATTATATTGACTTATATTGATTAATCTAGAATTACATTGATGAATTATATCGACCTATAAACTAACCAGCTGGCCTGGTTCACACAATACATTGAAGTACTGCACCTCCCCCCGCCCCCATAAAAACCTAAGTAAGTTGAAACCTAATTAAGTTAAGCATGTTGTGCAAACAGATCCAGTTAGGCTTTTAACTGGCCTGGTTAAATATATTGTGGGAACCCATCAAGAGAATCCAATGAATGCAGAATCATTCTTCTTCATGCAAAAGAAAGTAAGCAAAGCAATTACTGGCCATTTCTTAGGGATAGCAGCATCCTTTGGTCTTCAGTGTCCCAGTGTCATGTCACAAACTCTGTTCCTTTTGGACATACGCAGGACATTACACTGCACACAGAAAAGGCACAGGGCTTGCACTGCAATGCCACAATGCTTTTTTAAAAAAAATATTGGTGAAATATAACAAGCAAAATTTAATACAATAGCATTATTTCCTATGCAGTTATAGCAAGCTGCCAATTTTTACTTCTTATGCACCTGATCTACGGTTGTGTCAACAACTCTCCTTTGTATTAACATGAATGATAATGAGAGGTTGATACGAACACAGAATTACAATATAGATTTCCTATGGCAGAGTTTGAGAGCCAGTTTGGTGTAGTGGTTAAGGCACCAGGCTACAAACCGGGAGACCATGAGTTCTAGTTCTGATTTAGGCATGAAGCCAGCTGGATGACCTTGGGCCAGTCACTTTCTCTCAGCCCTAGGAAGGAGGCAATGGCATACCACTTCTGAAAAACCTTGCCAAGAAAACTGCAGGGATAAATCCAGGCAGTCACCAGGAGTCAAAACTGACTCAAAGGTGCACTCACTCACACACACACACAAAGTAGAGCTTGGTTATGTGAATGGCCCTTTGGCAATTCCACGTAGCCCCAGGGGCAGCCAAAGAGAATTTCCTGCTTGAGGAAAAGATCTCTCCGCTTCCATTCTGATTGGACTGGTTGTAGACATCTTTCTTTAACACCAGTCATGGTGTACCGGAAGACAGCAAGCTAGTTAAGAGTAGGACAGGACGCCTTCTTCACAAGCCTGCTATCACTCTGGAGCTGTCAGCTGTGACCTCACTTTGCCCAATGAATAGAGCAGGCCATGAATGACTCTTTTTACTTCTTTTTTCTGCATTAAAAAAACTGAAGTAAAAAGGGCTTAGAGCTAAGAACAGCTTAGAGCAGAGTGGGCAAGTTCTTTGCAGCCCAGAGCCATTTTTACTGCTATCTTAGGACAACAGGAGGTGTGATCGGTGATGTCAAGGTGTAAGTAGGGTGGGTGGGACTAAGCTTTTGGGCGGAAGTTAAGGGATGAAATAGATGCCGTAAGTCTTTGCAAGGCGTAAAACACCTATTTTGCCTTTAAGGCCACTAAAAAATTGGTCTGAACTTTACAAGGGATTGGTGGATATTAAAGAGTAGAATAGTTGTTGTATATTTCTCAAGGTGCCTACTATGCCCATTGCCCCTTCCTCTCTCGGCTTATTCCAAAGCAGGCTGGTGATTCTAGCTTTGTCCACACTGGAGGTGCTCTGAAGATGCTCTGGGGTCTGAAGAAAAGGTGCTGGGATGTGTATGCATGCAGCCTGTATACTAAGGTCTGTCCAGCTTCATTTAAAGCCTCATTGAGGTTTATCAGCTGAAGAAGCTGTTATAAGAACATTTCTAGTACAGTTAACTAAATTTGTCTTCTGTGTGAATGGCACCATTTTACGTAAATATGGGCTGGCATTTGGTGAATGAGTTCACCATTAATATGGCACCATGCAGTGTAAAGTTGGCAACCATACCTATCTTGCAGGATTCCTGAAATAATAAATGAGAGAAGAGTGCAGAGAATTTTATCCTTAAGAAGAAGAGATTTAGAAAGGTGGGATAATATGTAGTATAAATCAAAAGTTTAGAAAAAAACAAGGGTGGGGGATCATGAGAAAAGTGTATACAGTGCAACAGTGTGGATAAAGAGAAAAACACTTTCTTTACAGTACTAAAGGAAACCTGTGGGTAACCAGTGAATGGGGAGATTTAGAAAAGATTAAAAAAGGGATTTTTTAAAAAATTAAAGATAAGGAATGTTTTTTCATACTGTTTGTAATAGAACTCTGGAATTTGCTACTAAAAGATAGAGTGATGGCAACAACACATGAGATGGTTATAAAAATGGTTAGGGCCTTTCCCCCTCTACTGAGTTAATGTCCACCCATCCTTATGTTGACAGAAAACAATATAGGCATGAGACTGATTGTCCCCATTGCTGATCTTTGTCCTGCTTAGGGGTGTCCACAGGGTGGGATTAAAAAAAACTTAAGATGGCAGCCACAACCTTGTGCTCAAAGCACCACCCTTCTTTGACATGTGTCATGACACATCTAAAAAAGGGCAAGGCTTTCCTTCACTGAATGGTTGTGCCACCTTGAATTTGGTCCTGCTTCTGTTGCCTCCTTCCATTCATTGCCAGTCACCTGACTTTCCCCCAAGGTGACAGGTAATGAACCATAGCAGATCTTAGGTTTCTTTAAATTTTTGTTGGTATTTCTTGGATCCATCATTCCCATTTATTCAAAGCCACCTAGTGTTTTTTTCCCTTCAGAAGCTGGCATCAGGGAATACCAGCTCTTGGGGAGCAGTCACTGAAGAGGATTGGCACTTTGATCTTCTTGGCAGCTTTTTGGGAGCATCTGAGTGGCCATTGTGGGAGACAAGATAAGATGGACTTTTGATTTGTTTGAGCAAAGTTGTTCTCAAGTTCTTAGAGGTGAGATATGAGCCAGGCCATATTAGTCCATAGCTCAGTCTCTTAAACATGACTTATATTTCTACTTATGATGCATTATGGTATTATTTATCAGCATTCACATCTATTAAAAATAAAAATGGATTTTTCACCAGGCTGTAATATTAGAGGATTATCCACATATTTCACAAACAAATATTTTCATGCGGATTTTTGTCCCAGTTTTCTATCACAATGAAAATATTTTCTTTGCTTTTCTAATGTCTATTTTCTCTACTGATGAGTGGACTCTTTCCACTTCATTTTGGGTGTCACCACCTCCCATTTGAGGTACATCTGGAAAAATTATTTTTCTTCACCAGGGCAGTTTTTAGGTAGAATTGAAACATTGAAAGGTGAATCTCTGACAGTAATAGGAGACTGGGCTTCCTCCTGCAATCCAGGATCTACAGCCCCCTAATTTAAATTCAGGGAAGAAATATCAAGGGAAGGCTTTTCTCAACAGGTTACAGTTTTCTTTCAAAAGTGAGTTGGCAGAAGTAAGATTCTGGGGGTGGCAGTGTTGGCAAGTCTTCTTCCCAACCTCCCAGATGTTCTGGCTGCTAACACAGTGGACTTCTAGGTCCATAGCAGCCTGGTTTGTGAACAGTTCCAGGCTGTTTTAAGAGAAGAGTACTTATCTTGTCAAACCAGTAGTTATTTCAAATTTGGTGCAAGCATGGACTTTCTAGATGTTCTAATGCTGGTTCTTCATTCATTTCAGATGGAAAGTATGCCTTTCTTATCTAAACTCACTCATCTAACAGTCCCTATTAGGTTAACTGTATCTTATCTGTGTATGGTTTCTGAGCACACTGGAGATTGTTTATGATGATTTTAAAATTTTCCATAACAGAGACCTCCCTCCCTCATTCACTATCACCCTCCCTTCCTCCCAGATACTGTTTTCAGTTCCAGATCCACATTCAAATAACCCCACAAAGATTGTCAGCTTGCTGCTAAGTAAATTTCCTGAGCAAAGCCTGTAGTCCCCCCATAAGATGGACGAGTTTTTTTGTTTAAAAGGCACTCCAAGCTGCAGTCAACTTCCCTGTCTTCACCTTTTCCTTGGCACTTTCTTTTTATTCATGGTGTTGGAAAATAAACTCAGACTTTTGAGTAGAAGCAGTGTTGGGCTTCAGGGTTTAGTGAATGTGGTCTAGAGAACAGATTTCCTGATGTTTTGCTGGTAACGCTGGCTGGCATCTTCACAGGCAAAGTGGTTTGCTACACAGTCCATAGGCAAGGCAGGGACTGACTGGGCTCCTGTGTTTATAGCCAGGTGTCCTGATTCCTGATTGGCTTTTAGCTGAGCTGGTTTCTGATTCATGCAGGTTGGTGAGGGCTGGTCCTGGAGAGGCAGAACTTGCCACCAGTGGGGAACTGCCTGCCTTGCAGCTCCAGACATAATTCTGCAAGCTATCTTCACACCATCTACTCTGTAGCACAAGCTCTGCTGGAAGATGGTTAGCTCGGTTGCAAAGACCTCCTCAAGACCCAGGTGTTGTGGGTTACAGGGGCATAGCCCTTGAGCATGGGAGGGAGGTTTCATTGTAGAATGAAATAGCTGAGGAATGCACAGATGTCCTTGTTTTTGGCCAAGCTGTAGATGAACCTTGATATCTCTGGACACTTGGCTTGATTTTGCTACCACATGGCAAGGGACTGTTGTATATAGTGGTGCAACGGTGTCTTAAACTCACACTTGCTGTATTCCATCCTTCCCCTTTTGGATATATTAGATTTCAGCTTCTTTTATTCCTCACCAGCATGCCTAGTGGCCTTACTGGCTAGGAAGTTATGGGTAACTCCAGGTTGGGAAAGGCTACTGTACTGCATGTCCAAAATGTGAGGATTTTAAGTGAAAAAAGACAATCCAGCCTGATATGAATCCATCAGGTGGTTACTCTGCAGTTACCATGCCATGCCTACCATTCACCGCATAAGGATTAAATTTACAATATCTCTGGCCTTTGCATGATGCCAGCTGCAATCCATTGGAGGGATATAGCATATAGCAGGAATGAAATGAAATGGGCTCACTTACCCCCTTGGAGAAACAGGGTTTCTCTTTCCATCCACCAAAGAACCAGAAGGAATGTAAGTGCCTACACACTTCTTGGATATGCTACTTTGCTCAACCCGGCCCAAGTCAGGGAGGTTGTAGACACTCCCTAGTAGAAGATGGATGGGGAAGGGGGCTCCTGCATTTCAAGGAGCTTGGGTGCTTAAAATATGTGAAATCCATGAGCTGAGCCAGGAGACTTTTCTTCTATTTCAGGCAGTACTGGAGGCTTAAGGGTGGGCCAAGGTTAGGAGGAACAGTGAACCGAGTGGATGGCAGGCTGGCTTGGGTGGAAGATGTTTCTTGCAAGTTCTACATATGGACAGCAGCCTCATGCTGAACAGGACTTGCAGCTGGAAATAGCGAGGCCACCTGGGAGAAATGCATTTAAAGTGGACTGAGGGTGGCTTTCCAATAGAATAGGGGTGGTGTGGTTGAACTCTCTCCTTTTTCTTCTTTTTAGGCTGCTATCCTCTCACTTTGCTAAATAAAGTCAGAAAGTATATATTGTGTTAGCTACCAAAAGTTGTTAGATTGTGGGTAGGATATAAATGTAATAAATGTGTGAATAAAATAAAGTGCTTGACAATGCTACTTAGAGAGCTAGTTTGGTGTGGTGGTTAAGGCACCAAGCTGGAAATGGGGAGACCGTGAGTTCTAGGGCACAAAACCAGACACTCTCTCTCAGCCCTGGGAACCAGGCAATGGCAAACCACTTCTGAAAAACCTGCCAAGAAAATTGCAGGGACTTGTCCAGGCAGTCTCTGAGAATCGGACACAATTGAATGGATTTTTAAAAAAGTGATACTTATGTCATTTATACATCAGTACATGAACACATATTTGATGAGAGGCTCTGATATAGGTCTTTGAAAGCTTACTAATATATGTTAAACAGTAAAGCACAAAGTAATGTTTAATTAAGATACTGAAGGGAAGAAGGGGAGATTCAGAAACATATTAGGCAGTGGATTAATAATGGCCATCTCATATCTTTCGAATTACTTTGAGAGCTATTAAGCAGTGGAACAGCCTATCTCCTGGAGCTGTGAGTGCTCCATCACTGGAGGTTTTCAAGCAAAGGTTGAACAGCCATTTGTCTGGGAAGGCCTGAGGATTTCTTGTCACCATCTCTTAAAATACAACAATCTCTTCATCCTATATCTTGCATCATTCTCTGTAAACAAATCTTTAAAACTTCATCATCCATCCTAACTAGCAGAAGTCCATTAAGGGTTACCAGAAATAACAACCTATCTATTATAATCTTGATGTAATAAACCCACTTGAATTCCTTCCTTTTACATTTATATCTCATTTTCTATCACCAAACAAATCCCTCAAACCTCGTCACTCAAATCTAGTCAATAAAATCCCAATAAAAGTTACCAGAGATAATAACGTAACTATTTTAACCTTAATCAGATAAATTTAAAATATAGCAAATGAACTCTTTCCCATATAACTCTTATCTATAAACAAAACCTTAAAACATCATCATACCTGGTTAGAAAAAAGTCCATTAAAAATTTCCAGAAATAACAACCTATCTATTTTAACCTTGGTCAAATAAACCAACTTTATATTCCTTTCCCTTGCTCCCAACAATCTTGATCATTAGTCCCTTCAAGTAGTGTCCAAACACTTTGCTTCTTTTCATTTTCTCTTTGTCTCTTCTCATAAAGTCCAAGACATTCTTCTGGTCTATTATTTGTATGTTCTTTTTAATTATAAAAACATTTCATTTGTATATTCAGTATTTCATCTTTTTCCATATCCTTCTTGTATCCTGTCATTTTTAAGTCCACATCTGAATCAATTTCAGTCTTGTCCAATAAGACTTATTCCTCTTCCATAGCATCATTTAGTCTATCAATAATGGCAGAGATCTTTAAAACTAACTTCTCTGTCTAACATTGCTCAATGCATCAATGATAAAAGATTTTACTCCATTATGCATTATCAGATTGAGTTTAAGTATTCTTCCCCTCTAATTATAATCTTTATTTCCTTCTGGTGCCCTTTAGTGTCCAACCTTCAGATTCCATCGTATCATGTTTTCCTTCTGAATGCAAAAACATGAATAGTTTCCCATGGGTAGGATTTTTATATTTAATTTCAGAACGTTATTAAATCCATCTGCACCCTTAATCTGTTTATAACTTTCTAAAATCAACACTCTAATCTCCCTTTTGCTGTTAATTCTGAAGAATTTTTTTTTTAAATCCTTAAACTCATACTTAAAACTTCTTTCATAAAGGATTGAAGGAAACTCGTCCAGTGAATACCATGAAACCTGCCATTCCATAGGTTCTCAATATTTAAAAAGCAATAAAAAATTAATTCCAAAGTGGTTAAGAAATGAGGATTGGCTGAACCTAATGTCCTTAGAGGCTACATTACGCCTACAAGCTTTGGTGGAATCCCCAACTCCCAGCTGCTCAACTCATAAGCAGAGTGCAAAAATGTTGGTTCCTGCCACCTACTCATGAGGAGCCACTGTCTAGAATATGTGTGGGTGATCTCGCAATCTCTCCTTTATCCAGAGAGATTTCAGAGTGATTTCAGCCATAATGTCATCCCCACGTCTTCAGGGACACCTTTAGTTTGCCATGTCTTCACCAGAAGTCCAAGGACTGTATGGTTGAAAGACAGGGCTTATATAAAAAGATGATTTACAGAGAATAGAGTCTATGTGCAAAGATGTGTAAGTTTATGACACCACCAGTCTATAAAATTTACTGCTTGAGCGTGTGCCCTCTCCCACTTTTGCATCTGAACAGGATTATGTTATTCATTAAAATATATACAGAATGTAGCCATTCTGACATTTACAAAGATGCTTTTCTCCTCAAGGAAGTCTATTTATCATCTCTCTCTCTCTCTCGTTTTTTAAACAAAAAGAAAAAACCTTGAGAAAACAACTGCAAGAACATTAATGTATTGTAAATCAAACAATATCCCCTTATATTTTGTTCTTATGATTTATCAAGCAGTGAGGTCGAATGAAGTACCATTTCTAACAGAAAACAATTAAAGACCTGGTTTTGCCATCATGCCTGGGGCGGGAGGGAGAATAGTCACCTTTGTGGATGGCTAGTTTTCTAGGTTGGCCCTATTCAGCTTGAGGGTTATAGAGACCTTTTAGCCATCGGGTTCCTATCATATTTATTTGATTACATATTATATTTATTCTATTGTTTTATATGGTTTTATCTATGTTTTATTGTAAACCACCCAGTGTCCCTTTTCTAGGGAGATGGGCGGTGATAAATTTGATAAATAAATAAATAATCAGTGGAATGCTGACACATCTCTGAAATTTCAGCAGCCTACACCATAATGGTTATCTTTCATGACATTATATTAGGTGAAAAGAATCCACATTCTAAATATATATATATATGTGTGTGTGTGTGTGTGTATAACTAAATAAATATGCATCCTAGGAGTGGATAAGGAAAAATGTCCATAAATGTGCTGACTCACGTTTAATTGGATTTTCAAAACAATTCAGGTGAAACTTTTTTTAAAAATGAAAAGAATATATATGTGTATTGGACAAAACAAATCCTGAAAAAGTCTGTAATTGGAAGGTTTTTTTTTTAAACAGTTATGTAAATTCACTTAATCTCTGGCACTTGGAACTGGATCTGAAGTTGAGTTATTGGTCAGATTAACAAGATGCCTACCATTTTTACTGTAATTTTTTTTCCCCTTCTGCTTCTGGTTATTGGTAGAACAGTAGATCAGGAAGGAGCTATTTAGATCCTCAAGGCCCAAATTTTACTCAGTGCAGAAATCCAAATTGAAGGTGGCTGTCTAGCCTCCACTTGAACGCATCCAAATGAAGGGGGATCTGTTCTCCTCTGGGGCAGTGGCCCTATTGTCCAACCACTGTTGTTGTTAGAAAGGTTTTCCTAACATTCTGCTGGAATCTGCTTTTACTTAAATGCAAATTTGGATGCAGCTAGAAACACAACCAAAGGTGATCATTCAATTCCTTTTTTTTTTTTAATTGTCCTCCTGGTCCTTTTTATTCAACCTAAAAACCGGCTGTATCTTGTTTATTTTATTGCTGACGTGGAGCATATGTTAACAAAGGAAATTTCTAGGGCCAGTTGCTGATACAAAAATTGTCCTAATAAGGATAACTGAAAAAAAACAACCCAGCTTTCAGCGGTGAGGTCAAAGATATGAGGCAGTGGATAATAATTCCACCCTCCCCTCCACCACTGAGAATGTTATGGTGTGGTTTGGCTTAGACAGCAATGGTCTGGCTAGCTGGTCAGGGACAGTCTGTTCTGTTGAAAACCCTTCCAGTGCAGATGGCTCAACTACCTTTCCCCCCCTTTTTTGCTTTATTTTGCAACTGCTAATTAAGTGACACACTAAAAAACACTAAGGAGGAGGAGTGCCAAGGAGGTTTTGTGGCACAGTAAGGATGAACCAATTCTTGTTTCGTCAACTTATTGTAGGGCTGCGCTGGAAGGGCTGGCATGAGTCCCTTGTGAGATTGGGGGGGGGGGCTGTTATCTGATCCCCTTCTTAACGCAAACCAAGTTTCTGGCGGGCCCTGCAGGGACAAGATGTGCCCAATCTCTCAAGACCCACAGAGCCTAAAAGTTCCAGTTTGTCTTTCAGTCTGCAGATCAGATCCCCCTCTTCCTCTCCTCCCATTTCCACACCCAATTTTCCCAGTTGAGGGTTGAGAGGAACTCATTTGGAGAGGGGGGCTCAGGTTTCTTGGCTTCTCTGTTGAAGAGCAGGGAGGCCAAAGGCAAAAGCTGCAGCATTGATGGCCTTTGTGTGAGAGCAGGTTGGAAAGAAGTGGATGCTGCTCTGGTGATCCCTTGGGCAGTTGGGGAGGGTGACCCTGGACAGAGACTGGGGCTGCAGGCTGGCAAACTCTAGGGACCCCTTGGCTCTGTGTGAGTGGGTGTGCATGAGACAGAAAGAGATTTTGGGAGGGGGGGGACTTCAAACTTCTATTTCATCCCAAGCCCCCTAATTCTTCCTTGCCTAGCAGCAGAGCCTTGCCCCCCCCCCCCAATATTGGTGAATGCATATTTCAGGAGAGACTTAATTTATGGAGAGTCCCCTGCAACATTTTGGAAGTAAGCCTCTTGTTGACAAACTGGCAGCATATCCCTGCTGCACTCCATTTCATCAGATTTTATTTATTTGCTTACTTACATATACTATATAATTTAATTATGGAGCCCAACTCTGGGCAGCATACAGTGGAAAGCACTAATAAAATATAGGTAAAATACAAATGGGAAGTCCCAAATGACCAAAAACAAACAAACCACATTCTACCTCCCCCTTCCCAAATCAGACACTGTGTAGACCTAAAGCTGCTTTTACTGGAGTAGCTATAGTAAGAGAATCTCGCAAGTCTGAATGTCCTTCCCTTCTTCCTTCTTTTATCTTAATTAAGGGGAGAGGGGCTGCCTGAGGCATTTTCATAAACCACTTTCTTGGCTTGGGCTCAGGCCTCATTTATTTGATTGTTGCCTTGGTAATGGATCTTCCCTCTGTCCTTTAAAGCCATCTTATCCACTCAGTTCATCTAGATTAGAGTTTCTCAACCTCAGCAACTTTAAGCTGTGTGGACTTCAACTCCCAGAATTCCCCAACCAGCCATGCTGGCTGGGGAATTCTGGGAGTTGAAGTCCACACAACTTAAAGTTGCTGAGTTAAGCGGTTCTAATCTAGATAACCAGATGGTGTCCTCAAAGCATGGAAAAAAGGGGTAGGGCTTGACTGCATGTTTGTAGAGTCCATGTTTTTGGGCTCCCCACTCCCCATGGGTGCTCCTGTTTTTACCCAAGCCACTTCTTCCATTCTGTTGTAACGTTTTAGGATTATTCAGCTTGAAATCCAGCCAGGCAAATAAAAGCAAAATGTCTTCTGCCTTTTCAGTGACAAGCAGCAGTAGGTTAAGACACCTTTTTGTTTTCTTTTCAGTAGATCAACCACCTTCAGTAGATCGACCACCTATGGTTTAGGTTCCCTTTTGTTCTGTTGATGACTGTAGGCCAAATTTCTCCTGATGAGCCTACCTTCACCATTTCCCTCATTGCTCCCTTCTGGAAGAGAGTTGGAAAGTGAGGGAGTGTTTCCAGACAGGAGTCGTGGCAGAAAGAGAACAAAATGCAAAACATTAAAAAACGATGGAAACGAACATCAACACATTGTGCTTATTTTTGATCTTTTGAAAGTGCCCATCAGTAGCACAGGAAGAGGGAGGATGTTTAATCTCCGAATAAGCTGCAAACTGCCAAGTGCTCTGAGTGCTAAGTGGAATAAAACAGATGGAGAAGAATCTTCTCTTTCCCTTGGGGTACTTTTGATAAAATAATTAGGTCATTTTGCCCCGCTGCTGGTGACTGTTTATTCTAAATACCCTGAGACCTTCAGTGGATTCAATGGATTCATTGAATATACTTAGTTAATGTGATTTTCAGGATGATTGTTTATGTGGAACGTTTATGTGGAACCATGAGAATAAACTCTTTGGATAGAATATTGAGGAGGATGTGTGCATCACTTTGCCATTTTAAAGAAACAGCTAAACAGGGAAAAAAAGGGGTTTGCTCAGAGAACAGACACATCCAACATCTATACAGACTCAGCACCTGGGAATTCTAAAGCTGTTGGATAAACTGGGCAGCTGGAAAAAACAGGTGATTGTAAACCTTTTCCATAATGTTGCTGGGAAAACTGCAATTCTGCAGTAGTCAAGCTCAACTTGAGGTCATCTTTATTTTACATCTGCTCAAGAAATACTTTTCCCCAGTTGGAATTCGTTCTGGGTTTTAATTTTTCTACCTCACTCTAAGCTTTATGTTGTCTTAACGAAAAAACAACCTAGCATTTCAAAGTTTATATCTTCTGGTTATCTCTGAACTAGCTCTTCCTAGTTCAGACAGCTTGGATCAAAACTATGTTGCAACGCTTTCAATGTGCCAAGTGGCAGAAGTCTTGTGAAGACTCTACTTCAGTTTGCCATCCAAAGTATTACAACACCTATTTAAATCTATGAATGAAGCTGGGTAGATAGAAATATTTTGTTCCTGTTGTTTATTTGGAGTATTCTTTCAACATCCTTGGAATGAAGTTAACAAAGTGCTCCGCTCAGAACAAATTCAGTTTTAACAGATCTTGTGAAGTACTCTGCATTCATCTAACTACTTGACTTTGGCATTATTGCAATTACTGACAGCATTATTTCGAAATCTTCAGTGTGGGTGGCCAAAATGATGAAAAAGGTATAAATAAAAAGGGGAGATACAGAATGGGAAATGCTCTTGTCCATTCTCTTGGACAGAATAGGAAATCTGGAAGATACTGGCCATATCTGAGGAGCCATGCAAAGTGACATTCCTGTAGAAGACCATATCTGTTACCTTAAATATGGCAAAGGATGAGCACTGTAAGCCACACCATGCCCACATATTATCTTTATATATAAGCCCCTTTTATTTACTTCCTAGCTTTTCTGGCTATGGTTGAATTTGTACATTGTGGTAAGATGTAATCTTATTTGTTTAGTCTTGGCTAAGCATGATGTGTGAACCCAGTTGTTCCAGATCATTTATTTCTTTAGTTTCTTTATTAGACTTTAACCCCCCTCTTTCATTCAGGGGTTCAAGGCTGCATTCATACACGATGCTCAGTCCCCTAATTTTTCCTCACAGCAATGATCCTGTGAAGTAAGCTGGGCTGAGAGAAAGTGGCTCAGAAAACTGCCATGACAGAAGAAGGGCTAGAACATGGGTCTCCCACTCCTAGTCCAATATGTTAACCACTATACCATGCTGGCTCCCGTTAGAAATGCTAGTGAATTGCTGACACATACACTGTGTGTCAGGCAACCAGGACTTGCCAGTAAATCTCAGTCCCCCAACTGTGCGTAATTTAAACAGGCTTGGACTTGACGGAAGTCTATCAAACACTTGACAAGGTGTGGCTGGACTAGAACCTTTTTTGGAAACTAGAGTGAAGCCCTATGAAAAGTTGATTGTCTTCTGTTAGGGTGAAGATACAGTTCCCTCTTATATCCATGGTAGTTTAAACACATTGCCTCTTCTTTCTACCTCTCCCATGTTTCAGAGGATTCTTGCCTTGTGCTTCAGGCCTTGAAACTGAGTGACAAATTTGACACCTTTGCTCTGAGGACTGATGGCTCTTAGCATCTCTCTCACACAATGAGTTATTTCAAAAGTTTCACGGTCGTACGTAGAGCAGCCCCATTGAAATAAATAGGACTTACAAAAAGCTCTCTCTGGATTTTCGAAGAAGAATCCTGAATGTGTCTGGAAGGTTGTGATTTAGCTGTTCATGACAACATTTGTGCTAGAACTTTGACAAAGCATCATCTTCCTCCATGATGGATGGGGTGGAAGTAATTGATGAAAAGACAGCTGTGTGAATGACACCAGCACCCGATAAGCTGAGCAGTAACACAAGCTAAGCATTATTCCTGGGGGCATCCACATGCATGTGTTTTTGTGTGTGTCAAAATCTTTAGTTGACTTTCTTGGAGTGATGTCACTTCACTGGAGGCAAAGATGAACTGATTAAACCTATATGAGTGAATATCTTGTAGAATCTCAACTAAGGCCTGGTGGAACTGATTCCATTCCCAGCTGATGACAGACTCAACTCTCTACTTTTCCTTAAAAAAGGAAGTAGAAAGATCCCTGAGTCATTTTCTGACTCCTTGTGGGACATCGCTTTCGCAATGTTTTCTTTAAAAAGCCAACCTAAAAAGGGAGATACAGATAAAATTTGTTCATCCACTCCCAAGAACTTAAGAAGTATGTTGGAGTCCCTGCAATAATTGTGCATGTGAACACAGGATGCAGAACCTTGGCTTGTGACTGCTTCTTTATAGCCAAACTGCCTATAAGCTTTTAGCCATAAAATATATTAATTACATTGTATTTTCAGCCCTGAAGCCTCTTACGTGTAATTACAACATAGCTTCCTAACAGCAGAAATGTTAAATATCTTGGCAGGAAATCCGTGTTTGCAGGAAACTTACCCGAGGGCTGATTTAGATATTTCAAGAGATTACTTTCACTAGAGGTCTGGCTTTGCATCTGCTCCCATCACTTTCCATAAAGATTTTATTACTTCTTCTTATGAACAGTGATCTGGGCAAGGTTCTACTCTTTCCAACCAAGCTCTTCCTTCTTTTCTTTCCTGCTGCCAGTCTTGGCAGATTCAGTTTCAATCATAAGGAGAAATATATTACTGGTTTTTTTAAAATTATTATTGTGTCATCAGTGTACATAGCTCTTCATCCAGTAAAGGAAAAATAGAGTCACATAGACAGAAAGAGCACATTCCCACCGTCAAGCATGTTGCAATTTAAAGTAGAGGAAAACAACAGAAATGGAGAAGAAGAGGCAAAAATAGGGAGGGAGCAAAGGGTACGATATGTGACGCATTCCATAACAATATTTTTTTTTAAAAACCTGCATTTCTACATAGCTGTAGAGAATTAACAGCTTTGAATTCCTGCCTAATCATGGATTCACAGTTATTTGGATAAAGCAGATTAAAACCAGGTTGTTGTCCAATGGTAGCCTCAGTGATCCCTTCCCCCAGTGAAAGGTGCTTTGAGGTAAGGCTTTTACTACACAATTGCTGTGCTGTAAATAAATCAGCGAAGGAAGGAAGGTGCTAAATTATGCCTTTTGATTGGTTGTGCTGGGAACTATCCAGCAGGAGAATTCAGAGGAGCCATTCTTTTTAAGCTGTAATGGAAAGGGAGACAAGTTGATGCTTTTCAGATGTTCTGAGCTTCAGCTCCTATCAGCTTGAATCAATTTGGTCAGTGGCAAAGCATTGTACAGGTAGTCCTCAATTTACCACCACAATTGGGACTGGAACTTCTGTTGCTAAGCAAGGCAGTTGTTAAGTGAGTCACGCCCAATTTTACAACCTTTTTGGCTACAGTCGTTAAGTGAATCACCTCTGTCGATAAGGGAATTACTGTGATCATTAAGCAAATCTGGCTTCCCCCATTGACTTTGCTTGTCGGAAGCTGGCTGGGAAGGTTGCAAATGGTGATCACATGACCTGGAATGCTGCAACTGTCGTAAGTGCGAGCCAATTGCCAAGCACCTGAATTTTGATCACGTGACCGCAGGGACACTGCAACGATCATAAGTGTGAGGACTGGCTATAAGTCACTTTTTTCAGTGCTGTTGTAACTGTGAACAGTAACTAAACAAATGGTTGTAAGTTGAGGACTACCTGTAATACAAAATAGCCAGAGAGTGCTAGATTGCATATGCTTTCTGTTTCTAGTTTCTTCCCTTCCCTTTCCTTCCCAGAATGGATGGATGGTTTTCTACAAGGTCATATGTTAAAATTTGTTTTTTTCTTTCCTAAAAAATAAAGAGAGGATTCAGTTTGGATCCCTTTTATAATCCTTTCAGGGTCTCACTCCAGATAAGCTTGTTTTCACATATATCTGAAGAGTTTCTCCCCAATCTTAGTCCAGTCTTCTTTTGCTATTTCATAAGCAGATCGGGGCAACTGGTTGTATAGCAACCGGCTAGATTTAAATTACTCCTTCTGAACCTTGGGTCTAAGATTCATATATTGTTTTAAAGCATCGGTTTTAAAAAACTTCACATTTGATGGTTGCCTTTGAAAAAGTTTCTCCAGATTTTCCGTGTGCAATAGGAGATATCCTGTATGAAATTTGAAGAGAAAGGCAGAAAGGATGGTGATACATTGGAGCATGTTCAGGGGAGGGCTGTAAAGATGGTGAAGGGTCTGGAAACTCCTATGAGGAAAGTTAAAGGATCTGGGTATGTTTAGCATCCAGAAGAGAGTACTGAGGGGAAGCGTGACTGCAAATACATTGTCACACAGAAGAGGAAATGGACTTATCTTCTATCAGCCCAGAGGGCAGGACCAGCAGCAGTGAGTTTACACCACAGGAAGTTGTTCAGACTAGACATTAGGAGAAACATCATAACTCTAAGAACTGTCAGCCAGTGGAACAGATTACCACATGAAATGATAAGTTATGTCTTGCTAGAGGACTTCAAACAGAGGCTGGATGGTCTTCTGTCAGAGATGCTGTAATGGAGGACCCTGCACTGAGCAGTGTTTGGACTAGGTGATATCTAAGGTACTTCCGTTTGTATGATTCTATGAAACCACCCTTGGGTATTTTTTTTAACTGGACACTTCAATTTCCTGGAAATGTTCAATGTTAGATCCATTCTACTGTATTAATAATAGTCTATATCCTTGAACTCTGTCCCTGAATTAGTTTTTTTTTTTAAGTGGGTTAGAATTAGGGTTTGGATGACATCAAGAGATGTGAGCAGTGACATCACAAATATTGTCTTATAACATCAAAAGAACCTGGCTCAGCCCCTGAACCTCAGGCTCTGCGATGCTGCCTTTTAGAAACCTACCATGCTTTCAATAACAAGTAACCCAATTGAGGACAAATACATCAAGTTTAGCTACTCTTTGAGTCAGAAAAAAAATGAAAGCAGAATAATCTTAAGTGGGTGTGCACTTCATGCACATGCATGTGCAAAAAAGGTGGGATGGTTTCATTAACGATTAGACGGACTCATTTGCTTCTGCAAAGCAGACAGAGAATGTCTTAGGGGTCCCTTAGCCCATTTCATTCCGCCCCAACCCTGTACCAGCAGCATCTTTGATCCAGCGTGCGCACTCTCTCTCTCTCCATGTATGCTTGCAGTAGAAGAGTTCTAAGGCTTTTTTAAGAATTGTCCAGGATTGATACAAAGAGGTAGGCAAGCTTCTGTGGAAGAGAGCCCACCCATTATAAATTAATTTCCCCCTGCTTTTTTGAGGGGATATTCTGCTCCTGCATGATGTAACATGGTTGGCTAGTGGCACATACAAGATGAGTGGGCACCCTTGAACATAAATCGTAATCTTCTGTAATACACAACAGGTCTTCTGTGATAGTCATGTATAAATGGTTTGGCTGACAAATATTCACAGGAAGAGAGACATTCTGAAGCCTTACAAGTCTACCATTTCTATGGAGACAATTTGGTGTAGTGGTGAAGGTACTGACTTAGAAACTAGGAGATTGTGAGTTCTAGTCCCACCTTAGGCATGGAAGCTGGCTTGGTGACTTTGGGCTGGTCACTCTCTCTTTGCCCAACCCATGGCATCTTGTGCATATAAGGAGAGTGTGTGAGTGTGTGTGTGTGTATCTCCATATATCCATCCCTCCATCCATCCATCCATATATAACTAAGCTGTTATCCTGCAAAAAATTGGATTGTAAACGTGGCTGCTGATGATAGAGCTAGTCAGCACGCAGAAGAGGATAAGTTGCTGTGGCCTTATTTCTTCCACACGTCTCTCTCCAGTGGGTAACAGCTGTTTCTGAACAGAGTTTGATGTTGAATAGATTACTTTGTTATTTCCACCCTGTTTTTCTCTCAGCGGCTGCACAAAGTAGCTTCTAGTATAAATCAAAAGTCTTGCTTTGAAAAATGCACCTTTGATGCATCTTGGAAGAATGACATAATTTAAAGAATCTTCAGAGTTTGGATCAGCAGCTGAGAATCTTGCAGATAAGTCCAGATTGTCTCTGGCAGCCTCTCCCAACTTGGCCCCTCCCAGATGTATTGGGACAGCTCCCAGAATCCTTAGCTACTGTGTTCAGCCTTGGAATTCTGGGAGTTGTTACCCCAATTTATGTGGAGAGTACCAGGGTTGGGGAAAGCTGTGTTATGGAGTATCTGGTTATGGAGTATCTGGCTTTCACCAATGCAGAAAAAGAGGCCTATCTGTTCCAAGGGAATTACAGCTGGAGCCTTATTGCCTGCCAGAAAGTTGTGGGCGGGGAGGGCAGAGCAATTAGTTTAATTACCTCTGTAAAGCAGTCATTGAGTAAAACTGGTTGCTGAGATTATTTTTTTTTTATCCATGGGTTAAAGTAAATATTTGCCTGTTTCATGATTGTTGGGCAACAGTCATTGTTCCATACTTTTGAAATGTTGACTTCCAATCCATCTTTCTGACTTGCATTTCAAGGTAAGGCACGCTTCTTGAGAATGAGTTTCATGGAAATGAGCATACACAATGACAGGGTACATGCACTTTAATTTCCACAGTGGTATTACAAGATAGATCCCTGTTTTTGTTTTTGCAGAAAGAGAGATTGAAGCCAAGGGACAGTTCCTTGACTTTGAAATAGTTTTCTTTCTGGGGCTGTGGAGCAAGTTCAGACAGATTATTTGTAAACGTTAGAAAAGTACACAGCAAGTTAATACTGCAAATAAGGGTACAGATGTTCTTTGGAATCTGTGTTATGAAATCCTTTCATAAGCAGCTTTCCTCTACTGTTCTTGATAAAATGAAAATTTAAACTTAAAAGCTTGTGTGAAAGTAAGATGGGTTAGTCTCTGCATTCTTGATATTGATCCTCTTGAATTTCCAGATCCTTAGCTCTCCTATAGGAAAAGAACCCCAAATACCTTTGTGTTACCTGTGTAGTTGCAATAAACTTTAGAGATACCCAAAGCCTGTTTTAAGCTTCATCCCTCCCCACCCCCTTTGAAGAAAACTCCCTGCACATGCCTGCCAACCAGCCAGCCATAAGTACAGGGACACTGATGAGGCAGGAATGTGGACATCTGATTCCTGTTAGGTTTGTTCCCCACACGTTGCTGCGCTGTGCATATTTTCGAAACGGCTCTCACTTCCTTCCCCCCTCCATCAGCACAGTTTACTTCCATCAATGTGAAATTTCACAGCCTGCTTTTATTCTGCAGCAGTTGCTTTATTGTTAGTAGTAATGGTTAGCCTCCCAGTCCAAAAAGAGAAGAAAGTACTTGGTAGAAGTTGATTGTCCAGGATATACAGTTCTTGTGAATTTTTTTCAGGCTATCTAGAAATGGCTGGGGAACTTTATTTGTGTTTACTGGGTAGCTGTGATGAGAACAGGGATTTATCTCCTATCTGAATCGATTGTCAATAAATAATAAACAGAACCGAGATGTATTTTTCCATTCTGATTAGGCCTAAACATACCATTTCTTTTGTCTTTTTTCTAAATTGGTTTGCCAATGTACCTAGCTGATTTGGGGTGATTTGGGAAAGCTAAGCAGGAATGGATCTGGTTAGCAGTTAGATGGGGGACCACTGGGAAATGCACAGACGTAGGTTAAATGCCAAGAAAACTACATGGATATGGAGAGTCAATCTTGACTGGAAGGAGATTTTGCCCTGAATACTTGGAATTGCTAGCACTTTATTTAACTCTTCAAATAGTGATGGACACTGGAAGATTTATGATGCCTAGTTTCAGTAATTTTTATTATCATCAGAGTATTGTACATGAGTAATTTAATGAGGACACAGAGGTCCCTTTCAAAATGACCCAATAATACAGTTATTAGACTGAAAGGCTGGCCAGCCATTTGAAGTGTAAATGCCCCCCTGCAGTCTCAAATAACTCTGAAAATGATGATATTTCGTCTGCCCAACTTGATCATAAAGAAAGTGGGGACTGAGGAGAAAGTAGAAGAAGTGAGTTTAAAAGAAGCAGGGGTGCCTTTCTGGGTTAGAAAGTCACTGTTAACTTTATCATCTCTGCATTTCCTGGATGTAACATCTTCCCTGCTTGCTGATAGAGTTGATTTGGGATGCATTCTGGAAAAAAGGAAATTGAGCCTGTCAACGCTATCTTTGCTAAAGCGGTTTCTTTCCAACTTTTCCAGAGATGAGAACAGAACCTCAGAGAACAGTCAAAAGAAGCTAAGAGAAAGATAAATCTCTTAGGGAGCTGGAGAAACTTGGTGCACGAGTCATGGTGGTGGCGGTCAATACAGAGATGCCTTCAGAATGGAGGCGGGATGTGAAGAAGGTGTTAGAGGGGAAAGCAGAATCTTTTTGCAGCCTGCTTTTTAAACATAAATTTTTGGAGTAGCTGAGGTGCTTGGAGAATGATAATGGCAGGGGACCTATTTTACTTGTTATTTTGCAAAGAAACAACAGAAGATCACATCGCTTTCATTTGTTGGCAAACAAGAATGACAGTGATAGTGCGATAGGGCAGCACAGCCTAGCAGGAATCAGGATGGGACAGTCATTGTTCTTCAGATGACCATCCCTAGCAAGTACAAGGGAGAAGCATGTGGGGGTGTGTCACTGATTAGTAAATGGAAGGTGGGGAGAACATAAGATGGCAAGCCTGCAGTGTTACAACAGCATCAGGAAAGATAGTGCATTATTTTGATTTTTAATCAGCATTTTCCCCCCACAAGTTCAAATGGTCGTATTTGAATCTATTTTGATAACATCTGGGGGCAACTGTCCTCAGTCACTTATTCTGTAGATATGTTAAATGTGGAACTCTGGAATTTCAGCCAGGATGGCCATCTGGGAGATGACTGCCGTAGGGTATCATAGACAGACAGACAGACAGACAGATGCTAACTGAATATTATATGGTCAGGGTTTGTGTAATGCATTCACAGTTTGCATCTATTTGTACATCTGACAAATACATGAAATTGAACAATTTCTCCAGAAAAGAAGCATCCAATTTTGGAAAACGTTCCATTCATCACCTTTGCTAACTTATCCTCCTGGTATCAGTGACATTGTTCTAAGGATGACTAAAGGCACATAGACATCACCATTGCTTACCCTCACTCAGTTCCACAAAAGCAGTTTGAAAACAACCCATTATCTGTTTTCCCTTTGCTTGGCCTAGAAATGCTGAGAAGTCGAACCCACTGCTTCAGCTTCAACCCAAACCCTCTCACTGCCAGTTCACACAAGAAACCCTTGTATGGTGCTCAATGCTGTCATTTTCTCTCCATTTGCCTGGAGTACTGAGACTGAGCATGTTGTATCTGGGATGGCTGAAGTTCAGGAGCTAGGAAGAAGGAGAGGAGTTCCCTCCAGTTGGGAATGGTCCACCACCAAACATCCAGCTGGAAACATTGTGGTTCCTCTTGAACCCAAAATGAGCTGTAAGAAATTCAGTTCAGCTGCTTCAGAGAGAGGCAGTGGGGGAATACAAGGATATGGAATGACTTTGGGAGGAGTGCCAAATACCGTGGGTGGAAGTGCTGTGAGGCTGGACCCAACGCATTTCATTTGGAACTGATCGGTCCAAATGAACCTACTGTCTATTATCTTGCTTGACTCAGCTTTATGTGGGTAATTATGCAGTGGACAAGAGAAGAAGAGTGGCAAAGCTCTTCAGATTCAGATACACATTTGATCTGTGCAGTAGAAGGGGGAGATGTTGCTGCCATACAGAATATGCAAACCAGCCATATCTTAAACATATTATAGAGGAAGAGAATGAATGAACTCATGATTGACTGCATATTGAATAAATTACTCGCTTCCACTTTGGAACGCTTCCAGCAAGTCTTTTAATCTTTATGTTAGAGGCAATTTCAACATTATGTTGGTAGCTGAAGGGGTTATTTATTTATTTATTGTTCTTGTTATGGGCCATCTTGGCTGGAGTTCATTTTGAGAATCACGAAAGAGGATATTTATAAAGTGACTCGAAATGCAGTACGGTAGGTAAAATTTGTGTTTTTAGTGTAAAGTCTATGTTCAGTTTTTTCACCATTTTAAACACAAGCTGCATAAAAGGCATACTCTGCTTCTGCACTCATTAGAGTTGTGATGCTCAGTTGAAGGGTGCAGTTTTGTAGGTTTTAAAAAATGAACAAGAATGCCACTAGGTGAATGACTTGCCAGTAGTTAAGTTGAAGATACTGACTTTATAGTTTTCTTCTTCATCAAGATATATGTACCTCCGCATGCATAACCCTTGGAGTGTGGGAAATCTGTACTTTTCTGGCTAATGCTGGATTACAATTCCTAGCAAACCTCAGCATTTTTTTTGATGGCTGGGTCTACTGGGTGTTGAAGTTCAACAAATACCTGGATGGACAAAATTTGATTCCTTAGGTATGGTTCATAGACTGGTCATAGAAGGGTACTCACCACTGCCAAGCATAATCTTAGGGAATAAATAAAGCATGGCATAATAGCATTGGAAGGATATATTTAGATCTTCTTGTCCAATCCCTTGCTCACGGCAGGAATTCAAAGTAAAGCATGTTGGAAGATGTCTCTCCAGCTTATGTTTGAATACATTCTTTGAAATAAAGCCCACTTCCTTTCAAGCTACTATGCCCAAAATATGGACCTCCCTATCTCTTCTGTAAAAAAACAAACTCTCCTTTTCTCTCTCTCTCTCCCCGCCCCACCCAAAACTCTTCTCACTAAGGCCTACCATAGTGACGAATACTGGAACATTTCCAAACTTCCCTAAGACAGATCAATACTAATAGGTGTAATATAAGAGATGAGAACAGACTCTTAGAAAAAAGGTTGAAAAAAATGAAATAATGTAGCTTATAGTTTCTGTTGGAAATATTAGAAATGTGGTGAAATGTTGTGTCTAATGGCCAAAACCATAATTCCAATTTAGGGAGAAGATAGAGCGTTCCATTTTATGTTTAGCTTTAGGTAAATGTAGCTATTAAGGCCAGCTAAGAGCCTAAAACTACTACTTTGACCAGAATGAGAAACATACTAAAGTATTATTTCTCTGCAGAATTTCAGCACCAGTTGTAGGTGTACCTATTGTGATGTATTTTTCATTTTATGTCAAAGCATAAAAACAGGAAACCAGCATAAAAACATGAAACTACTATAGCCCATACAGTTCAACTTTCTGTTACCAATAGCAACAGAGTGTGAAGGGAGAAAGTTTGAGTTTGCTTGGCATGTTTGTCAAATAAGTAGCATTGCCTGGCTTCACACAGTATGATAAGCCATAATATTTATGGCACAGACTATAGTTTGTAAACTACAATATCTGGTTTTATACAGCATGCTAAGCCAAAACCAAAGAAACCACATTTTGCCATGTGTGATTGTAACAAAAGAAGTATATATGGACTATGAACATAACAATGTTATAACAGCAAAAAGCCATTGGTAGGTTTAGCTTCCCACAAATTGTAATTCCTTTATGAGTAATAGTATCAATAATTTAAGTCAGACAAGTCTCACTGACTTAAATAAACTCTACGTTTTAGAACAGTGTTGCATTTCCATAGAAGTTAAGACTAAATTATTGTCAGAAATGGACATACTACAGTTTAGATGAAAAACCAAGAGAGATGGAGAACTGAGTTTCAGCTGAGTAATCAACTTAGGGCATCGATTGGCTTTGTAGACATATAAGAGGACTTGACTCTGTTGGAATGTTTGAGATTGCCTCTATTATGCTCAACTGTAATTTATAAAGAAAAAGGGTGCAAAGTACTAATATATCTCTTGTGGAATCCTTGCAAAACAAACTAAACCTGTGTAAGCACTGAGTTCCTTACCATTCAGGGAGGTGCAGTTAGGACTGGGTTACTTACAGGACCGTCTCTCCACGGTTGTTTCTACCCATCCTATCTGATCTGGCAGGAACGGCATGCTCCGGGTACCATCAGCTAGGGAGTGTCAGCTGGTGGGGCCCAGAAGGAGAGCCTTTTCTGCCATAGTACCTGCCCCTTGGATCATTTGTTGAACCAGGACTGAAAAGATGACAATTTCTGGATTGGGTATAAATAAAAGTTAGGCTATGGGGAGAAGAGATTTTTTTTTTATTTGTAACTTTAAAAGAGAGTGAAAAGTTACCATATTAGCTTATGCTCAGTGTGATGAAGGTTCTTCTTTATTCTTCTTCTTTATTATTGTCTTTATTGCCTTTTTCTTTTTCTTTATTCTTCTACTTTATTCTTTTCCTTTTTTTTCTTTTTTCTGCACCTTCTGAATTTTTCTTTTTGTTTTCTTTTTTCTTTTAGTTTAGTTTGTATTAGTTTTTACTATGTTTATTAAAAATGTCAATAAAATTATAAAAAAAGAAATGTGTCAAGTTCCACTATGGAAAAGAATGCTTGGTTGAATGATGAAGTGAAAGAGGCTGTGGATGGGGAAACAATGCTTAAAACAGAGTTGTCTAATGTGTATAGAGAGAGAAAAAATAGCTGCAAAGGATGTAGTCAAAGAAGCTAGATTTCCATTTCTTTCCTTTTCTCATCTTCCCTCTTATCAAAGGGAATGGTCTTTCTGAGATCTCTTCTATGCTTTGCATAATGTTATTAATCCCAAAAGGAAATAGCATGATAGTGTGCTCTCTCTCTCTCTCTCTGTGTGTGTGTGTGTGTCTGTGTGTTCACACACTAAGTTATCAGCTAAAACTACCCTTTTGCCTATTTTGAACCTACTTTTATGAGGTGATCCTGGGGTTCTCGAAGAAGATGAAAATATTGAAATCTTCAGAATGTGTCAGCTGTCCCAGATAAACCAGACAGGAAACATGACCAGATGAGCTACTTCTACTTTATTGTAAGGCTACATTAACAGAATCTTGCAAGTCTGAAAGTACAAATCTCCTGCCGTCACTTTCAACAGCCTGATATGTTAGGGTGGATCCTTTTTAAGTTTATTTTCCCGTTATGCAGCTGTGGGCTCCTCCCACTTTTATCTAATGGTTTCCTAGGCAGCATCTCTTCCCCTCTTCTTCCAAGGTCATTCCCACATACCGTTACAGAGTGCTTCAGATGTTGCAGTTTTCAGTCAGTGTTTGGGCACTGTGTTCTTGTTTAGAGAATCAAAGAACGAATGAGTTGGAAGGCGCCATAGAGGCTATCATCCAACTCCCTGTTCAGTGCAGGAGTCAAAATTCAAGGTCAGTGTTGCAATCCCCGTTCTGCCAATGGGAGGACTGAAGCAGAGAGAAGACAACTTGTATATAGCTATCAGGGAAACACATAGCTGAATGAAGGCTTGCCTTGTACATTATGACAGGATTTTGGATTGGAACAGATATCTGAACAGCTATTTTCCCTGTCAGAGAGGAAGAGATGCCTTTATTGAATAAAACAGAACAAAGAGAAAAAAATACAATAGCAAAAAGGAATAAAAGGCAAAAAAGAGAGCAACACGACAAAAAAAAATTGTACAGATAAAGGCTTCTCATGCACGAAATTGTTACCCAACAGTTCCATTAAAGGCTGGCTATATTTCATTGTAATTGTTCCTACACAACCTGCATTTGTAAGCAAAGTGTTTATAAATCACAAGTAACATCAGGTCTTCAATCCACTGAGTAACTGGAGCCATAAAATTGTCTTTCCAGAGTTGAAGAACTAGCCTCTTAGCACTAATGAGTAATCCAGATATATGGGATGGGAAGAGAGGTGCAAGAAGGCAGATAAAAGAACAAAGGGATACAGTTATTAATTTGTAAGTGCTTAGGGGCAAGATTGGAGAAGAGTTCTGTTCAGATCCTTTCCAGTTATGACTCTGTGAATGCCAATTCCAAAGCAAAAGTAAAAGTTGGGTTCAGCATGCCATAAACACTCCGAGCGAGGTCGGATAAAGACAGAACCGTCACCCATCCTACCAAATCTTACTTGCAGCTGAATATTTTATAGGCCATATCAAGTGTTCAGGAGCATAGCATAAGCTGGCGTGATGGAACTGCTTTCCCAGCACTGGGAAAAAGTTCAGTGGAAGCAGCTGTTGAACCAGGAAAGAGGCTTGATCCGAAGCTGAAGACAGAAAAAGTTAGTTTAATGTGGAGTGAACAAAAATGTACCGTGGGGAAGGACCCTGCTTATTTGCAACCCTGAGTTATTTGTGGCTTAAGAAGGAGCGCAAAATGAATGTTGCTCTTTTGTATGAGTGTTTTCCGTTACTTCAATTTGCTATCAATTTTTCTGTGAACAGAGGGGAATTCTATAGATGAATGCCTGAGAAAAATGGAGAACCTTAGGCAGCCAGGCTAGGAAACTGTACCCTGATCCTTAAGAACTTGGCCAGAACATAGTCCTCTCGTGGCCAGGTATATTGGCAGGTGGGCCACAAATCAAGTGTGGGAAATGGTCATGCACTAGAACAGTGTTTCTGAACCTCAGCAGCTTTAAGATGTGTTGACTTCAACTTGTAGAGTTGAAGTCGACACATCTTAAAGTTGTGGAGGTTGTGACACGCTGCACTAGAATATGTAAACAGTCTTTGTTTTATGTATTCTGTCTCTTTGCTGCTGAACTTGGGGTTGTGGGAGGCATATGTATTTGCTGCACGTGGAGGCATTTAAGAGTGGATGCAACCCTCGGTTCTCATGGCCAACCTGTTCCTTCCAGGAATGCTCACCCTACGGTCTATTCCATTAGGGCACAAGTGGTGGAGGCCAGCCAAAAGAGATTTACCTAGCGCTCAGTCTATGTGGTAACAACATGTTAATTTGGACTAAAATGGGTAGTTGGAGTTCAGCATTCTGCAGAAAGCCAGCCGCTGTCTAGTCGGTTGTGTAAAGCAGTGTACCATATTAACATGCAGTATGGTTTTCTGTTTGGAGTCCTTGGTGCTCTCTGAGCCTTGTTGTTTTCTTGCAGACGTTTCATTGCCAGACTAGGCAACATCTTCAGTGCGAAGAGGGAGTGGGCCTTGCTCTCAGTTTATATACGGTGGCTTGCCCTGCTTGTATTAGTGGGGGTGTTGTTCTCTCCTTGGGAGTTCCTTGATTGGGCTGTTGTTTGCTGCTTGCTTGATAGCCTGAGTTAATAGTTCCTTGATTAGGGTGTATTGTGCTGTTTGATGGTTCATCTGGTGTTAATCCTAGTGTTGATTTTTGCATATCTGGGTGTTGATTGCTGGCAAGGGAGTGTACTGGTCTTTTGGCTTTTCTATTGTCTGTTTCTATTCTATTTCTGTTTGGGCATAGCATGGTAAGTGCCATTCTCTATTATGATCTGTTAACCCAGGTTTGGGGCTTAGTGTGTTATGTGAATCCAGGCAGTCAGGCAGCTATTTCTTGTCGCCAAGTTTCTCACTTTTCAGGCCATTTTGCAGATTACATTTGCAATGGTTGTACCAGCTTTATGTAGGCATTTTTTGTAGTTAGCACATAGTAGACAGACATCTATATTGGATTTGCTCAGTGATCCTTGATTACTCCAGTTCCATATTTCTGCCTTTCTCACTTTTGTGTTTACTAAGATAAAATCCTTGTAAACCTGAGTAGCTGCAACAAACTCTGTTACTATGGAAAGTTTAAAGTGACCTAGAGCCCAGTTAAATGTTCCTTATTGTCAGAACTTCCACTAAATCCATGGCTACTGCTGAAAATGGCAACTGGTCATCTATTTCCTTCTTGTCAGACTCTCTTGTAGCAATCTGGACTGGAAATCATAAACTCCGAAGAACTAGTCTTTTAGAGCTCTGAATAGGAAAATTTATTTAAAAGGTTAAAATAATGCAAGAATTCCAGCAAGTACTGAAATACCTTCAGATCAAGAACCTATATATAGGCAAATTAGGTTGCAAAGTTCTGGTTCTTCCCTTATGCTAATGCTTAATATAGCTTTATCCTTATTTAGAATGCCATGGGGTTTCATATTCACACCACTACCACCATCACATTACAGAAGCCAGGAAACCACAAATACAGCTATTGTGGAGTCCTTGGTGGTCTCTGAGCTTGGTTGTTTGATTGCAGACGTTTCATTACCTGACTAGGTAACATCGTCAGTGCTAGTGAGTGTGGTGGTTTGCTCCTGGTTTATATACAGTAGCTTGATGATGTTACCTAGTCGGGTAATGAAATGCCTGCAAGCAAACAACCAAGCTCAGAGACTACCAAGGACTCCACAGTTCAACCCTGAGCTACAGATATTCTCTTCTATTGATACAGCTATTGCTTTTGGCCTAAGTCATGTAACATCTGCTTGGACCTTTATTTGCTTTCTCTGCCAGATTCTGTTTATGCAGGCTAATGTGCTTGGTCCAATACATCTGGAGAGCACCAGGTTGGGCAAGCTTGTGTTGAAGGTTTTTCTGTTTCCATTTCTCAGCCTTGGCTCTCTCAGTTCTCTGCTTCAATTCATGTTTTGCTATGAACCTGCTTCCTAGGTTACTTCCATACGTAGCATTTGGGCCAAATGGCCCTATGCCTCGGTGATCCCATAATGTCATCCCTGTTCAGCAGCTGAAATTATTTATTTCTGGCTCAGCTACCCGGCAACCACACTGCTGCAAATCTGGTTTTCTAGCTGAAACATGGGAGTTCCATGAAGCTTGGAAGGCGGTTTTCCCAGTGGTGGGAAGTCCCAGCTCTGGGTTTTTTCCCCTTCTTGCAGAGGTACAGCTGGGGTGGCCTTAGGTCAAGATACTACCATTTCATGATCCACCATTCCTTTAAATTGCAAGCAGAGGGATAGAGAACAAACACACACTGTATGAAGGAGCTCCAGACAGTGTTCAGTGGAAAGGAGCATTTTACATCTAAAATTGGTTTTGAAGTTGTCTGCACTGAAGGCAATTGCAAGTTGGATTCTGAGGGTTTGAGAAGTATTTGGTGGTTTGAAAGAGACCCTTGTATAGGTTATAGGTATGAGTGTGATAGAACAGAGAGGAGAAAACCTCATAAACTATGCCAGTGCTTTAAAATAACCTGGAGGGAAAGCTTCTAGCTGTGGTATGTTAAACAAAGTGTTACCCAACAGCTCAGTTGCACTCTACATGTTTTAGGTACTCATTAAACCACAGTTCAGAATTTCTGCTGAATCATCTGTCCTTTCTTTCTCAGTTCTTTGGAGAAAGTTTCTGCTTTCATCCTCCTCATCCTTCTAAGATAGCCTTAGCCTACCTGATGTCCTCCAGATGTGTTTGCTGCAGCTCCTTTCCTCCTTTCCAGCTAGCACTGGATATGATGTGTGGAAGCCCACCACATCTGCAGAATATCAGGTTGAGGGAAATTATTCCAAGCACTGCTTCCAACACAACAAAAAGTTGTCAGAAAACAGATATATTTAAGCATTTTGGAAAGTAGAAGACCTTGCAGTTTGGACACATGAAGATCTCTCTGTAGCACCATTTCCTTGACTTCCCATGAAGCCTTTGGCTTCACACTTTAATTCTTAGTCTCCAGCAGAAACAAACCTTAAATATATTGACAGTGTGCAATTCCTGTGCCTCATCCCATGCTACCCATGACTCTCCTAATCTTATTTCCCTCTTTCTAGAGGCTTCTTCCATCTAATCATGGGGTGCAGAGACATTTTTATTGTTTATACTGTAAAGAGATATTTTATTTTGATGGTGCTGAATATGCTTAGTATGACCAGAACAGTATGACAAGAATATCTGTTATGTAGAGCATTTCTGCAAATATATTTGTGGTCTTGTGGTCTTGTAATCACCTTAGATATTATTGTAGCATTCTGAATACAGGATTTAGCCTTTTTGAAACTCTGTTTTACAGATTATCCTATCAAAGAAATGATGACGATGAAGAAGAAGCTGCCCGAGAGCGGCGCAGGCGGGCCCGTCAAGAAAGACTGCGGCAAAAAGAAGAGGATGACTTAGGGCAAGGAACTGAGAGACCTGAAGCTAATGCCGAAAATAAGTAAGGTTCTGCCATATGAATAGTTTTGGTGGATTTTCATTCTGTGTCATGCCTGCCTTGCAAGGGGATTTAGTCAGGGAAGAGGAGCTGAACAATTTAATTGCCCCTGTCCTTAAATACACTGTTCTGTATCCTCCATTCTCTAAAGTGGTAGGAAGTTCCAGGTGCAGCTTTACAGAATCAGTTTCCTGATTAGGAGAAATAAATAAGAGGCAAAACAAACTTTTAATATAATGCATTTTTATTACGAAAAGGGCAGTCGGTAATAGCTTCCAAGCAATATTAGTCTAGTTTCCCTATACTCTAAGGAGTTGATTCTGTGGTAAGACTTTTGATCAGGTATCCTCTACCCAGCATCATGTTTAACACTGAGTTCTCCCCATCAAGACAAGCAACTTCAAAACAAATAAAACAATAAATAATTTAAAAGCCTTAAAAAACAAAACAAAACAAAACAAAGGCAGTTTTGCACCAATAAGCCCCTTCTCGTGTTCTACTCTTAAGAGACTTGAACTAGTCCCATAGTTTTGGGGCTCCTGATTAGAAGCACAGATGGGCAGAGATTCTTGGCATTTTCAATTTATAGTAGATTAAAAAGAATATGATATAAAACCCTACATGAGACCCTGGAGGATCTCTGACAGTCAAAATAAATAACTTTGGGGTGAATGTGTCTGTGTGTAATGGTTAGACTCATTTGTTAACTGTCTGATTAGGACTGGGGAGATCCTGGTTCAAATCCCAGTTCATCATGAAGTTCGCTATCTCTTAGCCAAACCTACTTATGATGATAACATGGGGAGGACAGAAGGCAACGCAAGCAAGCCACTTTGAACTCCTGGAGGAAAAATAAGTAAGTGCAACAGGCAAATCAATAAAAATAAAACTCTGTGTCTTTTGTAGCATTGCAGAAGGAGAGTCCAAAAGTACTACAACGGTGACCACTGTTAAGACTACGCAAGGTGATGGAGAGGATGACACTCTGTTCCTGGAGAGGATGGCACGGAGAGAGGAAAGGCGTCAAAAGCGTCTTCAGGAAGCATTGGAGCGGCAAAAGGAACTTGACCCAACCGTTACTGATGAGAGCTTGTCCTTCACAAGCAGAAAAGTGGTGAATAATGTGGAAGAAAATGAGACCCCGGGAAAGGAAGAAAAGGTAGAAACCCACAGAAGACACTATGAGGTGGAGGAAACAGAAACCATCACGAAATCATACCAGAGGAACAACTTGGGGCAGGATGAGGAAGAGGAGAAGAAAGACGAGAAAGACAAAGAGGAGGTGGAAGACCAGAAACCAAAGCCACAAGCCCTTGAGGAGAATCAGGTAGAAGTAACAGCAGAGAAGGAGAATGTAGACAATGAGGAGGAATCTGTAGTGTTGGAGGGAAAGCATCTTGAGGTACATGCAGAGGAGGACAAACTAGACAACGACATGCATGTCCTTGCCAGTTCAGAGGAGGCCATCAGCATTGCAGTAGCCATAGATGAAAAGAAGGAGGAACACAGTGAGGCAGAAATGGAGCAGAAACAAACTGAGGAGAGGGAAAGGCTTGAGAGGGAGGAAATAGAGAGAGCCCAAGCTGAGGAACAGAGGAAAGCAGAGGAAGAAAGAGAGAGGTTGGAGGCGGAGAAGAGGGAAGCTGAGGAGAAAGCAAGGCTAGAGGCGGAAGAGCGGGAGAGGGTGAAGGCTGAGGCCCAGCGGAAGGCTGAGGAGGAGAGGAAGAGGAAGGAGGAGGAAGAGGCGGAGAAGAAAAGAGCTGCCCAGGAGAAAGAGAGGCGTGAAGCTGAGGAGAGGGAGAGGAGGAAGGTGGCTGAAGAGAAAAAAGCAGCCGAGGAACGAGTGAGGGCTAAGGAGAAGGAAAAGAGGGAGGCGGAGGAGAGGGCCAAAGCTGAGGCTAAGAGGGCAGCTGAGGAAAAGGCCAAGCTAGAAGAGGAGAGGTTAAAGGCCAAGCAAAGGGCTGAGGAGAAAAAGGTAGACCAGCTGAAAGGCAAGAAGGGGGACGAGAAGAAGATAGAAGAGAAGCAGGTAAAAGAGAAGAAACTCCAAGAGGAGAAAAGCACAGCAGCTTCCCTCAGGAAACAGGTACAGTAAACATTTTGCACCCAACCACGGTTTTGCCTGTGTTTTGTAGAAAATGTAATGCATTTCACCAGAGAGAGAGAGAGAAACTGGAATTTGTTCCGATCTCTTTCCACTTTGGGCTACTAACTCTTGCCAATGTTTCATTTCTTTTTGGACTTAAGCTTCTAGCTTCACCTATCCGTAGCATGATCAGCGCATGACACTTGGTTAAGTTGCTGTCTTCTTGGCTCCTGAATCTCCTTGTGGAAATCAATGCATGCTCAATTCTTCACAGCTTCTTTGTCTTCCTTTTCTGTGGCTGATGGTTGGTCAAGGGAGGTAGCCAAAGGCATACCCCGGGTCCAGAGGCACAGCATGAGCCATGGATGAGCACCCAGGAACCCTTGGTGGTAGGACGGCTGAATAAGCATCCACAAGTATTAGAAGCAAGCACAGCCAGAATCCCGCTGAGATATGGGAGAACACAAGCACAGCAGAGGAGAGTGCACCAATGGGCAGAGGAAAGCCACTGTGCCACCTGAAGGGAATGGCGTGCACAGCAGCAGCTGCACCAGATGAGAGGTTGTATGAGCACAGCTTTGTAAAACCACGGTAGCAGCAGCTGTTAATAGGGCTTGTGACAAGATTGATGTTTTCCTCTTGAAAAAATATTGCAAAAGGGGGAAGAAAATAAAGTGGAAGCTAAAAAGGAAAAGCTACAAGACAAGAAGCTTCAGCCAGCCTTCAGAAAAGAGGAGGTAACTATCACTTGGGGCAAGGGTGGGGCTTGTGGGAAGTAGAACCAAACCCCACATGGCCTTTGTTCGTCATGACATCCCCTAGCAAAAGTCAAAGTTCATTGATAACAGTTTCTAGCATAGGAGCAATCTGACTCAAGCTCACGTTTTCTCCAGCAGAGATTGTGAAGGTTGTGTCAAGATTATATTGGCCAAAAGCAGGCAAGAGCTTTGCAAAACTGGCTGTATGATGAAGCATGCTTCAGGTTATTTCAGTTGATTTTACATTGTACTGTAGCTGAATATTTATTTAACTTGCTTTTTCAGTGTATGATGAGCATCAGATAAGTGTCTTTAGTTGAGCTGAGCTCCCATCTTGGAACACAACATGGGTCATAGAAATTGGTCCTGGATTTGTGTTGAATTCCTAAGTGACCTCCAGTTAATCTTTCTTGCCTTAATTTCTCCCTCCACTTCATGACTTTTCTTGATGGACTTGATGGGTTTAGACTATGGATGTGCTGATATATCTTTAGTTCTTTAATCTGAATTTAACCCAATGATTTTTCTATTTCTTAATATAAATTATGCACTCTCCAGAGTCTCCTTTTTTCTTTTGGCTTTTCCCCCTTTCATTACAAAAATTGGTGCATTGCATTTCTACTTAAACTCAGAAGCTGGTGCCATGGTGTTTTACTGTATGGTGAGTAAAATTATTGGTATCAAACCATTGTTTTTAATAATCTTCACACAGGATGCTGCAGGTACCAAAATGTACTCTTAGGTTAGCCACTTTTGAATGTAAGGATATTGGTATTTTTTTCAAGCTGATTTATCATTTATCGTACTTGCCATCCATGAAACAACATCAGTGTAAATTAGTTTGTTAGGGGAAATGTAATAATTTTGAATGGATCATTTGTTTAATGTCTCGATTTATAAAATGAGAAATTTTATACCCTTATGCAACTATATTTATAAAGCTATAATACAGTACAAAATTGAAAAGCTGTAACACAACCAACATAATAGAAATACAGGAACAGATACAAAGCCAGTATGTTAAAAAAAAATCAAAGCAAATTCAATGAGATGCAATAAAGAATGAGCTAAAACTAGTAAAGAATTAAAATAGGAGATAAAACTATTTAAAATATAATGAAGATTAAAAGACTTCAAAAGCCTGGGACATATTTTAACCTGGTGAAGAAAGAAAAGAAAGTTGGCATTAAGCAAATTTCTTGGGGAAAACATTTCATTGGGGGTGAGGTGCGTGGAATTACCAAGAAGGTTCTCTCTGTAGTGGTCTAGCTCCAATAGATGAAGGATTTTGGACTATAACAACAGAATCTTAAAAGCCTAAGAGTGTTTCCCCTTCCCTCCCTTTTATACCAAAGGAGTCAATGCAGGGCAACATGAAGTTTCTTTCTCACGCTTTCTTCTTTTCCTGGACTGAGCTCATGTTTTGCTGCATATCTTCTCCAAGGTCACCTCTGTGTTCCTCTACAGATGGGCTCAAGGCTTCCTTTTAGATATGGAGGGAATGAGGAAAGTCCATGTACCTCTGCAATCATGAAGAAGTTGAAAGATACCTCCTGATATATGGGGGTTGGAGCTCCCAGATTTAGAAGCTAGGCTGGGGAAGGCTGAAAAAAACTCACTCTGATATGGGATTACACTGAATTTAGCCCTAAATGGAAATCATGGATGTTACTTTTTAGACCTACAATCATGCCTTACACTCTGGCCCACTGATTGACAGTGGTATTCCAGAGGCTCAAGCAGATATCATTCTTCATAGTGCTGAGACCTGGTTAGTCAGAGACTCCAGGAATAGCAAGGATCTATGCCTCACTGGTAGAGGGGATGTTTTTCATGCAGAAAGTCTCAAATTCCATCCCCAGTATTTTTAGTTGAACAGAAAGAGGGGGAGAAGGTACCAGCCAATGCAGAAGACTTCCCTAGGAGTCTCTGGTGGACTGTTCTCAGTCAGTGATGTAGACAGTACTTGGTTAGCTAGAGCAATGATCTCAATGAGTAGAAAGCCATTTCAGCATTGCATGAAGTTAAGACCTTCAACTTGCAAACTGTTTTCTCCATTCCTGAGCTGCAACCCTTCCCTAAATTACATGGAGTACCCAACCTTTTTAGTCTCATAACCATCCTTTTGAAAAAGCATTTATATTCTGGCTGATACTAATGCTTAAACAACAACAGCAGCAGCCAGGAGGATCTTAGCTGTAAGTCAATCATCCTGCAAAAACTGAAAATGGCTAGATCAAGATGAAATTCCATTTCGTGTAAAACTGCCTTTCCCTGGTCTGTTCTTATTTTACATCCGAGAATTTGTTCTCTTTTCTGGACTGCCTTAAGATCTTGGGTGTGCAGAGCTGGACGGCAAAGTTTGTCCTGAAGCAGGCTTTCTCATGACATGATAGTTGTGGTATTTCCTGCTTCCAGTTTGGCTAGACATACTACATGAACAGCATTTTTTCCCTTTTCTTTTTTGCTTGCAGAGTTCCCCTCCGCCACTTTTAATGCATTTATGTTTATAAGAAGATAAGCACTTAGCCTAATCATTGCGCTCAGATGCTCACAACTTGAGCTGAAACTGAAATTTAGACCCAGGATTTGGAATTTCCAAAGGAAGTATTAAACATCGAGAATGACATTTTTTGAGATAAATAAGGCTGCTAGCCAACTGTTCAAAGCAGTGTTTCTCAACCTTAGCAACTTTAAGATGTCTGGACTTCAACTTCCAGAATTCCCCAGCCAGCATGCTGGCTGGGGAATTCTGGGAGTTGAAGTCCAGACATCTTAAAGTTGCTAAGGTTGAGAAACACCGGTTTAAAGAGTTAATTGTTTATTAACCCCTTGCATCATAGCCAGTCAACACTGCATTAATTAAGCATGTTTAAATGACCCCGCAGATTACTGAAAACATATCTAGGCATCTTTAATTTTTTTAAGGATGTATGTTATTAAAATGTGCATGTTAAAAGACAAAAACTAACACAGTTATTAGAATGGAAGCAGGGATCTGTCCCACCCTCTCTCCCACTTAGACTGCTACCATAATTTCCCCCAGGGATTTGGAACAAACCCAGAACTCTTTGCTTGGCAGATCTGGGCTTGCCCCAGAAATATCATTAAATTTCTAGGGCAGTGAGGGATAGGTTTTGAATTTCTCCCAGCTCTTTCTTGACATAAAAGAGATCTGCAAGGCAGAAAAGATAGACTGACTAAACCCTTTTTTACTGCTGGAGGAGAGGTCATCCTAAGAAGCAATTTCATTTCATTCATGTAAATATCACTTTTCCAAAGTACTTTTTTGCCCTTGTGGAAAAGATACCAAGTTCCTTGTTGCAGGATTAGTTCCAGGGCTGTGGATGTCTTTAGCCCACCATTACCATGGTGTAATGGTATATGGGAATGACCTTCGGAGAGAGGGCAAGGAGATGCAACCAAGGGAACAGTCAGATAAAAGGCAAGCTGAGCCCACAGCAGGAATGTGGGTGGGGCAAGAGGCTCAGAGGAGACCCTCCCTGGTTTCTTGGGCTGCAAAGGAGACTGGGGGAGAGATGTAATTTCAGACTTGCATAATTCTGTTAATGTAGCTTTACAATAAAGTAGAATTAGCTTATCTGGTCATGTTTCCTGTCTGGTCTACCTCGTGAGGCTGACATATGGTGGTTTTGCTTTTCTGCCTTGATATTAGGAAAAAGTAATAGTGCCCCCCTAGAGCAGCCTTCACAATTTGTGTCTTCCAGAGATGTCACATGCTTGAGTCATCCTGGTGGGTGATATAGAAGTTAATGGTACCAGACTAAGCCTGCTCTAGACATATTGTAAAATATTGTCTGACAAACTCCAGAAATGCTTTTCCAAAACAGCAATGCTGAAAACAGGATAAGCCACTGCACTGAATTCAGATTTCATGAAAGCTGTCTCAATGGAATCAGTGGGATCGGTCTCACTAAACTAAATCAGATTGATATCAGTGGGTCTCCTTGCCATCTGGATCAGGATCTCTTTAGTCAGGGAAGAGCATTTGCGCAGTTGTTCATTGCTATTTCTGGTTTGCTTTGGCCACTGCTTTAGCTGAAGTCCTTCATGAGATTAATCTCTCCTGCAGACCAGAACAAGTTTTCTGGAACGCTGCACTCTGCACACAACTCCAATTAGCATCAAGGCATGACTCGGCATGCTTGACAGTCAGATAGTCAAGAGCAGCTCTAAATGACACTAATCGGAGAATTTTTCTGGCTAGGGGAGGTGGAAAGCCAAGACAAGCGGTGCACAGAACTTGCTTCATCTCCAGGACCAAATTGGGAGGACCATTCTTTACTTGGCTTATCTTTGAGATTAATTTTATTACATCTATTTAAATGTTTCCACAAAGGTTGTAATGCATCTTTTGACTGCTCTTAGCAACACTGTTTACATATCCCAGTAGTATCATTCCATATAAACCAGATCCTGCTTCATAGGCGAGGGGACTTTGTGACTCAGTTTGATGGGAACAAGAAAGTGTCTCGTATGGGTAGCCACCCCAGAAATCCAGAAACAGACATTGCACAGGCAGTGGGACATCTAGCTAGAGACAAAGTACTCCAACTTCTCTATCCTTTTTGATTGTAAGGGAAGGACACATTTCAGAGCCTTGGGCATATATGCATAAGAGGCAAGACAGTGATGAAATTGCCCCCCCCCCAAAAAAAAATCTGGACATGAATATGTAGGCAATTTAATGCTTTTGATGATTGATTACTTAATACAAATATCTTGTGGTTCCTTGGGTCACACTCATTGTGTAGATGAGCCACAGTGGGATGAGGACCCAGTGACAATGGAAGCAAGTATTGTTATTTTAATCTTGTCAGTGTGTGTAAGATCTTTCCAAACTCAGGGCATTTGTGCAGAACAAAGCTGAAGCTACAAGCTGTTCTTCTGACCTTACATTTGCAGTAGATTAATCGTTCTTTATCTTCCTATTAACAGTGGAGATGGATACCTCTGACAACTCTTTCAGAGTCTTGGATGTAACTCATTATTTTTTTAAACCATGTCTCCTTATTAGATGAAAGATAAACTGAACAGAGACAAAATGCCCAAAGAAGAGGTAAAGTCTATCTGGGATCGCAAGAAGGGAATTCCGGATTCAAAGCCACAAAATGGGGAATGCTTCCAAGAACTCTCTGCTCATAAGCTGAAGCACACAGAGCATGCTTTTAGGTAAGATATACACTCTTGTGCAAGGACGTTTACACTTGGACCCGATTGTTGCCTTTTATGGGTCTTACTGCAACAGGCTCAACTGCCCTACAAAGGCTAAGGATGGCTTTTTTTTTTTGCATCACCTTGAAAATGTTTCTTGCTTTAGCTTGTCAGCATAAATCAGCCTTTCCCAGCTGAGTGCTCTGTAGATATATCAGCAGTCCTGGGGGAGAATTATGACAGTCCCTGGAGAGCACCAGGTAAGCTTAAAGTCTGCATTACCTAGGAGGCCCAATTATATTACAAGGGCTCTCTTCCTGCTTCTTTAGACCCTTGACATTGCACAACTATTTAAAAAGTGCCCTGAAGGATCAGCATCTCAGACTTGCAAATGGCCCTTGCCTAATCTTGCAAATTTTAATATTATTCAGCTCATATTCAGATGCATCAGAACAATTGGCTTGGCTTCTTGGCCATATAAATGGATTTCAAATTTAATTTCATTCTCCTGCATGGTTAGAGGAGTGTGCGCCCGGGAAGAGGGACAGAGGGAAGTGACCTGAGATAGCAGGCTCATAAACCAAAGAGCAGGCAGAGTGACAGGCAGACAAGAGGGAAAGCAAAATAAATCCCTAATTCTCTGTCTGTACCCCAGTGCCCCCTTGATGTGCTAAAGGGTCAGTGCCATTGGATTCACCCCTTCAAAAATAGTATACGTATTCCAACAAGTAGCGGTGCAGAGTATCATTTATATCATCAAAATGTTGGTGGAAAGGTTCCCTATGTTTGTGACGTAAGAGAGAGATTCTTTTTCATTTAAAAAAATATTTTGCTTCCATATACAAAAAAAGGAAAGAGCCAATACATGTATCAACAGTATAACAATGAAATAGTCACCCCAGGAATAAAACTAGTCAAAAGATTAGAGCAAAGAGGCCCCATTCTTATTAGAACACTCTCTGGAACAGTTACATTTTCAGCATTTTTCTGGGGACAATCTGGGAGGGGGCCAGCCTGATTACTGCAGGGAGGCTCTTTTACAGAACTGGGGCTGGTCCCAAGAAGCACGTTTCTCAACATACCTCCTGCGGGCTGCAAAATGGCTGTTTTAGTCATACTTAACAGAGACTGCTTGTGCTCCCTTGGTTCAACTTCCTCCCTTCCTTCCTCCCTCCCTCCCCTTCCCCTTCCCCTTCCCCCTGTCTTTCTTTTCTTTTCTTTTCTTTTCTTTCAAATTTATTCCCTGCCCATCTCACTCAGGGAGTGACTGTGGGCAGTTTACATAACATAGGAATAAAAACATTAATTAAAAGAAAATAAAACAGTACAACAATAAACCAGCACGATAAAAACAGTCTTCTTAATAAATAATATGTTCCAAGAGGTGGATGGTAAAATTTCCTAATTTAATTTCTGGAGAGCATCTTTAGGGTGCTAACCACCCCCAGGATTGGCCACTCCTCTTCACACCCCATGCAAGATGGCAGAGCCAGGTCTTCACTCTTTCCAGAAGGCCAGAAGAGTGGGGGCTTGACACACCTCAGGGGAAGAGTATTCCATGGGGCGGGGGCAACAGCAGAGAAGGCCTTCCTCCTGGGACCCCCCAGATGACATTCTTTTGGTGACAGGACCTGCAACATGCCCTCTCTGCCTGACTGGGTAGGATTGGTCGATGTGATGGGGTTGAGACGGTCCCTCAGGTAACCTGGACCCAATGCCACGTAGGGCTTTAAAGGTAATAACCAACATCCTGAATTGGACCTGGAAGCAGACTGGCACCCAATGCAGCTCCCGCGGCAAAGGTGTTACGCGTGCCACCCTTGGGTCACCCAAAATTGCTCGCATGGCCGCATTTTGAACCAGTTGTAGCTTCCAGATGCTCTTCAAGGGTAGTCCCATGTAGAGCACATTGCAATAGTCTATACAGGAGATGACCACGGCATGAGTGACTCACCTCGGTAATGGTCCTCCTGATTTCTGCTGTAAGTCTAATTAACACCTCAGTCCAAACTAAAATATACATGTCATATTTCAAAAAGCAACAGATTGTAAAGAGGATTTGGGTTTTGATGTTTTAAAATGTGGAAAGCCCTTGAAATCATGAAACTAATGTCTGCCTTAGGAAGAGATGCCACCCACAGAGGTGTCCACTCTCTGGTGGAGATAATTCTTTCTTTTGGGGTTGGCCCTGATCAGTGAGTGAGAGCTTACTTCTTTGTAAAGTGTTGGTCTTCCTTCCTCAGCCGACCGGGGTTCAAAGCCACACCGGGATCCGAAGACACCAAGCCCCAGGCGGAAGCCGGCAAGAGGGTGGAGGAGTTACGCCGCCGGCGAGGTGGAAATGAGAGCGAAGAATTTGAGAAGCTGAAGCAGAAACAACAAGAGGCAGCTGTGGAATTGGAGGAGTTGAAGAAGAAGCGTGAAGAACGGAAGAAGATTCTGGAAGACGAAGAACAGAGGCGGAAGAAAGAAGAGGCAGAGAGGAAAGCGCGGGAAGAGGTAATAGAATGAAAGAGAATCTCTGTAGCTCAGGGTTGAACGGTGGAGTCCTTGGTGCTCTCTGAGCTTGGTTGTTTGCTTGCAGACGTCTCATTATCTGATGAGGTAATGTCATCAGTGTCCAGCATTTGCACAGAAACTGACACAGATTGTGTGCAGGCACTGAATGTAATGTGTCTACATTGTCTAACACAGTGTTTCTCAACCTTGGCAACTTGCGCTGTGTGGACTTCAACTCCCAGAATTCCCCAGCCAGCCATGCTGGGAGTTGAAGTCCACACAGTGTTGGGAGTTGAAGTCCACACAGCTTCAAGTTGCCAAGGTTGAGAAACACTGGTCTAACAAGTAGGTTTAGATGACTCAATTTTTATGTACATTTTTGCATAACTTTAATGGTGGCTTGCAGTCAGAGGTCTCTGTGGAATCTGAAAACGTCATCAAAATGACAAAACAAATTGTTGTGATGATGTAATGCAAGTTCTGCCCCTTTGGGACATACGTCTGATGCCACAATACATATACCAAGTGTTAGGCCTTGCATCACAATGGTTCGTTCATTATTTGCTCCCCCTTGCTAGCAACACCGCCAGTTACTGCAGCTGGGCCTGTTCCTTGTCGCCAGTTTTGAATCTTAAGGATCAGCCAGAGTTGCTGATACAGGCAACTAAACGATTCCATCCCATGTTTTTTGGCAGGAGGAGAAGAGGCGGCTGAAGGAAGAAATTGAGAGAAGAAGGGCAGAAGCGGCTGAGAAACGCCAGAAGATACCAGATGAAGCACAGGCAGATGATAAGAAGCCTTTCAAATGTTTCACTCCTAAAGGTTCTGCTCTCAAGGTAATGCTCCATCCAGCTGCTGATGCCATATCATTGTAATCAAGTATCTGTGAAAGAGATTCCAATCCTCACCTTCACGGCTGTAGAAAAATCAACACTGCAACACTGTGCATTGTATGTGCTGGTGTGGCAATACCTAAAAGCACCATTAAGTAGCACAGCTGCATCTTCTTCTAATATGAATTAATTGCTGCCCTGTACTCTGCAACCTTCTTAGACTTTTGTGTGTTAGGGCTTCTTTAGTTGTAACAGTTGTGGGTCAAAGCAAACCCTGGGAGAGAGGGAAGTGCCAACATTCGCTGTCCTGGTGGGGAAAGGTTTGCTTGCTGAATTAATTGGATGGACTTTAAAACCCAAACAGCTTTCTGGGAACTGGATTACGGTAGACAGTGAATATTGGCAGTCTCATCCGTGCACAGACTGAGTTGCATTAGAATGTATATTTCTTCATTTTAGAAGGAGCAACCACTGAAAAGACAGACAGTAGCCTCCTTTATTTATCTAGTTTACAGCAGGTATGCTAAGCAATGGGTGCAGGCAAGTTGTCTGGGAATAGGGCAAATGATTCACTTCCAATCTCTCCACCCTCTCTAGCTATGAGGGCAAGGTAGCAAGTGCTAGGTAAAGGTAAAGGTTTCCCTTGACGTAAAGTCCAGTCGTGTCCGACTCTAGGGGGCGGTGCTCATCTCCGTTTCAAAGCCTTGGAGCCGGCGTTGTCCATAGGACACTTCCGGGTCATGTGGCCAGTATGACTCACGGAACGCCGTTACCTTCCCGCCGAAGCGGTACCAATTAATCTACTCACATTTGCATGTTTTCGAACTGCTTGGTGTGCAGAAGCTGGGACGAGCAACGGGAGCTCACCCCGCCGCGCGGTTTCGAACCGCCGACCTTCCGATCGGCAGCTCAGCGGTTTAACCCGCAGCGCCACCGCGTCCCGCAGCGCCACCTATATGGCCTTTGAAGAAGCGGAGTGGGGTATGCGCACAGCTATTTTTGGATTTCCTTAAGCTGGATCACAATTGGACTCATGCAACCTGCTCAGCCTTGGCTGGCTTGGCCGCATTTGGCTGGGTTCCTTCATACTGCAATGTAAATCATGAACCGTTTGGGAATCTATGCAAATGTGGCTTATTAAATAAACCATGGCTTAGTGTGAAGCATGAAACCAGAGGGCAGGCTGCATAGAATAATTAAACCGAGGGACTTTGGCCATTCACTTTAACTCATAGGGTTTCACCTTCTTGCTTTTATGATGAGAATAACATGAAATTCAGAAAACAGAATGAAAAAAGAACAGACTGTCTGGAGTTCCACTTCCTAATTTAAGGACAAGCACCAGAGCATCTTCTTTAACTGCTATACTTTCCATTTTATTTTACAGATACATTGTGTAATTCTGTTTACCATATGTTTCTTACCATTTTCAGTTGTGGGCATGCTGATGCTTGCTGTTGTGGTGACTTTTGTTTCCTAAGACTGTGTATGGTGTTTTTCTGGTTTTGATCAAAACGCTCACTGGTCCCTTTGTTCTACTGATTCCTGTTGGCAGATCCACCTCACTACCCAAAGAGACAGAGAGGAAAAAAACAATGATTATAATACTATATTTATGTGATAGCATATTTATATTGCTCTTTGAATAAAAAATTCAAGCCAGCCAACAGCATTAAAGCTGCTGGCCAGAGGAGATACAAGCCCGATAAGTATACCGTAAATGTTTTGTGCAACTAAATTGTTCTCTCCCTGGTATAGAAATGCGAACTCTTCCCAAAGAGAACATTACAAAGATGCTATAACTGAAAACACCTTCTTGTGGATCACTATTCTTGTGGCTAAAAGCATGGGCTTTAAGGAGAATCGTAAAAGTTAGGATTGCAGATTTAGTTGAAACAAGCTCTCTTCTAGTTAGATACTTCAGCATATGCTTACCCTAAAGAACCTTCCCTTCTGTATGAATGTGCAATTTAACAAACAGTTTTACACATAAATGCACATCTGTACGTTTTAAAGCTAATACTGAAACAGTTCTAAAGCATTGTTACGGCATTCATGGACTGAGAAATCTGATGGGTTGCTTAGTTCTGGAAATGCCAATCAAGGGAGTTTGTATTTGCTTTCACCAAAATGGAATCACTCAAGCTTCTCTACTGAGAGTCACAAAATTTGTACCCAGTGTCCTAACATTTCTGAAACAACATTCTGAGATGATGGAGAAGAACTGAGCTGAAAGTAACCTTTAGCTCTGTTCTGCTGCCCTCTGGTGATTCTGAAAAGCAGCACAGGATTGTATTTTTATTTATTTAATTAATTTTTATCACTGCCCATCTTCCCCCTCCCCCACCCCAAGGAGGATCTTGGTACTGTAGTCCTCTGTGGACAATCAACCTAGAGATTCAAGAATTCTTTAATCCCAACATTCTAGTTTATGTGGCAGTTAAGCTTTCCCAATTTCATGGGACGCGGTGGCGCTGCGGGTTAAACCGCTGAGCTGTCGATCGGAAGGTCGGCGGTTCAAAACCGCGCGGCGGGGTGAGCTCCCGTTGCTCGTCCCAGCTCCTGCTCACCTAGCAGTTCGAAAACATGCAAATGTGAGTAGATCAATAGGTACCGCTTCGGCGGGAAGGTAACGGCGTTCCGAGTCGTCATGCTGGCCACATGACCCGGAAGTGTCTATGACAACGCCGGCTCCAAGGCTTAGAAACGGAGATGAGCACCGCCCCCTAGAGTCGGATTCGACTGGACTTTACGTCAAGGGAAACCTTTACCTTTACCTTAAGCTTTCCCAATTCATTAAGCCATCTATTTTGTGAATGAAATCGTTTACCCCTTTCCTTTGTGCATTGGATTTAGCGTGGGCTCCAGTTTCAAACAAACATTTCAAACATGTTCCCCATCACATCTCAAATGTGATAGCATGGTCCAACATTGATTTTTAATCAGGGTATTAAGGTGGGTAGTTGATGATGGGTTTTGGATTCTATTATAGATAGAAGAATTATGTAGCGAGAAAATTAGATAAGAAGCCAAATGGTTGGTGTTTTTTTTTAATCCTTGGGATTGAGACAGTTTTAAGGATGATGGCCACATTATTTCCCCAATTTATCTCAGGTAGTTGAAGTTTTTGGTTACTCTGTTAGTAACTCTCAGCAAGGGAGATTTCAAGAACCAGCTGCATAGTTTTTTACAGCATAATCAACAATACAGGGTGCTAAGAAAAGACAGCCCAAACTTGGAAACTGATTAGGCCACATTTCTACCATCTTCTATCCCCAACATTCATATCTTGGTTTTCCTTTCCATAAGAGATGGGGTTACACCATTAAGAAGGAGCTTTTCTTATAACCATCTCAGATGGCTTGATCATACCTGTAACAGAAACTTTCTGACTAAGAAAGAACTACTGTCCCTTGGGGGTGTATCTAACCCCTTCACCCTTGGGCTTCCCAAATGGTTAAACCTATCTTGTTCAGATGAGTTTTCAGTTGTAGAGATGACATTGGGCAACTGTTCTTCTGGATTTTATTTTATTATTTTATTTATACAATGGTTTACAGACAACTCAAGTTGGTGTACAATAATAGAAAAATGAATAAATGCCAATCTAGGCTTAACTAATCAGCTAGGCACCTCAAACACCATCAGGGATGGAACACTTGGTGGAACAAGAATTTTTTCAAGTCTTCTTCGGCAGTAAGAAGAAGAAGACCTCCTTATCTCAGAAGACAAGGGAGATGCAATGATAATTTTACTGACTCTTTCTGGTGCTTTTTAGGTTGACTTCTTTTGGTAAACTGGCAGGATAAAAATGTAACACGATCTAAATGCTTTCCAAATAGTATTTATGTGTATTATGGTCCCCTGCTTGTTTGACTCAATCTTCCCCAGCTTGACTGAGAATTAAGAGAATTGAAGATCAACACATCTGGATTGGAAAGGATAGTCTAATGTAACTGGATGGTCCTGGAGAGAAGTGCTACCAACAACATCTGACATCTCTTTTTCTCTGTAACACACAGTTTTGTCACATGGTGAATGCCAAGACCCCGAAAAGGATGTCAAAACTGGAGGGGAGAGGGATGTCAGAATGGAGTGGTGTGCATTTTAGATCCCTAAATATTCTTAGAGAAAGAAGAACAAAAAACACAGGGCTGCTGTTTTCAGTTCTTTAGCTCTTACAACATCTGGCTCCATATCTGGATGGAGGCTGCACGTGAAGTGATTCTGCTCTTGTTCCTGTCTCTCTGTTTTTTTAAGCTACTCCATCTTAGCACTATCGTTCTGTTAATTTTTCTTCTTAAAAACTCTGTGACTGTGGCATTTCAGGATCCATAGTTGGCCCTCAGTGTAAGTGTAGGCCATGCCCCTTCTCTCCATTTTATTGTGCTGTTGCTGTGTTGTGTGTTACATAGTTGCAATGTTTGTTGCATCTGTGTAGACTGTTCCATTATTTAAACCTCTACCAGGTTCTGCGATCTTTGTAGACCTCACTTTTATGTTCTTATTTCTCTGTCTTTTTTCTTTAGATAGAAGAGCGTGCAGAGTTCTTGAACAAATCTGCCCAGAAGAGGTAAAGAGGTCAAATGCCAAGAAAAAGGTCATAATGAAAGTTTAGTGTGCAGGATATGAACTGACAAGTCTCTGTCATTTCATTCTTTTCACAGTGGCATGAAACCTACTCACACAACTCCAGTTGTCTCCAAGATAGACAGTAGGCTGGAACAATATACCAGTGCAATTGAGGTGAGCTGCTTTCATCTTCTCAATTTCTCATGTTCTGATTGGCTACTGAGGTCAAGACAAGCATTCTTCATAGACTAGGGTTTTTAAAACATGTCATTAAATACTCTGGAATTCACTGGAAGAGGTGGAGCGGTGGATACATATTTCAACTTATGAGCTCTGCCCCAACATATGATGTAGTGGCTAACACACTGGATAGGACCAGGGAGATCCAGCTTTAAGACTGTCCTCAGCTATGGAAGCTCACTGGGTTATTTTGGGCCAGTTACCCTCTGTCAAACCAACCTATTTTACAAGGATTTTTGTGGGGAGAAATTAAGCTTCTGGAGGAAAGGTGGGGTAAATCTAACAAATAAAATATATTTCATTCAAATAGCCCTTTACATCATTCACTCAAGTGCCCCTCACTGCTTGAGCCTCTGTTTCAGCCTTCCTTTCATGGCTTTTGAGAGATCTGCCTAAGATGAACTTGGGGAAATTCTTGTGGATTGATTTTGGCTATGTCTTCCTGATTGTTGGTTTGTAAGTTGGTGAGGAAGAACTGTCTGGATTGAGGCAGGCTGTAGCCCAATAGCAGGTGGTAAAGTAGGAGGAAGGAAAATGTAGAGGAAGAGAAGAGTGGTGCCTCATCAATCTTGTGACATTGGAGCAGCTATCTTGACTCACCAGTTGTTTCTTGCAGGGCACCAAAGCAGCAAAGACTGCCAAGCCAGCTGCTTCTGACCTACCAGTCCCTGCTGAGGGAGTTCGTAACATCAAGAGCATGTGGGAGAAAGGCAATGTGTTTTCATCACCCTCTGGCACGGGGACACCCAATAAGGTACCTGTCTCCCTTCAGAGCCTTCTGCCCTTGTGACTGCCTCAGTTCAGTCAAGCAGGGACAATGCAAGGATTATAAGTAAGACCTAACAATGCAATAGAAATGCGGATTCTGAACTTCAAACAGGAAGGGAAGAGTTCCATAGTTTAACCTTTTGGAAGGTATTTTTTATTCTGCTTCTGAGAAGGTGTTTCATGGAGACATTCCTCTAGGTTTTTGAAGCTATGAAACAAAGCTTTGTCCAACTTTGGCATAACGTCTCATGGATTGCTAAGCTTTTCAACTCTAGGACGCAACCCTCCTGAATGTTTATTATTGTTGTCATTTTAATCATATAACGTCTTGCAAGTTTGTCAGATCTCACAAGACGTAGACAGTCTCATTTCTGATATCACAGGATCTAACACAGGAATGCTGAAATTTTGTGAGATTTAAGGTAATCACTTGAAATCTCCTAAGATTAGGGTACTTTGCTACAGACTGTCTTGAGACTTCAACATTCTCACATGAGTTGTTGTGAAATTGCACAATTCATAATTTTTTGTGAGATTTAGCAATCTTACAGACTAAGGCGTATAGATTTGGGAGACCTGCTGTTGCTATCTATAGCTCATCCCTAGGTTGATTCTTATTATGAAGCTTCCAATTCCATTTGCAAACAAATGTTCTGCAGGAAACAGCTGGGCTGAAGGTCGGGGTCTCCAGTCGCATCAACGAATGGTTAACTAAGACCCCAGAAAGCAACAAACTGTCTGCTTCAAAACCATCAGTGAGTATCTGCTCCTCTGTTTTCAGTAGTATCATCATCTTGTCTGCAGGAAAGATAGAAGTTTAATAATTTATACAGGAAAGAAAGAGAACATCAGTGCTATTTTGGTGGGCATTTCTGGCTTCAGATTTTGGGGTGCTCATCCACAGAGGCTTACCTTCCTTGCAGTAGCTCCTTGTCCTTGCCATCATCACTGGTTGCTTGTCCAGTCAGTTGACAGGTGAGTTCAAGGATGGTGTCTAATGCTGTGTTAGACCAGAACAGACAAGAAGCCAGCAGATCATGGAGAACACAGGATTTGGTGTATATTTGAACCTATTCATGAACCATACCATTTGTAAATGATCATAAACCACAATGGTGAGAACTCAGTGTTCAGAATAAAAAGGTTGTTCTAAGGGCATCCTTACTCAACCTGTCCTCCAGATTGTTTAGACCACAGTTCCTATAATTCCCAATGAAATGGAAATTGTAATCTGAGGTAGACAGAGGTTGAAGGAGGTGCCTGAAGGCAGTCAGCTGATTACTGTTGGAGCCAGAGTAGTGGTCTAGATAGCTGTGGTATGGTATGAATGTGCTGCTTCTACATTTTTACTGCTCTATTCAAAACTAGCAGCCAGATGTTTATAAGCCCAGAGAGAAACATGTTTCATATAAGAAGGCTGGACATTATAAGTGGACTATAGTAGAATAATTCACAGAAGTGAGTTGATACTAATCTGTCCTTTCTCTTCATTCCTTCTTTCTCAGTCAACTGCTTTCTTCTCTTCCCTCTTTCACCACCACCTTCTTGGCTGGAATTCTATATATATCCCCGTTGTTCTATTCTTCTTTTGGATTGGCTGTTTGCTTTTAAACTGAGTCAGGTAAATCAGTTTTGAAATTCCACTGCAAATCCATGGATTGTTGTGTCCCACCATACTTCCCATTTATATATGTCCGATTAGCTGCGGTGGAGCTATTTTTGAAAGAAATTATTAAAAGTCTCATGCTGTTGCCTATTCATGTTTGGGGAAGGTGTACTTAAATAGCACAAACTTAAATAATACATTTTTTACACCATTGCTTTCTCTGTTCAAATACTTGCTTTGTTTTCTTTTGGAAACAGGACTTACGACCTGGAGATGTATCTAGCAAACGCAACCTTTGGGAAAAGCAGTCAGTTGAAAAGGCCACTTCTCCATCAAAGGTGACTGTCTCATCTATTCTTATACCCCATTTTTTGCATGTGTGTGTGCATGATCTCTGAAGTCCCTTTCAGTTACACTGCTGAATTTCAGTGGCATAATTGCTAAAACTAGAAGCAAAATGTAGAATAGGTCCTAAACTATTTATTTATTCATTTGATGTACTGTATGTTCTGTCTTTCTATTCTATCTGAAGATGGTTAATAATATTTGAATAAAAACTTAACATACAATTAAACTGAAAATTGATACTAATATAAATCAATCATTCAAACTTTAACTGTTTTCCTAATACCAAGGGAGTGGAGGCAGCAGTCAAAGAAGAGCATTTCAGAGTCTGAGAGCAGTGCATAAGCGGTGCTTCCTTGAGGACACAGGCCTTTTCCAAAGATCCTCTTCTTCAGATTTGAACACTCGGTTTTATAATAGGAGAGACAGTCCCTTAGATAGTCAGTGCCTATCCAAAGTAGAGCTTCGAAGATCAACTAAACACATTAAATTTTGCTTGGTAAGCAGCTGAGAAACAGAATAGATCGTTCAATTCAGGCATTATATGAGCCCTTGTATGGATATCTGAATTTTGCACTGGTTAGTAATCTAGCTGCCCCATTTGCATCAATTGCAACTTTTCCTTATTTTTCAAAGATAGTCCCATGTAACATATATTACAGTAGTCTAGCAAAATGACATAAAGGCATAACTGTCACCAAATCTGACTGACTCACAAAGTCACAGCTGAAGAAGTACGTCTCACCAGAGTTGACACCTATGAATCTAGTAAAAAATGAGGATCAAGGAGCATCCTCCAACTGTGCATCTACAAAGACATCCTGCCCACAAAGAGGAACTGATCAATGGGCAGTCCTATTATGGTTTATTTAGTCTGTCATTAATTGCCAATATTGAGTTAACAGGTGGCAGCCCTCATTCTCCATACAGTATACCAATTTTCTTAAGATCTACGAACCAAAAAGAATCCAGAATAATAGCACAAGCAGTTGTGCTATTGTATCCATCTCCGAGTTGAGATGGATCCAGTTGACCTTGTCCACAAAGAACAATGCAGAATGCTCACAACGAGCCATCTGGTATTCCAGCAACCTCCCTCCAACATCTTGGTGGGAGATGCTGCACACACCAACCTGTTCTGTGCAAATATAAAGCCTGGCCATTTTCATATCCCACAGATCATCCAGAGCATCACCAGTTTTACTGAGAGATAATATGGGAAATTCCCCAAGTCAGGAAATCATCCAGATCTATCAGATGCCTGGATCAGCCCATTTTAACTGATTCTTCACCCCTGGAGACGTGTGTACCTGCCATCAATCTAAAATTGTCCAAGGAATGATCCCGCCATGACAGTAAAGTCATACTGGGTTCTTCCACTGTCAGAGCACCAGTTCTAGCTGAAGAGAAGACCAAGTCCAACAAATGTCCAGCTACAGATACTAGTCTGGGACAGGCCTGTGGTTGCCATGGAGGACACGAAGCCCTGCCCTGCCCCTGACTGCACCACCTCAGTGTGGACAATGACCTCCCCCAGGATGACCCAGGAGCCTTGGGTAATGCAGTGCTACACTCAAAATCACCCCTGCAACCTCTGGAAGAGAGATCATTAGGCAGCAAGGAAGACCATGAACCAAAGGGTTGCCAATTACGTTAATCATAAAATAATTTTAACACAGTTAAAACACAATCCCCCCTTCTCTCTCCCCAACTGGGAGGTGGGGGGAGAAATCCTAGCCTGGCTTTCCCGTGCCTCATAGTCTTTCCTGCTCTCCCATGAGGATTCTTACCCCCAAATGTTCAGTGTGGATCCCAGCCAAAACATTTGTCCAGTGAGTTTCTTGGGATCACATATACTACTAATAAATAAAGTCTATATCTCTAACATTTTTTTCTTTGTACTTCTCTTTTCTGAATCAGGTCACAGCAGCAGGAAGGAAGTTGGAGACCAATGGTAAGCAAAAGCGAGCATTTCAGTGTTTGGGATCAGGCATGGCATGTGCAAGGTGTCTTATGGGGCCCAAAGCCTCAATTTTGGAATAATGCTAATAGGATTGTCAGAAAAACAGTCTCTCCTCCCCAGTGACATGTCTCTGATGGCAATTGGGGTTCCTTGACTGGAGTCTGTAAGAGGCAAACAGCAGAACATTCGCTTTCCTGGCTAGTTTCAAGGGCTCTGAAGATGCAGGCCACCCACTGATTATTTTGTTGTTAAGGGCCTTCTTGACCACAGCCCTCCTCTTGCTGCTGTACCTTCATCTCATCTCCCCCTTTATGTTTTCCAAGAAATTCCTGTTACTGTCTTTTCTTCCTGTCCTCCCACATTGGGTACATTTGCTTTTGAATTGGTTCACCTCTCACATAAAGCCATGATTTGCTTGGCCATGGTGTAGTGAATAAACTACTAATGGCTGGGCTGGCTTAACAAGACCCAAATTCATAACCATGGGTTTGCATAAGCAGTGGCTGGATCCATATATAATAAGCCAGAATCTAGCCAAGCACTTTATGGCTTAATGTAAGTTATATCGTAGTCTTTCTGTTCACATTGCTGCCTGCCAAGTAGAAACAATTACTTTTATTTCCTTTATGTTCTACTCTTTACTTGTCTTGTTAAGCATCTTCAGTTTGAGTAGGAATTAATGAGCCTTTTGGAAACGTTTCAGTGGTTCTCTGCAGGATCCATCTCTTTGCAAGCATTATGCCAGTACTGAGTTATACTTACTTACCCAAAAATATGCCCATTCAAATCCAGTTTTGCAGCTGTATGTACTAAAATATTCCATATGAATGAGGAGGTAAAATTTGAGCTGGGAGCAGTAAAAAGTATGGAATCTTTAAAAACTAGGTGCTTCACTAACTTGCCTTTTGAAAATAAACGATCAGTGGATATTATTTTAAAGGTAGTTAAGGCTGAACCAACTGGTAATCTCTTCTAGATTGTGGGGAGTGAGCAAGAAAGAACAGCTCATGCAGTCCTTAAGATTTGGCCTTAGCATTGCAACCTAAATCAGCAAGCAAGGATTTTCCAGCTAAGCCCCAAATGTTGACATTTTTGGTGATTCTAGGCAACCCCACCACTTCTCTTTCTTTCAGCAGGTTTGAGACAATTCGAAAAGGAGCCTTAAGGAAGCCACCAATTACGCTGGACCAACTCAGTTTTCAAAAACAGAAGTGCTAAATTTGTCCTTTTCTTTTTATATATATTTATGTTTGTTTTTGTTGGGTTTTTTTGGGGGGGTTGGCTACATTATCCCAGTTTTTAAGGAAGCCATGTATATTAGCACTGTATTTAATAATCAGTCTTAAAACATTTGTCTTAATAATAGTGCCTTGTAATGAGAGCCTTATTCCTCAAAGAAATCCATGCTGTGAATGAGAGACACTTCTACTGATTAGTTCTAACAAACTGTGTGTCCAGACTCGAAACATGCAACCTGCAGGAGAGGGACATCTGCTGTGCACACCTTCCACTTGTGGGTCCTGTCCCAAATAGGTGAGGCAAACAGAGGGCCAAGATAGGAGGAACACAGGCTGGGTCATTCACAAGCAAAGCACCTGATCAGTGGCCACTCAAGGATCCATGCAGAGTCAACCTCTTTGCTACTATTGACTTACTGTTGACTTGTTGAGTGTAGAAAGGTTTGGTATAATTCCCTGTTAAGAGTCTCCTATGCAAGCCTATCATGATCTACAGGACACTGCCATGATAGGTACATCATCCTTGGTGGTTCACCACTTTTGATGGAACATTGGCATCCTCCCCCTTTGCTCTCCAGCATCACATCACAGAATAAGAGGAGATGCCACATGTTTTGTTGCTGGAGTGCCTAATCCATCACTTACATTTTGCTTGGGACATACCTGGTAAATGAATGGCACCCTCTCCATCCATGAGGTCATGTGCAGAGCAAAGGAGTCTTACAATACTATCCATGAAATATCGTTGGGGAGATGCAAGAAATGAGGCTACATGGATCCCACACAAATATCCTTCCTTTATCTAGGTGGGATAAGCCCCATTTTTTTTCCGTTCAGCACTTTAGAGTGAGGCATGGAAGAAACATGCTGAGTTGACCATTTCCCTCCATAATTAGCCCATGACAAATTAGCATCAAGTCAATACAACTTTTGTCATTTAAGTAGCGTTTTCCCCCTCTCCTTTGTTAAGTTGTAGTTAATATCCTGAATTTGGACAATTGCAATCAACAGTGGTACTGATAATGTTTCTCTCTCTCTCTTTTGTTTGTTTTTTAAATTAGTTACAGTTTTAGAATACAGTATATACATTTCGCTTTTCTAAATGTAAGTATAAGGCACTACTAATGATAGAAGGCTTTTAATACTTATTTACTACATTTAGCTATAAACTTACATAACTAGCCAATATCACAACTTTTTTTAAAAAATACACACCTTTTATATTAATATTCCATAATTGCCATTAGGCACATGGCAAGAGAAGTATTACATTTTTTTAAAAAAAATAAGATGCCTTTTAATGGGCAATTAAAATTATAGTTTTAAAGAGGGAAGAAAAAAGTTTTAGGTCATAGGTCACGTGTATAAAACAATATAGCTAATTTATATAGAACTACCATAATTACCACACAAGACATACATGCACACGCGCTGTTGGTAATACTTCTTTCCACCTTGTTGCACACTGAATTTGCTCTTTATCAGGTCTGTATACACTTCTCATATTCTCTCTTTGGAAAAAAAAAAGGGGGGCACAATCCCTCCCATTGCCATACAGTTCTATGCATAGGTAGCCCTTAGTCCCAGGTGCACTGGCAGAGGAGGCCCAGGATCACTTCCTGTATCCCACCTGGTACCTTCCAGATGCATTGGGAATCTCAGGAGTTGTAATCCCAGCACATCTGGAAAATGTCAGGTTGGAAAGGGCTACTAGATGCTCTCCAGCCTTCTCCCTCCCTCCAAACATAGGAGGAGTCCACATGTACCCACCCCTTGTGCTAGAGAATAAGACCTGCTGAAATCCAGGCAGTGAAAAAGGAAGTTTCTGTACAGCCCAGAAGCATCCCCAAAGAGGATTATCTATTGTGTCTCAGTCACTCCACCCACAGGGTCTTTATTTTAACAGCCATATTACTTGACCTGTATACAGCAGCCACAAAGGTATCTTTGAAAAGTAAGTTTGAATTTACAAATCACATGATGATTGGCTTTTACACCATACATTGGGATGGAGTGAAGTGAACACAGTTGAGTTTTATGTAAAATTTATAGACCACCCCAGATGCCACGATAGCTTGAGAACGGTTAGTTTGTTTATGCAGGTTTACGTTTTTTATTGCATCTGTTTGTCCTTTTTAGTTTTTTTCCCCCCAAGGGATTAAGATGGAGTAGCAGTATCCGAGACAGCTCCAATGCTTTTGTGAATTGTCAAGTTTACATAATGAATTTCACTGGGGCTTACAGGATGGATCAAAATCATAGAAGAAGCCTTGGATCTGTCTGTGGTTTGGCTGTTTGTTTTTTCATACACTTTGGAATCCTTACATCTGAATGCCTACCATAAACCAGTATGCTGAATTTGTAATTCACAATAAATGGAGTTTGTTTGCCAACATGGATGGGTCGATTTTGTTTCTCAATCAAAGCTTCTGTATGTCATTAGGATCCCCAAGTGGGAAGGGACCAAAAGAATGGAGTATTGGAAGCACCGAAGTCCTGCATGTGAAGTCAGGGTTCAATTGCTTTTGTATAATACATTTGTAGTGTACACAATCCTATGTTCTGGGTTTGTAGGATACCACACAGCAGTCCAGGTTAAAATGGGACCAGCTATATTGTGGCTTAACATGTCACAAGAACACTGCTTTTGTGAGATGGAGCGTCTAGGGTGCAGGGGGAAAACAGAGTGGAGTTGGTATAAATTGCTTGGTTATATGAATGGCGCAATTGTTGCATGGGCCTGGCTGCTTCATGTATAGTGATATTTCTCATTCCTTGCCCCAACCAACATCTTAGATGTGAGGTGAGCATTAAAGTGACCAATTAAGGCATTCTTGGGATTGAAATAAATTAAGCTTTCCTTTCATGAGGGGAGGAGGGGTGGTCCAAGCCAAATGAAGTAAAGTGGAGAACAGGTTCATCTGTCACTACAGCATGACGGCTCTATCCCCAGATCAGCCTTCTCTGCAGATCTTGCACCCATGCTTCTTAAAACAGCATGAAGGGAGGTATGTGCCACCTTGGGACCACATGAGGTATGCAGGATGGGACGCTTCCATACACCAGCGTCTCCATCCATCAAAGAGCTAACACAGAGGATAGGCAAGAAGCAAAGCAAATACACAGACTGGGTGGAAACGGTGCATGGGACCTTGACCTTCCAAATTATTTTTGCATAGAGACAATCTTTATTATGGTTGCAATTAGATTCCAGGTTGGGAACTTAAATCATAAGAATATGTAAGAATGCCTCAGATTACCTAGGAATAGCTTTGACACATATATCTTTGACATACATACATAGCCATCCTACTGTTGCCTTTTGGGGTAAGAAATGTTATGCCAAGTGCAGAAAACCAGGGAGAAGTAGCAGACAAAAGAAACTGAAGACAGAAGTTAAGAGGAAATAGAAATTCCTAGTGGACCCCACTACCTTTCTAATAAGCCATCCTTGCTTGAACCCCATCCATACAGAGTTTCATACTGTCTTCTCTAACTTCTCTCTGTTTCACCAACTCCATACAACCACTGTCTTCACAACTTTCCCCTTCCTCTCAGCTATTCATTCTTCCTTCATAATTATTTTGCCCTTCCATCCTCATTCATTCTCTGACAAAACCACCTCAGTGCAAGTATTTTGTACTGTTAATTCCCTTTGTGTTCAATCTACATTCAGCCCCCATTCATACTCTCTGTTCTTGTTTTATCTCACATACTCTTAAATATCTCATTCCTACTTCATTCAACTTACTTTCATGTTTCTCTTGACATACTTACTTCTCATTTCTGTACCATAAAATGGGCAGAAGTACACTCATATAAAGCCATTTTTGCCTCTTTTAACCTCCCTCCCTCCCTCCATCTTCAATCAACCTTTGCACATACAGTATTGTTTCCATTTCCTTATCTTAAATATTCTACCAAAATACACACACTTATTTACTTGTTCTAATTCTTCACTGTTTATGTATGCAATCATTCCTTCCATTTTCCTTCTCAAACACAACTACCTGAGTCTTCAGTGCATTTATTTTAAGATCTAAGCTTTTTTTGCTGTAAATTATCTTGGGAGGCCAACACAGTTTCCTTCATCCTACCAAGTGGGAGGTACACACAAGAGACTAACATACTTAGGATATAACAACATCCTTTTGCCAAGGATGAAATTCGGAATGGGGAAGCAAGCAAGGCTTAAAAATGCAAGGCTGAGACCTGCACGAGCTAGGAACCACACAGCATTTTCTAGCAAGAAATAGGCATCTAAATCAGCTGGACAAATACAGGGCTCTTGCTCCAGAGTGGAGGTGGGTGGTTCTAGCTAAAAATAAATAAAAATGAACTCACTGGCCCATTATGTCCCCATACTGCTTATTGGTTTGTTATGTCATTTCAACCAATTATTTAATTTTTAATATCAGCTCAATAATTTGTTTCTAAATGCAAAGACTCAGCATGAAAATCATCAATATATGTTCCTGATCTGTCTCCAGATTATGCCAATTATTATGACATCAGTCTTTGGGGGAGGAAGAAGAAAGGGAGGAGCATTATCCATCTGTGATTTCTGGAGGTTCCTATTGATAACTCAGTCCATTTTTCAGGATATGTTTCCTTCTTTGGAATCTGTGTGTGTGGCCACGGGGCTACTCTGTTGGTTAAGACAAATGATAAAGTTCCACATGACTGGAATCCCAACTTTTGGGGTGCCAGAGGTCCAATGGTTAGTAATTGACTTTGAATGGGTAATCGTTATGATTGATGGCAACTGCAAGAATAAGACAGTGACAATGCATTAGAGTTTAAAAATTAAAAAATGAACACAATATCCATTTCCAACGTAAGTGTGATTTCAAACAAGCACATTTCAAATTAATTCTGCACTATAAACCCAACAACAACCAAAGAGAACAGCAACTAGATACTTTTTATATTTGATTGTGGAAAATGTCCTAGATGTGGAGAGCAAATGGCTGATAGAGGTGGGTACACCAAATAAATAATAGAAATAATTTCCTTGTTCCAAAGGCATAGGTCTCCTACTGTCTTATTTACATCTTGGTGCTCTTCCCAGAAACTCAACCGTCTATGTGACTGTTCTCCTACTTCTAATTCTAAAGTTGGCTGCACTTGAATTATTAACAACTAGTTGGTCCAAGATAATCCAATTAATTTTATAGCTGAATTGGAACCCAAATCTCCCCAGTCTCAGTATGTAATCCTTCCTCCATGGTGTATTTTTACAAGCTGATATGAATATGTCTAGTCCAAATATTGTTCAAGCATCACTTATTGAAAAACTCACCACTAGCTGAGTTCACACAACATACTAAATCATCAACTGTAGTTTATGAACCACAGTGGCTGAGCTCATACAGCATGCTAAGCTTTGAACAACAAAATTACATTATCCCTTAGTATAGGGGTGACCAGTCTTGACTGGGAGTCATGTTTAATTGTTTTGGATACTTGGGTTGCAGTGGATGGTGCCATTATGCAAAGTGGATGGGACCAGGTTTTCTTTCCCCCTTAGTTTTTTGCATTGGGCATAGAGGTGTTCTTTTTGCTTTATTTTATTTTTAAAGTCCTATATTAAACCTACAGTATTAAAGGCCATGTTTCTCAACCTTGGCAACTTTAAGAACAGGTGGACTTCAACTCCAGAATTCCCCAGCCAGCCATAAAACCTGGCTCTTTGTCATCCTAGAATGGAGCGCTCTGCTGCCCAAGGATAGTTCGGTGGGGAACATGTTTCTGTTGTTCTCCTCTCCTGTATGCACCATATAATCTCTGGGTAACTTTGCTGCTGTTTTTAGCTATGATTTACCTGGTATTTTAATGCCATTGTGTAAGCCTCTCTTACGTGAGCTAACGAATAAATACAAGTGGAAGAAAACAATTTCTAGTGAGGAGGAGAGAAGCTGGAATCCAATAAGGACCAGAAAGGGAAAGTGGAAGTGACCAGGATGCACTGAAATCCAATCTGTCTAAAGATGCTGCTTTTCTCTCAAGGGAGCTCACACATATCCATACAATAAGGGAGAGTTCATGCCACAGGCTGACCAGCTGTGTGTGAGAGAGAACCACAGGGGCGGACAAGCGGAGAAACTGACATTCAACACCAAAAAGCCAGTAACACCCCACCCTGCCTCAGTGTGTGCAAAGCAACCCCAGCTGGGCCACCGTGGCTTTTTAACATCAAAAAACTACAGCAACATGCATAAGCATAACACATATTTTTACATTTGTAAAAGGCCATGAAGGTCCACTGCTAGCACATGGGGGTATTTCTCCTGGGGTAACCAATGTTATGGAAACCCAACCAATGAGGTGCAAGGAAGACAGGTCTCTTGAGCCTCCATGTTCAGGCAGCTTCGCTCTGATTATCAGGAGTATTAGCAGGCAGGAATTACCCAGGGCTTTCTGAACGCATCTGATGGGGCTGTGTGAGAAACAGGACGCGATGGACAACCGACTTGACGTCTCTACCCTTTTCTCACTGTTCTTAACTGTCCCCACGTGTCCAGTGATGCACGCAAATCAGCACGGGGCTAATGTGCACGTCTGAACAAGGCTGGGGCAGGTAAAAATAACTTCATTTTTTTAAAAAAAAAACGTAATTCCTTCTGTCAGCATCAGTCGTTCCCCCCTCCCATCAACCCCCGAGAACATGATGTTATAAAGAGCAAGCGGGCGCTGGAGAGAGGGGGAAAAATGCAGAAAGTGTAGAGTCCAACCAGCTCCTCTTGGCCACCGCTGGACTCTCCCGAGCGAGCGAGCCTCGCATCTGCAGACTCCCCGCACGCCGCGCCGAGCTGAGCCGAGCGCCGCTTCCGCCGGCCGCGGGGCGCGAAGACGCGCTGCAAGAGCCGAGCGCCGTAACGGCGGACGAACAAAGGACCGGAGGGGCGATTCCGTCCTCCAGCCCAAGCCGGCCAGGACCCCTTGGGGACGCGCGGCTCCATCTGCCAGGCGCAGAATGCGCCCCGGTCAGCCGAGGCGCAGCATAAGTCCTGCGCCCCTTGCAAGTCCCTGCCCGCGCCGAGCCCGAAGACGGACGGTTTGCCTTTGGCGCTCAGCCAGCTCCGCGCGCCCAGCTGCGCTTCCCGTCCCTTTCTACCTGGGAAGAAGCTTTCGCCCCTCTCACGCCCCGTCGGGGATTGGCAGGGAGGGAACGAGCGGAAGCCGCCGCTCTCGATTCTCGCTTCTCCCCGGGCCGAGTTCCGATCGCCTCCCTCGGAGACGCACGGGGTGCCTCCCGCCCCCCCGCTTGCTGGCACCCGAGCCTTAACTGGCCTTGTTCCGACGCCCGGATCCGTGCCAGAGAATAAGGAGGCACGAACACGTGCGCGATTGGTTGCTTTGGAAATGTACTGGGCTCGCTGACTTATGGAAGATCATCGCTGCTGGAAGTGCTTCCTTCAAAGGGCTCAGAGCAGAGGCTAGGAGAGCCGGTGGTAGCGAGGGTGTTAGACTGGGACAGAGGCCAGGCCGAGTTTAAGGCCTTGCTTGACCCTGGAAGTTCACATTGGTTCTGAGGCTAAAATTAGAGGCTTTCAGGTCGCTGAGAAAAGGCGGTCTATGAATGCAATTAAGGGATGGTTCCTCCTTCACACAGTGGCTGATGAGTGCACGGGTGGGGGACTTGAAGGAACAAGTTAGGGATAGATGGTCGTGGAGAAAATCTATCTGTGTGGTGCTAGGAGTTGAAAATGACTTGATGGCACATAATCAATCATTGCACCAGCCAACAAGAAGCTAATGAGGTCGGTTAAGGCGGGAGAAGTCCCCTGCTCATTGTCATGTTTCTGATTCATTGTTAAGTCTCTGGTGGATCAGTGGTTTGCAGGTTATGTTCTTCTGAAGGGACTTAATTGAAGATTTGAAGATGCGTGCACATTAAAGAATATAGAAGCCAGATGCCCTCTTTGGATTGTGCTACAGGCTTTCAGGAGAAAGAAAAAAATGTTGGCTTAGCTGGACCTCCCTCAAAGAGTTGAATAGCGAAAAGGCCTTTTATAAGTGCAGTTGTGTCATAAATTTGCTCCCCTTAGAAGAGAGTCATAGGGATTGCAGAATCCTCTCTAAGCTGTTTGAAGCCTCTCTGGCTGGAATGCGATGAAGCGCCCAGGTAGAACAACAGTTCTGATAATAATGATCAATAAAATATCTGGAATTAGTGCTTATGTGGTCATTTGGTTTATTCTGATTTCTGCAATTGCAGTTATTTATTGATCATCATTACCATAACCTTTGAGCCCATTGATAACAACTTAAATAATAAACATTTTAGAACACGGATGGATGAGTATGAAAATTCTGCCAGAGGCAGCAGAATGGACAGGAGCGAGGCAGAAAACTGCAAACAAAAGAACGGTGCGGTGAATTTGGGTCAGCTGGAAAGCAGAAAATAAAAAAAGGCTGCCAAGAAGCCATTAAGGGGTGTTGAGGGCTGTAAACATGTTAGAAATAAATTTAAGCTTTGCTAGGTAAAGGTTTCCCTTGACATTAAGTCCAGTCGTGTCCGACTCTAGGGGGTGGTGCTCATCTCCATTTCAAAGCCGAAGAGCCGGCGTTTGTCCGTAGACACTTCCTCCATGGTCACGTGGCCGGCATGACTAAACGGAACGCCGTTACCTGCCTGCCGAAGCGGTACCTATTAATCTACTCACATTTGCTTGTTTTCAAACTGCTAGGTTGGCAGGAGCTGGGACTAGCAACGGGAGCGCTAAATTTGCTAAAATTTACAAGTTTTAATAACTGGTAGGGACCAGGAAGAGATTTGGCCCACTCGACTTCTTCTATTATACTTTTGAATCCCAATCTCCAGATCTTTGAGAGGTTTCCCCTTTTCTAGTTAAATGTGACTGTACTAGACCCAGCTGGCAGTTTGCATTAGCCTTCCCAGTTGGTTCCATAATGCTTACTGCTTGCATCTTATTTTAGCACTATTTAGGATTAGATCTAGGGTTACCTCCCCCTAGGTGGCTCCAAGATCAACTCTTCTAAGGAACAATCTTGACAGGCATTTGGTACCAACTGCAAAAATGATGTCACATCATAAATCATGGCTTTTGTATTTGTATCCTGGCATCAGACGTAAGTATGCTGGACAGATGATTCCTGTTGTGATGCTGTAACATGTTTCATCGTTTGCCCCACTTAACGATAATCATTTATGGTTTCCAGAAATCGGGTTTCTTTGTTGTGAAATCAGCCTGAATATCCATGTCAGGATAATTGAAGTCCCCCATTATTACAGAAAACCTCTCCTGATTTTTTTCTCCATTGAAGATTACTGTCAGCCTTTGGGTCTGGTGGGTAGAAGTATATCCTAGATCTAATTTACATTTGTGGTTAAATATTACCACCCATAGTGATTCTGCAGAAAAAATCTCTTTTCCACTGCTTTCTAGGATGTTAGATTTTATACTCTCTTAGGTATAAAAAGCAACATCTCTCTTTGCCTACCCTTCCTGTCTTTACGATAAAGTTGATATCCAGTAATGACTATATCCAACTGGTTTTCTCTGTTCCATCACATTTCTGCTATATTCACTATATCTGCATTCTCCTTCATAACCAAGCATTTTAATTCCCCCTCCCAGGCTTGGAGAATTCTAGCATCGCCAGTTGCCCAAGCAATTTAAAGTCAGATTCTGATGTTCCAGATGAGGTTTTGAACTTGCTTTAGTTCCTTCATAAATAAGCTTCCATTATGCCCAACTTTGTCTGGATTTGGGCAGGCATCAGATGTTCTTTCACCACCCAGGATTCAGCCTCCCAAGATGGGGGTGGGTGGGTCAATTTGCATAACTGTAATGTCCATGCCTATAAATGAGCAAGCTTTGCAATGCCTAATGCTGAGAAACACACCCTTCAACCTTACAATAATATGAGGACTTGTAGATTCTGGAAATGTTCTGACTTCCTTTTCCATCTCTCACCCAACAGTTTGCATGGATTCCAGAGTTGGTTGAGAAGAAGAAGAAAAACACACATGCACGTGTCAGATAGCCAATTCCCTATTTTACTGTAAGCTTGGTGTTGCCCTGGGATTTCATCTAAGAACCAAGCCCCTTATATGCCCAAGCCCCTGCATCACACTTTTTTTTTCTTCCACAGGTGATTAGATGCAGAGTTCAAGTGGCTGCTGCTATTGAGATTCCAGATTCCTCCAGTCCAAGAAGGCTGTCCCTTGACACCTGCACCCTCTGAATGGCCTTTAAAGCTTTTGCTGTGCTATTGATGGAGGTCCTACATTTGCAGTGATTTGCAAAAAAACAGAAGGGAAGCGTTTGCACAATATAGTTCAAGACAATGTTGAGGTTTTCTTCCTCAGACATTTTTTCCCAGACACGGGCAAAGATTTTCCAGCAGAGTTCCTGAAGGCAGTTGACAGCAGAGAGGGCCATCCTGAGGTCTTCTAGGATGTAACAAGCTTGGGGAACGTTCTCCTGAAATCTGGCAGACAATTCTTCCACAGTAAACAAGAGGATCAAGTAGACAGTCCTCAGGGGAAGTGTTATTGTGTAGTACAAGGCTATTAACCAACCTTTCCATTCCTGAAAATTAAAACATACACTGGGGATTATTAGAATTGGAAATGTCTTATAGCTAGTTAAACCACTGTTCCACTGTCTTCACATTTTCTAAGCTGCTCTCTCCAATGTTTATCCAGAATTTCAGACATGAATCATTCTTATCTTGACCTGCAAATGCTAGGGCTTAAACAAAGCATTTTACCAATGAGCTACAACCTCTATTTAAAGATAGATTTTGATATGACATATATTGTGACCAGACTGTCGACTGTTTCACTAGTTCTTGTTCTTATGCCTTTAATATATGCTAATAGTTGCCTTCTGTTACAACCTGGGAGATAATTTAACACCTTTTCCCAGGAATTCTTCAGCAGAAGTTAATTATGATGGACCCAATCTCCTGAAACACCCTCCTCAGTTTAACTGGGGTCCTTAGCCCTCCTATTAGGGAGTTTTCTCTTAGGCCCAGTTCTAGAAAAAATAAAAGGGAAGGTGCTTTGGATCTTCCTACCTGAAGCGAACAATTCAAAACTGATATTAATCCTGAAACACAAGGGGTCGCTGTACAATCATGCAGTTTTGCATAGGGGCAGGTTTTCAGAAGAAATGCACTTAATCTGCATTTTCTGAACCAATGAAGCCAAATCTCTCTATTTTTTTTTAAGGGAGTTATTGGGAAAAGTAAAACCAGAGTAGCCAATTATCATTCACACAACATTCCAAATAAGATCAATACAGTCAGCCAAACTAAATTAGTTATATATTACCCACTTTATGGCAATCTTGAAAGTTGGAGCTGTTCCAAGTTTATTGCAAAGAGGCTGTTGGAGAGAGATTAGGTGAACCACCCATTTGGATGCAGTGAGGCAGGATTTGGGGGGCACCTTCTCCACTTCCGTTTCTAGTCCCCCTTAGTTTTCTTCCCCTTTCTCTGCCTTTTGAGCACAACCTTCACAGTTTGGGAAGGAATAAAATCATTGGGGAGGCTGACTTGCTTTGTCCATGCAAAACAAACCCATCCTTTCTGCATCTTGCCAGCAAATCAAAAAAATTATGTGGTGGCTGAACCTACCTTTTTCACAACCCTGGCTGAATGCTAAAAGGTGCTGACTTGTTTTCAGCTGTCGTGCCATGCTGTAAAAAAGCTTATACAGAAAGGCTTTGGGGGATATAAAAGGCTTGTGGGGGTGGGAATGGCTTATGAGAAATAAAAATGAATTCAGTGTATTCAGTTGATAGAATAAAAAGGTTTCTCAGCATGGGTTCAACTAACCAGATGCTTTGGAGGGCACTGTGGGGCCTTATCAAAAGCAGGGCTTTGTCACACTATCTTACTGTGAAATGTTGCACTGGCTAATTTGTGCCCATTGTAGAGCTGGCCGGGATGATTTTTCCCTTATCGCTTGGTCACTTGATCTCTAATCTCCAGGCTTCCAAGCCACCTTGCCTGGTGCATACTTCACGCAACACCTTCACTCAATTGCTGATTGCATGGATGGCTTCCTTGTGTCTTGGCCACTGTGGGCCTCTGTAATGGTATGTGGGAAAGACCTTGGGAGACTGGGCCAAGAGATGCTGCCAAGGGAACAATCAGATATGAGACAGCATAGCCTGTAGCTGGATAGTGGGAAGGGCAAGAGACCCAGAAGGGACCCTCCCTAGGTTCTCAGGCTGTAAAGGAGATGAGGTGGGGGAATTGTACTTTCAGACTTGCAGGAGTCTGTTAATGTAGTTTTACAATAAAGTAGAATTAGTCACCTCGTTGTGATTCCTGTGATTCCTGACATCAATCTTGCAAGTCTGAAAGTACACTTCTTCCCCCCTGCCCCCACCAGTCTCCTTTACAGGCTGAGAAATTATGGAGGGTCTCTTCTGGGCTTCTTGTCCAACCCACTATCTAGCTGTGGACTATGTTGTCTCTTATCTGACCGTTCCCTTGGCAGCATCTCTTGGCCCAGCCTCCCAAGGTCTTTCCCACATACCATTACAGCACCTTTCCCCTTTTGCAATACACACCTCTTCAGTTTATGCCCCTGACTCACTCAATCAAACTACTTGTAATAGCAGTCACATTATGTGACTAAAAAAAAAAAAGATTTGGAAGGGAAGAAGTGTTGTTAGGGCCAGGGCCGCAACTGGGGGGCGGGCAAGTGGGCATGTGCCCTGGGCACCGCGCTGGGGGTGTGTGTGCCATAATGGGCACGGAATCCATGTTTGCCCCGGGTGACACAGACCCTAGCTGCGGGCCTGATTAGGGCATCACCGTTCCTTTCTTTAAGACTGTCCAGAGCACAGGAGGTGTGTTTAGTGGATTTTTACAGACCTGAAGGGCATCTCTGAGCCCATGGTTGTGGAACTGAGCAACTTTAAGAAAGTGGTTAAATCCTCAAAGGGATGGGATTAATAGCAATTTCAGCCTTTAGAAGGCCTCTGTTGCTGAGGCAGCTACTTTCCTTGGATGAGTTCCAGCTAACACTGGCCACAAGGAACTCTTTCAAGCCTTAGCAGGCCTGGCTGTGTCTTCCCCAGTGATCCTGCAGAACCAGGTGTTACTCAGTCCTTCCATGAGGTACCACCACTTTAGATAATGACTACCGCAGTTCTAATTTTGTTGCAAATAGGTCAACAAATTCATCAGGTCAGGAGCTGCTTGGTGGAGGCCATTGCTCAACCTACTTTAAGAAGCCTTGAACAGCAGGCAAATATGTCTGCTCGTGGAAACTCTGAGTCAATTTTCAACGTTGAGGAACTACTGGAAAGGAGAGAAGTGGTGGCCTGGGTCTATGTACTTGTCTCTGTAAGAGGGTCTATAGCTCAGTTGTGGGACACTTCCTTTGCATATTCAGTATATGATCCAAGATTCAGTTTTCAAAACAAATTAATTTCATTAATTTTCTACAACTTGGCACTTTCTGGAGCTGTGTTTCTTAACCTCAACAACTTTAAGCCATGTGGACTTCAACTCCCAGAATTCCCCAACATCATGCTGGCTGGGGAATTCTGGGAGTTGAACCCCACACAGCTTAGAGATGCTGAGGCTGAGAAACACAGTCTGGAGGTTTGGAATGGAGCTCTCAGCCAGCAAATTAGGATTCCTGGAAATTGTGGTTTCATAATGGAGGGCACCAAGCTTTGGAAAATGTTTCTTCTCTAAAATAAAGAGACTGTAGGCTTCTGCTAGCCTCCAGTCTTGTTTCTGGGTTCTCGGGGATGCCCAAATTCTGCTGTCAATTTTATTCAGGGTGATTTTTCTTTTAAAAAACTATTTTCATTTAAAGACAAAATCAATATCGTGGGTAAACCTATTTTAGTTAAAATTAAAAAAAGCAAGGAAGGAGGAAAAGCAAGAATTTTGGTCTTGCATTTTCTGATTGATGTCATTGCTACATATACAGGTTGGGTCCAGATAATACATTAAACCTGGCTAAATAAAACTCAATCACTATGTTCACATAACACACTATGCTCCCCAAGATTAACCATATTATGATTTAAAGCAGAGGCGTAGGTCATACAACATGTTAAGAGAATAGCTGGTCTCCCACATCACTGAACTGCAAGCTGCCAATCCTAGTTTACCCTAGTCTGCTATGTTGCAAACCCAGCCACGCTCCATCTCTCTTTCTCACTCTCTGGGCACAGCCAGATGGACTTGCTGAAGTGCAATTTACCAGCCACTGAGCCATTCAGGCACATGTGGGGATGAGCCATCTCTCACATAAATGTACACAAATGCAGATAATCCAATAATTATTTCCATCTTGTTAAAGATTTTAAAAATGTGCAGGGACGTCAGTGGTCCAAAAGATCAAGATGGCTGCCTTGAGACTGCAGGGCCGGATGCCATCTTGAGTTTTTTGACCCCCTTCCCCCCATAGATGCCCCTTGTGATGGTTTTATTCCAAGTGCAAACAAACAAACATAGATTGGGGGGAGGGGGGATGCACTTACCGTAAAGTTGTTTTCAAGGGCTATTTGGAGGCTCTCATTAGCACGCTTAAGATGGTGCCAAGATTGCTTGGAAATATAGTGCTGGAATTTATTCAACAGAGAACTCAGACAGGCCAAATAACCTTTACACTTGATCTGTGTCTGCAGTTCCTGCACAGGATCCACCCCTGTCTCTTGACAACATATTCTCAGGTCCGCTGAAAGGAGGAGGGCAGTGTAAATAACATGCTGTCAAGGTAAGATGAAAGGATATAGCAAGAACCTTACCAAACACTTATCATCCTCCAGTTCTTGTCTGAAGGTGAATTTTGTTGGACTCCATTGATAGGAGGTATTTCCATGTACTTGGATGCCATTTTGCTAACTTTTGCCATTTTGTGTCCTGTTCCCCTCCAACCAGGGGTGGCAGATGTTGATGTTCACAAATAGTACTTCACAGACTGGTCATGTTTGAGATAGGATAGGACAGTGTTTTTTTCCCCTTCCAGTTTGATTCTTGCAACTGTATGATTACCCAAGGGTAGGTTGTTTTTGTTGTTGGTGGTGTTAATTAAATGTATATGCTGCCCAATTCCCGGTGACTCTGGGCAGGTATGGGAATGCTTGGGAGGTGTATGAGAAGAATAATCATCATCATGTTCAAAGAAACAAATATGTGGACACCTAGTTTGATAGTTCTTCCTCAAGTGAAATGTCTAAAGAATTCTGAGGAAGGTCAAAACTACTTTGACAAGACTAACAACAATTCTTAGGGTGTTGGTCACTAAGAGATAGAAACCGGAGTGCTAGGTAAAGACAGAGGTCTTCCCTGTTTATCTGTTCCCACTTTGATAAAAATAATAAGTAAAACTTAACAGCTGCCTCACTGAAACTTTGTGATAGACAAAGTTCACCAGACCTGAAATTTTCCTGTCAAATGCTTCTGTTTTTCTACCTACTTCTCGGGGTTCTTGAGAATTTATTTTAAATTTCTCTTGGTGGAATTTTGACCATTCTTTGTTGTTGGAGATAGCTGATGATGCCCTTTGGTGTTCCAGTTCTTTCCATCATTCTGAAGCCTCCCTGGCTGCCCAGACTTGTAAAATTGGAAAGGTTTAATGGGAGACGTCCTCTCATGGTATCTTCCCTCAGAATCGAATAAGCATGAGAAGCCAGGGAATCTACCAATCACTGGAGAACTGATTGTACAATTCAAGGCAGAACATTCACATGGATTTCTTGTTGCTCAAGTACAAGAACATCTTGCTCCACACATAAGCATTTCATCAAAATTCTCTCCTTTAATATAACTGGAAGCAAATTCACTTCCATCCAAGTGAAAAAAATCCAAGAGAATTTTTCTGCACAGTAATAACATTTGCTACAATAACATTGCTAAGCATTGACGCCCAGCCTTTGTTCAGAAACCTCCAAGGAGTCAAAAGAAACTCCCTCTGCAACGTGTGTCCCACCTCTGAAGATCTTGTCCTAACTAACCTTTAACCAAAATTTAGTGGGGCTTCCTTATTTGCCCAAATCATTAAAAGCCAGAACCATTCTAAAGTATACGTTCTAGTGGGTTCTTACTCAGGTCTTCATCATTGACAAGAAGGTAGTGATCCATATATGCATGGGACCTGCCCAGCATGATTTCCAAACTGTCCTTGGCCATCTTTCCCACTCTTGTTCCCATCACCATACTCATGCTGCTGCTCACAAGGGAGGCCGTGGTTTTCACACCACCGTGCACCACCTCTTTGGTCATGTCAACCATCCCTGACAACTTCCTGGTCACTGCATTCCTGGCACTAGTGACTTTAGAAGTCATCAGTTCTTTTGTATCAGAGACAACCTGTAGGAGTCAGAGAAGAGTTCATTTTGGATTAAAGTAACAGTCCTCATCACATCAGAAGGCAGGACTCACAGTTAAGTGCGATTCACAGAATGACATTCATTTTGATTCTTTTTTAACTGTACAGCTCCATTTCACAGGGATCTGTTGGGAATGTAAAAATAAGCCAAGACGGTGGCTGTGATCCCACAGTGGTAGCTGCCATCTTGACTTTTTTTTTAACCCCTTCCTGTGGATGCCCTTGGTTCATTTTTGTTTTTGTGCAGCAAAGGGGGTAGGTAAAGCTGCACAGAAGATGAGATTTTAGTACCTATAACTTAATATGCAAAGATGAGAGCAGATATACCAATTTTATTTATTTCAACCCCACCCACCCCCTCTACACAAAATGTAAGTGGAGGGAATTGGCTTTCTTTACAATTAGTTATCCTCTCTCTGACTCTCTTAGATTTACTTTTTTTTCTTTCAAAAATTTCTTATATTTCAAGGTTTTATTTAATTTTTGTTCTGTACACTGCCCAGAAAATTTAGTGTTAATGTTAATGGGCAGGATGGATAGATGGATGGATGGATGTTTTAGATCTTGGGCCAGCCTACCTCCTGAGTGAAGAAAGCTGAACTATATATGCAATAATATTTTTCTTTTAAGGCAGGCAGATAACAAAGTGCTACATCATGTAGCCCAGCAAAGCATAGGATCACTTCTATCATATCTCTGCTGCTTCTGGTTTGTTCAACCATTCTGGCTATAAGCTGCTCTGTTCAAGCTGAGGATTTGAAACTGTGTAATAACCTCTGCTGAGCTGGTGTTAAATACTAGGATTTGCCTACTGGTATTTAAAATGATATTTACAAAAACACAAGAGATGATCTAAGGTAGCCTTCCATAACTTGGTGCTTTCCAGGGTGCTGAAGTAGAGCACACCTGGAATTCCCAGACATCTGGTTGTGGAAGGCTAATCTAATGTCTTCCTCATTCATTCATTCATTCATTCATTCATTCATTCATTCTTCAGATTTAGGTGTCACTTGACTCCAAAATGACTCTGGACTATCACTTAGCATGGCATACTGAAACTAGAGTTGGGCCAAATTGGTTTGTGCTTTGTTCCCCCATATTGAGACCTTCTCAGGTTTTTTTAAAGCTAAAAACAGCTACCTGATCAGCTGTCTGTTGAAGAATTGGCACCTTCTGTTCCACTGTATCCAGGCCACGACATGCATACTTGTTTGCTGTTGCAACTAATGAAAGACAAGGAGAAGGTAGGGATCTGGAGTCACTTTTAGTCTCATTAAAATGTTTATGACTTTTATGGTTTAGGAACAAAAATATAAGCCTGCTTCATACATCACATAAAACCATGATTTGACAAATCATATTTTTGTGAATCATGATATACCGAATAAACCACAAGTGACTGGGTTCCTCTACCAGACACCAAGTTATAATCTATATTTTGCAAAATGTAAGAGTGGGATTCATATTGCACAGTCATAAAGTGGCTTGTTTGAATTTGCTTTGGTGTGTTGTGGGAATTCAGCCATTGGTTGAAGAAGTCACATGTACAAAAGCTTTGAGATGGTTACAAAAATGCCTGTAAGGATAACATTACAGCACATTGCAGATGTTTCAGCGGTTCACTGCTCTCTAAGGCAGGGCCCACAACTAAGAAGACTGTGACCAGCTATATAATTTGGACTGACAGTACTGTGACCAATGTTTTTTTCTTCCTATCACAACTATTGCTGTACTGTCTTTTAAATACAAGCTGATTTAAGCAAGTTCATTCCCATATAATCAATCTCTGAGTTGACATTCATAAAATTTATCAATCGAACCCTAGAAAAATGGCCTTGGTTAGGGTTACTAAACATCTGCAAAAGGAGGACATATCCTCCTTTTGTCCTCATGTCCTCCATCTGGCAGGCATAGCCTTAAAACCAAATATTTTCTGGCTTTTTGAGTGTCTTGCTTTTTGTTTTTGTTTGGACTGTTTTCACAACAGTAGTCATTCAAACTTGCAAGTATTGTGACCTCGTAAATTGTTTGCTTCTTTATTTCTCTTGTCGACAGGCTTGACTATTAAACATTATTTAATGTATTTCTTAATTCCAGCGATTATCTTCAGCCCAGACCCTTCAAATCTATGATCACTGTAGTCTGTAAATCACATGACTTGTAATACTTTTCTATGGTGAAATTCGAAAAGCGCATCATTGTCAATTCTATACTATCACTCGCATTTGTTCTTGAAAATAGAGATTTGCTGGGAAAATATTGTGAAAGTATTTTGTTGTAAAAAAACAGTATTCACAAAGTTTTATATTGTGAAAAATCAGTCTTTCTGATGCTGGGAAAAGTAATTTCATAGATATGTACGCCTAAGTACATTTTTTTACAGTTTTTTGCTGTAATTTTTATTGCATATGCCAAGAAAGTTAAATATTGTGTCTCCCTTCCCCCCCATTTGTCCTCCTTTCCCATTGTCCATGTCCTCCTTTGCTTGTTCAGATATCCGGTAACCCTACCCTTGGTGGGCATACATCTAAGTTAACTTTGCCCACTAAATGCTCAGGTTGGAGATACATTATAGAAAGCCTGGGTGCAACCTGATTCAGAAACACCTCAGAATTCCCTGCAGGGATTAGATGACCAAGATATTTCCAATTGGAAGGTATGATCACTGGGCACCAGCAGACTGAAAATCACAATTCTTTTCCTTTTCACCTGCCTACTATTTCATCATTCTAGTTTTGATCTGTGAGTCCACCACCCTTTTAGCTTTCCCTTGCAATAAAATAATAAACTGATTTTGGACTCTGGAATGATATCAGCTAACCTGCCTGTTAAATGAGGTCCACATATGCATTTCTCTTGGGATTAGAACTCAAATGAACATTCCATCCTGATTTCTTAGGGTTCCTTCCCCCTTTCCTTCTTTTGAAAGAGCGCATCACCTACACTCAATGCAAGCCCACTGGACAGCTGATCAAGAAGAAGATAACTCAGTACAAGAGAAGAGCAGGTTCTCCCAAAAGCCACCCAGAGAATTAGTTGCAGCTTGCACCTTTGCAGTGCAGATTGCTCACCTCATGGCCAACTATTTGGAAGATGCAAGGATCTATCTGTATAGTAGAAGTCAGTGGCCATGTCCTGTTTTTTCCCTCCCCTCCAAAAAGGAATGGGGCAAGAGAAGTTCCCTGGATGTGAGGATAGGGGCATGCATAGCACCACCCCAAAGTGACCAGAGGTCTTGGGCTCATCCCACACCTGTAGAACCCCTGAGTGTGCTACCCCCAGCATGGTGTCAGCCTTACCAGGTGAACCAGACAGGAAGCACAACCAGATGAGCTAATTCTACTTTATTGTAATGCTACATTAACAGAATCTTGCAAGTCCAAAAGTACAATTCTCCCGCCATCTCCATTACATCCCAAGAAACTAGGGAGGGTCCCTTCTGAGCCTCTTGCCCCACCCACTATCCAGCTGTGGACTATGCTGTCTCTTATCTGACTGTTCCCTAGGCAGCATCTCTGGGCCCAGCCTCCCAAGGTCATTCCCACATATCATTGCACATGGGTAGGAAAGCACAATAGATTGTCATCACTCTTAAACTGCTGCTGATTACTGTTGGCATATGGGGAAATCACTACTTTCACTTTAGCACAGCTGACCATGACTTTAGGCACAAAGGCTAGTATAGCTGGCATATCTTCTGGCTAATATCCCATAGTGTCATCTTTCCTGTACTACTTTGGTAGTGTGGCAATGTGGCATTACTTGCCATAATGAACCTCCAGAGGTATTCATGGGAAACTCAAAATGTTGAATGCCAGCTACAGTGCCCTGGTCTCCATACTGGGCAAAGGAATTTGAATTTAGAATGCTGAGAAGACTTCTAGGGTTGATAACTATAGCTGCCATTTTAACATATGGAGTTGGCAGCGGCTCCCTCATTGAAGACTCTCACTGAACTTTGATGGTGGGCCTGCTGGTGGCTCATCTTCAACTGAGTGAGTGAGAATGGTGAATAGCAGGAGTAAATATAACTCTGAAGTCTCAACCGCTGCACTTAGAGAAAAACAGAAGTGAACAGGCATCTGTAACAGGATGAAGTGAAGGTAGTGAAGTCATTCTTAGAGGGGCCCAACACTGAGAACGTCTTGACAGGAGGCGCTGAAAAACTGCAACTAGCAATGATCAGAGGGAACCACCTTTTGTAGGATAATTGTGCCAATCAAAGCAATTTGCATCACACATCATGCTGTGAGCATGATGGGTCTGTTCAGATCTGAAGACGGATGAAGAGGGATTAGAAACAACAAGCAAAATCCTGCTGTTCCCCCCCCCCCCTTCCTTTTAGAATTTGTTTATTATTTGTGAAATTGAAATGGCTGTCTAGGGTTATTAGCTCTCTCTTTAAGGTAACTATTTCCCAACACACTGCTAGATCTTTAAGAGAATCACTTTAATTTACACTTTAACATGAAGATTAGAGTACAATTATCCTTTGAACTGCATACTTATACAAATGGTATGATGCAATTCTCTGCTCCAAAATGGCATACAAAATAAGTATATTATCAGAAGTTGTTTGCAAAGATGCATACACAGAGAACATGGCAGAAAGAGAAGCAGACATGTCTTGAAACTGCATACCTAATGATAGAGAAAATAGTATAAGAAAATGGATGTTTCTATTTTTCTTTAAAAAAATTGATATGGATGTTGAAGCAGATTTAAGATTGAGTGCACATGAAATAAAATGTTTTGTTTGTTAAGCATCTGTTGTAGTTCTTCTGTCAAACAAGGATGGAGAACTTCCATTGGGTCACAGCCTTAGGAATACATTGCCAAGGGAGAGGGAGTCAGGGAAAAAGTTTTGAAAAGTGTGCAGTGGGTGAGGGCTACAAGAATTAAATTAATTAACTATTAGTCCTGTGATGGACTACAGTAATGTAGTTGGTTCTTAAGAATGTTGGAGCACATCCCAAGGAGGGGGCAAGACAAAAGAAAACACAGTCCGGAGCTGGACCATGGGAAGGCTAAGAGGTTCAGAGAAGCCCCGCCCTAGAGCCTTCCCAGTTGATTTCCCCTTAGGTTAGGTAGGGTAGCTTTAGTCTGGCAAGATTCTGTCTATACGGTGTGAGCAAATAAAGAACTGAAGTTTGGCTATGTGATTCCTTGTTTTCCTGCGCTGGGCCTGACAGTACTTTTACTTGCATTCTTTACAAACTGTTATATTTTAACTAAAGTAACAGATAGTGACCAAGCACCAAGCTTGGTGAAAGATTATTCTGCACAAGGGTAAACACCTAACGTTTTGATTTCACTTTGTAAGATAGTTCCCATTTAAATAAAAAAAAAATGTTGGGAGGAAAATGTTGGTGTAATTCTGATGGAAGCTATATAATAATTATGGGCTCTTACTCTCTTCAATAAGGTAACTGAATTAATAAATGTGTGTGGCTAAATTGTAAAAAGATGAAGAATCTCTTTCTGCATTCCTGGTATCCTTTTTTACTTGCTCAGTTGCTGCAGGCTCCTGATTTGAATCTGCAAATCTCAAATTGCCAATTGATATCTAGTTAATCCAGAATTGAATTGTCTGCATGAGTGCCAAAAGAGCTTAACTGATTATAATGTTGAAAGCAAGATCTTTAGACAAAGAAGGATTTGGAGTTGAACTCTTTGGCTTTAAGTTAATTTGGTAACTTGTTTTATATTGTGAATTTGAAGAAAGGAAAAGATAGGCATCAAAAGATCAAAATGTTGCAAGGTTTATTTCAATCTTGGCCATAAAACCTTCATTAAAGGGATTTTACAGCTGTATGTATATGCTCAGAAGAGCAGGAATGGGCTCAAAAACCTGCTGAGCCTCAGGGGATTCAGAGGAAACTGAAGTTTGCACAGCACCAGTATTTAAGGGGAAGTAAGAAATTACGCCTCTTTCAACTTTCTTTGTAAGCCAGCTATTTTTTCTAAGGGAATTTTACACAATCAAATCAATTATATTGCATTGCTGTGCTGTTGGGCATGGCTTTGAAAGGATTTGGAAGATGCACTTTAGACCTCACGCAAGCACAGAACCCCCCTGTGTTTCATTAAAGCAGCCCAATGTTTTGTAGCCTTCTATGCAGACCTGGAAAAAAAATACTGCTGCTTTAAAGAACCCACTCATTGAAGTTAAGATGACTCTTAAAGTAGGCACATCTTCTTTAGATTCACATGGATGCCAGAAAAAAGTTGAGTTTCTTTAATAAAGTCATTTTTGAAGCATGCACAGCCCTATTTTGTCAGTTATCTTTGAGGAAACACTGTATCTTGAAATAATGGTTCCCCACATCCTGTACATTCAGAAGGAAAATGCCAGGTTTATAGACAGTGCTAACAATGGGGTTCAGAACTGGAAAAGGAATATTCAAGATGATTAATAAATTATTGGGTAGAGAAGCATACAAAGCTTGTTTGTTTCTTTATCTCTTCCTACTGCTTTATCTAGAGGGAAATGGAACAGATAAAGGGAACTGCTGCCAGCTATTCTACAGAGCTTCAGATCCAAGTCATTCCCACTTCTCCTGACAGATTCCAGGACCGAACCTGGAATCTTCTATAGTATGTGCCTTGCACCTACCCAGGATTTTGCTCTCTTCTGTGACCATCCAGAAGATGCAATTAGATATTACAATTTGCATGCTACCTGAACCTCTCCTTACATTCTGGGATCTGTTTGTAGAAAAAGATCAGAATGGCTGCCATTCAGAAGCCACATTTGGTGATTTGATTTATGCCACCAGAGTTTTCAAAACAGGCTAGCTTCTCCATAAACCAGGAGGAGGACACAAGGTTTCTTCATGGTTTCTTTGCCCAAAGCTTCAAGGCAGGATGCCAGAAAATTTATTAACAATTTTGTTTTGGTGCATCAGTCAAATCTGCTGGCAGTTTTATGATATTCCAGCATGTCTATACATTGTACTCACTCTGTCTACAGGGGAGGGGGGCATTTGTGAGAAATTATTTGTGAGGGGCCTGAATTGACCAAAAGCGATCCCTTTCCATTTTCAATCAACTCCAAGATATTGCATTTCATACCCAGAGAAATGGCAGCTTCTCTGTTACAATTTTACTCACGCTGAGGTTCAAGACTGTTCAGAAGCGGTTGTGCCCGGCTAACAGCAGCACCCGTGAGAGTCTTCACACTTTTCTCTGCCCCATCGCACATTGTCTGAAGGTAGGAATTTTTTCGCTTAATGGAGGTGTAGTTGGAAGAAACCAAGTCACAGACGGAGCAAACCAAGGGCAGACTCCCAACTCTCTTCAAGATATTCTGATATTGAAAATCAGGAAAAGCCACATCACTGATGCAATCCTGATGGATTAAGATGCAATTTTGATAAATGGAATTGAAGCCATGCCATTTTCCTTATATGAATCCCTCATCCTCAGGAGTTACATTTTGTCCTTTAGGAATAAATGTATAGCTACTGTAGATTTATTTCCATAGGAAAAATAACAGATCCAGGATGTGGGCATGTGTAACTGACCAAAACAAAGATAGAAGGAAGTGATACAATCTAAGGGATTTTTAAATGCAAAAATCACATTTATTTCCTCTAGTTTGGTCCCAATTCAGTCTTCTCAGAAGCTAAAAATTATCCTTTATTTATCATATGTAGTGTTTTTGGACACTGGCTTGTGAGGAAATAAATCAAGTTACAGGTTATGATACGCATTAATTTCACATCCCTGGATCTGGATTAATTCCAGATCTCTGATAATCTTTCCTTTACTTGGATTTCTTAATGATGGAGCTCTTATGCAATCCTCTATGAGTGTTTAGAAAAATCAGTAAAGTCTACATGTTCTCAAACCAGATTTGTGTTGAATACCTGCCATATCTCCCTGTAATTTTATTTTAAGGAAATGTAGCTCTGTGCTCTATTCTTCCAGCACCTTTCCTTTCCTGTCACTTGTCTTAAATCTCTTTGTAACATATGATAACAATCTGAATGAAACAAAAGGACATATAAGGTCAACTTCCCTTCCTTGGACTATGATGGAAATGTTTCACATCTTCTCAGAAAACAACATTTAACTTCTGTCCTTGACAAGAAAACAGCTTCAATATACAGCTACCTCCTCTTCAAGGCTTTCATCAGAGGTCTCTGAAGACATGGCACTTTGGTCTGGTTTTGTGGAAGACATGGTGGGTTCGCTGGCCACTGGAAAGGAAGATAAATTATTACCTAAGATGACAAGTTAAGGATCATATAATCAATATCAATCATTTGGTCCAGAGGCAGACAGATGTCACCTTCTCAGTCCAATGATGAGGAACCCACCCTTACATTTTCACTCAAGCCATGAAACTTGCTGGTTGACTTTGAGCCATTTGCTACAGCTCATCCTGAGCCAACTTAGGGGTCTGTTCTGAACACAGAATGAGGAAAGAGAGAGAAAACAAAGTACACTGCACTGAACCCCTTGGAGGATTAGTAAGATCTAAAGGTAGCAAATAAACCAATAAGGAATATATACACCAATAGTCATGCCTTTTCATTTATGGACACTCTTCCATAGTTGAAAAGATTTCAAAACATTTCTGGCACTGCTAAGGTCATATTTCCTCTTCTGAATATTGGGAAGTCTGAAGGGGCTTTTTAGCAAAATATCCTCTAAGTGACCCTTTCTGATATTAGTGGGTTTGCTTGCCAGTAGTGGATATCCATTTCTGTTTCCTACAATGCCATAGTACAGCATTCCAGAACCAGCAGCATTTAAACTCAACTATAGAAGCTCTTAGTCCCCAGTCGAGAACTGGGAGAGCTTTGAATTAGTCCATTAGCCTTAATCATCACACCAACAACTCACAGTGTTAACATTTTGGAATGTTTCCCATTAGCGAGGGCTTTATTGGCTCTCAGGAAGATACTTCCCGTGACATTCTTTCCAAACTTTATCCCCAGAGTGTACTAGGCTGGATTTAAGCAAGACAATACTATTTTGTCATGGGCTAACCAGTGTCAAGTGGGGAAAACCACCAATAGGACAAGCTATGGAGTTTCCATTGTTTCTTCAGTATGATAAACACTCATGTAGGACATGTTTTCAACCAATCAGGTTGCATATGTAAATTGATTTCATTATGATTTCTTGCCCAATTGGATTCAGCAGAAGTTCAGTCTGTAATCTTGTGCACACTATTTGGGAAATAAACTTCTATGAATCCAGTGGAGCTTACTTTAAGTGAACATGCATAAAATCAGGGCTTGAAAGCCATAAAATCTTGACCCTCTTAATACAAAAATAAAGTTGATGGCTCTCTTTTCAAGGCAATTGCTACTGGATGAACAGTTTTAGTAGCTCTAAACCTTGATGGCCATCATGCTTTGTACATTTTCCTACATCAGGTCTGTAATCACCATCATATGCCAGCTGATTTCTTCTTTAAGAAAGAAGCCAGGTTAGGAGTAGCAGATCGTTCTCACCAAAGGAGCATAAACCTTTAAAAACTGGGTTCCAGGGTCACAATGGAAATATGGGTGCACTTTAGTTTCCTGCTACCCTAAAGTGACACCTGGGACAGAAGGGCTCCAGTTATGGAGTTAAAAGTGCCTGACACAACCTTGTTCTGTGCAGAGGTATCTACGCACTTATAAAAATATAAGTGGGGTTGAAAATGAGACAGACTCCAAAAGGGTTGAATTAAGAAGGGCACAGGGGGCCCTGCAGAAGCACATCTACTCAATTAGCTTCAGAAATAATAGAATCTACACCATGACCTAACTGAGCTGAGTGCAAGGAGACAAAGGTGCTTGTAGGAAATTCCAAGAATTTCCACCTAGCATCATCTTTAGAACTGTCAAGTATCTTTCCCTTTGCTAAATGTCAATGTACAGATTCAGGCTCATCAGGAACAATCTTGTGCAATCAGGCCTTTCCAGATTCATTGGGACTCCAGCACCCAGACTGGCTGCTTAAGGAAGACAGGATTCTAAGTTTTGCAGATCCAACACATTTCAAGGTTAGTAAAGAGTGGCTAAGCACTAGATCAACCAGAGTTCGGTTGAACCCTAGGATTCCACCAGAGGTCCCCAAGGGTTCCCTGGGAGATCACGATTAATTTAAAAAATTATTTCAAATTCGGATAACTTCACATTAAAGAGGTAAGTTTCATTATTTTTAGTTTGAGAACATTGTTCATGCATATATACAGGCCAACGCATGAAACAAATAGAATAATTTTGTGACTTCTGGCCTATATTTGAGCCTGAATATGCAGGGGTTCCCTGAGGCTTGAAAAATATTTCCAGGGTTCCTCCAGGGTCAAAAAGTTGAGAAAGGCTTCACTAGATTGTGTGTCTTATATACAGGCTCTCTGTCCTAACTGCCAGGAAACACGCTGAGACAAGGAACTGGTCTCTAATGTTTTATTGCTTGTACATAACAGGAATCCTAACAAACTGAAGAAGCGTGGGAAAACCCCAGCCATATAAACCCCAAAGGTTAAGGCGGTCCCGATCTGTGTCTCTTTGAATGGCTGCCCAATTCCTCAGTGTTACACATGCGCTTAACAGTCTGGATGGGAGCCCCCTGCTCGCCATCCTTACTCATGACACTCTCTCTGGTTTGAATAAAACGCATACTTTATCTTTGACTGAGATCATGGCAGCAATAATTCCAGGTCCTACACACACAGAAGGCTCCATGCAAAGAATGATTTGACCAGATACGTTATTCTTTTTCATTCAAGGTAGTGAAAAATATACATTAAAATATAGTGTAAAATGTTACTTCACTTAATTATATGATTTATTCTCTACTTTTCTACTTTGATGAATGTCAAGGCTGATGACAAAAGTTTTAAAATAAAAACCGCAAATAAAATGTTAAAGTCACAGATGAAAATTAGCACTAAACGAGATAGTAAAATCATCCAAGGACTTCAAAGGACAAAAATTATGTAGAAAAAAATGACATAGTGAGATGAGAGATGTTAAATGAATGTTCAGGTCTCTGTGCCTTATAAAGTCTTAAAGACAGCCTCATAAAATCAGTTAACTGTCTGTGGCACAAGTGTCTTCTCATATGAGATCTCAGAAAGCTTCTGGCAGCCAGAGCAGGCAACCCAATATCTGATGCACAAACAGGCTTGTTTATTTCTGGATGCACAAGAAATGCCTTGTTTATATGAATTGGTTCTCAGATAATGTTATTAAAGCGTTTTTCTCCCATAATCCAATCAGATTTACATTTTTTCTAAGGCTGCTGTAGATATGAAGATCAGCTCACTTTTAATTTGGTTTCCAAACTCATTGCAGTTTTCTGGAATATCAAAGCTTGAAGTCTTTCTATTAACACTCATTACAACAACAACAACCCACTTTGCGCACTTGTATCCTGTGTAAAAAGTAAGGTATATACTTGAATGTCTTGATTTTAAAACATAAGTAATTTGCAAAACAGTCTGAACAGTCACCCACTTTGGGTCTCATTTACTGCCAAACGAAACAAGGATGTGATGATTTCCCTTTTCTTAACTCGGGATTTTAATTTCTCAGTAAAAAATCCAGTTTTGAGTCTTTAGCTCCGGTGACAGAGGTAAGAATTGATAGGTTGTTGCTGCAAATGGCAGTTAAAACACAGCAAATACTGACTTACTTGGGTTGTACATGGTGTTTATGTGTATTGCATGTAGAGATGTTGAATTGTATGTTATCTCACTTCTTTTCCATCTCTTTCTGTGTATATGAGAGGGGAATATTGTATGCCCCTGTCAGACCCTAAAATTTGCCCATTCTTGCTGTTCTTCTCAGGAATTCAGTATTCTTTACATTCTATCTATCTATCTATCTATCTATCTATCTATCTATCTATCTATCTATCTATCTATCTATCTATCTATCTATCTATCAAATTTCGTCACCACCCATCTGCCCCAAAAGAGGGACTCTGGGCGGTTTACTATCAAGCTAAAGGAGATTAAAATACAATAAAAACAAGATATATTATATATTACATATTACATATAAATAATATAAAGTAGCATCCAAGATGGCAGTTCATAAATACATGGGAACCACTTTAAGTCACCAGCCAGCCCCAGGATTGACTACCCCCCTTCAAGAGGGGGCTTGCCTCACCTCTGGGGGAAGAGTGTTCCAGAGGGTGAGGCCACAGCAGAGAAGGTTTTCCTTCTGCTTTTTATCTTGATAACAAAGGTATTAAATTGATTTGAGGGAGATACACTACCCAGTCCATAGTGTTTATCATGGCTGGCCACCTGCTTCAACAGATATAACACATTGAAATACAAGGAAGGAGGCCCAGCTAGGTTGCTGTCCTTAGTTGATCTTGTCTGATCTCAAAAAAACCTAAGCAAGTTAATATTTGGGAGGCCACCAGAAAATCCCAAGACTGGGAATTAACATAGGAACATCCCAGAAGAAGGCAGTGGCTAACCACTTCTATATTGCTGCTAAGAAAATGACATGGATACATCGTCAAGAGTCAGGCTTGATTTCAGGGAGACCTTACCTTTTTAAACAATAAGAGATGTGGCTTCCTAATGCCGGGAAATGCATTCTGCATATGTTCACATTATTCTTTTGCCCATTCCTACAAAACAGGTCTTGGGGCCAAATCTAAGCAAACTCTGGTTTAAATGTAGTCTTGTTTACAATTGCATTAGGAGCAAACACTTATTGACAGTGAAATGATATTAGATTCTTTTGTGGCTCTTTCAATGCAATCTTTTCTTCTAAACTCATTGTGGTCTTTTAAAAGTATTGTTGGTCTGGTATGCCAAGACTAATAAGAATTCAATTTTTCTGATAGTACTTGGATGTAAGTGATGTGCAACGGATTTCTGAGGAGAATGCTAGATATGTACTCTTCTGCTTGCCAGGTTTATTAAAGGTCACGAGCAATGCCGTTTGCATAATTATATCACTTTAGAACTAAGAGAAGGATGAATCATCTATTTCCCATGGAGAACTGAGAAAATAGCTTAATATTCACCTCAGACCCCCCATTAATATGCAAGATAATGGTGCATCTGTTCACATGTCCATGGAGAGGGGCCTGGACATATTTCTTCATCACTGCATTCAAATGATACCACTGACATTTGGCTACCACTTTCTGTCACTAGTTTTGAGACCCAATTGTTTATCAAATGTCTCCAGAGGGGTGAATAATCATGGCTGTATTAAAAACTGGCAAGCAGGAGGAAGCAGATGTTCCCATGAATGGGGAAATGGCCTGTTCCTAAGCCCTATAGAGTCTGAGCATTGCAAATCACAAAATGGCTGGAAGAAAATTACCACAGCCACCTAAAGTGGAGGATATTGTGGAAACAAAACAACATAGAGGAGAGAATGCCACATCAAATGCTGAAGGAGTAGGGTCCCTAAGTGGATTGGTTGGGAATCACATGGTTTTGTGATATCATCAAAGTTCAATTTCAAAATCTTCTTTTGCTACAGAAGTAACTTAGTTGAATTTTAAATTCTGGATGAGTTAAAAAAAAGATCCAGCCAGGAGTGATGATAGCTAAAATAAATTCCTTTTATTAGAAGGTTTTTAGTTATTATTAGAAGGTTTTTAGTTTTGTACACTACTTTTGAACCTTCTGGAAGGATATAGTTGTCTATAGGTAGAAAGAGGACATTAGGGAGAGATTAATTTGGGGGCAGTTCTTATGATATTATTTCTTCATATAAGCTAGGAATCATATTTAGGATTTCAGCCTGATAACACAAAGTGTTGCCCCTATGTTATCTCAACAGGGGCAAATCATTTTGGGGGATGAGTGGGCACATTTGAAAGACTAAGGCAGTGAGGGAATACTTGGAGCTCTGATGTTGCACACATTTCTGTTCTCCCTGCAGAAACACAATATATTCATAAAAATCTTGGGAGTAGGCCCAAATTAATGTAATGTTGGGTGGGGGAAGGGGGGCAAAGCAGTCAGAATCCCATCTTCTACATGCAGTCCAATGCTGTTTACTCAAAAGTAAATCCCACAAATTTCATTAAGATGTAATTCCAGGAACATGTGTATAGTTGCCTCCAGACCAGTGTTATTCAAACTTGGCGACTTTAAGATGTGTGGACTTCAACTCCCAGAATTCCCTAGCCAGTATGAGTTCCCCAGCATGCTGGCTAGCGAATTCTGGGAGTTGAAGTCCACACATCTTAAAGTTGCCAAGCTTGAAAAACACTGCTCCAGATGGATTGAGATGGCCTCTTCCAGAATTACCAGTCAAGAAGGCTTTGGGCTAAAAACTCAGAGAGTTACAATCTCAATACATTTGGAGGCAGCAGGGCTGAGGAGAATTCACATATTGCTGCGACAGTTGTATCTAAGAATAAGCATGTTAAAAATCCTGAGGAGTATTTGCGCTGACATTTGTTAATCATGCATGAGTATGGATATGATTCTTTGAAACATTTTTACTCAAACCTTGTACAGAGAAACCTCCAAGGCACCTAACGAATTCAAAATAATCATAATGAAAAACACAGAAAAGTAAAACAGTAAAATAAAGGTAAGATATTAAAAGCAACAACAGAATCAGAATGATTAATTTTCCAGGCCAAGCTTAGTAAAAAAGTTTTCACCAAGTGCCTTAAGATCAGTCAATTGGGAATTCACAAAATATTCCATGATACCACAAGTGAAAATATGGATTCTGGGCCATTATCTACCACAGATATTGAACAGAGTAATCTTAATGATGACATTACCAGTATTATTTCACCTACCTGATGGGGAGCTGCTGGAGAAAGCAAACTTCTCAGGTGCAATCATCATAGCAAAGGCCCTACGCAGTTTATGTAATGTTGATTCTAGAAATAAAGATTGCAACAAGGGAAAATAGGTTATGCAAGTTCCGACTATTTTAAACCAAGGATTTTGCAAGTAGTTTGCACCCCTCCAAAAATCTAAAGAAAACTAAGTTCTGGAGATCTTAGGAGATCATAGATCTCTGGAGGTCTTAGACTCATTGGTCCTATTGGCCTCATTCTTTGGGAAATAAGACATTGACAAGCAAATCAGAGGAACATCATATCATCTTCACTTGAAAAAAAAATGCTTTATTGGGCTGGAGCACAGCAAGATCTGGGGTCTAAATGTCTGATAGTTGGTTACTATGTCAAGTCAGCTGATGAATCTAGGCAAAATCTGGTACCCTTATAGTGGTCAATTGATACAAGACTTATTTTTATTTGGTGGACCAGTGAGAAAGTGACTTGACCAGTTGTACCATTCCAGAAGAATTAACCTGGAGTTGAGAGAATAATTATCTTAATGACTACTTTTAAGGGGAAATGATTAATAGGGCAAGAATAATGAGGCTTACAAGTTATGTAGGATGGGTACCCCGCAACAGAAATACAAATCCTGTCTCACTTTTTTTCCAAAACCTCTGTATCTTCCGGGAGGCGTCTCTCTCCTTTTCTGGCCCCCGAAGTGGCATTTCCCCTGCATAGCTAGGAGGAAGCTCTATTGTCAATAGAATTCTAAGCCCTCCCACTTTTTTTCCCCACCTCCTCACAAGAACGCATCAACAATGCCCAGGTTGCTATTTTAGAATATTTGCAGCGTTCTGTGGAAGGCCTTCAAAACTCTTCCCCTGAAAGATTTTCCATTGACTGGCCATGAAATGCTAAGGCCACTACCTCTGCAACTGACATTTTATAGGAGACCGAAAAAGTTTGTGACAGGAAAGATGATGGGGGCCAAGCTGATCAAACACCCACTTTCTAACCTAGCAGACAGTACCACTTGTATAACAGTGGTCCAGTTCTAAATTGTGGGCCAACTGAAGAGCACTATTCATGGGTGTTATGTTGGGGTTCTTGAGCATTTTCAGTTTTCTCTGACATGCTGTTATCAACCTCTTGGTAATTAAGTTTAAGATGTAACAGATAAAAACCTCAACTTCATCGTATAGCATTGCTTTTGAGGACATAGGGAATGGCCTTGAAGGATAGGAGGAAGAACTTCTATCAAGGCAATAGTTAGACAAGAGGGGCTTGTGCCCAGGACAAAAAAATAACTTGAGGAAACATCTCAGACTGTAAGGGTCGAGTCTGACTCAGGTGGGGGAAGGGGAAATAGAAACCTAGGCTAGGCAAATCGGGGAAATCGAAACTCAGAGTGACTCAGCAGAGCAGGAAAATCTTGAGCAGCTGATTGGACAAAACCAGGAGCTGGACTCAAAGCCACCAATCAGTGCAAGGGAAAGGTGAGCTGAAAAGTGTGTCAAGCAAAAAGAAGCTTGGTTGGCTTCGGAGGAAAAACGGCATGAAGGGAACAGAGTAAAAAGCAGCCAGTGCAAGGACCGGGTTGGTGGAGACAAACATTCCACTGAGCTAACAGCTTCCAACGGAGAAGAAAAGCCAGAATTGTTTTCAGAGCTCTGCCCTGTAGCCAGAGCCTTCCCAGCCTTCCGAACCTCACCTTGCTACCTTGCAGCAAGCCCCAGCCGAGCCTTGCCTTGCCATCACCGCAAAGTCCAGCCGAGTCTTGCCTTGCCATTCTGCCATAAAGTCCAGCTGAGTCGAGTCCTGCCGCTTTGCCCCAAAGCTCAGTCAGATCGCATCTCGCCGCCTTGCCACAAAGTCCAGACAAGGCAAGTCCTGCCGTCTTGTCACGAAACCCATCCTGCCGTCTTGTCATGAAACCCAGTTGAGTCAAGTCTTGCCGCCCTGCCATGAGGTCCAGCCAAGTCCAGTCTAGTCACCTTGCCATGGCGTCCAGTTGAGCCTAGCCTTGTTGCCTTGTTGTGATCCATAGCCAAGTTTTGCCTTGCAGTCCTACCGCATTCTCCAGGCAAGACTGATTCAGTTGCCTTGCCGCCATGCTCAGTCGAGTCCTGCCCAGTCTCCTTGTCACCACTGCCAGCTGAGTCCCATTGTGCTGCCTGGCCGCGAACTCCAGTTGCACCTAGCCCAGTTGCCTTGCCACCAGTTCCTGCAGAGTCCTGTCTTGCCTCCTTGCCAGAGTCTCCAGTCAAGTCCTGTCCAGCCACCTTGCCACAGTTTGCAGTCAAGTCCTGCCTTGCTGCCTTGCTGTGATTCCCAGTCAAGCCCAGTCCAGCCACTTTGCCATGCTCTACAACTGAACCTGGTTTCACCGCCTTGCCTAGCACTCTGCCATTGCCTGGTTGGGCTTGAATTGAACTGAACTCATATTCAAGAGACAATTACCAGTTGTATATAGTTACATTGTAAATAAAGAATTCTATTCTAATTCCTCTGGTTGCCTCATAGTCTAACCAGAACACAGACAAGCCCCTTCCTAGTTTCACATGAAGTTACAATGAGAGAAGAAGAAGCACATTAAGATTTGCAAGATTCTGTTACTATACCTGTTACAATAAAAGTAGTCTGGACTTATATGGCAATGGTTTCTTGAACTGGTCTACCTTGTTGGGCTGACATTTGCATTTTAATTTTAAAACCTTTCATCATACTGAAAATAATTGAGGATTGTGTGAAAAAGCTCAGTATGAGAGACCAATTCTATAGATATTAATTTTTTGCTTCTTTTTTATCTAACGTTTTGTTTAATCTGTTAATCATGTCCAATTCTTGGAGACTTCCTGAACAAGTCCCTGCAGTTTTCTTGGCAAGGTGTTTCAGAAGTGGTCTGCCATTGGCTCCTTCCTAGGGCTGGGGGAGAGCGACTGGCCCAAGGTCACCCAGCTGGCTTCATGCCCCAAGGCGGGACTAGAACTCACAGTCTCCCAGTTTCTAGCCTGATGCTTTAACCACTACACCAAACTGGCTCTCTTCAAATACATACAATCCTACTAATTTATTGGGACTCAAGAAGCACCCGTTCTCGGTTGTGCCACCTGCCCTCTGGAATGATATTCCCCTCCCTCCCCAGAGATCTGTATGGCTCCCACCTAATGATGTTCCAGAAGTCTTTGAAAAGGTGGTGGTTCTCCCAAGCCTTGAAGAATAGTGTTTATGGACCCCTCTTGGATGTGTCTTATGAATATACAGCAGTGTTTCCCAACCTTGGCAATTTCCAGGTATATGGACATCAGATCCCAGAATTCTACACCCAGCATGGCCATTGGTGAGAATTCTGGGAACTGAAGTCCATATACCTGGAAGTTGCCACAACTGGGAAACACTGATATAGAGCATGGCTTGTCTGGATGGATTTTTATTCCTTTCTCTTTTTTTGAGTATAAGTTCTTTGTTTTGTTTTTTGCAATGTTCTGGCAACCTTTTATGGACTTTTTGCTGACAGGAGGATTCATCTGCTGTAGGCAGTTGATATATAAACTAATGTTACTATTTAACACAAAGTTTGATGAATTGTTGATGAGCAATCTATGATTTCTGAGTCAGCTAGTTATTCACTTAGTTATATCAGCCAGTCCATCATTTAATTTAATTCATTTCTTTTCATTAATTAGCCCACAAAGCAGAATGCCATGGGTGTTTTGTCAAATGTTTTGCTGAAATCAAGTTATATTATGACCAAAGCATTCCCACAATCTACAAAAGAGTTTCTCAGATGAAAAATAAAGTAAAATGAGTCGATTATATAGGTAGAAAGTGTTGTTGTTGCTGTCAAGTTATTTATGACTCATGGTGACCCTATGTATAACAGAACAAAATGCTATTCAGTCTTGCGCCATATACCTGACTGTTCCAATGTTTGCATCCACTGTTGCTGTAATTGTATCAATCCATTGCACTGAAGTTCTTCCTCTTTTCTGCTGGCCCTTGACTTTACCAAACATGATGTCCTTTTCAAGCGATTGGTCTTTCCTGACGATTGCCCAAAGTATGAGAGTCTAAGACTAGTTATAGTAGTTAGGTAGAAATAGGAACCATTTATTCTAGGTTACATTCAGAGGTGACGGTTTACCCCTCCTCTAGACTTTAAGAAAGTGGAGCAAGGTGTGGTCCTAAGAAGAGCCGATACCTTAGAATTGGGGATTTTCAGACTTTTTCAGGCTGTGGAAGCTTTTAGCAGGAATTAGCTGGGGAAGGAGGTGTTCTGCTTGGAAAAGCAGACTAAGAACGGCAAGCAGTTTATATATTTAGTTATTGTAAATAAATAAGTTATTTTTCCTTAATATTAAGAAATACTTTTCTTAATTTTATAAAGAACTAAAACCTGCCACCCTACTCCAAATCAAGTTTACAGGGTGGTGCGTAAAACATTTCAGTCTATTAAAAACGAAATCCTTCCACTTTATTTTTCTTTAAGGAAACAAACATGGGAAAAATTGGGGAAGGCAAGTTACCAACTTTTTAAAATGTATGTTTTTAAAGAAGTTATGCATCTTTCTAGCCACAGGGTGGTGTTCAGTAACATATACAGTTTTCTGCCTTTGTAGATTTAAGTAGAAAATTGTCCTTGATAAAAAGATCTAGCAAATCTGAACAAATCACAATGTGGCTGTTGGAATGGGGCTTCCATAGATGGTTTCTTTTGGTTCCCTCTTAGCTTTCCCATGCAGGTATTTTTCTGAATTCATCAGGTTCAAGGATTCAATGAATATTTACCACCATCCTCTCTCTGAGTTTTACAAAGTTTTGCGTGGACATAAAGGTAAAAAACAGTGATGTAGAAATAACACTCTGTCATCCAAAAGCACCTGACGTTTAGAGACTGAAGATATTCCATTTACCCACTTTTGCACAGCACAACATTTCCTACACTCAAAGGCAAAGGAACATAGTCTGGAGGGTAGTCATAGCTGATGTGAATATTATTGTTATTATTAATTCTAAAACAGGCCGGATATGGAAACCTGCTCCAGGAAACCCATGCCTGGGATTGGTTTTAACGTTAATTCTATATTTAAAAAATGATCCACAAGCTTCTCTCAAATCAATACTCTTTTGAGCCCTGAAAAGTATTGATCGGTGCCGTTATCAAGACTAGGTAAAGGTAAAGGTTTCCCTTGACATTAAGTCCAGTCGTGTCCGACTCTAGGGGGCGGTGCTCATCTCCGTTTCAAAGCCAAAGAGCCGGCGTTTGTCCGAAGACACTTCCGTGGTCATGTGGCCGGCATGACTACACAGAATGCTGTTACCTGCCCGCCGAAGCAGTACCTATTAATCTACTCACATTGGCATGTTTTCGAACTGCTAGGTTGGCAGGAGCTGGGACTAGCAATGGGAGCTCACTCTGTCACGTGGATTCGAACCGCCGACCTTCTGATCGGCAAGCTCAGCAGCTCAGCGGTTTAACCCACAGCGCCACCACATCCCTTCTATCAAGACTAGTGGAGACATTTTTGTTTTTCGAGGCTCATTCTGCAACCCACTCAGAGCTGTGAGTCATCCCCTTTAGATTTCCAAGCAGAAAAAACCAGAAAGGGGAAACAAAGAACCCTGAAGGAATCTCACGAGAGAAATAAACAGAATCAAGTTTTCTCTGGGAGTGAAAATAATAAAAGAAATCAGGTATAATTGTGAATGGCAAGCAGAAAATGTTTCTTCCTCCTTACTCATATCGCTTATACAGCTGTGTACTGCAGAATACATCAAAATTACAATCAGTTCTTCTAAATAAGCTATTGAACTACATTTTTCCTTCAGAATTATGACAGTATAATTTTGGGGATGAATTTGCATTGTTCCCAGCCTTTTTCTTTTTTTCTGCCTCTGCTTCTGGTTGTCCCTTTTTATTCATTTTTCTCCCCCACGCAGATGTGAGGGCCTACAGTATGTATTCATTTAGAGATTTCTGTATCTTGCTGCTATTTGACTCCTTTGAGTTTTTCACAGCTGATGCATAACCTAAAAATCTCAGGTCCAGAAGACTGTTGCTGGGTTTAGGTATGTGCCTTCAAAGACTGACATTTGTAAAAAAAAAAAAAAGTGATAATGTTTGATAGTGTAAAAGCTATCACGTTGAATTAGGACACAATGACAGTAGGTAGGACAACCAGATCTGGTCCATAAAAATCTGGATGAGCTCTAGATGGCCAAAATGTTAAAAAGACTTAGTTCTTTTACATGTCTCTCTCTCTCTCTTTGCTATCTGATGGCTTCCGAATTTTTGCAGACCTAGACTCATATTAGGGATATCTTACATATTTCATTGCTGCAAATATGAGGCTGCCTGCACATTGCAGGTTATCAGATTTACTGTATGAATCAAGTGCTTGGAAGTGGTTGTCAGATCCATAATCAGTGTCAGCCCTAGCCCAAGAATGACAAGGAAGCAATCCAGCCAAACTTCAGTTCTGTATTTGTTCACATTGTATAGACAGAATCTTGCCAGACTAAACCTACTCTATTCTAACCTAAAGAGAAATAACCTGGGAGGCTTTAGGGTGTGGCTATTCTGAACCTCTTTGTCTTCCCACAGTCCAGCTCTGGGCTGTGTTGTCTCTTGTCTTGCCCCCTCCTTGAAATGTGCTCCTACAGTACCTTCCTGAGAGCCAGCTGTGTTACTATAGTCCATCACAATCAGGAACATCCATGAAGAAGTGATAAAAGTCAAGTTGGTGGCCATGACTGGGTGATGGAAGCCACAGCCCTTTTTAATGTGCAGTTACATGTAAAAAAGAAGAAGGGCTTACATTATGCAGTTGCCTCACCATCTGGATTTTTCTGGCCTTCCTGTGGATGCCCATGCCCACAATTTACGCATTTGTTTTTTTAGGTGTACAATAAAATACCTTGTAATGTAACCTATCACTTGAGTAGAAATTAGCTATAAACAAGCTCTGACAAGAGCTACTAATCCAACTGCTAATAGCAAAGGCTGAGGTGAGGGATGGTCAAAGTATAGTCCTACAGGGTTGCTGAACTACAGCACCTACTGGAAATAGCTAACATGGCCAATGCTGAGGAACGACAAAAATTGTGATTTAGCTACCGCTAGAAGGCTACACATTGCCTATTCATGATCCAGAGGAGGAAAACCTGCTTCTTCTCCCTTGTTCCCCATCCTTGCTCCCTCCAGCACTCCATCTCTGAACGCATTCAGGGGCCATCATCCTATAGGCCTTATTCACAGGGAATCACACACTGAGGTGGCCACAGTAGTTTCCTGTGTAGGAAGACACCACAACCACGTTGCAATCTCCTGAATCACCAGAAATCACTGCAATGTGGAGTCCAATGCTAAAGCCAGCCCTGCCTTCACTTCCCATTAATTAGATCTTGCTCATCTTCTGAAGAAACTGCAAGTGACAGAGTATTATGAATGAATGCCTGAATGAATGAATGAATGAATGAATGAATTGACATATTAATGATTGACTAATCAATCATGAATAAATTTAAGAGAAAAAGATTTAGTAAAAGAAAGTAATTGCTCTTATTAATGTTTGCTCATTAAGATGATCTTTTTGTTTTAAAGATGAATTATTTGGAGGGGGAAAAGCCCTAATCTTCCTTTCAGGTACATAGAGTAACAGCAGTTTGTAGTTAAAGCATGTTACAGATGTTTTCCAAACTCCTCATTGCATCTCCATGGCAACATTGCTGTAGAAAATACTCCAGAAGTGGCTGGTGACTGTTGGTGTCATGGTGCCTTTTGCCAATATATACAACAAATGGAAAAAGTGCTTTGATATAGAGACACATCTCTATATCTTTTGGGATTGTTGTAGCAGTTAAAAATATATTGGTAAGAAATGCCATCATATCTAGGTTTTAGAAAACTGGGCATCTTGTTTATTTATTTATTTATTTATTTTCTATCCCGACTTTATTATTTTTATAAATAACTCAAGGCGGCAAACATACCTAATACTCCTTCCTCCTCCTGTTTTCCCCACAACAACAACCCTGTAAAGTGAACTCTGGAATTGTGGTCTGTAAACTATGCTTTATTATTTATTACTTAATACAAAGTTTGTTCATACTGCCCAAGAACAAACAGTGGGATCCTTGGTGCTCTTTCTGATGCACAAACAGTCCTGGCAGTTTAAAAGAACAACACAGCTCACCAGATCAGACTATTGCCAGCCCTCCAATAAAGCCAACATCTTACTCATTTAGGCAAATATCTCCCCTTTCCATAAATCCAATCCCTTCAAAATGAGGTCCAGTACCATTACTAACAGGGGACGCGGTGGCGCTGCGGGTTAAACCGCTGAGCTGTCGATCGGAAGGTCGGCGGTTCGAAACCGCGCGGCGGGGTGAGCTCCCGTTGCTCGTCCCAGCTTCTGCACACCAAGCAGTTCGAAAACATGCAAATGTGAGTAGATTAATTGGTACCGCTTCGGCGGGAAGGTAACGGCGTTCCGTGAGTCATGCTGGCCACATGACCCGGAAGTGTCTATGACAACGCTGGCTCCAAGGCTTAGAAACGGAGATGAGCACCGCCCCCTAGAGTCGGACACGACTGGACTTTACGTCAAGGGAAACCTTTACCTTTACTACCATTACTAACACTGGAACGCTTGTTGAAACAGGACCATTTTTACAGCTTTACAAAAAGCCAAGAGGGTGGACAGCCTGGGAGAAAACCATTCTACAGTGTCAAGGTCATCTCTAAGAAGTTCACCTTTGAGTCTTCATCCTTTAACCTCTCGTGGGGTGTGGACCTTAAGCATACCTATCAGGATGATCACACAGGATAGGCTGATTCTAGTTGGAGAAAATGGGCCTGAAGGTAAAGGGGCACCAAGCCATGTAGAGCTTAATAGCTTAACACCAGCCTTTTGGACTGGACCTGGAAGCCTACTGGTAAACAATGCAGTGTCCAGATATGCTGCTAAAGTAGCTCATTCTCATCAGCCCCTAGTGGTCACATTTTGAACCAACTGCAGTTTCTGGGTAGTCTTCAAAGGCAGCCCCATGAAGAGTTCATTACAATGCTTAATAGCACAGTGATAAGGCCATGAGTCATTATTGTAAGGGCTTCCTGGTCCCTAAAAGGCCACAACAGGCGTACCTGCTGAAGCTGGGTAAAGGTTCCCCTGGTCAAGTGGGAGCTATGAGTCCCCAAACCCCTCAAATTGTTAACCTATTCCTTTGGAGGAGTTTAATCCCTTCATAAGCTATGCTTATTGTCATGACCATGGGCATATAACCATGTTCAGTCACAATGACAGTTCATCGTCTGTCATTGTCACTCTGGGTGTCTGTCCTGTTGCTTCATCTCCTGGAACACAAGATCAGGAACCAAGGAGAGGCCATTCAGGGGCAATTTCATTCAATGTGTCCAAGTTCAAGAGACTGCCAGGTCACTCAACAGCCGCAGAAAACCCAAAAGACCCATCAGGCATTTAATAGTTCTCCATCTCTGTAGAAGTGTGCCAACAGCCCACATACTGACCAGAGAGTGATTTGACCATAATAGAGGACTAATCACAACATTTTCCATTCTCATATCTTGTATCATCTGCTCTGAGGTGGAAATTGGGTCTAGCATGTGACTGCCTATATGCATCAGGCCTGAGATCAGCCAGAAACTAATGGTTGCTATGGAGGCCATGAAATCCTGATTGTTTGTCCTAAGCAACCATAGCAGCAAATAAAACAGAAATCTCCACCCCTGTTTCTTTCTTGGTGTTTCCCCTTTTATCCAGCATCAACTCTGAGGTGATTCCTTCCTCATTTCTCTAACTGTACCAGGCTAATAAAGGTATTCCTGAAGTGGAGCAAACATGATGTGATCTGTGAGTAAACTCAGTAGGATTTAATCATGTGCAGTTACAAACTGCACTGGCCCTGCAATGGTACCCTCAGAGATAGCGTAGTATATAAGCATGAGCAGATAATAATAGTTTTCTCCTTCCTCTGAAAAACTTTGCTTGCTAACGTTGGTGCCAGTACAAGGCAGAATAGAAGATCGGGTCACATTTTCCCCTTTTATTTCACTGGCTTAAACATACTAAGAAAATCAGCACCATCAATCAAACGTGGAAAGTTCTGTGAGAGATGCCTAAGTGTTTAAAGGATCAGACACTAAACTAAGCCATCCCTTTCACAGTAAGCTACTGTTATCTGAGTTTGTGCTGGATCAGTGAACATCATTAGGCCTACCATATTGGTCTGCTTCTTTTTGTTGCCACCTAATGGGGGTGCAGATTTTTGCAGCCCTCATATGGTAGGTCAAAAGAGCATTAGAATAACATGTGGCAGCTTCAAAGCATTGGTTCACACATCATGCTAAATTCTGAGTCCCCGCTGAGATACCCACAGATGCCATTACACAGACAGATATCTCTGTGAGTATCTGCCAAGCTCCACACCCAACTGTTGCCTTTTTAAAAGGATATTTTATTTTTTTTTATTAAAATATAAAATAAAAAATAATCATTTTATTAAAAAAATGAGAAGCTAGCATCCTGAAAAACAAAGCAAAGCTCAGTGTTGAACATAATCTTCATTCCCAAGAATGGTTCCAAGATCTGGGGGCAATCTTGAAAGTAAAAGTGTTAGCAAGCTTTGGAAACATGACCTTCTCATTTATGAGTGTTTGGTGCTGATGGTGCCCACCATGGCATGCATTCAGCAACCAAGTTGGTCCACCTGCCAGAGTTCACAGACCCTTTTGCTAAATCATTGTGCACTCTGTTGTAATCTGGCTTAGCACATTGTGTGAAGTTAGCCATTGTGGCTTCTAAAACATGGTTTACACCTTACCTGAGATGTGAACTCAGCCAGTTGTGACTTATTCAACAAACCATGTTCAAAGAAACCATGGCTGAATATACTACATAAACCACATCAGGTGAGACACATTTAAGCAAGGCTTATCCAAACCAATCATCACTATCTGGGTTATATGACATGCTGTTACAGACCATGTTTTACATAGTACAAGGGTTGGATTCACATAGCTCATTAAGCCAAAACTAAACAAACTGCATTATAATCCAATGTATGAACCCAACCCCTACTGCTTTTATTACAAGAGTGGCTCATTTGATGGCATTTTCTGCAGGGGTCAGATTTCCTTCAAGAAACCTTCCCACATTCTTGCTTTACTCACCGATTTGTTATGAGAGAGCAAGCAACACTCCCATTGGTTCTCTGCTCCATCAATTGGATGGCTTGGTCTTCATCTGATGAATAAATAAGCTGAAATTGGAGCTGGCTATCTTACTTTACAGGGGTTTCTGGGCATAGCTAAAGGCCATCTTGAAACTTTGTACTAAGAAAATGTAAGTATCTTCTGAGTATTTTGAGATTTGTATTTATGTTGTTAAGAAGGATGTGTTCATGTATAATGTTAGTGAGGATATTGGCTATGTGAACATGGAGTGTCAGTTTCACCTTCTCTTTTATCTCCAGAGTTTCTAAGAGTGAATTCACAGAACACATATAAGCCATCATGTAGTCTGCTTGTTAGTGTATTGTGTCAATTCATCTTGTGGAATGTATACATCTGAGTTTATGGCTTAGTACAGCCAGTTTTGATTTATTCAATGCTCTATTTAAAAAAATGAGCTTTACATATTGCATTTTATCACTAAATTTCACCAGCTCACCCTTTTTGTACTTTATTGTAATATAATATTACATGTATTTTAGATGTCTTGTATATAGAACAATTAACAGTATTTTAAACTAAAAGCTTTTAGCCTTAAAAATGTAAAAGCAATATTGCAACCTGGCTTCATGATTAGTTAAGCAACTCATAAAAGGAATCATTGCTTAGATTCATGCACTGTGTTAAGCTATGTTTTGCTTATCTCAATATGAAATAAGCCATAATTGATAGGTTCCTACCAAAGTTAAACTAAACCATGTTTTGCAAGGCCCAATGGCAGGTTTATATAAGTCAAAACCAAATAAACTACATCATGGCTTAGTATTATGTAGGAAGACTAGTTGACTAGGTTTATCCATCACATTAAGCTATAATCTGATTTAATTGGTTTTGCCTTAGCATGATGTGTGAACCCAATTTAGCTTATTCAATTAAACTTGCTTGGTGTGATATGTGAACATCTGAGAGTATAAAAATATCACTTCCACGGTCTTCGCTGCCTTAGTGACATCTTAATTCTTTGAGATCTGTTTTTGACAAGGACAAAAATATTAAATCCAACACTGGTATGGGGGTAAAAGAGAGGGGAAAGTTAAGTGGTCTATTGTTAAACTTTGCAGCTAGAACCAAGCACAGCTCACTTGTATGTGGAATAACATAAGGTAAAATTGAGCTTAACTCCTGAGAGCTGCATGGGCACACCTATGTAGGTTCCTTGGCAGTTATCCTCTGGGATTTTTTCCCTTTCCAGTCTAGACTCCACACCTCAACCATTTCTGATGCTGCTCAGCCTTTTTTTCCCCCCCTCAGGATCACAACAGTATAGTACTTGAATTTCCAAAGACACTAAAAAGTGATGGCAAAGAAGAATGAAGTGCAGAATGGGCCTGCCACCTCTTCCCCTCCAGCAGGCCTCCTGCACAGCTGTTAGGTAGCTCCACAATTGTTGTTATTCCCTTCTCTGCATCTCCTGGTTGGGAAAGGCTACACATACTGAGCTGTTGCCTATCGCGTTTCTCTTAGCAGGATGGAAAGTGAAGGCAAGAGCTGTAGAGAAAAAGCATCAATGCTCCTCTTGAGTTGTAGGTATCTTGAGAGAGTTACGGAGGCTGCTAATGGATATTTCTGTTCTTCCAGGTTAGAACATCCAGTGACTCCTAGAAACAATGAGGGACACTCTTCAGCTATGGAGAATAGTGAAACACAGCAGGTATGGTAGGTTTGTCCTTGGCAGGCATGAACTAATGGATGAGGAATACTAGTAGACTCCTGTATGTAATTTAGATTGGGTAATAAATTGCAGGGGCCATTCAGGTTTAATGCCAGAATAATATTTAATGTGATAGAAGCAGAATGTTTTATGCAGAAGGCACAACTATGCTATTTAATTTTAATTAAAGGCAATTAACTTTTTTCTTGGCCCCAGTTAAATTGTGGAGTGTTATTCCCCAACCCCTCATTCAAAAGCCAGGTCTTTTTGCCCCAAAGGTTCTATGTCCATGAAACACTTCCAAAGAGCATGAAGTAGCCTATTCCACTCTGCAACAATTGAAGCACAATTGAAATTTTACATCTTGTGAAATGTAGGGTTAAAGCTGGTCTGGTGTAATGGTTAAGGCAGCAGCCTAGAAACGTTGAGTTCTAATCCCACCTTAGGCACAAAGCAAGCTGGGGGACCTTGGGACAGTCCCTCCCTCTCAGCCTAGGAAGAAGGAGGCAATGGCCAACCACTTCTGAAATCTTGCCAAGGAAACTGCAGGGACTAGTCCAGGCAGTCACCAGGAGTCAAGACTGACTTGAAGGCAGCCCCCTCCAAATGTAGGGCTGGGCTGCAAAAATTACGGCAACCTCTAGATGGCAGTGAAAAGAGAAGACTCTAAGTCTGGAGCTCCGCCAAATTTTGTAGCCTGTATCTCAGAGCCTGTAACATGCAAGGCAGAAGGGATGGCCTCTCCTAAGTCTGTCCTTCTGACCTGGAATGCCAGCAGTTTTTCTAGGATTTTCTATTTCTCTTCCATTCTGCAATGAGAGCTTTCTTAGGTTTAGTATGTTCTGGTACAAGTACTTAACACTGGGAAACAAGGCTTATTGAATCCCTGGCATTGCCATCTTTAGACAGGGGCCTATTGCTTGGAATTGGTAGACAACCTTTTGGGGTTAGGGGCATGTTGAAAGCAAAGCGTAGGCACACTCACAAAATGGCTGCCATGGGAAGATTGCCTATTCATAAAGTGCCTGCCATGGTGTGGGTGTGGCCAGTCGCAAAACATCTCTGGGTCAAAAGCTGAATAGCTTCTTCAAGAAACTCGTTCCCATCTCTTTAATATCTTTATGTGATGCAAAAGGGTAATGCTAGAGTTTTCCTTGTAGCGTGCCAGCTTTCTGTTTAACTCTTAATTTACAGTACTTGCTTCATAGATACCAAGGATGAGGGCAAATTGGTGCCAGTGGGCATTCTGTGGCTTTCTGTCACAGAAAGCATGTGTTTTCCTTTTGTGTTAATTGTTCAAGACACTGTACAATTGGGTGGGCTAATCTATGTTGTGGTTTAATTGATGAATTCTGAAGAATAATGTATTAGATAGCAGGTTAGTAATATTCTGTCATGTGTTTTTAGTGCCTAGACCCACAAATGCTAAAATGTTGTGAATGATCTAGTGTTGGGAAGGAAGTGCTAGCACAATTGCATTTAAACCAGCCTTCATCAGTTGTGTGCCTTGTAGGAGTTTTAGGATTATAACTCAGAGTTTCCTGCTAGGGTCCCTGGTCATGTAGGCTGGGACTTACAGCCCCAGCACATGTGGAGGGTACTCAAGGAAACCTTGTCTCTGTAGGTATTAGCCATGGGCACAGTTGAGTATTGGATTCACTTTACTAACCTTCTCTCCTATCATACCAAAAGGATGTTCTTTCAAGAGCTATCAACCTACCTCTCATCAGCTCTGCTTATGAAATGGCAGCTTTGGTTTATGCCTCGACTAAGGAGAACAACCCCCGTGTTAAGGTAGTCTTGGATTTGGCAGAGAAAGGTGTGAAGCATGTCTCTGAGATGGCTGTGAATGGCACCCAACCTTTTCTGAGTAAACTTGAGCCCCAAGGTAAGACACTGCCATCATTCTCAAGTTTTTCTTTGTAGAAAGAGACAGGCAAGTCTGGGACACCTCACAGACTCATCATTTTTACTGTAGGTTTTGGGACTGGTTCACATACGTAGTGATCGTGAGGAATTCCATCTCTTGGTATATATGTGTGTTGAAGTCCTGCATACATCTCAACAGTGGGACCAGTGACCCAGAAAAGCAGTTGACTCCCCTTCATTGGGACATCTTCCAGGGCAGATTAGATGGCCCCCTTTAATGTGGATTTCTGCACTGAGCAGAGGCCAGACTTGAGAGCTTCAGTGGCCTTTTCCAACTCCAGGATCTGGTTATCTCTTCTTTTTCTCTTCTCACTCCTATTCAATATGGAGATTGTCCCAGGGAATCCATACTTAGCCATGGATAGTATAATTCCTGTCACTTCAGTAATGCTTTCTGATATCAGAATTGTAGGAATTGCTGTAATGCTATAGAAATGTGTGTTAGAATATAACATTATTTCTTGAAAGGATGGAAATATGACTCTGGCCCCACATAGCCAGCTGGAATCATCTTTCCGTAGATGGCAAGGCGCTTTAATTTGGGGAAGCTTATGCCAAGAGAAATTTAAATGGAATTTAATAAGGAGGGGAAAAGGAAGATTCAGTTGGAACAACCAATTATTTAGTGATCAGAATTCTGAAGATAGTTAATACTTTTTGGATATTATGGCAAGAGACTTGCGACCTGTAAGCCAAAGAAAGCATCTCTGTAGTTTCAGTAGCTAGCCACTATGCCTCCAAGGGCTTGGATAAGCTGGAGGAGAAGCTGCCGTTTGTCCATCAGACAGCTGACCAGGTAAATTGAGCTGCTTATTTTACTTCTGTCTCTTAATATTATTGGTGATGGGAATAAATCTCCTGGTGCCCTCTAGAGGTTTGGGGTGCAACTCCAATATGTCTTATTCAATATGGCCTTTGATTTGGAGATTCTGGGTGTGGTATTCCAATGTTCTGGAGGGTGCTTGGTTATTTCTGATCAAGGGCATGGGGGAAAAGTCCAAAAATGCTCTGGGGTGTAAAATTAGAAGCCTCCATCCCAGGGGATGAGAACTTGTGTAAAATCTGATTTCAGCATTGTGTTGACTTATCTGATCTGATAGCTTGGAACAGAGCAGCAGTTGGAGGAGTAACTATAGAGTAAGCTGAGTCTAAAGAGCAATGGATGAACATATTGCTTATTTTCTAAATGCAGCATTCTGACAACCCAAGACTTCAGTTTTATGCCTACCCAGAATAATTCTTAGGAGAATAATTGTTAGAACTGCATTACATCCAGCTCCTAAGACAGTGAATGTTGCTGCTTGCTTAATGGTATCTCTGTAGGTTATTTTTGAGGCACAGGAATTGGTGTCATCCAAAGTAGCAGATGCAAAAGAAGCAGTAGCCAAGGCTGTACGAGATGGCAAAGAGATGATCATAGACACAAGAATGAGTAAACTCGCCATGAGTGGGGTAGAAGTAATACTAGAGAAATCAGAAGAGTTGTTGGACCACTATCTGCCAATGACAGATGAAGAACTTGGTAAGCAAGGACTCTTATCCCTAGCATTTCCAGTCTTGTGCCCAATGTTTCTCAACCTTGGCAACTTCAAGTTATCTTAAAGTTGCCAAGGTTGAGAAACAACACTGTGCCTACGAGCTACATTTTGCCCATAGGGACTTAGCATTTGCAATGTTCTCAGCCTCACCCATTTTTTTAAAAAAGATAATTGAAAATTAAAAACGCTTGTCACCAAACACCAACCTCAGGCCTCAAGTTTATTCCCAAGAATGCCTCTAGGCTCCACATGGGTTTCATAGAGGATTTTTAGAAAATAAATGGCAGATGGATGCATCCTGGTTCTTTGTGCAGGAGCCGATGTGCTGGGAGGTGAAAGAAACACCCAGGTACCCAAAGGTCAGAGGCTTCCTAGGGAGTTGACAAATAGGAAGCATTCTCTTTAGTGCCTTCTGTGAATGGATGCCTTGCCTTCCTGAAATAACATGTTGACAAACTACTTTGGTATCATTGCTGTGTAGATGTGTCCATTAAGTCACCAAGAGTCCAGCCTGAGTTGAAGATTTTACTGACGTGTGTTATGGTCACCATAGCAGTCATTTTATGATCATGGCCTTCACATACACATTGGGAATTTTGAGAGCCCCAGCCTGGCAATGCCCATATGCCAGACATTTTGTGAAGCCTCTGCTTGACAACCCACAAAATGCTTTCAAAATACCAGATATTCCCAGCAAATCCAAAAGTAGGCAACTCTGGCCTATCCAGTCTACTCTGTTGTAATCCATGGTATGCTTGCAGCTTTGATCTTATTTATAGAACTACTTCTGTCCCTGAGCTAGGAACTTTCTTTGGTATAATCAGTTTCTACTTAGGCTTCTTCATTCTACCCATGATCATGACTATATTCTAGTATCTTTCAAGAATATTGCCTTTTCTAAAGGCCATACTTGGAAAAGAAAATGGTTACCATGTGTCTCAGCTTGAGTAGAAGTTTGAGAAGTAACACATTCAACTATACTCCACAGCTAAAATAGCAGAATCTACACCAGAGGAGATCAACACAACACATGAGTCCCAGGGTTATTTTGTGCAATTTGGTTCCCTATTAAGTAAGCTCCAGCATCGTGCCTACCAGTATGCTGTAGCGAAAATGAAAGCTGCCAGAGAACACATCCAAAATACATTCAACCAGCTATGTCAAGCCATTGGGCAGGTAGGAGAATTCAGCTCCAGACCTAAAGTTTTTATTGAATATGGAATGAAATGTTCTTCGGCCCACCCTGCTTAGCTACTTATACTTCGTGGAATAAGCAATTCATGCTCTCGGGGCATAGGAACAATAAGCTCACAGAAAGAACATGTTGCCTTTTTCTGCCAGATTAATAAATATTGAAGGAACTGTGTGACACCTCCAGAAGGGACCTTAGAAGTTTGGGGGTATGCTGAGTCAGCCAAGCTGGCCCATGCTTTGGTTATCTCACCTTGCTGTGTATATGAGAAACGACTGACTTAATGGAAATAAGAAAGCAAAAGGCAAGCTGTGCCAGAAAGATGGTGGCATGGGGTGCTTAAGGTTTGATACCTAAACTTTTCTTACAACAAAATGCTTTGCCTTTACTTTTTCTTTGCTTGGAAAGTAGCAGCCATATTTTGTCTTCAACTCATATTGGTATCTTTATGAATTGTTCAGGGCAAATCATGGCTGCCAGATCACATTAAAACAGAAAAAACAGAAGGCTTTGACAAAAAAAAGTATGCATCTAATTAATTTGGGAGCGGAGACTCCAACTGATAAGGTTGTGTCTTCTGTTACTTAGTGCTTTGAGATTTTGAAAGGGGATGGATAGCCTGTTCTGGTCATTACCTTTCTTATGGCACAGCAACTTGTTTCACCCTAAACAACGCTGTACTAAAATAATTCCTTGTTTTGTCCACCAGACAGAACATACAAAAGAAGGTATCAATCAGAAACCACAGGAAGAAAAGGGAAAGCTCCAACAGGTATGGCTGGATTAAAGTCATAGCTCTTGATGTATTAATGTAGGGCCATTCATGAAAAGCTAAAATATCTATTGGTTCATTCCTTTCCACAGATAGAATCTCATACCTTGGCCATGAGTTACCATGTCATCCAACAATTGCAGATGGCCTACAAGAACTTACTTGGAAGCATCCAAGGCCTGCCTGGTATCTTCCATCGGAATATTAAGTTGGCTCTCCATAGTATTAAGGAGCTTCACGCTACCTTGACTGGTGCTTATTGTTTCAAAGACTTTTCTAGCAGCCTTTTGAGTCAAAGGAAGATGTATGACTGGGCCCAGTTATGTACAGATGATTTCTTGAACCATGTGCGGCTGAACACTCAATTGTACTGGCTTGTGCAACCCTTTGTTTCTGCACTCAGGAAACCCTTATTTGTCCTGAAGCCTGCAGAACTTAAGGAAAGGGAAGAGGTAACTTTGAAACCAGAAGCTTCAAAGGAAACTCAGTGACTTAGTAGTATTTAATCCAGATGGTGGCATGCTATCCTGGGATACAAATGGAGTGCACAAAAGCAGTGGTAGATTGTCAGGAAAAAGTGAAGCTAGAGTGATTGAAATATTCCTGTCTTCCAAGATGTATTACAGCGGAGTGGGGATCTCAACTATTCCTAAGGAAATATACATGATAGTTGATTTTCCTAAGGACTTCACCTTGAGAAATAAAACAATTGATTCGTCTTCTACTACAACTTGGTTCTAAAGCTTACTAGGTATACTGAATGGCACCACTATAACTTTTTATGGTTTGGAATAAATGTCATTGCACAAAAATGTAGGTAATTGTTTGGAGTCTTAAAAATAGTTTCTGCTTCAGGATTTCACTATAGATAATGGTTATATTCCATGATACTGAGTAGCAACCCTTTTTTAGTATTCTACAATCTTGATTTCACAAGGAGATTCAATTCAATAGTTTATTGCGGTCTTAGACCAGTACATACAAGGAGATTGTGTTTTTATGTGCTGGAAGTGGAAGATGTGATTGTGGTAAGAAGAGAATGATATAGAAAGTTGGATTATGCACTGTACAGCTGGAATTGTTCATCATGCTAAGCCATAATGAGATCTCTTCATGATGTTTAGTGGGTCTACCGTAGACCTTGGGAAGGGTTTTATAACTTAGGAAGTGGGCCAAAATCATTGGTGGAGAGATGTTTTTCAACTATGTATGAAACTATCACAATTATGCCTAAATCCATATGTAAATTAGAATGCACAAGGCATATATTAGCAGGTATGAAAAACCATATAATATTTCATATAGATGGAAAATAGGATGAAGTATGGTTGGGAAAATGGCGAGGTTAATTCATTCTATTAGAGCTTCCTGAGTGCCCATTCTAACCTGTTGAAAGAAGGATTCTGATAGCTTTTCTGAAAGTGTTAATAACCCTGGAAGTCTGGCTGGGAAAGAATGGGAATCACTCACAGTGGTAGGCAATGTTTTGCCCTATAGACATTGTCACACTGATTTTTAATCATCCCTCACTCTTAGCCATGCTTACTAGGGTTTTGAAGTTCACAAGATGCCCAGTTATACAACTTTCCTGATCATGTAGCTCAGATCTAAGAAAATTATCTGACTCTACTACAGGAACCAGTAATATATACTCAACAAGAAAAGGAACTTTATAGGGGAAGTTGGTCTGTTCTATCAGAAAATGGGATGACTCAATTACTGCACTGTAACAAAGTTGTCTCTTTAACAAGGAGTTACAATAGATAGGGCAGAGGCAATTGCATGTCATTTTATGAAAATTAAAGTACTAATGCCTGTGAGCAAGTCCATCTTTTAAAGTAGGGACTCCTTGAAGTGAGTGGGTTTTCTTTCCCAAGTTTCCTACAAACACAAAAATGAGCTTCCTGTTAGTTAATATTTACTTCCTCCCTTATAGATTATTGTCCCAAATTAATGATTCTTGGGATTTCTTGATGATCGCTTCCAGGTATGTATGCTTCAGTTCCCAAATCATAACCGATTTTAGTCAATGATTTCAATGTCTGGCTGGGCCCAGAGGATTTCCTTTTCTCATACTTTAATATTGTAAGCTCTCAGCCTGATCGGCCAACTTGTTTTAGAATCTGCCATTCTAAGGATAAAGGAATTAATAAGGAGGGGTGGAGGTTGACTCAACTGGCCATTAAATTCAACCTCTTGATTCTAAATATTTGGATGTCTGGAGGACCACAAGGGGGAAATTACTTTCTGGGCAGGAATGGGCATCGGCACAATTGTCTCTAAGAATTTTATTTATTTCTATCCTACCTTTATTAATTTTATAAATAACTCAAGGTAGCGAACATACCTAATACTCCTTCCTCCTCCTATTTTCCCCACAGGTGAGGTGGGTTGGGCTGAGAGAGAGGGACTGGCCCAAGGTCACCCAGCTGGCTTTCATGCCTAAGGTGGGACTAGAACTCAGTCTCCTGGCTTCTAGCCCATTATCTTAACCACTAGACCAAATTTCCCAACTGTTCTGCAAATTTAAAGGTAGTTTTCCATCCCTACCTACTCATTGGTAAGCTTTGCTTTTACTACCTTGATACATAGGTAAAATTCTAGGAATTTCACAGGAATTGAATCTCCCTGGCAACTTTACCATTTTTTAGTTATGTGATGAGCATGATGGTCTCCAGAATAAAGATAGGAGATCGATCAGGGAGAAAGTACAAAACTATCCTTGGTGGACCCTGTTAAGTATCTCACAAAAATGCTTGATCCATGCCTCACTCAGGATCAAACTCCCAACTGCTGAATGATCTTTTGCAGCTTAAGTGACAATGAGTAAGACAGCAGAGGAAGGTTCCTCTGGGGCTGCTTGTATTAGCTTATCCTAATTGGCTATTTGAAACATCAATCTCTTCTTTTTAGTATGGTTTTCAGAACACACTGCACGTCATGAGAATGCTGCTCACTGTTCCATGTCAAGATTCTTCATGCATCAACTAACATAGCCTTGGGTAGTGTGAGTGCTTTGTCAAACCAAGGCTTGGAGAACTTAGGGGTGGCTTTCTGACTGGGAGAGGTGATGGACTTTAAAAGTTCCAGCATGCACTTGATCTTTTGGTGGTAAATGCTTAGGACTTCACAAACATCTTTCACATCATCCATACATGGCTTAAGGTGGGATGCTTTGGATATATTAAAAATCTGTCAAAATACTCTCACAAAATCACCAGTCCACTTAATTTACAGGTTACAGACTCAGGCAGTCTTCTTCATGAATGTATCACACAACCTTTAGATCAACCTTTGATCAATGTATTACACAACTTTTAGATCAACCTTTGATCAATGTATTACATAACTTGGCAGAAAAATACCCTAGCTGTCCCCAAGAAATTTTCTTTGCCATTTTTTTTTAAATGGGTGCCTTTGAGTCAGTCTTGACTCCTGGAGACTACATGATGAAGTCCTTGCAGTTTACTTGGCAGCATTTCTGAAAGTAATTTGTTTCTTCCTTGGGTTGAGAGAATGACTGGCCCACAGTCACTCCCCTGGCTTTGTGCCAAAGACAAGATTAGGACTCATGGACTCCCAGTTTCTAGCCCAGTGCTTTCAACCACTACACCAAACTGCTTCTCTTGCCACTTAAGATTCCATCCACCCAAAAAGACCCTGGAGGAAATTGGCAGCCACATCCATATATTGCTGATTCTTCCTGTTGATCAGGATGCTGCCTGAAAATACCTATCTGCAGGCAAAATGGTGCCACTGGAGGTCTTTCTGCACCAATCCCCCCACTCAAGGGAGTTAGGTAGGGCTGTATCCTTATCCCACATTATTTCAAGTTTATATTAACTCCATAGCACTGCCACCTTAAGAATGAAAATTCCACCCTTCAATTTTAGACAATCCTGAATCCATCTTTCTTCATACTGATGATAATATTTCCTTCCTAGACTCAGGTAAGCCTTTATGGGGTCTCCAGACTCTACTAGTATCCTGCCAGGATAAAAATTAAACATTATTTTTTACTTTTATCTACTGCTGTGCTGACTGGCAGCACAATTAGAGCATTAATGACACTCATAGAACCAGAGATGTTTTTTTTTAAATATCTAGGAATTTATTTTCAGTCTACTACTGCGTGCAAGTAGCAAACCTGAGAAAGTATAGCTCAGGCACAGAAGGCTTCCAATGCTGTAATTAGTCTTGTAAGTGGTACCAACATCATTCTTGCAGCAAACTCTACAGAGTTAGGGTGCTAAGTCTCCTGCTGTAACGAGCACAGCTTGCATTTACAAAGATATAAAGGACTTAGAAGCAACTCAGTCAAAATCCATTCATAATGGGCTTTGTGTACCTTACCTGTGCCAGATGCATTTGCTCTGCTGGAATTTTCTTGGGTGGCTTCATGGTTCAACTTTTGCTGATAAGTCTTCTCTTGAAGGAGACATTTCTTTGGATCTGGTTTTGTTCATATAGCAGCCATTCTGAGAATGGAAAAATATACCCTCCTTCAGAAATATTCTGAGAGTATTGAGAACAGGGTCTCGACATTCCAGAAGTGCTTCCTTAGCCAAAATTTGGGGAGCCCTGATTTGGATAATTCCCAAAAGGTCCCCCCAAAGTGAAGAGTCATCTCTTTTTTTGTATTGAGATACTCTTGTACATGATTGGAACATGTTTTTTTTTGTTTCTGTTTTAATGCAGCATTTCTTAATCCCATGGAAAGAAAATCCACTTTAAGGAAATGAAACCAGGTGGAACATGGATTATGCCTGCTGCGCTCTCTCCCTCTCTATGGGTGTTCAAGGTACATCTACTTCTGGAAACTAGGAAAGGCATTTTCTTGGCAAAATGAGTGATGCCTTAAAGCAGATGTTCCAGAAAGAGTCTTTTATTTATTTCTTTAAAAATATTTTTAACAAGCTTATATCAATGATTTCCCAAACAGCATGTGCCAAGTCACAGTGGTAGGTTTGGAAAGAACCATGAGAAATAATGAAATGTTCCTCAAAGCCCGGTGTGCCAACTCGTTCAGGCTGGGCGGAGAGCTGAAGAAAGATCTCTTTTGCGGAAATATAATAAGACTACAAACTTTGCCTATAGGCAGTAGTTTGGGGAAAGACATAGCGGACTGCTTGTTCACAGGGTTGGGTTTTCCCTGCCTTCCTTGAACGTTTTTAGAATCACCAAACATGCAGGTCTGATATGCAGAAAACTGAAGAAAGGGGCAGATTAGTAGCAGATTTTATTTTTCCAGTACAAATAGTCCTTGCTTAACAACCATTTGTTTAGTGGTGGTTTGTACTTACGATGGCGCTGTAAAAACCAACTTAAGACTGGTCCTTGCACTTGTGATTGTCACAGTGTCCCCACAGTCATGTGATTGCGATTTGGGCACTTGGCAGCTGGTTCACACAACCATTGCAGATTCCTGCGGTCACATGATCACCATTTTCAACCTTCCCAGTCAGCTTCTGGCAAGCAAAATCAATGGGGAACTGCATGATTTGCTTAATGACCACATGGTTTGCTTAACAACTGTGATTTACTTAACGACCACCACAAAAGGTCATAAAATCAGGTTGGATTCACTTAAAAACTGCATTGCTTAGCAACTAAAATTCCAATCCCAATTGTCATTAAGCGAGGACTACCAGTAATCTAACAAATAGGATAAGTATTATTTTTGTTGTTGTTTATTCGTTTAGTCGCTTCCGACTCTTTGTGACTTCATGGACCAGCCCACGCCAGAGCTTCCTGTCAGTCGTCAACACCCCCAGCTCCCCCAGGGACGAGTCCGTCACCTCTAGAATATCATCCATCCACCTTGCCCTTGGTCGGCCCCTCTTCCTTTTGTCTCCCACTCTCCCTAGCATCAGCATCTTCTCCAGGGTGTCCTGTCTTCTCATTATGTGGCCAAAGTATTTCAGTTTTGCCTTTAATATCATTCCCTCAAGTGAGCAGTCTGGCTTAATTTCCTGGAGGATGGACTGGTTTGATCTTCTTGCAGTCCAAGGCACTCTCAGAATTTTCCTCCAACACCACAGTTCCAAAGCATTGATCTTCCTTCTCTCAGCCTTCCTTATGGTCCAGCTCTCGCAGCCATATGTTACTACGGGGAACACCATTGCTTTAACTATGCGGGCCTTTGTTGTCAGTGTGATGTCTCTGCTCTTAACTATTTTATCGAGGTTTGTCATTGCTCTTCTCCCAAGGATTAAGCGTCTTCTGATTTCCTGACTGCAGTCAACATCTGCAGTAATCTTTGCACCTAGGAATACAAAGTCTTTCACTGCTTCTACATTTTCTCCCTCTATTTGCCTGTTATGAATCAAGCTGGTTGCCATAATCTTGGTTTTTTTAAGGTTTAGCTGCAAGCCAGCTTTTGCACTTCCTTCTTTCACCTTCATCATAAGGCTCCTCAGTTCCTCTTCGCTTTCAGCCATCAAAGTGGTATCTGCATATCTGAGATTGTTAATGTTTCTTCCAGCGATTTTAACTCCAGCCTTGGATTCCTCAAGCCCAGCATGTCGCATGATGTGTTCTGGGTACAAGTTGAATAGGTAGGGTGAGAGGATACAGCCCTGCCATACTCCTTTCCCAATCTTAAACCAGTCCGTTGTTCCATGGTCTGTTCTTACTGTTGCTACTTGGTCGTTATACAGATTCCTCAGGAGGCATACAAGATGACTTGGTATCCCGTACCACTAAGAACTTGCCACAATTTGTTATGGTCCATGCAGTCAAAGGCTTTAGAATAGTCAATAAAACAGAAATAGATGTTTTTCTGAAACTCCCTGGCTTTTTCCATTATCCAGCGGATATTGGCAACTTGGTCCCTAGTTCCTCTGCCTTTTCTAAACCCAGCTTGTACATCTGGCAATTCTCGCTCCATGAATTGCTGAAGTCTACCTTGCAGGATCTTGAGCATTACCTTACTGGCATGTGAAATGAGTGCCACTGTTCGATAGTTTGAACATTCTTTAGTGTTTCTCTTTTTTGGTATCGGGATATAAGTTGATTTTTTCCAATCTGATGGCCATTCTTGTGTTTTCCAAATTTGCTGGCATATAGCATGCATTACCTTGACAGCATCATCTTGCAAGATTTTGAACAGTTCAGCTGGGATGCCATCATCTCCTGCTGCCTTGTTATTAGCAATGCTTCTTAAGGCCCATTCAACCTCACTCTTCAGGATGTCTGGCTCTAGCTCACTGACCACACCGTCAGAGCTATCCCCGATATTGTTATCCTTCCTAGACAGGTCTTCTGTATATTCTTGCCACCTTTTCTTGATCTCTTCTTCTTCTGTTAGGTCCTTGCCATCTTTGTTTTTGATCATACCCATTTTTGCCTGGAATTTACCTCCGATGTTTCTAATTTTCTGGAAGAGGTCTCTGGTCCTTCCTATTTTATTGTCTTCTTTCACTTCTGCGCATTGCTTGTTTAAAAATAATTCCTTATCTCTTCTGGCTAACCTCTGGAATTTTGCATTTAATTGGGCATATCTCCCCCTATCACTGTTGCCTTTTGCTTTCCTTCTTTCTTGGGCTACTTCTAGTGTCTCAGCAGACAGCCATTTTGCCTTCTTGGTTTTCTCTTTCTTTGGGTTGTATTTTGTTGCCGTCTCTTGAACAATGTTGCGAACTTCTGTCCATAGTTCTTCTGGGACCCTATCTACTAAGTCCAGTCCCTTAAATCGATTCTTCACCTCCACTGCATATTCCTTAGGAATATTAGTGAGCTCATATCTAGCTGATCTGTGGGTCTTCCCTAATCTCTTTAGTCTGATCCTAAATTGTGCAAGAAGAAGTTCGTGATCTGAACTACAGTGAGCTCCAGGTCTTGTTTTTACCGATTGTATAGATGTCCGCCACCTTTGGCTGCAAAGGATGAAGTCAATCGGATTTCGATGTTGTCCATCTGGTGAAGTCCACGTATAAAGCCATCTCTTAGGTTGTTGGAAGAGAGTGTTTGTTATGCAGAGTGAGTTGTCTTGGCAAAGTTCTATCAGCCTAATGTCCTGCTTCGTTTTGTTCTCCTAGGCCATGCTTACCTGTAATTCCAGTGTCATTTGACTGCCCACCTTAGCATTCCAGTCTCCTGTGATGAAAATAACATCTCTTTTAGGCGTGTTGTCCAGTAGGTGCTGCAGATCCTCATAGAACTGCTCTATTTCAGCTTCTTCAGCATCTGTGGTTGGGGCGTATATTTGGATCACTGTGATGTTAGATGGTTTGCCCTGAATTCGAATTGAGATCATTCTGTCGTTTTTTGGATTGTATCCAAGCACTGCTTTAGCCACTTTACTATTAATTATGAAGGCTACTCCATTTCTTCTGTGGTCCTCTTGTCCACAGTAGTAGATCTGGTGGTCATTTGATGTGAAGTGGCCCATTCCAGTCCATTTCAGTTCACTGACGCCCAAAATGTCTATCTTTAATCTTGACATCTCACCAATAACCACATCCAATTTGCCCTGGCTCATAGATCTTACATTCCAGGTTCCAATGGTGTGTTGATCCTTAGAACATCGGATTCACCGTTCACCACCAGCACCGTTGGCCGCTAGCCGTCCTTTCGGCTTTGAGCTAGCTGCATCATCACGTCTGGGGCTAGTTGAACTCATCCTCTGTTCCTCCCCAGTAGCATTTTGACCATCTTCCGACCTGGGGGTCTCATCTTCCGATGGTATACCGACATATCTCTGGTTGTACTGATCCATTTATTTTTCACGGCAAGAATACTGGGGTGGGTTGCCATTACCTTCCCCAGGGATCGGATTTATTCTGACCTCTCTGTCATGACCTTCCCGTCTTGGGTGGCCCTTCACGGTTTAGCTCATGGCATCATTGAGGTGCTCAAGCTCCAGCACCACAACAAGGTAACGATCCTTTGCTGAAGAGATGAGCAGTAGATGGCAGCAAAGAGTTAAGAAGTTTGAGTAGCTCGGCTGTAAATCCCAAGCAGGAGTCCTGTGCTTTGCTAAGCCATTGTTTGTTTTATGAAGATGTGTAAACCTGAAGTAACATTTGACTGCATTCTTATTCTAAGTTCTAAATGAATTTACACAAACATAGTGGATTCATACAATATTCTAATGCACACAAAGAGCTGGACTCAAACAATATACTAAACCAATAAACCATATGATGGCTTGGTGTTTTGTATGAATTCAGCCTCCCACCACTATGTCCAGGTCAGGAAAAATCTGTGGCAGGGTCTTGACCGCAAAATCTTTCAGCTGTTGTGAGGTATTGAATGAAACCACTGTATAATGCAGCTCCCAGGTCCAATAATGATGTGGTGAATACAGAGTAGTGGTTTTCTTCGTGTGAGGTAAGGCTCAACTCCTTACTAGTTTGAAAAAAGATTTACCCTCTCACTTCCAAAACAGCATTTGTCAAAATGTGTTGCTTTTTCAAAGGGAGACAACTTGCCTGCGCTCTGCAGAGCTGCATGTATAGTTATGTTACATGGAACATAAGCCTGGGATCCCATGCTGTCAAAAACATCTAGCTGGCACCTTTGGAAATAGCAAACTGTGAATATCAGATGGTCTGCTCCCAAAAGCATCTGCACTTTTGGAGAACTGCAAAGTGTTACCATATGTATGCTGGTTGTTACAGAATCTCCCCAAACAGTGGCTCATTGAGAGAATGCATGTTGCATCACTCTTGAGTTTTTGAAGGTCCTCAAGACCCAGTTGTGCCAGCAGGCCTGGGGACCCCAGGGGACGGGTGATCGAGTGAGGTGGCTCCATTATTAACATCCCTTCGCCTGTAATTTTTTTCTGTTTTAGTTCTGCTTTTATAGTTGTTGATGTTTTTTAATGATTATTATACAAGGGGTTTAGGTAGTGATCATTTATAAATTTACTGTTTTATTGTATTGTTGTACACCATCCAAAACCACTTTCATGAGATAGGCAGCCATATAAATTTGATGAACGAATAAATAAATGTGTGTGCGTGCACACATACAAACCAGCCACCCATTGAAGGTGCAATTCTATAGATATCTATTCAGAAGTAAATCCCACTGAGTTCATTGGGGCTTCCTTTCAATCAAGACAGCATAGGATAGCAGTCTAAACCAGTCCCCTTGGTCTTATTAAATCTAGCTTGTTGTATTTCTTGTGGCAATGCCATCTTTTATTTTTTGTAAAAATATGCCAAGATCTGCTTTGCTATTTCTCAAGTTTTTTTCCTTTTTTTAAAAAAAAATAATTTTTATTAAATGTTTACAGAATAAAAACATTTAAAGGAAAAAGAAAATAAAGGAAAATAAAAGTGGGGGGAAAATAAGGAAATGAAAAAGAAAAAATAGAAATAGAAAAAATAAATAAAACAAAATATAAAGAAATGACTTCTGATCTTTACAGCAGTTATAAATGCATTCGAATTTTATCCTCTGTAAATTTACATCATAATTCCCTTCTCTCCATAATCTACCCTTTCTAATCGTCAAACCCATACATCACAAGTGCATTTTTTTCCATTTTCAGTAGTTTCCAGTCGCTAACAAATGTAGTTATTGCCTTTTCTCTAATTAAACAGGACAATTTTGCATCTCTGCAAATTCTGTCATCTTCACCAACCATTTCTCCACTGTAGGTATTTCAGAGTCTTTCCGTCTTTGCGCAAATGGTTTGTGTATTTATTCATTTATTATATGCTTGCTTGCTTACTTAATTTATATAGCTGCCCATCTCGCTTACAATAAAACAAAAACACAAAACACATAATATAAAACAAAAATAAAAACACTTGGCAGCCGGGCACAATCTAATCTATCATCCATACAACCAGGAGACGCCCCAGGCTTGAGCACAAAACCAGGATTTCAAGGCCTTACAAAAGGGCAACAGGGATGTGGTCAATCTAATCTCAGGGGGGATGGTGTTCCAAGGGGCAGGTGCTATGGCAGAAAAGGCTCTCCTTCTGGGCCCCACCAGCTGACACTCCCTAGCTGATGGTACCGGGAGCATGCCGTTCCTGCCAGATCAGATAGGATGGGTAGAAACAACCGTGGAGAGATGGTCCTGTAACCCAGTCCTAACTGCACCTCCCTGAATGGTAAGGAACTCAATGCTTACACAGGTTTAGTTTGTTTCGCAAGGATTCCACAAGAGATATATTAGTACTTTGCACCCTTTTTCTTTATAAATTACAGTTGAGCATAATAGAGGCAATCTCAAACATTCCAACAGAGTCAAGTCCTCTTATATGTCTACAAAGCCAATCGATGCCCTAAGTTGATTACTCAGCTGAAACTCAGTTCTCCGTCTCTCTTGGTTTTTCATCTAAATCAGGGTGTTTCAGCCAAGGTTCCGTCACCAGGAGCTCCCTGGGAAATCACAATTTATTTTAAAAATTATTTCAAATTCAGGCAACTTCACATTAAAGAGGTAAGTTTCATTCCTTATTTTTAGTTTAAGGACACTGTTAATGCGTATATACAGGCCTACACATGAAATGAATACAATAATTTTGTAACTTCTGGCCTATATTTGAGCCTGAATATGCAGGGGTTCCCCGAGGCCTGAAAAACATTTCAAGGTTCCTCCAGGCTCAAAAGGTTGAGAAAGGCTGATCTAAATTGTATAGGCTGACCATACGTCCTGTTTTGAACAGGACAGTCCCATTTTTTTAACACTTCCAGACCATCCTGTCATTTTAATATAAATGTCCATTTTGTCCCGTTTTCTTAAAAACCTTAAAAATTTGAAAGTTCTGGTGAACCTGTCAGAACGCAGTCTGACTTTGAGTGGAAGGAGGGGGAGCTCAGCAGAAATGGTAGGAAAAAAGCCACAGAGCTCAACCCGGCAGGGAACCTAAAAAGAAAAAAACAGGATCAGCTGATAGGAGGTGATCAAAGGGTAAGCTGATTGGCTCCTGCCTTGAAACAGTGGAAGAAAAGAACGTAAAAGCACAGCCAGAGGAGGAATGGTTTGTAGGGGACAACCGTTCACTAGACTCTCCAGCCCAGCCTTGCCTCTCGCAAATGAAGGAATCCGAAGATTCCCAGCCCAAGAAAACCAGAGAAGTTCTTGCCTGCCGATCCAGCCCATTGCCCAGCCCTGTCCTGTTTTGCTATCCCAATGTCCCATTTTTGTCTCAAGGAAATATGGTCAGCCTAAACTTGTAGTATGTCCAGTTCTGACAATCATTTAGTCTTGACTTCTATGGAAATGCAACACTGTTCTAAAACCTGGACTTCAACTTTTATTTAAGTCAGAGAGACTTGTCAATTATTCTTCCTATATAAAGTTACTTTTTTCTTGCTATGCTCAGGGTACGTAGCAATTTCTTTCAAATTTGTCTTGGAGGTGTTTTGGAGCTAACATTATTTTTGGATTCCTGCTGGTGTCTTCTGTATCACAGCTTTCCTTCATCTGGAGTCTCCCTTAACTACCCATATTTCCTAGCCTAGGAGGGATATTTCTGTTGGAATTCAGATGAAGTACAGGAAGCTAGAGATTCTGCAGACTGGTGGATGGATGGTATATTGAAAGAGAAGATTTCCACTCTCACTGCTTGACTCATTTAGAGGGTAAGAAAATCACTCTCTGCCCCTGAGAATTTCACCAAAAGTTTCTTCTTTTTAAAAGGATTTTCAAAAGCAAATTCTTTTATCGAGCTGACACATAACACATAAATCAGCAAGGTCGTAAACCAATAAGGATCTTACAAAGAAACTGAAAGCAATGTTTTTATTGCAATTCAAAGCCAGAAGATTTTTTAAAATACAACAGACTGATACAATGCAACCTCAGCACCAAAGAATTACCAGGATAAAACAACAAATGATATACTTTGGGTTTTCTTAATTTTATATACACCCCCGCCCCCCAGTGTTGCAGTACTCTTAATGCAATATTAGTATCTTCCATTTCAAAGATGCAGCATCTGTTTGTTTAGTATCTTCCATTTCAAAGATGCAGCATCTGTTTGTTTGTTTGTTTTTGATGCCTTTGAGCCAGTGCTGGACAAGTCCCTGCAGTTTTCTTGGCAAGATTTGAGAAGTGGTTTGCCCTTGCCACCGCCTCCTTCCTACGGCTGAGAAAGAGGGACTGGCCCAAAGTCACCCAGCTAGCTTTGTTCCTAAGGTGGGACTAGAACCCAAGGTCTCCTGGTTTCTAGCCTGGTGCCTTAACCTCTACACCAAACTGGCTCACAGCATCTGTTAGGGGTAATATATCTGGGCTATAAAAACCCGAAGAACCACTGTTTGAGAGTAAAAAAGTTATCTATCTCTTTGCTGCCATCTAGTGGTCATATGAGCTTTTGCAATCCAGATCTGGTTGATTATTGATTATGTGCCATTGAGTCATTGTTGACTCTTGGCTACCATGTAGATAGACCTTCTCTGCCACTGTGAGTCCATCTGCCCTGCGGCTGGTCATCCTCCCCTCTTTTCTTCTACCTTTCCCAGCATTAGAGCCTTCTCCAGAGAGCTGGGTCTTCATGTAATGTGCCCAGTGTAGGATCATTTGAGCCTGGTCATTTGTGCCTCTAGTGGGAAGTCTGGGCTGATTTGTTCAATGACCCGTTTGTTTGTTTTCTTGCCTAGTGATACTGCACACCACTGAAATTTTTTTATTGGCAGATCTCATTCAGAGGGTCAGGAGGCTTCCTTCGGGAATGAATGGAGCATTTTTGAAATTGGGAGAACATCAAGGAAGAGCTGCTACCTGAAACTGGAACTTCATTTCAATATATCTTCTATCGGAGGAAGAGCATCATATTGTTCTTCTCCAGAAACATGTCTTGACCAACGATTCCCCATACAGGGACAAACATCATGGTGCTTGGAGCATTAGTTTTCCCTTGGTGGCAACTATGCCCTCTGATCTTTTAAATTTTCATTCTTTTTTTAATTAATTAGAAGAAGAATAAAGCAGAATTTACCATGCTAAAAGTGATGGTCACCAGCCTTACCTTTATGTATATGGACGCTTCTGGGCCTCAAAAGTATTTAGAAAATACTTCTTTGGAAGTGTGCTCCTCCAGAAGAAAAAGAACAAAGTTACAAGATGAAAGTCCATATGAAGATCAGCTTTGCCTAAATGGGGTGGGCCCTGTCAAAACCATAGCTCTTTTCTTCTTATATTGGATTTTTATAAGGATGTCTAAGCACAATGTATATCCCCATGAATAATTAAATTTCATGGGCATTTGGATTTCTTCTCTTTAACATCTTTTGTCAGAGGATAATGCAATCTTGTTAAATCTCTATAAATAGTGTCATATCACCTATAGAATCTATATGGAGAGTAGTATTAATATTTTTACTATAACTCATAGTTTTTAGCAATTGTCCCAATGGTGTGTTTGTATGTCAGAGAGCATCTTGGAGGATTGAAGGATAAATTGGGCGCATCCTCCCCATGCCAACAATGGCAGCAGTGTTTTTCAACCTCAGCAATGTTACGAAGTGTGGATGTCAATTCCCAGAATTCTGGGAGTTAAAGTCCATACATCTTAAAGTTGCTGAGGTTGAGAAATACTAAATAGCAGCAAATGCCTATGTCATGTGTGCAAATTCCAGATCTGCCAATGTGCCCTGAAAGGTAGGCTTCTAACATACGGTATCTATGCCCTTTTATGGAGGAAGAAAGCAAGAGCTGTTACCAAAAAGAGAATAAAAGAAACAAGTGAACAGGCTTATTGTCCAGGATTCAACAAGACTTCTGACCTTCAACCTTTCTTTTTAAGAAACTACAACTAGATTGTAGTTGTATTGCAAACAGTATTTCAAACCTTCCTCTCTCATTCAAGAATAAAGATGGAAAAAAAATCAATGACAGTTTGTACGATCAATATTGCTTCCTGCTTTTTCTTTGAGGCCCTTTTAAAAATACAATAAGTGGAAACATATTCAGTGTGAATTTAAAGGCCCAGATGTAACATTTCGATTTACTACCTGGGAAGAAATTGGGAGAATTTTCACCCTGCTCCAGCAGAACTTCAGAATCGACAGAAAAGTGAAATGATTTAGTCACTATTAAAACTGGTTGAGTGAAACACTTTCACAGTAGGTTTTGTGGATAACTTTCCATGAATTGCTTCACTGATTTATTAAATTTGTACCAATCCAGCTGCTTCAACCTGGTGCCCTCCAGGTTTCAAGCTTATCATCCCCAGCCAGTACCACTATTAATAAGGTGCATATGAGTTTCCATATGATTCAGAGCTGTTCCCTTTAAGGGGACAAAGTATGTTCTTTGGAGTGCTTGGTGTTTCTGTGGAGTACTGGAGCCCCCCATAATAAACGTTTCAGTACGATTTGGCTCCCTCAAATTCTTGGCAGCTGAAGAGCATTGGATAATTAGCACAAATAAATTGTACGTGCATAATCCCATGTTTTGTTCAATCATGGTTTACTGAATTAATCTAATTGGCTGGGTTCCTGAAACACACTGACTCACAAAGTGAGCATGTAGCATGGGCTTGCACAGCAGATTAGCAAACTGCAGTTCAGCCTACCACATTGTATAGCCACAGAAAAATTGCCTTGGTCTTGAGTTTATTAACCAAGGTAGATCTATATGTCTTTGGAGCAGTAGATGGATCCCAAATTCCACCTAAGACGCTGAGCAGGATCTAGGAAGCAAGAATTATACCAACCTCATTAATGTGTCTTTAACGCTAGCATTAGGGCTAAATACAAAATCTTGGAAACTCTCATGAGTACTGATGGTGAGCAGGAGGGGGCTCTATCCAGGGGGGAAAACGCACGCGTAGTTTAGAGGCTTTGAACCTTCCTTCGAAGAAACTCAGAGCAGACCCGCCTTGAGTTTTGGGGTATATCTGGGTTTTTCCCACGCTTCTTCAGTTTGTTAGGATTTTCTGTCTACTATAGCAGTTAATAAACACTGGAGACCTATTCCTTGTCTCAGCCTGGTTCCCGGCTGTTAGGACAGAAACTGCAAGAGGAATTTCCAACCCTTATTTATTAGTAAAATTCATGAATGCAGAGACTCTTGGAAATTTTAAATAGTTTCTTCCCAGGTTTTTTGCCAGCTACACTTAGTTGCTGTTTATGCAATAAGCTACCAACAAACCCCCTTCCTGTCTCTTGGTTGCATGTATCTAACATTCCTTCCATGCCTTCCCACAATCTCTCATGCATTGCTATGCAGTGTCTTCCTTCCAGTTCCAACACCATGCAGTTTCCATCTTGGACCAAATATGGTTTTCGGAATCTTTCCACTTTTAAATTGGATGAGGAATTTGTGGCTGTCTAGATGTTCCTGAGCTCTAGGAAATTGAACTATGACTGGATTAAATGACATGTCATAGCTGTCCTCCCCATTGGCTTTCAGCACAATCATGAAAGCTTAGGATAGGTTGCAAAATGATTGGGTGAGCATCCATCATGACACCTTCATGAGCAGGTGGCATTCTTAACCTGATGCCAAACAGAAAGCATTTGAAATCATCATGTGGTTTCTTTAGTTCTGGGTTAGCATAGAGTGAGATATATGCAGTCACTGTGACTTATAAACCATTGTTTATGCCGTGTAGCATAAGGTCGTCAGTTGTAGTTTATCCAATATAGCCTCTTTTAAAAGAAACCCTGAGCCTGCAATGATCAAATCAATATAAGGAAATCGCATAATATGTACAAGAGGGATGGGTGGGAACAAGCCACCCACTTCGGCTTCAAGGGGGAAATTCTCCTGCCAAGTCGTCATATTAAAGCTTTGCCAGCAAGGCTTTGGCACATGAGAATCTCAGATATGTTCCAGATTCTCTTCTTACTGCATATAGTCTAGGATGGGAGGTTGGGTGGGATGAAAAAAAATATAAAAGTTACTTTCACATAAATGCAGACTGCTTTGGGGAAAATATTCCAGATATCTGTTCATGTGTTCAATTTCTGTAAAGAATCCAAAACAAAAATATTGCATGCAAATCAAATCAAATCAAATCAAATCACTGAAATGAAGATAAACACCCACTGCTGTGTGTGGATGTGACTGTACCCCCATAACCCTGCATACTTTGAAAGTAGAAGCAGATTTTCAAAGGGCTAACATTTCATATTTTGCAGCATAAAGACCTAGTTATACTTTTATTTGGCAGGAACTGATATCAGCCTGTATATATTCACCACTGTAAGCAAGTCTACCAGATTTTCTCTTGCTTTGGTTTGGTTATAACAAATGCTGCACCCTGTGTACAAGTATACCACTTGAAAATACAAATAATTTCAAAAGAGTGGAGGTAAATCTATGACTGGCTTATCTCTACTTCTGATTTTTTAAAAATCCTCACTTGTGTCAAGGACCTAACTCTCAAAACAGAACAGTTGCAAAAGCCGAATGTGGAATATAAATCAGAATACGGTATCTCCGATCCTATCAATTTCACTGTCAGATTGTTAAGTAAAGGTTTCTTTACTCAGAAATTTACTGAAATTCTTCCTCAGAATTTCAGGGAATATCAAAAGGCTGACCTTTGATGGGATGATCCTGGCACTTTCTGGAACTTATGAGTGGTAACTGAACTTTTACAGAGGAGAGATCCAGCATTTTTGTAAATTTCATCTAAAGAGTGTCATGTTCCCGTTCCGATGTTTATGGTTCCTCGTAACGTTTCACATGTCATATCTGCAGTTGCATGCCTGCCTGGCCACGCTGGTAAATTTCCTTTGTGCTGACTTGTGATCTTCTGGAATGTATGTTTGGGTTATCTCTGCTGTTCAAGGTTACTTTCTCAGGCCGATTCTAACGGTTGCTAGCATCTGGGGTGGGTGGTTGCTATGCTAGCCTGAGGGGAGGGTTCGCAACGGGAGCAAGGCTTTTTAAGTTTGTATTTGGCGCGCTTTTGCTCATTCTCAGCTTTCTTCGTACTTTGCATACTATTCAATAAATTAGTTTTCTCTAGTAATTACTGATGAGACTCCTTTTATTGGAATAGGCAATCATTACATAAAGCTGAGAATCTTTAATATCAGTCCGCTAGCATCCATCCAGTTTCCTGTGAGGAGTTTAATTAGCGATGACTGAAACTGCCCCAACCTCAACCACCAGCTCGGGGGAAAGTCAGCTCTCCAGAGGTGGGGAAAAAGAGCCCATGGGACCGTGGAGAGAGGGGACTCTCATGCCAGGGTCGGATGACCTCTCCGAGGCAACGGATTCCAGTTGCGATACAGAGAAGGCAGTGAAGTCAGTGGTAGTCAAGAAGACGGAGGGACCCTTGTATGGGTCGCCACCAGCCCCAGCCAAGCCGGTGTATTCCTCGCTGTTTCCGACCGTGCAGATCACCAAAAGGATGAGAGCAGTGACACCAACGGAGATGGAGAAATCCCAGCAGCTGGAGGCGAGGATGAAATCCATAGAGGATTTGTTGGCAAAGTTAACCTTTACCAGGGACACTCAGAAAAAGGAAAAGATGGGAGGTGAAGAAGGTAGTGACTCTCCTGACACCTCCGCGTCCCCAACCCCCCCTCCCCCCGTAGACAAACAGGGAAAGCAACGGAAATATTGGGGGGGAGGGCCCCCGCCGAGCAGGCCTCCAAAGAAAGCCTCCTTACCTTCCCCAAGTAGGGAGCAGAAGGAGAGAGGACGGAGCCGGGAGGGGGGGAGACGTGTGAAAGTTCGACTGGCAGAGGCTCAAGAAATAGCGCCAGAGGTGCAGGAGGAAGAGCCACCACAGCCACGAAAGGCTAAGCACAAAAAGAGACACAATAGCCCAACCCGGGTCCGATATCGAGACTTTAATGTGAAGTTTAATGGGGATCCTACAAAGCTGTCATTTTTTTTGACTAATGCACACAGCTATATGGAAGAGTTTGGGAGCGTGTTTTGTTCTGAGTGGGCTAAGATTAATGCTGTCGCGACCCAACTAGAGGAGAGGGCAGCAGACTGGTTCGTGCGACTGGTTGACATGGACGCTTTGGAGTTGGATTGCTTTGATGATTTCATGTGGGCAATGAAAATGCATTTTGGTGATCCTCTAGCTGAGGAAAAAGCAAAGGTAGCCCTAAGGGAGTTGGTTCAAGGCTCCAGATCAGTCTCGGATTATGCGCTGGAGTTTCAAGCACTCTCCGGCAAAGTAGAGGATTGGTCTGCCACCACCCTTGTAGAGATGTTCAAAGATGGACTAAGACCAGATATACTATGATGGGCAGTTGTACGGGGCAACCCAGCCACGCTGTATGAGTGGATACAATTGGCTGCGAAGGTTGAGCAAGCCCAAGCTAAGTATACTCAAACTAAAAGAGGTCCCAAACAACAAGCGATGGGGAAACCTACAAGGCCAGCAGCTACTGCTAGCAAACCAGTGAGACGGTCATGGCAAGAAGAAAAAGAAAGCTGTTTTGCCAAAGGATTGTGCCTGCGGTGTGGAAAGGAGGGGCACCTGGCAGCTGCATGTTCCCGCAGGAAACCAGAGGAACGGAGAGACAGATCGGCGGGGAAATCACCAGTGGCACCGAGGAAGCTGAAAGCGACAGTAGCAGAGCTGGTGGAGGATGTGGACTTGTTTTATGGTGGACAAGATGAAAGAGAAGCCTCCCAACCGGCGGAAAACTCTAGCCACCTGCTCTAAAAAGCGCCAAGGAGCAGGTGGAAGAAGAGGGGCACGATCATGTCTCGGTGAGTGGAAATTTCCCAACGTTGACCGTGAGACTTAAGCTCGGTTCCCGTACAAAAACTGTGGAACTATGGGCTATGATTGATTCGGGATGCTCACGTTCCTTAATGCATCCTGATGTAGTAGCTGCTTTGGAGTTACCCACCTTCCCGTTGAAACGTCCCATGATTTTCACCCAATTGGGTGGATCTATATCGGGGGGAAAACCGGTCACCCAGTCTACAGCGTTAGTGGCTTTGCAACTGGGTAGCCACTGGGAAAAGTTGCCCTTTGTGGTGGCACCGGTGGGTGGTCCCTTGGTCATTCTGGGGATGCCTTGGTTTGTTCAACAGAACCCTAGTATAAACTGGGTACACCAAACTGTTACTTTTGCAGATGGGTTCTATAAAGCCCCTCCTGGGGATGATGATGAGGAGGATAGCAATGTGGGGAGGGCAGCAGTGTCAACGCTGCATACCCTCGCTGTACCGTTGGAAGGGCTACCGGACCAATACCAGGACTTTGCCGATGTGTTTGGGGAGAAGGAGGCGGATCGGCTGCCGCCTCATCGGAAAACTGACTCTGCCATTGAAATTCTTCCCAATGCAAAGTTGCCCAGACCAAAGGTATATGCAATGACCCCAAAGGAATTGGCTACTCTTCGTGAGTTCATAGACAAAAACTTACAGCGGGGCTTCATAGAACCAGCCAATTCACCAGTGGGTGCTCCAGTACTCTTTAGATCAAAGAAAGACGGAACTTTAAGACTATGCACGGATTTCCGTGGGTTAAACGCAGTCTCCCTATTAAACAAATCTCCCCTCCCGGTCATCAAGGAAATGTTAGCCCACTTGGCGGGGGGGAAAATCTTCTCTAAATTGGACTTAAGGGAGGCGTATTATCGCATTCGCATTCGGGAGGGGGATGAATGGAAAACAGCTTTTAATTGTGCATTTGGGGCTTTTCAGTATAAAGTGTTACCGTTTGGATTGGCTGGGGCACCTGGGGTTTTTATGCAATTGATAAATGAGGTCTTGCACGACCACTTGTTCAATGGGGTTTTGGTCTATTTAGATGATGTGTTAATATATTCAAAAACCATGAAAGAACATGTGCAATTGGTTAGGCAAGTGTTAACCAAATTGAGAAATGCTGAATTATATGCCAAGCTATCCAAATGTGCATTTCATAAAACACAAATTGATTATTTGGGGTATAGGATTTCAGATAAAGGCATTGAAATGGATCCTGCCAAAATTGAGGCTATTTTGGTATGGGAACCCCCACGCACACACAAACAACTACAATTTTTTCTCGGATTTGCGAATTTCTATTGTCCATTTTTAAAAATTTTTGCTGAGATTGCCTTACCCCTGACTGAATTACTCAAAACAAAGGGTGTAGGAGACACCCGCAAATCAAAGAATCCAGGGACACGCCTAAAATGGACGCCTGCTTGTCAACAGGCGTTTGACCAACTCAAGCAACTGTTTACCTCTGAACCAATCTTGCAACACCCTGATCCTGACAGACCATTTGTGGTGCAAGTCGATGCCTCAGACTTTTCTATTGGTGCCCTCTTATTGCAAGCCGATGAGCAAGGACAATTAAAGCCTTGTGCTTATCTGTCACGTAAATTCTCTGAGACAGAGAGACGCTGGCATGTTTGGGAGAAGGAGGCTTTTGCGGTTAAAGCCGCTTTGGAGAATTGGGGGCATCTATTGGAGGGGGCGGCACACCCTTTTGAAGTGTGGACTGATCATAAAAACTTGGAGTCCCTTACTGCCTCTCACAAGCTCAGCCCTAAGCAAGTGCGATGGGCTCAGTACTTCAGTCGCTTTGATTTTAAACTCAGATTCATTCCGGGAAAGAAAAACTTTTTAGCTGATGCACTGTCGCGGCAACCCCAAGATTCGGGAACAGCCCCAGATGTGGTGGGCACCCTCTGGACAGATTCCCAAATGGCACTAGCAGCAGTGACTCGCAGTCAGACGCGAGCGCAGCAACCTGACACTTCTGGCAGTCCTAGCGCGATACTTGAAATTTGCAACAAAAGTTTCGGACAGAGTTGAAATCGGATACTTGGTTGCAAAACAATCATTACATCCAGCAGATGGCAGCAATTAGATGACATGGGCTACCCTTGGAAAGCTAAATAGGATGGGACCTGGTTAGAACTTAGATGGGAGACCACTCTGGAATTCCCAAGGCAGTAAACTCCAGTAGGAAGTTGAAAAAAATACGAGGAAGGTGGGTATGACAAGTTTGTTTGTTTGTTTAGAACATGTATATGGATACCCATCTTAAGCAAATGTCTCTGGGTGGCAAAAGAAAGAAAGCTGCACAGTTCCCTACAGGTAGTCACTAGGAGTTGAGCCTAGCATAAAGGGATGTTAATCTTTATCCTTCTTAAAGAGAAGAACTGTGGGTTTGCTTGAAGGCACTAGAGTTTCAGTTTTGCTACCTGTGGTAACAGAAGATAATGATCACTTCCATATAGCAGGGATTGACAACTGTTCATGACCATAAAACAAAAATTAAAAAGTAGTGTACATTATGTGAAATTTCAGGGATCTAACCACCAGTGTTTTGTGCAAGTAGAGAAATATCTCATGTGTTTGGGTTTTTTTTAGTATGTTTTATTTAATTGTGGGGTCCTTTAAATGATGCAGGGCAGCCATGGCACATCAGCACCTGAAGGGCGCTGGGTTGCTGAGCCCTGCCTTATCACCAGTTCTTTTTTAAAAAAAAATAATTTTATTGAAGTTTTTAGTAAACATGGGAAAAACTAATACAAACTAAGCTAGAAGTAAAAGAAAAAGAAACGTTCAGAAGGAGCAAGGAAAAGAAAAACAAAAGAAAAAAGAAAAGAAAAGAAAAAAGAAATAGAAAATAGAAACAAAGTTAATAATAAAGAACTGGCTTCTAACCGTCATCACACAGAGCATAAGCTAATATAATAACTTTCCACCGTCTTTAAAATTACAAATAAAAAAACTCTTCTCCCCATAGGTAAAGGTAAAGGTTTCCCTTGACGTAAAGTCCAGTCGTGTCCGACTCTAGGGGGCGGTGCTCATCTCCGTTTCAAAGCCTTGGAGCCGGCGTTGTCATAGACACTTCCGGGTCATGTGGCCAGCATGACTCACGGAACGCCGTTACCTTCCCGCCGAAGCGGTACCAATTAATCTACTCACATTTGCATGTTTTCGAACTGCTTGGTGTGCAGAAGCTGGGACGAGCAACGGGAGCTCACCCCGCCGCGCGGTTTCGAACCGCCGACCTTCCGATCGACAGCTCAGCGGTTTAACCCGCAGCGCCACCGCGTCCCTTCTCCCCATAGCCTAACGTTTATCTATATGCAATCCGGAAATTGCCATCTTTTCAGTCCTGGTTCAGCAAAAAATCCATTAGGAGTTACCAGAACTATCAAACAAATAGTTTATCCCTGATCAAATAGTCCAACTTTACATTCCTTCTTTTTGCTGTTCACAACCTTAACCTTTAAATCATTCCAATGGCATCACAGGATTGGATCTTTCATCAATCTCTGGCATTCAAAAGGAGTCTTCATAGCTTTCACTAGCCTACTTTATAAATCCCATAAACAGGCATCACCCAGGATTTTTGGTCGCAGCTGTTCCATGTCCAGACCCTTTTCTTGATCTGTCTGTTGTATTCCCATTTTGGTCATCTCAATTTTGTTGTCTTCCATGCCTTCAAATTCTACTGTGTCTGTGTCAGGTAAGAATTGTTTTTTTAAAATTTTCTCATCTAAAAGTTTAACCATTGAAATCTGTATCATTTCTGAGATATTAGCTATTAATATTTATATAGTAATATTTATTGCCATGAAGTCCTGCCAATATACTTCCAAAACAAGTGCTCTTGGGGTACCAGGCACTTCCTGGAGAAAGTTGGTGGGGCTTGGACATTGTGGGCCCAGTTAATTGAATTGTGTATTGCCAGAACCACTGGGAAGACCATTTGATTGAGTTAGTTGGCTGAAAGGGTTAAACATATTTGTAGGCAACATGCCCAATGAGTATATTTGGGTCAATGTCCACTAGTAGCATCACTTGCTTCAGTGATGTAATCATTCACTGTAACTTGGACATTTTTTTACACAAAACAATGTACACAGAGTCAGTGTCTTAGATTATCCCATCTTCTGATTGCTAATAAACACAAACCAAGAGACTGATTCTTCTCAGGAACAGAAATTAATCACTGAGAGATTTCAGTACCTTTTCAAAACCTGGAATGTGTTTGCCTATTGACCCTCATGTTGGGCAGGCAATGTGATTAAAAAAAAGATTCATTTCCTGGCTAATTTTGTGTGAGGATCAATACTAACTGTTATAGATAAAACTGGAAAATGAATTGGTTCCCTTCGAAAGGAAGGGAGGCTTGTTCCCAGAAAATTTAGAGAAAAGGCTGTGTCCTTGCAAAGAGAGCCCTTTTCTCAGTGTGATGTATGATATTTGGGTTGCAAAACTCCAGATGACTACAAGATGGTGGCAGGGCATTAGAATTTCCTGTATCGCATTCCTGCCTAGACTTTGGAGCCCAGATTTAGTAGACCTTTGATACCCTCCCAAGTATGTTGAGAATACAATTCACAGAATTTCCACCCAGCAAATTTTAAAGGTTCCAGTTTAATACAGTATTGGCAAGAGCCCACCTGCCTCTCATTTTTGTTCAGCTTGTTTCCAGCTGATCTAGGATAGGCCTATCACCAGGGTATGGTCAAAAATATCACGAAGACAGTCATGGAGGTGCGATTGTCCAAGAGAGGCTTTGTTCACACCATTGTGCCTGCCACCTTGACCTTTTTGACTATACTCTGTGGACATCCTTTGGCTACTACTGAGTTTAAGATAGCAAACTTTTGAGGGAGGGGCTTAGACCAGAGAGACAAATGCATCAGATAGGACTGTTTTTAGAGAGAATTGCTGCTGGAAAAAACACTTAGATTTGGATGCGATGCAATTTTGTTGCTATTTAAAATATGCTGGAAAAAACACTTAGCAACAAAATTGCATCGCATCCAAATCTATTTAAAATATGCTCATCTATATGAATCGCCCCAGGAGTGCTTAATTAAGTATATATTAATTAGTAATTAGCATTTGGACTGAGTTTTGATTAGTCTCTTGATATTCACATGACTATTTGAATGTTCATCTGATAACATAGAAGACAATCTTCTATTAAATTTAGTAAGTCATCCGTTGGTTCAGGAATGGGCGACATTTGTTGGCAGCATTTTGGTGGGTCGGGGTGTGTGGTAGACAAGACTTGCCGTGGGCAGGGCAATACCACCAAAGGCCTTGGTTTTACTGGAAGGTTGGATTTGGGGTGTGGGTGGGTGTGTTTAAACATGCATTAATGCTAAATCATGAATCTGTTTTTATTCTCTATATCTAGAATTTTTAAAAGCCTGGATAGTTACTACTCATGAGTGGTTTAATTGATTTTCCTACACATTGCAAAAAGTTGGACCAGATGATTCTTCTGGCCCCTTCCAACTCTACCATTCTATGACACTATTTGTTTTATGCACTGGGGCTTCAAAAAGGGTCAGAGACTACCTAAGGCTCTCAGCATATACGTAGTTCATCTCTGACCTAGCCAGATGTCTTTAGAGCAGTGTTGCTCAACCTTAGCAACTTTAAGATGTGTGGACTTCAACTCCCAGAATTCCCAAGCCTGCATGGCTGGCTGGGGATGTCTGGGAGTTGAAGTCCACACATCTTAAAGTTGCTAAGGTTGAGCAACACTGCTTTAGAGTTTTAGAGGAGTTCTCCAGCTTGACCTAACAAGGCCATGAATGGAACCCAGAGCTTGCTGTATACCCTGCAGCTGCCTTATCGCTGAGCTAGCCCTACAGATTACTGGATAATTCTGTGTGAACTTTCTTAAAGTAGTGCTATATTGGATTAACTTTTCTGATATTGCCATGAGCTGCTCTGAGATTATTTACTATGGAAAAATCAGGATCCAAAGGAATGGAGGAGGAGGCATGAAGGAAAACATGAAAATTGTCATGAACCAGGAAGGAAGGAAGAACAAACCAATTTAGTCATCTTATTCTGAACCAGGCTGCACATATTTCAAATGGCTGACTCAATTAAGTAGGGGGAAAAGATTATCCCGTGGAGGGTAAACTTATTGTTCCCTGTGCGTTTATTGCATTTCGAGTGAGAATTTCAAAACGCAGCTGGAGGCTCTTGATTTTTCTTGATATTTGGATGGAACTGATGATTGGTGACTTTAATGATCGCAATGCATCAGTGGTTCTCTTTTAAGCAAGTACGTAATAAATGACAATTACAGGAAGGTAAGTGGGAGGGAACAGCACATTGTGTCTTGTGCTTTGGGAACTTTCCATGGCTCAAAGGGGTTTTCGGACTGAGCTGTATCAGTAAGCAAGAGCATTTGCCAGCCTGAGTGCAATCAACCAATTTTAAGAATGTGAAAATTGGGTTTGAGAAATGACTGCTGGCTTATCTGCAGCATCACCCAGTAACAGGTGGGAGGAATAATGGTACTTGTTAGTGGCTCATGGTGCATTGCATTGAATTTGGGGTAAGAAAGAATCCTGGCTAACAGACATGGAGATCAAACAAACATACTGTTTATTTACATTGTGCAGTCTCACTACAATATAAAAAATTAACAAATCAGAACTAAATTAAAATTACACAAAAGGAACAAATTGGATTATTTTCACAGTGACTGTAAGTATATGATGGTATATATTTACAATCACTATGGAAACCATTATATAGAATTATAAAAGCCTAAACCTACCTACCATCCAACTTTATGGTAGGGCAAAATAGCCCTCCCCTCATTCTCAGCATCTACTAACCACCACCTCCACCTGTCTGCATGTTGGCTAGGGGGATGAAGGCAGTCATCAAACAGGAGTTTGGAGGCCCATGATTCATAAAGGCTGCCTTGTCTGGTTGGCACAGGGAACGCTGCAATCCTCTGGATGAAAATTTAAGTTGTAATAAGCACTCTTTCCATTCACTTAATGGTTGCCCAGATACACAAGGCTTGAAGGTGGCCGCATGTGTCTTTAAGTCCTCCTGTCACAGTCCCCCTTATCTTTGCCTTTCCTGGTCAGGAGTCTCTTCAATCCATGACAGTCCTCCATTGAGAAAACTGAGGAGTTAAGTGAAGCTAGCTCCCAGGAAGCTGCTATCTGAAGATACTACAGAAGCCTTTAAACTTGGGTCCATGCATCTTTTGGGTAGAACTAGTTACCCATCTAATCCCTTGCAGGTGGGCAAGATGTAGGAAGCAAGAACTACATAGTCTTCATTGATTGATTATGTACCATCAAGTCATTGTTGACTCTTAGCAACCACATAGATTTTCTCCATTATGATCAGTCCCTAACTGTCCTTTCACATCTCCCAATGGTGTACTCACTGCCACTGTAACTGAGCCCATCCACCTTGCTGTTGGTTGTCTTCTTCTCTTTCCTTCCACCTTTCCCAGCATTAGAGCCTTCTTCAGAGAGCTACATCTTCACATAATGTGTCTGAAGTGCAGTATGATGATTTGAGTCTGGCCATTTGTGCCTTAAGTGAAAACTCTTGAGTTGATTTGTTCAATGATTCATTTGCTTCTTTTCTTGGTTGTCCATGATATTCTCAAGAATCTTCATAGGCTTTATTAAAGTATATTTGATGCTGTTGGGGGTAATTACTGAACTGTGGAAGCTACAAGAGGAATCTCCAGCCCTCTTTTATATGAGTTCATTAAGGTGGGGTCTTTTTGAATGATCTGAAAGGCCCCCTGGGCTGAGTTGCCATTTCTGAGATAAGCCAGCAACAGTTTCACCTTCTCTCTCTTGATTACTGTAATAACCTCTACTTTCTTGTACTGGTTAATAATCCCAACAGAATTAATTTGATTAGGTCTACTCTCCCTTCTATAACTTTCTCAGCCTTCTGACAATTTCTGACATTACCTAAAGATCTGTGGCTTGAAGGAGCCCTGAGGTTTGAAGTATGCATGGGAAAGGTGAGGAGTGAATAATTTATCTTCCTAGCTGGAAAAGTGAATTGGGAGGGAAACTAATTTGTGGATGGGCCAATAGGGGGTGGTCACTGTGATGCTGCTACCCCAGGAAATGTTACCAATGGAACAGCTGGGAATAGGTGGTAAAGAATATGTCGTAAAGACAAGCAAGTTGTTGTTTTCTGACATTCTTGTGTTGCCCGTTAATTTAGAAATTGCAGGACAGATACCGAAGCAGGAGGATATTAAAGGAAGTCCCATGACCAAAACAAACAGCATCATGTTTATTTAAATTAATTACATTACCAGGGGTCCTTCCTTAATTGCCACGCTGAGCCTAAGTGGCAGATACAGTCTCCAGAATTTGACTCACAAAGGGGTTGCTTTTGTTGGGCAAGTTTTAAAGCCCTGTAACCTTTCCCGCCTCCACCCCCAGAGTTGCTTAGTTTAAGCATCAACAAGGGAAGGTTAGATATTAATGGGGATTAAGTGTCTAGCAGGCCCAGGGTGCCTGTTATGACAAAAGAGGGAAATAATTACCTAACTCGGGTTAGAGCTGGACGGTTGTCATCTCACAGCTTGGAAGGGTAAATAGGAAGAGCTACTTTGTCTAAAAAGCCACTCTTCCAAGTGTTAATTAAAAAATGCAGGTCAATCATAGGACAAATGTGGTTTGTGACATTGTCATCTGCCCTTTTATAACCCTACAAGCAGATTTTCCCCATCTGTCTGAAATTTCATGGATGAAAATAAGTACCAGCTTTTCTTTTGCTGGATATATCTTATGCCTGTGTGACTGTGTCCAAAATGCAAAATGCATTGGAAAAACTAAAAGGTTAATCCATTCTTAATCTGATCATTCTAGCCTAAAGTGAAAAGTCATCTCTGTGCAATTGTCTTCCTTAGAGATTTTATCAATATCAAGACACGTGCTTTCCCTGGCAACTTCTTCTGTCACCCATAGCACTCTACTGGATGGTCTGTCCATCTTGATATGATGAAAAGGACAAGGCAGGTGATAGAGAAGGCCCACAGAGATGGCCCACAGCCTTTAGGGTGAGATTCCTCAAATCCCTTTTTGTGACCACCATTGAGACATCTCTGACTCTACCCCCAATTCAATGGCATTTCCCACAACAACTTTATTATATATTATATACCTTAAAAACCAAGACACCCTCCCCACCCCACTCTTCACAAAACCCAGAAAAAAATCCTTGAGTGCCTTCCCATTTTGTTTCCTTATCCATTTCCTGTGGTCTTCTGGTTCCTGTCCCTCAAATCTTCCACTGTGGTCTGTACCGTTGAAAGGTTTGTTGTTGTTTATTTGTTTAGTCGCTTCCGACTCTTCGTGACTTCATGGACCAGCCCACGCCAGAGCTTCCTGTCAGTCGTCAACACCCCCAGCCCCCCAGAGATGAGTCCGTCACCTCTAGAATATCATCCATCCACCTTGCCCTTGGTCAGCACCTCTTCCTTTTGCCCTCCACTCTCCCTAGCATCAGCATCTTCTCCAGGCTGTCCTGTCTTCTCATGATGTGGCCAAAGTATTTCAGTTTTGCCTTTAATATCGTTCCCTCAAGTGAGCAGTCTGGCTTAATTTCCTGGAGGATGGACTGGTTTGATCTTCTTGCAGTCCAAGGCACTCTCAGAATTTTCCTCCAACACCACAGTTCAAAAGCATCGATCTTCCTTCTCTCAGCCTTCCTTATGGTCCAGCTCTCGCAGCCATATGTTACTACGGGGAACACCATTGCTTTAACTAGAATTTAGGGAATGACTGAAGTGTGAAATAGAGTAGTATGTTCCATGTGAGGCCACACCTTAATCAAAGAACTTCTCTTTTTCATGCAGAAGGTCATTGAATCATACAACGTAATGGTTAGAAATGACCTTAGAGATTATCTACAGTAATTCAGAGTTTTTCAAACTTGGCAACTTTAAGATGGGTGGATGTCAACTCCCAGAATTCCCCAGCCAGCAAGTTCACCCATCTTAAAGTTGCCAAGTTTGAAAAACACAGATCTAGTTCAACCCCTGCCTGGTGCAGGTCCTATGTTGCATCTCTCCATCTCCCATTAGAAGGATCATGTGGCAAGAACAGACAAAATCTTTGACTGGATCCCCAAGGAGCTGTTGCCAGTAAACAATACTGGGGTAGATAGATAAATAGTCCAAACAGGGATCAGGCAGTGTCTTTGTGCTGCTACTGCAAAAGGGAGAGACAGTTTGATCTAGGAGCAGCCGTTCTGTATGTGCGTTGGGCTGGATCATCTCCAGCATTAGCAATGTTTAATCATGTTTAGAATTCAGCTGAATGCCCCAAACTCTAGCGTCTGCCTTAAAAAAAATGCAGCACAATTATTCAGCATGCTTTGCAACCAAATGTGGAATATGATTCAGACAAATGAGATCATAGAGCAAAAATGTGGGAGGCACTTCATAAACTGGCGTATTTATAATCTTTTCAAGAGATGGCAAAACCAATGAGCAATAAGATATCAGATTAAGATGTCCTTCTCTCTCAGTCCTGGATCTTCACAGTGATGGACACCCTGGCAGAGGAATCCTAACATAATTGGTAGGAGTGGAGAATGCAGAAATAAGTGCCCCCTCCCACACACACATAAAAGCATCCCCAAGAAGGGAGAGTGAGGCTTTGCTGCAGTGGCTTCTGCACCCAAGCCAGTTCTTCACTATTGTAAACATTGGGGGTGAGTGGGAAGGGGGACTTGGCATATCCTCAAGCATATCAATGTCTGAACAGGGGTGAACAGCACAAATAAAATTGTGAGACCAGAGTCTCAATCAGACCGTTTCTTTATTCCAATGTATCACCCAAACCATAAGGGACCAGTGCAAGGGAAAGATTTTTGTGACTGCCCTGAGCTTTCAGATCTCTAAGCTTTCCTTCCTGCCATATGTTTGTTTATTGGTTCATTAATTCATGTGTTCAGTTGTGCCTTTCTTCCAGAAAGTCGAGGCAGTGTATATGGCACTCATTTTTTCCCCAGTAGGGTTGAAAGAGACTGATTGGCCAAGACTCACCTAAGAAGCTTCTATGTCTAAAGCTAGACTTGAACCTGGGACTATCTGCTCCTAGACCAACTTTTTGACCACACTGACTGGCTGTCAACTCTGTGATGGAATCAATACAGCTTGCTTCACTAGATGGAGGAAGAAGATGGTAGTGAACAGAAGGCATCACAATGGCAACTTATTGACCACATTCACACAACCTTCTTAGCTCTAAACCCATGTTAGCAAAGTGCAATGGCTCTGTTGACATAACATGTGATCAGGGCTGCAACGGGGGGGGGGGCAAGCGGGGCATGTGCCCCGGGAGCCACACTGGGGGGGGGGGGGAAACAGTGACACAGACCCTAGTTGTGGCCCTGCATGTGATGCCCAAACAAACCAGATTATGGCCTAACTAGAAAGTCTGGTTCCCATGAGAAAATGGGTAGGTTCCCAGAGGGGCATCCATGGGAGGTGAGGGGGATTGTCAAAAGAAGTTAAGATGGGGACTTTCATGTCCTGGTTGTCTTCTGACCAATACTGGAGATTAGGAACGTGACACTTGCCCCTGCTTCCCAGTTTGCCTTGAACTTTAATGTATCCCAAATATCTTCCCTAAATTTAGTATCTAATTCCCAAATCTTAGTTGGCCTATCTTATTTGCTGTAGTAAACAACAGCACCAACAACAGCAACAGCTCCATAGTGATTTGATGACAGGGTGTGTTGGCCAGAATGGCCAGATTGAAACCCTTCTTCTTTTGTTGTCAGATACAATCCTAAATTCATAGGTAACAAACTCTGGTTGTTTCAGCTTTTGCAACAGATGAATTGCAAATCCAAGTCAAAAGAGGAACATAACAACATAAGCAGTGCCCTGTTGGATCAGACCCCTGGCCTATCTAGTCCAGCAGTTTGTTCTCCATGGGGCCAACCAACTGCACAAGGAAGCCCACTAGTCTCCCAGCAGATGGCCTTCATCAAGACTAGCAGCCACTGAGCCCCATGACTTCCATGAATGGGTCCAACCTTTTTATGAAGCCAGCCAAGCCTGTAGCCAGCACCACATCTCATGGTAGCAAATTCCAACATTTAATTATGAATTGTGTAAAAAAATACTTTTTTGTCTGTCCTGGTTCTTCCAGGATTCAGTTTCACTGAGTAACCTCTGGTTCTAGTGTTCTGGGAAGGGGAAAACAGCTTCTCCTTTATCCACACCATGCATACTCTTGTACACCTCAGTCATGTCCCTCTCATTCACATCCTTTCTGGACTAAAGAGCCCCAAATGTCACAACCTCTCCTCGTAGAGAAACTGCTCCAGTCCCTTAATCATCTCAGCAGCCCTCCTCTGAACCTTCTCTAGCTCCACTATATCATTTTTGAGATGTAGCAACCAGAACTGCACACAATATTCCAGAGGCAGTCACACCATTTATTTACTGTATATACAGGCATTGTGATATTGGCATCTCTATTTTCAGTACCATTTCTTATCATCCCTAACATGTTGCTGGCTTTTTTTTTTTTTTACAGACGATGCATTAGTTTGTATGAGTAGTTTAGATTTTTGGCACCAATGTGCATCACTTTACACTTGGTTCTGTTGAATCATATCTGCCATTTTGGATTTCTTTGCAGTCCCTTGTTTTTATCACTCTGAACAATTTGGTATCATCAGCAAAAGACTCACCCTTATCCACATGTTTATTAATAACCTTAAAAAACTCTAGTAGTTTAGTTAGACAGGACCTTCCCTTAGCATAAAGGTATGTGGGAATGACCTTGGGAGACAGGATGAAGAGCTGCAGACTAGGTAATGGTCAGATAAGAGGCAGCTGAGCCCATAGAAGGAATGGGAGCATGGCAAATGTCTCAGAAAGGACCGTCCCTAGTTTCTTGGGCTGTAAAGGTGATGGGGGAGAGATGTACTTTCAGACTTGCAAGATTCTGTTAATGTAACCTTACAATAAGGATAGTGTTAGTCCTCCTGAGTGTGCTTCTTGTCTGGACCACCTCTCAAGGCTGACACTTAGCAAAACCACGTTGGATATCCTTGAGCAAGGCTTGTGGCTCCAGATGTTTGGTAATGTTATCTTTAGTAGCAGTTTCCACCATTTCCTCCAAAAGAGCTGTAAAGCTGACAGACCTATAATTTCCTGGATCCTGGAGACTGTCTTAAAATTTTTTGTTACGTTGGCCACCTTCCAGTCCTCAGCTAGAGAGGCCGAGTGAAGACTATAGAGATAGATTGCATATTTTAGTTAGAAGGTCCACAATCTTAGCTGTAAGCTGAGGAACAAAAGGGGTGGAGTGGAAGTGGAAGATTTGTTATGTTAACTGAATTGTGTCTTAGCAGAGGAGAAAAGGAGGAGATGCAACAAATATAGAAATGATGTTTTTGGACATCATGGAAAGAGATAACTGCTAAAACCATTCATCTCATATTTTAAAAGGTTACGCTAGAGCTGAGGTCCTCAAAGGAAGGCCCAAGAGCTGGGGGACATCTTTGCCTCCTTGTAATGCTTGACTGTTTAATTTTTAGATACTCTTTCCACATGAAGAGAACTGCAGAACAGCCGTTTCCAGCATTATCTGTTTCCAAGAAAGTCTCTGAGTTCATGAGGTCCCTGTAGGCTTTCTTAGAAAATAAACATTAGAGTTGACTTCAATGCAATGCTTGGCTTGGAAACGTGCCCACATGAACAGAAAACAACAATAACAAACTTCCAATTGTAAAGTGCCCCCTGTGCTCCCCCCATCCCAACTGGGGATCCCTAGACAGAACTTTCTTTAGATAATCTTGGAACACAGAAGAGTGCAAATTGGCTCAATTACTCTTCAGGTCCCACATGTTAAATAGTATATACAAAAATGCATATATCATGCAAAAACACATACATATATACTGTAGGAAGAAATGCATATTCATCATTTAAAAAATTGTGTGAGAGGTGATGACAAAATAAAGTTTGAAAAAAATAGGAAAGTGAATGAAATAGATCTTGAGAGATTTAATAGTCTCTAACCTAGAGGTGAACTACAGGGGTTCCTTCAAATCTATCATCTTATTTATGGGAAGAAAAATGGGAGCTGAATGTCATCATTTCTCTTGTGAGTGGAGCTCCCCACCAGCAATTTCCAGTGCTTTTCTTTTTTTTCCTAAAGTTTGTTTTTGTTTTACATCATTATAGTTTTCTTTGCTCCCAAGACCAGCCCAAGAACTTCACCTCCAGTTATAGAAATGTGTTGATAAGCACAGCAGAGGCAGTTAGTTCATTTAGCAAGCTCAGGAAAAGTTGTTCTGCCTATTTAATTCTTTTCCAATAGAAGCCTGTCAACAAATCCATAAAGGCTTACACTGCTGTCTTGCAAACCCTCGTTCTGTTGGAATTATATAGTCTTGCTGAGCGTAGGGGTGGTCCTGTTTCATGCTTTATGGAGGCCACAAAAACATCTTTCTGGGCAGCAGCCAAGCCATGGTTTTCTAACCTTTAGGGTGGTCCAGACCAAGTGATATGATGGGACTCTCTAGGGAAGGACATAAGTACGATCCAACAAAGGTATTATGAAAAAATTGACAAAGTAGTAAAAATCTTGATTTTTTTTTTAGGTGGGAAATGGTGAGAATAATGCTTGTGAGCAAAGGAACATCTCAGAAAAAATAGAAGAGGATGATGATGATGATGATGATGGCTCACTTGGCCACATTTACAAAACAAAGATCAACCTGTGATGTTGAAGAGTCAGTTATGGCAGCTTTCTCAGATCTTATCTTTGTGATTACCTTCTGCAAGAAAAAAGGTTAGGGAAGAAGGTCAGATTACTTTATTTACTCTTTCTTCACATAACATGGAAGTACTTTATCTTTCAAGCTTCATGACCTAGGAGCTTACGTTAAAGATCCTGAAACCATAATGGAATCAGAAACTGCTCCATTTTTCTATTCCCTCTCTTCATCTCCATTTACCAATATTATTATGCTGTTTGCATTTCGCCTGCAATGCTCAGAATGTGCCTGACTCTGTGATAACCGCAGGAAAGCAATTGCTGCTTAAATGAAAATGCACGGTAGTAGCGTGAGGTGCAATTCCCAGCAATTATTTCAAATAAAGAATAAATAAAAAGGAGAGGAAGGTCTGTGCCTTGCTGTTAAGGAATCTCATATATATGTTAATATTGATAGAATGGCAGCTTTCCCCAATTTGTTCTGTAACAATCATGCTGACATGTCTCTTCCGTCTTTTTCAGGCTAGTAAATCGGGGAGGGGAGGGGGGAAATGAGCATGGGTTGAAGCTGTATTTATCTCATATCAACAAAAACATCTGTGACTTTTATTACTGGGTGTTGGCACACTGTGCGCTGCAGAGCTCCAGATTCCTTGAGACAGGAATGGAATAAACCGCTTAAACGTTAGTTCATATTCACTTTAGGATGAGATACAAATATGAACTTCCTTCCTTCTGAGCAGCATAGAATGATTCCCTGCCAGGGAACACCCCTTGAAACTCTGCAGCCTGATGCTGAGGTGATCCAGAGTGATCTTTTCTTTTCCCCTTGTTGGTGAGAGATTGCTTAGCAGTATTCAAAACTGTGTTGTATTTGACGCTTCCTCAGATTACACTTCTGCCTTGGACTCAAACTTCCTTTATCTTTATCTTGGTTGTGTCTCTTCCTCCTGTTCCTCAAGGTTAATCCTTTAACTTCTTACTACCTTTGATTAATTTCCATGGATGATTGGGTGCAGGACTTTAGGAACTGCCCATCCTATTCAGAAACTGTTGCTATCAGGAGTACATAATTTTTTTCCAGGTGTATTTGTGTATGGGTCTTTGAGTGACATACCTGTGCAGACCATGGAGAGCTACTGGTACTACAGCACTAAATGATTTTTTTTCTGCATTTTTAATCATTCTTTTTCAATTTGCTAAAAAAGAAAAAGCTGTTGCTTTTCTTCCTCTACAGAAGACAGTTTAACTGAACTTTAACTGTCTTCTGTTTAACTGAAGGATATGAATTTTTGCACATGGTTGCAAAGTGACTAAGATATGTGTGAGCACCTTGCCCTCCATTGTGCCAATGATCTCTCCAGCTTCCCTGGCTTCTCATACTTCCTTTCATTTATAAGGGAAGACATCATGAGGGAACTCTTCCCAGAGGGCTTTTTCAGACCAAGGCTCATAAAGATCACCCAAAGAAATTCAAGAGCAATCAGGAAGTAGAAAAACAGAAATATCTTTCGTAGTGGAAGAGAACTTGAGGAGGAAATTGAAGACAGATTTGGTTAGACTATCTGTTACTATGATTTGGGATTGCTAATTTTAGGAAGCCATGGAGATGGCCTTGGAGAAGCCATCCAGAAGCCTCTAGGACAGTGTTTCTCAACCTTAGCAACTTTAAGCTGTGTGGACTTCAACTCCCAGAATCCCCCAGGAGAACAACAGGTACAGAAGACGACCTTTGTCGCTCACAGTACATGTGAGAGACAAAGATCTTGGGCTGTGGGAGAATCAAACTCTGATCAGCTTCTTCAGGAACTAGTTCCCCTGCCTTGTATCTTTTCCTTTCAACTTTCTTTTAGGTTTCTGAATCTTGCAATGTACACTATAATATCATTTAGAATTCTTAAAGAAACAGGAAAATGGATCAAGCCTTGCTAGTCAGATCACATCAGGCTACTAAAAGAAGGGCATCCCCCTTTCCCTCCTCCTGAGTAAACCACTGGCAGAGAGATTTCTCTGGAGAAAAGTGTATGGAGGCAGCATACCTAGTCAGATTTCCCCAGGATGGACAAAAGTTTGGAGACCCACCACATCCTCTGCGTGCATTACAGCCTCAGAGGGTGAAAGCATCTGTAAGTCTCCAGAATGAATAACTTTCTTTTCAACACTTAGGTCTCAGACCCCACACAGTAAGGCCTTTCAAAGGGTTCCACTCTTGCTTTTCATGACTTCCACAGTGCAGTCAGATGATCTGCTATTGTGGACAAGGAGGCATGCTATCAGAAGGCCCCTAAGCATGTCCAGAGTGTCTTATGGAACCTTATCAGGCTTCCACAGTGACTTTGGGTGGCACCAAATGAAACTTCCTGCTAGTCAAATACTTATCAAAGTAGAATTCATAGGTTTTTAGACTGCACTAGAAATACTGTATTAGCCATTTTGTGCTAAGCTGATTGAAATAGTCTTTGAGCGGAAGAGTTTGTAAATGAGTACAGCTGCCCAACTGTAGTGCACACCAAGGATCCAGTCACTCACCCCCACAGTTATTGGCCATAAACACTGCCTTAGTTGTAATGACATTGTTGTGCACGTGCCCAGAAAGCCAATTAGCAGAAATATAAACCACATGACTATCAGGTCCACAGGAAACACAAATATTATTATTAAGGTTGGTTATACACAGTTGAGATCTGTAACTCTATATACAGTTTGTGGCATCCAAGTTTGGATTCCACTGGGGCATTCAATTTCTTGGTTATTTAGATTTTGAAGATTAATGCTGAGTACATCATGGAATGGATGTCACCTAAATAATAATCAGAGCTGCAGCAGCAACTGACTTATCCTAATGTCACCTCCTACATGATTAGTTATGCGTGTGTAAGAGGACTTACAGCAGAGGAATGGCATGTCTTTTGACCTGTAGTCTTAAGGAATTAATCATCGGATAAATAAATTGAAGTTGGCAGTAGGTATTATATTTTGGGGGTGTTTTTTCTTAAAAAAAAAAAAGCTTTCTAGGATTTAAAAACTCTGGGATGCCCATGCAAATGTTTATTCTTCTTTGGGAAGGAACCAACTCATTTCAGACTCTGCCATTACCAAAGCTAACAGATGGAAACTCTTCACTCCTACCTAAAAGTGGGTAGGAGAAAAAAAAATGAGAGACAAAGATCTTGGGCTGTGGGAGAATCTAACTCTGATCAGCTTCTTCAGGAACACAAAATTATTGAATGTTGAATCTTATAAACATAGCTAGCATTTGAGCTTCAGCAGGTGCTCGAGTTCTTTCATAATGGCTTCTTAGCTTTCCTACATTAAAACCTAGCAGAAGTTCCTAGATTCTTGTGTGTCTGTTTAATTCTTTCAAGTCCAGCCTGCCAGGAAGCATGGCAATGACTCAACATCTCTAGTATAGTGCAGAATACTGGTCTTGACTTCTAGAAGCTTTAAGAAGCATTTTGTGGGCTCAGCATTTGCTCATGCTTCCTGGTGGCTTGCTATGGAATAATAGCTCATCAGGTCATCCTCATGCCTGCATATTCATTTCAACTCCAGGCTGCAGGGAGAAGCGTGTCATTATCCTCAGCACACGACTCCCTCAGGATCTTGCTATGACTTGAGCCTCTTTGCTTGGTGCTGAAATTTGGCAATGCAGGAGATTTGGGGGGGGGGGGGGAACTGGTTGGCAACAGTCTCTCTGGCTGTCTTGAAAAAGTTGGGGTTACAAAAAAAGATGCCAATGGAAAAAACATCCAGAATGGTATTTAAGAGTTATGAGCATTCTATGATTAAATTAAACTTCACAGATGATTTGGAATTGAGCTGTTCACCTTTCCTTTCTTTGCAAATGCTCTACTTGATAGCAAGACAGAATGTGCATTTTGGATTAATTCATAGACCTGGTTTAGACAGCTTCCTTTTAAGGGAAAAATGGGCAAGAGCAATGAGAGCATGTAGGGCAGTTTTCTCTTTTATGTGTTGAGTTTCATGCCTTTCTTTCAAACCTTTTAGCAGCATCTAGTTGGCTATTGATGGGGTCAGAATATTGACATGTTGTTGCTCTTACCTTCTCCCCCACCTCCTCCTTTTCTTCTTCTTTTTTTACTGCAGTTGCTCTTGACTTGCTGTGTAAGATTAAATGTAGTCTTAGCTCCAAACTGGTCCCCTATGGCTGTCTTAAAAGCTGGAAGCATCATTCAAAAGTCCAGAGTTTTTAAAATCACACTTTTATTATAGATTAACATTTTAAAAGAAAAATAAATTCAGCTATGCCAAATGTCTAAGAACTTTTGTTCTGTTAAAGCCCCTATACTTTACAAATGTTTTCCCTTAAAGATGCATGGTTCAAAGCTTAAGCCATTAAAAGCCAAGTCAGCCTCAAAGCCTTCATATCTTTCCACTAGGAATGGTAAGGATCCCTTCCCACCAATGCAAAGATTTTCAAGAAACGTATGCTTGCTCAGTAACCCCGCTCCACAAAACCAATAAAAGAAAATGAACATTGAGAATAATCATTACAGCACAAATGAAAGATAACAGGAGTTCAAAGTCATTTCCCGTTTGGCTGCCTGCCACAATTCATGTGATGTCAAATCATTGAAAGATGATGGATTGTATTTACTTGGAATTGGTTCAGATATCAAGCATCTGGTACAGTCTGTGCCTCCACCAAAAAAAAAAAAAAAGCATCCATGACTGTCATTTTTTTCTCTAAACTACAATACCCTTATGTCACATCTTTTAAAAACATAAGAATTAGCAAGTCAGGACCAAAGGAGGAATGGCAATCTTTTCCTTTTGCTGCAAACAAGGAGATCTGAATATAGAAACCCACAAATTATTAAAGGTGGTTGCAATCGCTTTTCTCCACAATACTTTTAAAGTTTCAAAATTGTTTTCCAATAAGTGACCTCTTGCAGGCTTACAACCATCTTGCAAGATATACTGGAATGAGGCAGGGAAAAAGAGTAACTGAAGGGCAACCGGTGGACTTTATGGGTAAGAAAAGATTTGAACGCTTCCAGAGCCAACACAAATGCCATTCTGTGAAACAGATGTTGTACCTTGATTAGTATCTGCTTAGAATGCCACTGAGTGTACACAGCACACTGAACTATGACCTGCTTGAGCAGATGTTAGGCTAGCAATTCTGGGACAGTTTAGTTTGTGGTTCACCATCAGGCAAACCCAGAAAAGTGGGTTCATTAAGCAAATGAAGTTTATTCCTGCCCACAGAGGATGTGAAATCTTCTTTGGGCGTGTTCAACCAGAACGTAGACTACCGTCTGTCAGGAATACTTTCATTTGGATAAAGTAAAATTGGGCCCCATGGCATCAGTGGCCCCATTCCAGTTCTAGGAGTCTGTGAAACCATAGTTAAGTTAACCATGGGTTAAGTGTGCCACGGGAACTCAGCCAGGATCTAAACCACACAATGCTTAGTAGGGAGAATCATAAAGCATACAGAATTGTTAAAAATCCTGTTGGTTGCATTTTACTTTTTGAGAAAAGTTGCTAGGAAAACAATTATTTCATTCTCTGCAGTTGATACATGTTTATCTTTATACACTGGATGATCTGTCTAACCCTACAGGTGATACTGAATTCCAACTCCTCTCCCTCAGCAGGTAGCCAGAGGTGAGGGATGATCGAAGTTGCACTCTAACAACATTGGAGGATTGTCCTGCTCTCCATTTGTGATTTGGCTAAATATCCAACTTTTTCTTAGAATTCTAGCCACAGAATTGCTCTAACTCAGCTATCATATTCTTTACCTTTCAAGGCCTGTTAACTATGTGAGTGGATGAGCCTTCCTTCTGAGTACTTATTTGTAAAGACTGGACAGGTGTATGTCCCTTCCCATTAATTAGTCAATCAACCAATGATCTAGAACATCTTTTCACTAAAGCTTTCCAGACTGAATTCAAGAATGTCAAGATGTGTGATGGAATGTGAGGGTGACCTTGGAAGATGCGGGGGGCGGGGGGGAGGGATGAAAAACTAGGGAATGATCAGATAAAAGAGAAAGTAGCCTGCAACAGAGTACTGGCCACAGAAAGAAACTTCCAAAGGGCCTGCCCTAATTACTCAGGAGGTAAATAGGAAGGGCGAGAGATTTGTACTTTCAGACTTGCAAGGTTCTGTTAATGTAGCCTTACAATTAAGTAGAATTAGCTCATCTAGTCGTTTTTCCTGTCTGGTTTACCTGGGAGGGCTGACAAGATGGGAGGGAGCTTAGTCTCTCCATTTTTAGTTATTTCCTGTCCTCCTTGTTTTCTAAAAATTGTAGCAAGCCTACCCTTCCCCTTGTTTCTCTATAGTGGACAGTGCAAGGATATCACAATGATGATTGTGCTGCCTAATCAGGTCCTAGATTTGGACTTCACATTGCCCTGGAATGTCTTCAGAGTCAGCCACTCTTGTCTGCTGCTCATTACAATATAAGCCCCTTAAACATCCTCCATGGATGATAGTGGGGTTACTCTGCAGTACCCATACAAGTGCATAAGGAGGAGAAAAAGGTGGATAATAAAGCAAACCATTAAAAACCATCAACATAAAAGTGTTAATATGCTTTAAAAGGCCTTGGGGGTGGGGTAGAATAATGTTTTGAGCTTTCTTCTCAACAGTAACAAGGTGGGAGTAAACCTCAACTCTAATGGGAAGTTGTTCTATAGTTTTGAGCCCACCATGAAAAAGGCAACATTAGCTACTGATGTTAAATAGCTCCCTGGTGGGGCCTGCAAAGGATGACTACTGAAGATTTAAGAGGACAGGGTGGACTGTGGTTCAGTAGTAGGTGAGACTACATGTAATCTGGTCTTATGCCATGCAAGGCTTTAAATACCTTCATGAGCACCTTGAATTAGGTCTGGAAAGAAACTTGTATGCATCGCTTACCATCACATTGCTGTATTCTGAGTCAGAATCATTTTCAAAGACCATCTGATGAGCACATTGCAATACTCCAGTTATGAGGTAACTAGTCCACACATCAATAGCGTCATCTGTGCTCACCCACAAGTTGGCTTGTCAGCCATAGTTCTCTAATCAGGTTGGAACAGAGCCCTTGTTTGGGTCAAGGGCATTGCCATTTCTGAGTGTTATATTTTCAACCAAATGTGTGAGCAAGGCCAGTGTGCAAGAAGAGAGGGAAGGTAATAGCTACATATATTCACATGCCAAGCAATCACTGGGGTGGGTGGGGTTGAGAGTAGGAGGTGTTCAGAAGACATGAGTCATCAAAGGGCCAAAAAAACCCCCCAAAATGAAGCTAAATGAAGGAACTAATGAAAGAAAGCAATGATTGCCATTATCTTAAGGGGGGGAAATCTATCCCAAGTAACAACTTCTGTTTAAAACATGTCACTTGGTACAAAAGCCAGTCAAAATGGAATAACTTTACATTGCCTTTTCAACCCAGCTGTCAAGACAATGTACCCAAGTTTAGGAAGAATAATGTAAAGGATTTCAACACCTTTCGAGCTGTTTACTGGGCTTAAGGCATGACCATATCACACCAAAGAAGGCAGTTGTAACACCTTTGACAGCGGGTCCACTAAATTAAAGTGAAGGAAACTCAGATTCGTTTTCATAGCATGGTGTGAAGTGCCTTCCAGAAATGACCCAACAGAACTGTAGCTGTGAGAGTATTGGTGAATTCCTCTATAAGAACTACTAATGGATAAGCCCAGTTTTGGATCTTCGAAAAAGGCTTAAGGAAGATGTTATGGATGTATACACATATGGGTTCACCATCCAGGAGAAATCAGATGGCCTTCTGTGTTCCTCTACATGCCTAGTGAAAGATAAATGGCAATTTCAGTACAAAGTTGCAAAGAATTGTCCTTTGGGTACCATGTGGGTAGCATGTTGGGGGCTTTAAAAAGTTGGCAGGGACAGTAAATAAGAGTGTGGGTCTAGGACAAATGTTCTTCTACCTCCTTAACAACTGCTGACACCTAAAATTGATTGTGTGCCATCAAGTCTTTCAACTTCTAGCGACCACACAGATTTTCTGCATGACGAACTATCCCTAACTTGGTCTTCCAACAGTGCACTCATCGCCACTATAACTGAGTCCGTCCACCTTGTTGCTGGTCATCTAAAATTGAAGTACTAGATAAAAGGGGTGGGGAGGGACTGTGTCAGTCTTCCCCTATACACTGCAAGTATAGAACTCTATGCCATTCTCTCTTGCTGTAACATATATTCAAAATTAACTACCTTTTAGGATGGACTTTTGAAACATGTTCAAAATGAGAAGGGAAACCTATAAAAATAATATTGCCTTCATTGGGACCCATCTCATGTTCAGCTTTTTAGCAGTGCTCTAAACAGTGATGACAGTTGTATACTTCACACTTCCACAAATGCATTCTTACAAATACTGTGTTCTAGGTTGCAGCTGAAAAATACATGTCAAATATTTATAACATCAGAGGATTTTTAAAAAAAAAATCACATTAGGAAAAAAGTCACTTGCACAGAAATGGTATAAATGCTGTTTAAAATTGTATATATTAAGGGAGAGTGCCTACAAAAATGGGCCCATTGAGCGAAATGCACAACCATGTGTCTGAAATCGTGCAAATTTTTTCTGAAAATTTCAAATTAATGCAGGTGTAGAAGAAAATGAATTTATGGTTGAAAAAAGGCAAAATTAAGTAAAATTGAAATTGACCAATTCACACATTCATTATTAACATCTTTTTCCTCGCTTGGATGTTTGGACTAGATGAAGTTGTGTGGTAATGTTCCATTTCTTTGGACATCTCATGTCAATGGCTTATGAAGTGGCTTTCTGGAGGCTGTGGTGGTGCACTTACCAGAGTTAGAAAGCTACTGCATCCCATAAAGACTTGATGGTCACCTCTTAGACAATGATAAGCCATCATATAAGAGCCACACGTGAGCATACAAAACCAGTGGTGATGGGTAAATTCCTGATACAGTCTGATACATCTTCCACACATACTTTTTTTAACGATATGATTTGGCGATCAACAAAACTGGAGCAGAGCATGTATTACCATTCCTGAAACTTCCTTTGCATCTCTCAACTTCAAGAATAATGAGGTGATGGGATGATGATGATGATGATGATGCAAAGCTTTGACCATCCTATTGACAAACACGGTTAAGCCTTCTGTTCCCTCTTCCTGCAAAATACACCTCTTTTGAAAGAAAGAAAAAACCCAGGTATTTTAGCTGCTAATTTTGGTAAGCATCTTGTTAATTGCTTGCTTCACGTGAGTAGTGGAACTTCGCCTCCGAGTCTTGCCTTGAACCATTTTGCGGCGTCGCACTTCCCGGCAAAGCTCATAAAAAGCTTCCATAATGTTGCCTTCTCCTGTACATGCAGAGCATTCGTAAAAGGCGCAAGCTAGTTCCGTGGCCAGCTTCTCCCCTTCTTCAGTACTGACCTGCCTGGAGTGGTCCAGGTCTGCTTTGTTCCCAACTAGGATCAAAGTAACGTTCTTGGGTTTTTTGACTTCATCTAACAAGTTCTTTAGGGGAAGGACTTCTTCAAAGCTGCCTCTATCTGTGATGTCATACACCAGCACAAATCCTTCACCCCACCGTACATGCCCTTCCTTCTGAATGACATCCTCCTATTTCAAAAAAAGAAACAGAGGCAGAAGAAACAGGTTTTGCAGGTTGGAGTGAGAAAAGATACATACAGATCTTAGGGACCTGATGTTTAGGATAGCAGAGGTTTCTATGTGATTTTATACATTTGGGAAATTCTCTGGGGTCTAGCATTAAATGCACATAGATACATAGCTTCACAAAGCAACATTCTTCTGAATTCTTGTGGAGAGAAACTTTAATAGCCTTGTTTCTTTTCAGGGCGGGCTCTGAGTTGCTACCCCAAAACCAAGAGAACATCACCAGAACTGGGATGTCTATGTTCCCAATTTTAGACCACTGTATTATTCTAACATCCTGGGTTTTTTTTTTAGGTAATAGTTTTCTCTTTGAGCTTTGTATGGCCTGGCCGTTTTGGTCAGACTAAGTTACACTAATTGGTGGTGGTTCTAAGGCAGTGGAATATGAATCTCATCTATCCAGTTGATGCACGTTTGCATTTGTTTTATCCACACCGAGGATGAAAATAGTTATGCACATCTGCCTGTCCTTGATATTCGAAGATCTGAAAAACCTAGAATTATTTCTGAATTTAGCACTCTTTACTTAGGCACTTACTTCTCTAGGTATGGTGTACCTGTGTTATTTTTTAGAAGTTGCTGAATTGCAGCTTCCAGCAGCTCCAGTTAACAGAGGTGTGCAAAATGTTTTCTTTCATAATGTTCTGAGCTTGGAATAGCCCATTTAGAGGCTGGACCATTTCCATTAAATTCAGAACAGTTGTTCTGAGGTTAGAATGTGACATTCTGAAGTTAGAACAGCTTGACTGCAAAACATATTGTACATTTTGATCAGCCAGCATGTCCAAGGGGAGAGAAATACTGGGGGTTGTTGTTTAGCATCATCTGGAGGGCTACAGGTTCCATATCCTTACATTTGCATATAAACTGATTTCTTTTAAAAGACACCATTGAAGTTTAGTTACTTCAGCTACAAAGATATAGGGCCCTGCAATATCAAACTGAAAGTTAAGATTCAGAGAGCTGAACGTGACATTAAAGAGAATATCTACTATTGATGGAGAAAGAATGTGCAGCAGTAGTGTCATACCATTTAAAAATAAATACCTTGACAAACATTTTAATCACATTATTGGCACGAGTATGTGACATTTCAATAAATTCAGTGTAACCATCTGCATACAGATCAGAAGCTCCATTTTCACTCTGGCATTTAGCTGTTGCTAAGACAGTTCTCTGGCATCTGGACTGTCTTGCAAAATTATTATCTACTCAGAACCTTGCTACATTTAATTGTGTGTGTGAAACGTGAAATGATCTGAAAATTAAATCATTTTTCAAATATTATCCTTCATCGATCATAATCATATGGATGGAGAGAACACTACAGGGCTTGCTGGCTTCTTCATCTTCATCCGTCAGCAGTAAATGGTGAAATATCTGTATCTCTATGTTCCAGATGGGAAATTCTACATATGTATGTCAGTTCTCTCCTTTCCATAATTTTCCTAGTGAATGGATAGCTGTGCCATAAAGTCCCAGTGATAGAAGCAGGATTACTTTATGCACTTGATTAATGTCAGCGGAGAATTACATTTCTAAGATGGTTGAAATTTCCTTAGAAAAGATGCTATTTTCCTGTACTTTCTTCATATTGGTCTGACTTCTATTTCTTCCAATTGCTTATTAGCAAAATTGTTGAGTTGGAGAGGGCTTATCCAGTGGCTTATCCAGGCCACTGAGTCCAACCTCTGGGATCCATTTATGCTACTGTGCATGAATCCAATAAAATTTCCCCAATAGATGTCTCTCCAACCCTTATCCAGTTTTGGATGTCCTGATGTATCTTCTATTGTGGGAGATCAGTGGGGTGTATGTCTCTGTGTGTGCTCCTGGGCCTCTTGGGGGCTTTTTATATCATTGATCATGGTAACCTCCTGAACCATGTAACATAGTTGAGGGTCAGAAGCATGGCCCTATCCTCATTCCACTTTTAGCATGATGGCAGGCTGTAGCACTCAGAAGCGTGGCAGAGTTTTATTTGACTTTCAATATCTACACGATGCCACTGGGTACAATTGTCAGAAAATGGGGAGAGGGTGCCATCTTTATATGGATGCCACTCAGCCCTACTTCTCTTTTCAATCATTTTCAGCTGCGTTAGCCTCGGAAGGCTTCTGCTGGGACCAGATTGTGGTCTGGATCATGCATAATGAACTTAAATTGAATCCAGACAAGTCTGAAGGTTTGGTTGCTGGTGTTAACTCTGTCCAGTTAATAGCAACAATTAGAACAGCATTATCTAAAGTGTGCTTTGGACAGAATTCCATTTCTGAGCACTTGAGCACTCAGATGAGTGTGTTGGAAAGGGCATCTTCTTTCAGCTATGCTTTATTTTCCAATTTTGCCCCTTCTTGGACAGGGCTGACTTGGCTTCTTTGATAGAAATAGAATAATGTCTTTTCCATGGGGATGCCTTTGAAGGAAACCTGAAAACTGCTGTGGTGCCAGAATGCTGTGGCTAGACATCTGTCTGATGTTCCCTATTGGGAGCACATAATGCATGACTCAGTTAACTGCCTTCCCACTGCCTCCCAAACCAAATCCAAAATTTTAACACTCAAGTCCCATTATGGTTGAATCCTATTTACCTAAAACAATGATTTTCCCATTATGACACCAACTGGGAGCTTAGTTTGTCCTCTGCAATTTTATTTCAAGTGCCTTCTAGAGAAGAGGCCCAGCTAGAAACAGCTATGGCCACAGCCTCCTAGGTGGTGGCATCAACACTGGGGAACTCCCTCCCCACCCCTGGGATGTTAACTTCAGTCTCGTTGGCTGATTTTAAGAAAAAATAAAACTTGTAGATTTGTATAAGCAAGTGTAATTAACTTTTTTGTGACTTGTATGACAGCTAGCTTGGGTTTTTATGTATGCTTTTATTGTCACTACTGTATATATTGTTTGTATTGCTTTTGTTGATGCTGTTCTAATTGTTGTCCAAACATATTAATTGTTGCATTACTAACCATAGCAGGATGGCTTGTCAGCAATATCCAACAGCCCAGAGTCACTTGTTTGAGATGGGTGGCCATGCAAATTCAATAAACAAACAAACAAACATGCAAGTATAAATTTGACAGTCAATACATCTGCGACTTGCACTGTGGAATGATTTTTTTTAAAAAGCTAGTGCTTTCTTCTGTGTAACACCCTCTCAGATTCTTGAGGACAGTGGTATCTGCAGAAAGAGGTTAACACAGGCATGGTGGATGTATGTGCAAAAGAGCAGAGTTAGCATTGTGATGCCACCTCCACTGTCTTGTCTATTTTGGTGTCTCTGGCTCTGGGGACACCATTGTGTGAAGACTATCATATCCACCCCCCCCCAACTTTTTATCTCAAAACTAAGCAAATCCAGTCCTTCAATCCATCTTTGTAAGAGAAATTGAGGGAATGAGTGCTTGAGTTCCTGAAGGAAAGAGAGAAATCTAAAAGGGAAGGAAGGCAGGCAGGCAGGCAGGCAGGCAGGCTTTATTTCCAGCTTTCTTGGTCATTTTTGTTGCTCTTATCTGAACCCACTCCAATTTATCTGTATACTTTTTTAAATGTGGTTTCCAGAACTGGACACAGTACTGGTTCAAAAACACCATTAGCATTATCTGTATGTTGAAAAATATTATTTGGATTTTATGTTTGGAAGATACTACTTAGTTCTACACTCACATTTACCCTATACAGTCCAGGGATGCAACTTTAGCTCTGTTTTGTAATGCCTGCTCTTTCCTATCCCCTCCTCATTTTACTCCCAAGTCAATCATATATAAATCTAGCCAGAAATCAGTCCCCCTGGATTTGGTGGGGCTTACTCTCAGCTGCACCAAGACAGGATGCCATCTTTAGACTCTATGGAATGAAACGTCCCATAATAACGTTTCTTAAGACTGTCCCAGCCCACGTTTTTCTACACCCAACTTACGTGCAAAGATTAATAATCAGATGTCACAGAGATGTTCCTCTCTAAAAAAATATTTAAAGCAGTTGTGTGGGCACTAACTCTGACTGGGGGGGTGCTGGTTCAGGAAGAGTGAGTCTTTATTTCTTTTTTTCCCCCATAAGATCATTTTTTCATAAGAAAAAAACACATAGGGTAATATTTAATACCTATATATCCTCTCTAACACACCTAACAACGGCTCAGGGGCCAGTTCCACATCCCAGTTCGAGCTTATCCCTACTTCTGTCTTTCAAAACTACTTGGAAGACAACAATAATTCTCCCCCTTCATCATTTGGTTCCTAAGATGTCTCCTCTTTTGGAACTCCTTGGAATTTTCTTGTTTTGCCTGGACTAATAAACATGCAAACAAACAAAAATCAGTTGAGACTTCTGCTATTGTAAGGAACACTAAAACCACAAGGAATATGAAGCATTGCTTCCCTTTTGTATTCTCTCACACTTGGACCACTATCTTCTGATTCTTCTCCTTTGTCTCTTTAATAATATTTCAGTTACAATATTCTGCACATAAATACTTGGCAACTTTCCCCTAGTGTTAATTATAGTTGCCTGGCACTGGCATTTTGCTATAGGGATCAGCAGTGTTCTTACCTGCCCAGCTGTATCTAGTATTTCCATGGAAACAACTTCATCATCAATGGTGGCTTGATGACGATAAGTGGACTCTTAAAAAAGAAATGAGAAATACTAAATTAAAAGAAAACAATCGGAAAGTATGGTGCATTTCTGTATGCCCTGCTCATTGGAATGTCCACAGCTTTCTGTTCTAAGAAATGTAGTTATTACTTCAACCCATTCGGTCTGTTACGTTAGCAGGGGGGGGAAACAGAAAAAAAAAAGTTATTGAAAAGTAGTTGTTTTGCTACTTAGTTTCAATAGTATGATCTGGAATTGTTCTAAGGACCAAAAGTGGGGGCAGTGGTGGGTGGCTTGCGGGCTTCAGGTTGCTGACTTTAGTATAGAAATAAGCCAAAGACATCAGCGTACAGCCATGGCTACAATTCCCATGGCCACAAAGAGGTTCAACTGCATCTTATTCTGGTCTACAGCTTGTCCAAAAGGCAGGGCAGAGTGACGTGATCCACTTAGCATTATGAAGTCGATATGGTGTTGCCACGTTGATGTGACTGGGAGCTGAAATTGACCCAGCTCCAAAACTTCATCACATAATTTATTCTGAATGATAATTCTCTGAAAAGAAATTGTAACAGTGATTGTTGTTCGATGCTTAATATTTTATTTTAGTAGTTGATAGCTGATATGCAATGAGATTTGGTATTTGACTGATCATGAGGTCTGGATGTAAAATTTCATTAATTCCAAACTTTTTGTGTCAAATTTTAGATTTCATTTTTTTTTCCATTTCAGTTTTAGTGAAATTGAGGTCCCACTCCTTTTGTTCAGTACCCAGCATGTTGTTGGCATTTATCTATTTATTTAATTTCTATCCCACCTTTATTATTTTTATAAATAACTCAAGGCGGCGAACATACTTATTACTCCTTCCTCCTCCTCTTTTCCCCAGAACAACCACCCTGTGAGGTGAGTTGGGCTGAGAGAGAAGGACTGGCCTGAGGTCACCCAGCCGGCTTTCATGCCTAAGGCGGGACTGGAACTCTCATACCATGCCTGATTGGCTCTTGGGCTGAGAGAGAAGGACTGGCCCGAGGTCACCCAGCCCGCTTTCATGCCAAAGGTGGGACTAGAACTCTCATACCATGCCTGATTGGCTCTTGGGGTGAGAGAGAGGGACTGGCCCAAGGTCACCCAGCCGGCTTTCGTGTCTAAGGCAGGACTAGAACTCTGTCTCCTGGTTTCTAGCCCGTTGCCCTAGCCACTAGACCAAACAAGATACTTTCTACTTGCATTGGTTATTCTTCCTTAAACTTGTACCTTGAAGCAGAAAATGGCTGAACTTAGACCAGAAGTTATTTTGGATGTCCTGGGACTTCTTGTGGTTTTCTAGTTTATAGAGTATCCAAGACTGAAACTGAAGTTCAAGGCTTTTGTTGACACTATGCAAAGGACCTCAATATGAGGCTAGAATATATTTGTCATTAAGATTAGCCAGGTGGGCTAAGACCTTTTCATACCCTGGGATTATAAAGTGAAAAATCCAGCAATTGCTGTTGGGTCAACTTTAACTAGTGAGGTGTTGTAGTGGATCCTGCATTGAGCAGAGTGCTGGACTAGATGACATCAGTCCCTTCCAACTCAGATCCTACAATTACTTATCAAAAAGAGGGATGCATGAAAAATTTGGTGCAGCAGAATATTTATATGAATATAATGATCTTGAACTTCTCAAATGTAGAGAGGACTCCAGAACATAAATGCAGGCTGAAATATTCACTTTTCTAAACACTGGAATGTGGTTTATAAGTTGAAAATATGTGCAAAAATATCTATATTAAGGGAAAATAGTTACCAAAATGATCATCTGAAAAACTTAGGCCCCAAATAGTATTTCTTCTTTATGGGAAAATTGCTCGTGAAAAATGTGCAAAGAAGGAAAGTTCATTCAAAAAGCATACATTTGAAGAAATGTGCACAGATGTATACAACTGTACACACATATTTCTGTGGACCTTTGATTTTTTATTGGGTCCATACAAGCAACTAAAATGAACTTTGAGCTGATTAAATCAGAATGCTGGCTATGATAAGAAGTGACAGCTTGCCCTTAGCTTCATGGAACAATTTTTTTTTTACACTGACCCTGTTTATATTTTTGTGCCTTCAAGTCAGAGTTGACTTGTGGTGATTGCTTAGACTAGTCCCTGCAATTTTCTTGGCAAGATTGCAGACGTGATTTGCCACTGCTTTCTTCCTAGGGCTGAGAGAGAATGACTGGCCCAAGGTCACCCAGCTGACTTTGTAACTCATGGTGTAAACCACGGTAACTCACAATTTCTAGCCCGGTGCCTTAACCACTATACCAATCTGGCTCTCATCCTGTGGGTATGCAGGTTCAGTTCCAAAATCAGCCATGAAACTCATCACCAAATGACTTAGGCTTAGTTACCATCTCTCAGTCTAACTGCCAGCTCAGAGAGGTTTTAGGACAGGATTTCCCAATGTGTGGTCCATAGACCTTTGGTGTTCCATAAAGATGGTTTCTGGTACAGACACAAAAATGCAAAGTCAAAAAAAGGAAGGCCCCAAATTGAGGTGATCAGTACATCTAGCATCATTTCTCATGGAATTTCAGGTGGAAATGGAATTTCCCATGGAATTCAGCAGTCTTGAAACATTTTGGCTAAGTATTTTTAAATTCATTTTTATTTAATGTGGGATCTTGTAATGGTCAACAGTTGGGGAGGGGGATCTTGCATGTACAAAAGTTTTTGTGATGCTACAGAGATCTGCATAAAGGAAAAGATTGGGAACGGCTGTTTTAGGGTAAATGGGGAAAAAATAATGCATTCCAATTTGTGTCCCTGTAAGAAAGGGCAGGATATAAACGTAATTTATTATACATTAGTAGAAGGTAATGTAATACATGTGACTTTTCCCTGGCATTAGTTTGGACCACTGCCACTGTCTGCCACTGTCATTATTCAAATGGCTGACTTGTATTTGATTATGTTTTGGTCTTGTTCCCTGACTGGCTTAAGAGCCAACATTCTGGAATATGTTAATGCACACACTTTAAGTATTTTGATCTATGTTTGAGATATTTGTTTGGTTTGGTATTCATTTGAGAGCAGCAACAACACTGCAGGATACAGATTACTGCATCACACAGCATCACACCTCTCCTTCTCACTGACCCCCATATTAATTTATTCTAAATTGCCAGTTACACCTCATTTTCATGAAACAAAAACAAGAAGAGAAGCAAGTCAAAAGGAGACTGGGGAAAAAAATACCCCCTGCACTGCTATGAATTGTTTGATTAATGAATTCATTGCAGAATAAATGACTTTTGTACATGCCAGTGGAGTTTTCTGTATCTTCCTTCCCAGTTATTCTGTGCTAATGGGAAAACACCCAAAGCAAAGCAAAACCTATGTACAGGAGTGTCCTCAGGGTGTGGTAAAAAAAGATAAAATGGCAGCCATGGCTGTACAATCTAAGCTCTTCCTATGCAATGCACCTAAGAAACAGGCAGAGCTTCAATTGCACCATCGTGTCTGCCATCTTGACTCCTTGACCAGACCTTGTGCATACCCCTCCCTGGGCATCCTACCATAGATGTAGACAGCCTATAGCTCTCCAGTGAAATTCTTTTTCGTGGCTTCTGAAGCCACCTGTGCTCAACATCAGGCTGGGTGGTTGAAAGGAATTTTTAGTCCTCATAACACAGTAGTGCGAAGGACAGAGCTGAAGATGGATACAGAAAATCTTAACTTGCACTTCAATAGGCAGATTTTTGTCAGTCTTGGCTGAATAGGGATGCTTGAAATGTGGGTGTAATGGTCTGTGGGAGACAGCTGAGCCCGCAGAAGGAGTGGGGGCATGGCAAACATCTCAGAAGGGACCCTCCCTAGTTTTTTGGACTGTAAAGGTGAGGGGGGAGAGATGTACTTTTAGTCTTGCAAGATTCTGTTAATGTAACCTTACAATAAGGATGGAGTTAGTCCTCCTGCATGTGCTTCTTGTCCAGACTATATCACAAGGCTGACATTGGGCAAGGAATGTTGAAATCTAGGAAGCTAGAGAAGATATGAATGTAGATTTATAGGGGTCAGAAAGTAAATGGTCTTGGCGCTTAAGTGAAACAGAATATCCAAAATTAAAAAAAAAGGGGGTATGAAGGAATGCTTTTTATATATTCTTTACTTTTTAAAAATGACACTCATTTGCTCTTTTCAGGTTCTGTTTGCTGGCCAGAAACATGGGATATGAATATGAGTATCAGTCAGCAGAGTATGGATAAAATAGGTTTCTGTAAGTTACATAAGTGACAAATTTTAATCTTTGATGTGAATGCAAAAGGTCAGCTGCAGTTTTGGGCTGCATCAGACGAAGTATCATTTCCAAATCACAGGAAGTCATAGTTTCACGTTTTCTGCCTTAATCAGATCCTACCTCAAGGATTGTGTCCAGTTTTGGGTACCACTCTTTAAGAAGGATTTGAACAAACTAGATGAGGTTCAGAGAAAGGAGCCAGTGCCAGAGGATGAGCTAGATTAGAAACTAAATAAAGAGATTGAAAGGCCTGGGAATGCTTTGCCTTTGTCCAGGAGCTTAAGGTAGCCTATGGAGCACTACTTCTTCAAGCGTCCTTCAAAATCCATGATGCCACCAGAAGTCAAGCTTGACCTGGGACTATACCTTTATCAAGCTTTACCTATTTGTCCCTTTTTCCCCTATGCTAACCCCTACCAAACTTCATATTTTTTCTCACAAGCCCCCCAGGCCCGTGATCACCTTGGATGCTTTTTCTTGCATCTTATCCAGCTTTGCAATTTCTCTTTTAACCAAATTCTTCAGATGTATCTGTGGAGGGACCCCATTTAGGATTCAAGTCCTTGTCAACCGTATTGCTTGTGAAACTGAGTTAGACTATGTGAGCACAGATCTGCCCTGTGGATGTCACAGTTAATGACACTTCGTTAGCCAAAGGCCTGGCTCACTGGCATAGTGGGAGCATTGTGCACACAAGGTCCCATGTTGCCAAGGGTTGGCTGTCTACCCTGAAGTTCTGAAGACTGACTGTCAGTGAGTGGTAAGAACTAAATAGACCAGGAGTTTGACTTAGTAGGTAAGTCCCTGCATTGTGCTAAGCTATGTTCTGCTTTGTTTTCCCACTCATGATGGGTGGAAAACTGTCCTAAAAAGGAAGTTTCTGTAAATCATTCAGTGCATGATGATAACCTCTCCAGAACGATTGGCCACTCCTTTCAGAGAGGGCTGTTTGCATGTTTTTAAAGGACAGAATAAGTATATTAAGCCATTTTTGCACTAATTCTTTTTTTTTTTCAAACGATAAGTAACACCATCTTGCCAAAGTTGGCAATTTCTGCCAGAATTTGGCAGCATAACCTTGGGTGGGGAGCTCTAGATACTACCTGTAGAGGGTAAGGAAGATGACCTCAACAGAGATATGCAACCTCTGTTACCAGAGCAATGAACGAAAAAACCTATCTTAAGTCCACGACTAACAGAAAAAATGCCAAAGGGGCTCAGAAAGACACCTCCCTAATTCACATAAGTATAAGAAGGGGGAGGAGGTCCAGCACAATCAGACTTGCAAGTTTCTGTTATTATAGCCAATCTCAATAAATGTAGGTTTAGCCTTCCTGTGGAGTTGATTTCCTGGTCTTGTCCACCTGGGGGGCCAACATTACCATAGTGGGACTCGGGAACTATATGTATCCTGGAGGCTGCCTACCCTGGTATAGGATATGTGTTATGCAGCTGGGAAACCACTGTTTATAGCTTAGCATGTTTTGTGAATCCAAAAAGTGATGTTTATTCAACAAACCTTGTTTAATTAAACTATGGCTCAGGGCAGTGTATGAGTCTGGGTAGTATAAGACAGCTGAATTTCTATGAAAGCTTCTGAAATATTCTAGAGCAAACTATTATTGTAAATAGCTCCATACTTTCTCCGTATTTATATACTGTTGCCAATGATTTCTGATATCAACCCTGCCATATTTAACAGTTAACATGCCCAATTCTTCCAGTGATTTGGAAAGAAAAAAGTCCAAATCAGAAAATGAGAGCCCAAGTACATTTTTAAAGGACCACAAATAATGTCCATTCCAAGTATGTTGGAAAACCAGGGGATGCAATCCATCCAGGGCCATCATCACCCTCTCTTTCCCAGCCGTGACTAATGCCTTGGTCAAACTGCACCAGAGCATAAGGAACACCCCCAAGCTCCTTCTGGAACCCAATAGGGTCCATCAGGCAGTTGGGGCAGATTCTGGGGGAGAACTCCAAAACCATCAAAGAGTGATCTGACCATAACAAGGGGCTGATGTTACTATTCCTCAGTTCCAGATTGTGTCATCATTGCTATGAGGCAAAAAACAGTTCTAGCATGTGGCCTTCATTGTGTGTGGACCCCTTGATGATCTGGGTCAGTCCCATGATTGCCATGGTGGACATGGCCACTGAGCCACTTCAAACTCAGCACTTAAGGAAGGCATATCGAAGTCTCCTAGTACCATCATTCAGGGAAATGTCGTTAATTTGGCCAGAGTTGAGCAGCTCAGGCTACACAGCAGAGAGGCCACTAAAGTCACAACCAGCCCATCTGTTACCTAGAACCCAGCTTCACAAACTGGGTCTCACATTCTGGTATCTCTGTAGCAGCGCCTTAGAAAGCCACAAGAATCTCCTGGGTGACTACAGCCACTTGCCAGTCCACATTTGTGATAGTTGTAATTACAAAAGTCAAAGGGGACATTTCAAGCTAGCATTTAAGGAACATGCACACACGCACACACACACTCTCTCTCTGTATATATCTTTGCCAAAAAAAAAAGCTTTTGTTTGCTTAAATATTGGCTTATGTCTAGTGACTTTGGCAGCCATGCACAAATCAGTTAAATTATACTTAGTTTGTGGATGTCAGTGCCATATGCTTGGAGTCTAAAGGAATTGCCAGAAAAAAAATATGAGACAAATTGTGACTGTAATTGATTACTCTAAGCCACTGTTAATTTTCACGCAGACCACAATTTCAAGGGCCAGTTCATTTGGCCTTTAGAACAGCTTGGAGAATCTGAATCATCAAAAAGAGGGGTAGAAGTTTTTTTACAAATCTAGATTTTTCTCTGCCTCTTTGGGATGAATTTATTCTGTGTCATACTCCAAATTTAACTAGAATTGCCTTGTTGGGGGTTAAATCAGTTCAAAGTTGCATTGGCTAGTGTATCGGCAGGGAAGAGTTATTTAATAGCATGTGGCTTGGCTATCTATAGAATAATTGGGGTGGTTTTCATTACAGTGCCAGCTTATGGCACTGTTAGTATGATGACCTTTAGAATAGATGTTGCACTCTACTCTTAAAGAAACTGAGCAAAATCCTATGCCAAGCCAACTTTGGGTCAACAGCAATTCAATTCTTCCACTTTTATACTATAGACGTCAGTTGCACCCTTTCCTGGATCAGGAGGGTCTACTCACAGTTACTCATGCCCTGGTCACCTCCTGAATGCACTACTGTAACACATACTATACGTGGCTGCCCTTGAAGAGCATCCAGAAGCTTAAACTAGTGCAAAATGCAGCGGCATGGGCAGTTTTATGTGCCCCTAGAACAGCACACATCATACAGCTGCTCTACAAGCTGCATTGGTTGCCAGTTTGCTTCCGGTTCAACTCAAAGTGCTGTTTTTGTCCTTTAAAGCCCTACATAGCATGGGACCAGGTTATCTGAGAGACCACCTCTGCCCAGTTATATCTACCCATCCCATCAGGTCTGGCAGGAGAGGAGCATGTTATGGGTCCCATATGCTAAAGAGTTTTATCTGACGGGACCCAGGAGGTGAGCCTTTTCTGTCACAGCACCCACCCTTTGGAACATCATCCCCCCGGAGATGAGATTGGCCCCAACCCTATTGGCCTTCAGGAAATCCTTAAAACATGTTTTTTCCAGCAGGCCTGGAGATCCCATGGAAATAGGGAGCCTGTGAGATGGTTACATTGTATGTAGGATGTTAGTCCATTCTCCCACCGTCTTATTTATATTTATGTTTGTTTTTCATTGTTGTTTTAGCTTTGTTTTTAACTGTTTGTTTAGTGTACACCACCCAGAGTCATGTTTGTGAGATGGGCAGCTACATAAATTTGATCAAATAAATAAATAAATAAATAAATAAATAAATAAAGTATAAATGCAGCCTATGATCACGTAGTGGTTGACTCATTTATATTGTGCTCCTGCTAGTCATGAGGAAGATGAGTTACATCTAGGCTCAGCTAACACCATTTTCCCACATGTACTGGACTACTGAACAATTCCCTCTCATCAGTGGTTCCTGATCAGTCTTCTACTGTGGCTACATGACAAGGCCACTTGATCCTTCATCTTCTTGCTGCAGAAAGCCTCATGCTGAGGAAAAAAGGATGGAATGCAGAGCCCTGTGGGTGAGGCCAGATAGTCCTGGGGTGGAGCCCCAAATGGGTGCTGCTGCTTTGCCCAAGTTCAGTCATTTACTGCTCACTTGAAAATCATTTTTGGTGCTGCTCCAAAGTAGTGATGGCTTCTCTTACAGTTTTACTTTCTGGGTCCATCTCTTTCCAAGCTGAGTTGAGGATCCCACCTGGACTTACAAAAGAGCTTGGAAAAGAAACTGTGCAGAACGGTCTGTCTTCCTAACTAACAGAAGTCTAGCTCAGCTTCCAACCATCCTTAGATTTCAAGGAGGACAGCTGACATGCTTTTGGCATGTAATTTGGCATCTACCACCAATCTTGGAGCCAGCAATTAGTTTTATATCAGACCTGTGCCAGAAGTATGTATATGCATGCATACAAATCTTGATAGATTCTCCTTGGAGGAAGGAAGGGATTCTGAAAGTTAACATGAAAGCATTGATGTGGACAAAGAAGGGGGATCTGCTGTTCCATCGGATGCAGGATGGCATATTTCCAATTCTGATTACAATGAGAGGAGTAGAGCCGATGTATTTGTACTGATTACAAATTCAGAGTACAGCCGACGTAAGAGAAACTGAGTTCACTTGACTGCAGTGATGACATCATGTTAGAAAACCTTCTTGGATGCTTCATGTAGTGATATTAACATGCACAGTAGCTGACCTCTAAAAAATTGGTTTTTCCTCATTGCTCCATGAAGAAGCTCTCTGGATATGGTGGGAAAGCAATAGCAAATGAAAGTAGTTGAAGTTAAGACATGCAAACAGGGGACTTCTGAGTGAGGGAATTGTGAGCTAAGAGGTCTCTGAAGGAAAAGAGATGACGCTGTGGCTAAGACTGATGGATTGGCGACGATCCCAGCCCAACAGAACCTGTCCGGATAAGGAGAGGATGAGAGATTGCCCACTTGTGCTCCAGACAGCTGCTCCTCATGAGGAGACCACAGGACAGTGGTCAACTCATGGGTTTGAGCATGGGAGACAAGGAAAGCCATCAAGCTCTCAACCGCAGCAGAGCCTATATGGACATTGGTTTTGTCAAATCCCACTTTCTAAACATCTTTGGAATATAACTATTTTAAAGTTAAAAGAGATTTTCCAAACAACAAGTCTGAAAAACTACTGGGTGAGTGATCCTTCATTCCAGAATAAAGGGAAAAAAAATAAAGAATTTAAAGAATACAAAGCAAACAGCAAAAAGATCAGAATTTAATTCAAGAAAGTTTGAAATGAACTAAAGGACCAGAAAAATTTGATTTAATATTTGAAATATTATGACTTTTGCTTTAAGACTTTTGAAATAATTAAAAACAGAACAGTATCTTCATGGGAACATAAATTGTTTAGTCTTTCAGGAAAGATTGGCTGATTTTTTAAAACAAAGAAGCAAAAGAAATTTGTGACAGACTATGTGATTACAGAAAAGAGACACTAGAGGGGACTAAAGATTCCAGGCAGAGGAAAACAAAAAACAAAAAAGAAGAAGAAAAGCCTGATTTTTACTTTTCAACTCTATGACCTGCAGTGAAACTTGCAAAAATGACAGATAAAGGTATTAACACTGGAGACATTTCAAAGGATTTTTGAAGAAATGGGAAAGAAGCTTGCAGCTACAATGACAGCAACAGTATCTGCTCATGTGAATGCACTATTTAAAAGAGATGTTAAAAAAGAAATGAAAGAGATGATGGAGAATAATTTGGAAGAATTTACAGATCGGCAGGATGAAGAGGTAAAACAAACTCCAGCCTGGGCAGAAATACCAGAAAATAAAACAGAAGTTGTGGACTATAAGACAGAGATGAAAACTCAAGTAGAAATGCAAACAATTAGCCAAGAGATGAAAGATTACCTGGGTAAATGATTCATTACTGGATTTACAAAAGAGGACTGTTAAAGCCATGAGGAAACTCCAGAGACAGAAGAAAGAAAATTTGAATGGAGATCAAATCCTATGACAGCATCTTAATGAAGCAATGATTAAGAATGTTAGGAGCAAAAGAAAGGAATATAAAGTTGACCTGTTTGATCAGTGTTAAAACAAGAAATACTTTTATAAATTTCTGGCAACCCTTTATGGACTTTTTGCTGATACTGGACAGAAACATTAATGATTTTTTGCATTTGTAGATGGTTGAGATATGGGAAGAAGTGATTTATGTAATGTAATATCAAAGGGGGTAGAGAAGAACTAAATTTGCTTGTACTTGTTGTAAAGAAGATTGGAAGTCACTTCTTTAAATATTCTTTTCTGTTTTTCTTTCTGCACTTTTTCTTTCATTACTTTCTATTCTTTCTGTTTGATTTCGGTTTGTGTTATCTTTTACTATTGTTAAAATATTTAATAAAAAGTAATTAAATTTGTTTTAAAAAGAGGTGCAAACTGCATTTAACTCCCCTCCCACAAAAGCAGTTATTTGGCACCAGGCACATTTTCTACTCTAATTTTTAAATAATGCTGAAGAGATTGCATTAGACTCAAAAGTGGCAGCTGTGCCATCCAAAGAGTAGGCTTACGATGTTTCAAGTCAAAGAATTTTAGGACTGTTGTCCATTAAACCTTATGCTCTACTAACCTTTAAAAAAAAATCCCATGCCACAAGTCTTTTCACTGAAATTGCTTGGTTATTTGCTTTGTTATTTTAACCATATTGTATGTTTCTGTAATATAATTATGGATAATGAAGGCTGCTCACTTAGTTTTTGCAAACTGATGGGCAAAATGAAAATGTGGTCTTAAATGCCACCATGAAAATCAGACTGTTGGTTCATATTACTGTTTGTTCAGTTTGTTGGTAGCTCTCTAGGAGTTCTGGTAAGTGCCTTTTCCATAATTACTAGTGGCTTCTTGGATGGAAATATGCTGGAGATTGACCCTGGGGATTTCTACATGCAAAGCTTACATTTAAGGGCTGAGGTGCCCCAGCTGTTCTCATGAAGTAGCATATATGTCTGTGATGGTACATTATAAGACACAGCAAAAAAAACTTACCAAGAGTAGGGTCATACTCCCAAATGAACCGTTTGGTCAGAAAACGTACAACGAGAGCTACAGGAAACAAAAATAAGTTCAGGTGAATTTATGACACATAATAGCCCAAGTGGCTTAAAGGAGTACAGTTTAGATATATTCTCAGTTCAGCCTTAGTTCTCTAATTTGATACCCACTTAATAGATTGGACTGGAATATAATGATGATCCAGGCTGCTGTTAAAGTTCAACAGACTAGGGAAAGTTTATGTTGATGGACAGGTCTTCATTTTATGGGTAGAGGGCAGATTTTTAAAAAAGCAATTTGTAAATCTACCCTTTCAATGCAGCATTGAAAATAGAATAGACTGCCATACAGACTCAAATGTGTACCTTTAGAATTTGGTTTGAATGGCTTCCATGCTGAATATATGACAAATGTGCTGTGGATCTGTTTTCCCACGTGTTCCAGTTTCAATTACATTTTGCATAAAATTTCAAAATATGGGCACATTCTGAAATACAGATTTGACAGCCGATCTTTTGAGTTTTACAAACAACAAAATCAACAGAAACCAGAATAGGGTCTGTAAAACTTAATTTAGGGAGAATATAAATTAAATTTAAAGTGTAAAAATTCAAACCTTGCAAGGAAATTCAAACTAGTTAATAGGGTTATTTTTTCCCCCCATAACACAGTCTCACATTTTATTTCATTGCTAGACATATCCCAGGTTTCCTCTGAGGAGCTCAAGACAAGATATACCATTTTCCACATTTTCTCCTGACAACAGAGAAGATTGATCTAAATCTTTACTGACAGTGATTAAATGCTTGGTGCATTTGATTTGTTAAAAAAAGGGAAATGAAAGCATATGATGGCTTTCAGCTTTTAGTATAATCAAAGAAAGAACCAATAAACTCTAATAAGCATGTTTTTTATGCATTATGATCTGTCCATCCATCATCAACAGGAGAGGCAAAATATTGTTAAGAACATCTAAGTAGTTAAATGAATTGGTAAGTCTCAAAAAAGTCAAGTAAACACTCTTAATATTAGACCCCTACTTCATTTCACACCTTCTGCAGTTTCCAGAGCTATAAGTCTACCTCTACAAAGTTTGAAGATACAAACTTTGTAACTATTAGCAAAGACAAAAAATAAATTTAGGACCTGGAGTCTTCTCTTAAGATGATATAGGGAATATACAGTATGACTAAAAGGATTTTGCAAACCAGCTACAAATTGCTTGTTGGGTTTTCTTCTTACGCTGCCCCTTGGCTTTTCAAATTTTGATGGAGGTTCATCAGTCTTACTCATTGGTTCATAATCAAACAAACTGAGAGTTGCCTTTGGCAAAAACTGGGGTTTACACCTGTAAGACAACAGATGCTATCGCTGATTAAGTGAAAATCACCGTTCTCCAATATGGTACTTTCTAGATGTGTCAAACTACAAATTCTGTCATCCACATAAGCACACTTTGCCTTCCACATGTGTAATCTAACACATATGGAAAGCAATACATTGAGAAAACTAATTCAAGGGCTCCATATATAAGAGCAACATTTTTAAAAAGGTAAATAATAATTAAAAAAACATGGAATGTCAGCTTCTAGCACCAATAACTGATACAAGAAACTCTGCACTTTGCTTGAATGTTCCACCTGTTGTGTATGTTTATTATATTTATCCATGTTTATCATCAAGACAGCGGTTTCTTCCTCATCTTCTGAACAACCTGCTGTCTGCGACAGGTCTATTTCTACCGTAAACATTTTTATTGTCATTTGCAAATACAGGTCAATTTGTAGAGCTGTTAAATTCGTTACCAAATTACAGTCAACCCCATCCAAATATATTTTCCACAACAGCAAGTTAATGTGGGGTCCTTTTTCCATCTGATAGAGAGATGACATTGCAGGACATCTTAAGACCTCTGATGGAAGCCAACTTCTCAAACATCCAGCTCTTCCAATCAGTGAATGAAGACAGTTCTCTAAGATGTGGGATTCCATGTTATTATTTCCTTATTATTACATTCACATATTTTAAATCTTTTCTACCTCCCCTGAAAAGGGCTCCTCTTCTTAGGGGATTTGGCTTCCCTGAATTGGCATAACTAATTTTCAACAGAAGAGAATATCTGTAGCTCAGGGTTGGACTGTGTAGTCCTTGGTGCTCCCTGAGCTTGGTGGTTTGCTTGCAGACGTTTCATTACCCAACTAGGCAACATCATCAGTGCTGGTGAGTGTGAGGTTTGCTCCCTGTTGATATACAGTAGCTTGCCCTGCCAGTGTTGGTGGAGGTGTGGTTTTCTCCAGTGTCATCTCTCTGTCAGATGGAAAAAGGATCCTACGTTAACTTGCCATTGTGGAAAATATATTTGGATGGGGGTGACTCGTGAACTGTAATTTAACAGCTCTATAAATTGAGTAAATTGCAAATTGAGTAAATTGTCAAATTGCAACTAACAATGAAAGATGTTTACTGTAGAAATAGCCCTGTTGCAGACAGCAGGTGGTTCAGCTGTTCAGGGGAGAAAACTACACCTTCACCAACACTGGCAGGGCAAGCTGTTGTATATCAACAGGGAGCAAACCCCACACTCACTTGCACTGATGAGGTTACCCAGTCCAGTAATGAAATGTCTGCAAGCAAACAACCAAGCTCAGAGACCACCAAGGACTCCACAACCAATTTTATTTGACCTGTTCCCCATTTCTATTTTTTGATTCAGAAAAATCTTGAAAGTGTGTGTATATGTGTGTGTGTGTGCTGTTTCTAAATGTAGACACACATTACGGCTCCTTTACTTCCTTCTGTGGCTTTGACACACAAACTTAAGATGATTTAGCCCTGCTCAGCAATTCCAGTGCTCTGGCTTGTGTCAGCATGAGTGTGTGCTTACTGGTGGTAACGATTATTATCAGGGGGGCGGGGGGGCTCAGTTCCTGAGAGACATTTTTTAAAAGACCTGTATTTGATATGGAATTGATTCTGATGGAATGGAGTTGGCCTGTGTTCGTTCATTCAAATCAGTACTGGGAACAGAAACTTCCTCATAGCTGAAAGTCACATTTTTGTGTTGGATGCATCATCCCCATCCACCAAATTGTTTCCTTCCTAATGTGGAATAGAGGAGGGATCACCTGGTGTCCTACTTTTCATCTCTATTCTGCTGCTCTGATGTATATCAAAGGTTAAAGCTGGAATAACCATAGGGCAGTCCTAAGTATCATTTCCAGTGGTTCTTGATGTTTGTGTGCCCTTTTGATAGATAGAGATAGATAAAGTAGACAGTTGATATTAAGTCACCTGCACTTTTTATTTCTTAGAGTCCCCCCTCTCCCTTTATCTGCCTTTTATCCCATTTAGTGGGAGAGCCAGTGTGGTGTAGTGGTTAAGGCATCAGCCTAGGAACCAGGAGACCATGAATTCTAGTCCTGCCTTAGGCACAAAGCCAGCTGGGTGACCTTGGGCCAGTCGTGCTCTCTCAGCCCCAGGAAGGAGGCAATGGCAAACCACTTCTGAAAAACCTTGCCAAGAAAACTGCAAGGACTTGTCCAGGCAGTTTCCAAGAATTGGACATGCTTGAACAGATTAAAAAAAAAATCCCGTGTAGTATTTTTGCTAGCTGAATTGAGTTGCATGTGTGCTTGCTCTGATCTGGATATACAGATTGACTGGGAATATGCCAGGTACAAACTAAACTGGAAATTTACCAACAGTAATTTTCAAGACCCTGCCCCCTGCCACATTCATGTGAGTGTTTTCAGCAACTGCCTGCCAGGAACATACTTCAGTTGGCCGGCTCCCTCCTCCTTCAGCTGACCAGCAGTGCAGCACAAGAATTAGGGTGCCAGCCAGCCTCCTCGCCCAACTGGTTTTGCAGCAAGTAAACTTCTCTCCATTCCCCCTGATAGCCAGTGTACGATGAGTGGCCATCCTGCCTATTAAAATCCATCAGGAGAGGAAGCGAAGATGGCCCTAAAGTGCCATGACACCTTGACTTCTGGAGAGGAGAAGAAATACCGGGAGCAGGATGAGGCAGGAGTGCCTGCTGGTGGAAATCCTTCCATCATTCCATAGTTCTGGGGAAATGCTGCAAAGGTACCTTCCTTTTGCCTCTAGAAAAGCAGCTGAGCCTGCTCATGTATGAAGTTAATTGGTGCAGCTTGCAAAGATCTAGGGAAGCCCCATAACTCGGATCGCTGCAGCCCTTCCGGGTGGGACAGGGCTGTAGACAGACCCAGCCTATCCTGTGACAGGAGCAGCCATGCTTTTGGAAAGCAACTGCAACCATGGAGACTCATGCACCAGGGAGGCTTCCTCTGCAGCTCCTGCCACGGCTCCCAGTTACAAAACAGAACATAACGTGAAAGGTTATCTCTTCTTCAGGACTCACTGGTGTCCCATCCGAGGGAGGGATGAGTGGCAAACAGCTGCTTAGCTGCATCAGTATTACAGCATCTGGCGCTCCCAGTCTGTTCACTGGCTCAGATCTGAGTGATACAGAACTGAAACATGAAGCTAATTATTTGTTTCAGCTTAATCTAGCCAGCTATGCACAGCACTCCTTCTTGCCCCGAGGCTTCCCTGACTCCTTCTACCACCAAGTACGTGCGACTTATCTTACAATCTTCTAAGGGGAATTATTTGATGGATGTGCTGCAGGCACAGGTACTGTCTGTGCCTACCAACCCACCAGTCCTTCCCTTGTTAATAATGTTTGCTGGAGGAACAGGACCGCCTGGCTTCTGTCTCTTCTCGTCTCAAATTAACCTGCAACGTGGGTGGGTGGGTGGGTGGGTAGAGATCAGCTCTTTTCAAAGCTCGACACCTTTCCGCACACTGCAGAATCCAGAGGATGGCCCTGTGCAGTCTGGCATGGAAGAAGAGAAGGAGGACCAAACAGAAGTAGGAAGAGCTTGTTTCCGTCTGTGCAAACTAGTTTTCAGCATCCCATCACACTGTGATGGAATTAAGCGACTTTGTCATTCATAGAGAGAGAAAGAGAGAGAGAGAGAAGCAGACTTTGTTCATAATTCTAAATGGCTTGGATTTCCAGAGGCAAGGAGGGACCAAAACTTAGTGGCAAAGGACAAGCTTCCTTGTAGGTGGTCTCAGATCCAATCTTTGACATCTCTGCTTAAAAGGAACAAGTAGCAAGAGCTGGAAGCATCTCAGCTTCTTCTGTAGATCATCCAGTTATCACTATAAACCAGTGTTTCTCAGCCTTGGCAGCTTGAAGATGTGTGGGCTTCAATAGCTGGCTGGGGAATTCTGGGAGTTGAAGTCCACACATCTTCAAGCTGCCAAGGCTGAGAAACACTGATTTATAGTGATAACTGGTCTCATGGGGTGATACACTGCATATATCAGGAGTTTAACATTACTCAGGCTCTCCTTTCACCTGTTTTGCATTTTGCTTGTAAATCATAGTAGAGTTATGCCTGATTAAAAAATGTTTTCAAAAAATGTTTTGGAAGAAATGCTTCCAACTCATGTGACCACAACACCTCTTTGCTATTCATTAAAATCCCCCACCTTTTCTCAGGCAACTATATGAAACTGGGGGGAAAATGCTGTTGCTTTAAGGCAGAGTTTCTCAACCCTGGCAACTTTAAGATATGGGACTTCAGTTCTCAGAATTCCCCAGCAAGCCATGCTGGCTGGGGAATTCTGAGAGTTGAAGTCCACATATCTTAAAGTTGCCGAGGTTGAGAAACGTTGCCTTAAGGAACGGACTTATTAATGTTAGTGTGACTGTGACAGGGGCAACTTTTTTAGGCCCGCATGGAAGCTTGAAAGAAGTTGGGCTGTTTGAATAAATAATAGATAGGTCCAAAGCACTTCTAAATTATTTTCAAAGGGTCTAGCACTGTAGAGAATAAGGAAGATGACCCTGGCAGAGATATGCAAGATCTGTCCCCACGGTGATGGGGAGTGAAACATACTTTAAGTCCACAACAGACAGATAATATTCAGAAGCAGCTCAGACACCTCCCTAATTCACTAAAGTATAAGGAGAGGAGGTACAGCACAATCACGCTTGCAAGATTCTGTTATTATAGCCAATCTCAGTAAAAGTAGTTTTAGCCTTCCTGTGGAGTTGATTTCTTGGTGTGGTCTACCTAATGGTCTGGACATCAGTTCTAACAATCGGTAGTATAGACTCATGGGGCAAGAGAAAACCTGAAAACCAATAGTTGTTATTGTTCGCACTGAAAAAACCCTCAAATCGTAACAATTCATAGGTATGCTATGCAAAATTTCCACAGGAACTAGAGCTGTTCCCGATCTTTCCATGACATGTGACCCAGTGCTGTGCCTCAGGCTTAGTTGCTACTTCTCCACACCTTTTTATCCTACTCAGGGACCTTTTTCCAGCTCAGCAAACCCCACAAATCAAGAAGCCCTTCAGTATAGTTCTAACTTATTCAATCTTCTATTTCCCTCATTCAGATTCTTTTTAAGTCTTCTGGAAGAGAGAGAAAGTCTGAATGTGTCTCTGATGTGAAGCAAGTCAACTACAAAGATGACCCAGACAGAGCTGTTGTCAGTTAGAAAATGAGTGCCGTGCTGTTTGGGCCAAGACCTTCACCACTATGAGCAAACTCCAAGAAGTCATCCAAGGTGCCTTATGATATGTGACCCTTGGGCTCCCATCACAATTTTCTGACATGAAAGCTTTCAACAGAAAAGCAAGCTTGAAAAAGGTCTCTCCCTTTATGGATAGCAATTTTTATGGCTTCTTATGCCATTAGCATTTATGTACTACTTTCCTGTGCTTAACATCCTTCGGATATATTAACTCATGGGAAGTCCCATGTTGGCAGACATCTTCCCTAGTGTTTGTTAGGCTTCCTGTACCATCTGACTCCACTCATCATTTTACTGAATTACAGTAAGGCAGGCTGCAAGCCGAAGTAGCAGACTCCAGCATTATTGTGTCCTGTTCTGGGCACAGCTCCAAAAGGACAGTGACAAGTTCAGAAAGAGAGTTCAGAGAAGGGGCACCAAGAAGGTGAGGGATCTGGAAACCAAGTCCTAGGAGGAACAGTTAGAGGACCTGGATACGGTTAGCCTACAGAAGGTATGACTGAGGGGAGATAGGCTAGAGGGCTTCAGATAGCTTAAGCTGTTGTCACACAGAAGGAGAAGGCTTCTTCTCAAAGCATGCTGGCTGGGGAATTCTGGGAGTTGAGGTCCACACACCTTAAAGTTGCTAAGGTGGAGAAGCACTGCTCTGTTGCTTCAGGGAGAAGGACAAAAAACAATAGGTGAAAATTACAAGGGAGGAGGTTCAAGCTACATATCAGGAAAAACTACCTGATTTGCTCAGCCAGAAGAAGAGATACCACACAAAATGGTGAGATCTCCTTTACTGGAGATCTTCATACAAGGTCCGGAATGTCACCTGTCAGAAATGCTCTAGTGGATTCTGCACTGAGCAAGGCATTGGATTAGATGACCTCTAAAAAGCCTTCAGCTCTATGATTTTATGTTTTTTACGTTTAAGGCTGTCTTTGGTTCCAGCCATACTTAGGAAATAAAAAAAGGAGAATGTCTAGAATCTAGGGCTTTACTGGAAGCCCTACACAAACCTGCCCAGAATAAAAAAAGGAAACTGGGATCATAGGGAGTAGATTGGCACAGGAGCAATCTTACCTGTTGGTCTTTTGATGAAACTGTGTTTTCTACCATGGCACCCATTTTATGAATAAACAATCAATAGATTGCTAGTTTGGTCTAGTGGTTAAGGTGCTCGGCTAGAAATCAGGAGGCTGTGAGTTCTAGTCCCGCCTTAGACATGAAAGCGGGCTGGGTGACCTTGGGCCAGTCCCTCTCTCTCAGCCCAAGAGCCAATCAGGTGTGGTAGGAGAGTTCTAGTCCTGCCTTTGGCATGAAAGTCAGCTGGGTGACCTTGGGCCAGTCCCTCTCTCTCAGCCCAAGAGCCAATCAGGTGTGGTATGAGAGTTCTAGTCCTGCCTTAGACATGAAACTCAGCTGGGTGACCTTGGGCCAGTCCCTCTCTCTCAGCCCAACTCACCTCACAGGGTTGTTGTTGTTGTGGGGAAAACAGGAGGAGGAAGGAGTATTAGGTATGTTTGCCGCTTTGAGTTATTTATAAAAATAATAAAGGTGGGGTAAAAATTCAATAAAAGAATAAAATATTGCAGCCATTTGGTTAAAAGTGCTGGCCAACTTCTCCTAAAATTCCAAACATGCCCATAGCACAAAAAACATATGAACTGTTTGCCTTGCATTGAATTATTAGACTCCTACAACAACTGTGTAAAATGTTGGGGCAATATAATCTATTTAATTCGTCAGAAGGAAAGCTGGGGCTGAATTAAAACAGGTAACCTAAGCCATGTTTAAGGCGGCAGGCATCCACCAGAAGTGACCAAGAAAGTCAAGGTGGCAGTGGTTACTGCACAAAGCCCAGGTGTGATGCATGTAAAAAAAGGGCTGGGGCCTTGATTGCAGTTGTAGCCATCATCTTGACTTTTTTGACCACCCTGGAGACCCCAGTTTAAGGCAGATTCAGAATAGGAGCTTAGGGGGTGAGCTAACGCATGCCTTCCTGGGAGCCAGTTGGACTGATCATCTTGGCACACCACAGGATATGTGGCAATATTTTCAGCCATCACACCACAGATACATCAGCTGCAGAACTATTTCTCTTGCCTTGTGGGTTCAGCTCCTTCTTTTCCCCCAGCACCCCATTGGTAGCTCCTCAAGCATCCTCAGAGTGGGCACTTTTGACCTTTGGGGATCCTTGTTTGCTTTCTGGAAGGTGTAATAGATGCTTAAAGCCTTGGAGAGTTTAACATCTCAGCCTACATCAGTAGGGCTGATTTCCCCCTTGGGGGAGGGGGTTATGTAGCAAACTGCTCCTATAACCCTTCCCAAACCCTAAAGGGACAAAGGTTTCAGCCCTACCCATTCCAGGGCTATCTTGATATCACTGGCCACATTCCCTGAGCAACATTTCAATTGGGCAGGACACATAGAAAACGTGGGGCCCCAGAGCTCATCCTGACTGTGTTATGGGTACCAGGCACCTAAACCTGCCTGGTTTGTCCAGCAATTCTCAATTCATAAAGCCATAAAATGTTTTTTCTGGGACAGAAAATGCCAAAAATGCTTCTGTCTCTGGTAATACTCAGTAAGGCATTGAAGAGCAAGTAAACTGATACCCAATATCGAGATCCCAAATCACCTGTCTTACATCCATCCCACTCGGTAGAATATATGTCAAAAAACTTTGGCATGACTTCGCAAGGCAGCTCTTTGGTTCTTCAGATTTTCCTCCAAAATAGGTAATAGGGAAGGCAAGGATAATTGATTTGCTACTCTTTCCTCCCCCTCCCTACTCTTGTCCCCTAATTGATTGATTTCAAAATGTGTTGCCACAATTCAGGTCCCACTTCCCCCAGAAGCTTCTCTTCTCTTCTTTCAAAAGAGTTGGCTAAACAGGACTTTTCTCCTCACAATCAGCCAGCCTGCAGCTGCATCAAATTTCAGCCAACAAGCAAAGGCAGATTTTGAGTCCATTACTCTGCTGGCTTCTACTGCAGTCAGAAAAAAGTGTGTGTGTTGTTCATAGGAGTTAGACAAATAAAGCTGTAACTTTTACTTCCCTCAAGAGATCTGTGCAGCCTTCTGAAATTCTGAAGAGGGGAACAGAGACGAAAGAGGCAAATTAGAAAATGAGGAAAGCAATCTTAAATGTGGGAAAGGAAGGGCCTTGGTTTTACTGTTTTGATGCTGGAGACAATACAGCACTTCAAAAGCGTTGCTGACTCATACCAGCCAAGGAAGGAGGTGGAAGGATGATTTTCCCTTAATGGTTTCTAAAGGGGAGACAAATTAGTTACACTAGCTCGTGCTGACATCATTCAGAGCTCTGTCTTGGGGCCTCGTAGGCAAAAAGAATCAGCAGATTCCAGCTTGTTTCTGGCCCATTCCTAGATGACTAATTTGCAGATGCACCACCAGTGAGAGATCTGATCCCACTCACTTTTCCATGAGCCCAGTCTGGGCAAAGCTCCTCTCGACAGCAGGGCACTTTTACCACAACAAAGCCACTCTCCAGCCACTGCTTGCTGCAATTTGGAAAGTCCCCAGAAGGCTGCATATTGATCTGCAAAGATTCACTCCACACTATGGTGTATATATACTGTATAAGAGAGCAGTGAATAATCCTGCTCCCACATCTCCATTCAACAAAAGAGGTTTCTGTTCACAAGGTGAAGGCTGGGCGCTTCTTTTATTTTTATTGTTGCAGTTGTTAGAAAGAGTGGCCACTGAAGTTGTTGTTTTCTGTGACGCATCTTTGTTACTCGGCAGCCTACCTAGCTTCCCACACTTCCCAATCAGAAAAACCTCAGCGAGAATTCCTTCCTGATGCCTTTCCTTGGGATTTAATTGAAGCAGGGGAAGCCAGGGAGGCTGTAGATGGCTAACAAAATAATCTTGTCTTGGTAAAGAAGAAAACTTGGGCCAACCAGATCTAGGTTCCTAAGCTAAGCAGAACCAGGCCTAGTTAGCACTTGGATGAGAGACTGCTAAAAATTCTTAGGGCTGTAAACCAACTGGGAAGTAAAAAAAAAAAAGTTTTTCAGAATGGCAAACCACTTCCAAAATGGTACCAAGAAACCAACATGGATGTGCCCATATAGTCACCTGGAGACAAGGTACATTTGAAGGAGTGTTTTACGTTTATTTTAGCCTCTTGGCTGCTGAAATTTAAATATTATTTTCCAAAGATGGGTGTACCCTTTCAAGTAGCATTATTATTGTGATGAACTGTAGCTTTGGAAAGGAGCATTTTTGAGAAGCGGGAAACAGGTGATGCGGGGGCTTGAGGATATGCACTATGAGGACATAAGTATCTTGGGATGTACAGTCTGGAGAAGAGAAGACTGAGGGGAGACGTGGGATGGAATGTATCCCTGAGGAGGGGGGTGATGTGATGGATCTTGGAGGTAAGGGAGGAGACAGAGCATTCCAGGGAGATAAGTGCTGTCTCCTCCCTCAGCTTCAAGATCCATCACAAGATGTGATATAAGCATTCAGGTGCATAAAAGGGTGCCAGAGGGAAGATGGTCAGGAGCTCTTTTCCATGGCCACAGAAACTAGGACCAGAAATAATGGGTATAAGTTGTAGCTACTTAGATTTCATTTAAATATAAAGAAAACTTCCTGACACTAAGGTCTGTACAATAATGGAACAAGCTACCTATGGAGGTTGTGGGCTCTCTGTGAGGTTTCAGCCGGCTTCTGACTCAGAAAAAAAAACACTTTCTGAGTCAGAAGGCGAAACAGAAACTTAGCAGGCAGAAACTGGGAAAGCAAAATCCAGAGGTGACTCAGCAGTGCGGGAGAAGTTACAGACCATTGGCCAATCTTTGGAGGAGGATTTGAATCCTCCAATCAGCATGCAGGAAAGGCATGCAGAAAAGCGTGTGAATCAGAAAGCAGCCCAATTGGCTGCTGGAGAGAAAAGGCACGGAAGGGATCGGCATGAAAGGCAGATGCATGAAGAGCAAGCTGCCGGAGACAACTGATCCTTCAAGCTCACAGCCTCAGCAGAAGAGTCCTTACCCATGTTGAAAACCTCATCTGTAGTTGGAGGGGAATCACTGCCTGCGTTTCCAATCATGGAGGACCTGTATCCTGCACACGCCATCACAGAGGATCCTTTCCCAGCCGATTCTAGCAACCTCAGCCTCACATCCAGTTCTGGACCTCGCCGCCGCCATTCAGCCCGTTCTAAGCATGTTCCCAGCCATGCTTCTAGCTCTCAGCCTTGCATAGAATCTCCAGTCCAGTTTTGTCATGCTCCAAGCATTGCCCAGGATCTTCAGCCCAGTTTCCTTGTGCTTCCAGCCTCCAGCCTTGCCCAGGATCCCCAGTCCAGTTTCATTGTGCTTCTAGCTTCCAGCCTTGTCCAGGATCTCCAGCCCAGTTTCCTTGTGCTTCCAGCCTCCAGCCTTGCCCAGGATCCCCAGTCCAGTTTCATTGTGCTTCTAGCTTCCAGCCTTGTCCAGGATCTCCAGTCCAGTCTAGTCGTGCCTTAAGCACCCAGTCTTGTTCAGGAACTTCACACCTGTCTTGTCATGCTTCAGGTCCTCAGCCTTGCCCAGGATCCACAGTCCAGTCCAGCTGTGTTCCCAGCTCTCAGTCCAGTCCAGAGTCTCCAGTCCAGCTCGGCCATGCGCCAAGCTCCCAGTCTAGCCCCAGATCTCCAGTCCAGTCCAGTCTTGTTTTGAGTTCTCAGTTGTGTCTTGAGTCTCCAGCCCAGTACAGTCTTGCTTCCAGTAACCAGTCCAGCCTGGGATATCCAGTTCAGTTCAGCCTTGCCTCCAGAGCCAAGCCTTGCCCAGTGGTTCCAGCTCGGTCTCGCCTAGCCTCCATGTGTCAACCCAGTCCGAGCGGTGTTTCAGATCGCGGACACTTGTCTCCAGTTCCAACCCTGCCACGTGCCCTAGCTCCACAGTTCTGGCCAGCGAATCCTGCCTAGCGGTCCTGCCACAGCCTTCGCTGGAAACCTTGCCGGTTCTCCCATTGTTGCCCGGGTGGTCTTGATCGGAATCAGTCTACCTCATTAATCACGTGGACTTTTTATTGTAAATAGTTGTATTAATAAAAGTGGTTTTTGATTATAACCCCGTCTGGCCTCCTCATAGTCTGAACAGGACACTCTCCATCTTTGGTGGGCTTTAAGAAAAGATTGGACAGCCACCACTTAAGGATGGTTTTCCTGTACATTGAAGATGGTCGTACTAGATGGTCCTTCTGATCTCTTCAATTTCCCAATTCTATGATTCAATGGTGCAGCAAAATAGAGATTGTTACATGCATCCTTTGGCCACTTAGTAGCTAAGAGAAGTGTTGGAAACTCATATTTCACCACAGTTTTGTTGGATTTTTCTTCCCCACAAAGAAATGCCAGAAAGGATGCTTTGCAGACCTTGGTATTTCAGGGTTAGGAGACATATCTCGGTCCAATCCAACTTGCATGCATACAACAGTACCCTACCTCTTTCATGAGGGTCCTGCTGAGGAGCAATTATATTCCAATCTATTTGAAGTGTCCTTGATCTTTACGATTCAGCTACTTTCTAATCTAATCTGTTTTACGAGGGTTTTATCTTGGAAAACAGGCTCCAAATCAACAATACCGACAATAATAATTACTGATAATATTAAGATCAGTCATAATATCCCAGCATGATGTCAAGTTAGGACATTATAAGAAATGTAAATGTAATTTTAATTACCCACAATGCCATCAAACAGCCATTTGCCAGGAGGATTGCAGGCAATGAAAATGGTAAGTGTCCCAGAGCTGCTTCATAGCAGATTGTAGCATAGTTACTGTTAATTACAATGGTAGGAGAGAACCCACTAGAACAGTGTTTCTCCAGCTTGGCAACTTGAAGGTGTGTGGAATTCCCCATGGCTGGCTGGGGAATTCTGGGAGTTGAAGTTCACACACCTTCAAGTTGCCAAGCTGGAGAAACACTGCAATAGAAGAAGCTTTGCCAGCTCCGTCTCTGTAAAATCTGACTTGTTCTTGCTGCAGAACCTCTTCTTTTAAATGACAAGGTTACTCGGAAGTGACCCTATCCATTCTGTTGGAAAAGCAAAAGCGTCTACTATAGTTAATGCAGAAGGTTCAGGATGTTGCTTCCCCAAATTCCATAACTTCCCTCTGTTTTGGGGGGCTTGCAACATATTGGAGCTGTGCAGTACTTTGGTTCCGTTGCCAGAATGAGGCTTAAGAAAAGACCCGGCTGCTTTAAAGAGCAGCAGAAAAGTGTGTGCTACAAATTCAGTTTGAAGTACTGCACGGCCCCACTACCTGTTCATCTGGGAAAAGTGCTTCTCGCATGATCTGAAATAAACATCCGGATAGCAGAACAGGCCATTACCAAAACAAGGTACAGATGGGAACTGTATGTTTCACCCAAAGGGGAATTCACTTTTAGTCCTTTATGCGTAAGAAATGTGAACGTTTATTTTAATGCAAATGGAGCTTGCGTTTGATACACAGCAGTCACTTGCCTATGTGTTGGAGTTGACCTCAGCTGTCAAAAATGATAAACATGGAAAACTGCCACATAAGAGGACTACACGGATCAAACATTGTTCTGAGTACATGAAGTACATATGACTATCCAAACCTGCACCTGCTTCTAAAAGTAGCAGAACTCTATTCGACTCTATTATTTGCTGCATGCACATTTGAAGATAGCAATGTGTGTATGTATGTAATTTCTGCCAGCAATGAAGCCACCTGAGTGATCTATATCCCATAGTGACTGTTCGCGGTGATGAAACAGTAACTTAATGACCAATCCTCGCATTTATGACCTTTGCAGGTCTGTAAAGCAAAGGAAAGTTGAAGTAAGATCCTAAGCACAGTTGCGGTTTCACTTAGGGATGGCTTCACTTAACGACCAAGTTGCCATTCCCAATTGTGGTCACTAAATGAGGACTACCTGTAGATAGACACCAGGCTAGAAACCAGGAGATTGTGAGTTCTAGTTCCACCTTAGGCGTGAAGCCAGCTGGGAGACCTTGGGCTGGTCACTGTTTCTCAGCAGTAGGAAGGAGGCAATGGCGAACCACTTCCGAAAAACCTTGCCAAGGAAAACAGCAGCAATATTATTATATGCACAAAGATAGCAGAGTATTGAAACTCCCACAATGGGGAGGAATGGTTCATAAAACTGTCAGAATTAGCAGAAATGGCAAAACTGACCTGTTTTGCCATTTCTAAAAATGGACCTCTTGCTAAAAGAAGAAAAAAGTGAAATGATGATTTATGGATTTAATGATTTTAAAAGATGAGAAAATTTAATATGGGGTTGAAAGGATTTCAGGAAGAGGGTTATCTTACGGGAGGGGAGAGGATGGCTTTGTCAATATCTGTCGAAGAGGTCAGAAGTCATTGTTTTTCATAACTTGTCTTTTTCTTTTCTTTCTCTTTCCCTACACCTTTTTCTTCTTTTCTTTCTTTTCTATCTTTTTCTTTAAATCTGTCTTTTACTTCATGTAAAATTCTCAGTCAATATAATAAAAAATGAAATCTTGCCAAGAAAACCGTAGGAACTAGTCCAGGTGGTTGCCAGGAGTCAGAAACTGGCTCTAAATTTCCCCCCAAAACAAAACAAAAGCCTATTAATTAGAGCTACCAGATCTGAACTACAAACAATTGGGTGATGGCTAAATGACAGCAAAATGTTGTGTTTTTCTGCACCTCTTTGCTGCCAGCTAGTGGTCATTTGGATTTTTGCAACCCAGCTCCGGTAGCCCTGACTACTAAATTGTTGAATGATTTCAGCAATTTAGGGATAAATCTGCCTGAGACAAAGGAGCGCATGAGCAGTCACTCAGGAGATGACATTGGTGGCATCCTCCAAGGAGAGCAGCAGTCGCATTACATCAACAAGTCTGTTTTTAATGAGATTTCCTGGCAGCCTGCAAATCGAAAAGGGATACCAGGCAGCTCCTCATTCAAAATAACACCCTCCCCAACACGATCTCTTTAATAGCACGGATTTGTTGTTTGGGTTTGTTTTTTTCCTTTAGAATGAGTCACTTCACACTTTATGTGGCACCAGAAGTTCAGCAGCACTCGCTGTGGGAAAAACAGGTCAAATTACGAAGGAGGGAAAGGCTGTCCTCCAAACCCCCAGTGACGCAGTGGATGCTCACAGGGAGCTGCTGTCAGTCACGGCTGTTGGGTGCACATCTGCTGCGCATCTGGTTACCCACATTTTCCTTTTGCATGCGCGCTTTTATTTCAAGAAAACTTTTAAAAAAACCAACACATGATTTCATTATTCAGTTTGATGCAATCAGAGGAATGCTCAGATTGTCTGTCGTCAACAGAATGCCAAGTGACTCAGTCAGCATGATGCCACCGCTTAACACACAGCTCTCCCAGTGGCCTCTAAATATTTAGACTTCACGTTCCATAGCTGATGATCCCTGGGAAATTAGGAAGCAGCAGGGCAGCATACCTGTGTGGCCACCAGACTGAGAAAAAACTGCATGAGTTTCAGTCTGCATCCACTATTGGAAGATACCTCCCAGATCCTCCTAATGGCTGGCTAAATGTCAACAATTTTGTACTGGAAATGGATTTGAGAACTTGGCTATGGTGCACCCTCCAACTGGTGCCTTCCAAATGGGATCAGACCACATCAAAAAGTATGCTAAGCTGGAGAAGGAAGAGCTGTGGTGCAGAATTCTTGAATTTGCAGCTGGGGTTTTGCAAAATGTGCCAGGAGGAAAAAACAAAAACAAAATATGGACTATTGTACATAAAATAGATTTCCATTACAGAAATTGTCTTCACTGGAAGCCAGCTCCCTGTTTTAGAGCCTGAGTACCTGAATCTATAGCAGGAGTCAAACTGCATAAATTCATGTCTGATATAAAATACTTCAGCCTTGTCGAAAATCCTGAAGCTGTGAAATGCTACAAACTTCTTAGCATAAACATCACTGACAGATTAATTCTAGAGGAAGATGCATTTGCTTTTACATATCAGCATATTGAATCTGGCTCCACGGAATTCTTTTAAAAGGGGCTTAGGCATTTCCCAAATAGGCCGGGTCAAGATGGGAAACTGACCAGATTTGTTTGGCATTTTACATTAACTCCAAATAACCCCATTTATGTAGCGATTTCCTGCATTTGCAACAATGACTAATAATACCTTACAAATCCTCTGGGTCTCTCTGAAAAATTCAATAATACCTCTTAAAGAAAGGAAGGGAAAAAACTGCATATATTTCAGAAAGTAGCAATATGAAGAACAAAGAGAAGATAATGATGGATGAAGTATTATTATGTATAATTGTACTGAAAAATGTATTGGATTATTTTCAGCCATTTATAATTTTTTTGTCACAATTACTTCCCTTAATTGGACATGCCCAGCACAGTATTATCGTTTCCTTTGATATTCTTCTCTTTTATTTGTTTGCCATCTCAAGGGAAACCTTTACCTTTACCTACATTATGTTAGCATAAGTACTGTGATGTTGTTAAAAGTTATTCGATAAAGTGAACATTTTTTTAAAAAAAATCAAGAATTGGTACTATTTTTATTTTTGGATATGCTAAAGGCTCAAGACAGGGGGAGTGATTTTTCTACGATCAGGACCAAATGCAACATGAACTTGAAGCATCTCTTTAAAAAAGGTGTTTTATTTGCATTTGATCTCCTCTTTCTATTCATCACCATCTCCATTTCTGCATTAGCACAAGCACCTACCCAAAGCCTTCTAAATCCAGTATATGTACCTCCTTCTCAGGATATAAACTACCATGCTTTGTTTTTAATCCTAAATTAATTCAACCAGCATACTGTGCTTTGAGTACAGGAGGTTACAGGAGCAGTTGTAAGAATGGTAAAAATAATTCTTATGAGTCAGAGTTTGAGAATGCCAGGCTGCTGCCTTGCTACAATCTTTGAGAACACACAATGTTCTATTTTAAGCAGGGGTGCAGAACCTGCAGCCCCAAAGCCAGATATAGAGATATGATATCTCTAGTTTTGCACCTCCTCAAGCTTCTCCGGCAGCTGAACAAATGGAAGCCAAAATTTCCCTCCATGTTAAGGCAGGGCACAACCCAAACTTGTAGAATGAACCCTATCCCAACTCAGAGAAAATGGGAAATCCCAACCTCCCACATCGAGTGATGTAGCCTGCTGTAATGGAATGTGGGAATGACCTTGGGAGACAGGTGGAGAGCAGCAGACTAGGCAACAGTCAGATAAGAGGCAGCTGAGCCTGCAGAAGCAATGAGGGTGTGGCAAATGTCTCAGAAGGGACCCTCCCTAGTTTCTTGGACTGTAAAGGCAACGGGGGAGCGATTTACTTTCAGACTTGTAAGGTTCTGTTAAACATACAATAAAGTAGAGCTAGTAATTCTGGGTGTACTTCTTGTCTGGACTACCTTGCAAGGCTGACACCTGTCCATTTGTTCATTACAAGACTGCTGCAGCCTTCAGTTCTATGCCGCATGTGTGCCTCCAGCTATCAAGTGGATGCTCAACCTTAGGGGAGGAAGCATAGCAAACTCTTACCTTTTTTACACAGCAAAGTGTCACATTACAGTATGAATAACAAGCAGAGAAGAATCTCAGGGGCCATTTCAGACCTCTACATCTCCCACACTTTGACCAATCACCACTGATTTTGATGGGCTCTTCAAAGTTGCTCAGTTAAATTTCCTACATCCAACATCTTAAATATTTTGTATGGGTGAGGAAACACCAGCAAGGCTATTGAGGTCTGCATTAAGCTTGACATCAGCCTCTCTCTGTTGTGTTTGCATTTGAGTGTGTGTGTGTGCGCGTGCACACACACACACTATAAATTTAGACTGGCTCAGAAATTATTTTTGGAGGAATGGCTTTTGGCTTATATCTATTCCAGTATAATAATTATTTATTTATGAATGTCTAGACTGTTTCTGTCAACCCATTCTGAAGTGGTGTACAAGAACAATAAAGATACACAATAAAAACTAATACCACAAACAATTATAATTAAGAGTGAATCTTAATTATCTAACTAACTAACAATGACAATAGTAATAATACTATTCCTGGTGCCAGGAGCTATACCAGCCTTGTTCAAAAGAAAAAGCCCAATTTTTCCAGGTTTTCTGGAAGGCCAAGAGAGTGGGAACGACTCCTGCCTCAGGGGGCAAAGCTGTTTCAGAAGAGGGGACCCCCCTGCCCAGAGAATACCCCCTTTTGCCCTCCTCCCATCCCACCTCTTGACACATGGAGATCTCCCTCTGTGCCCTCAGATTGGGCAGGTAAAATTTATAAGGGATAGATGATCTTGAAGATACCAAGATGTCTTCCTCATCTTGGTTATTAATAAAACATGAAATAAGGGAGAAAGAGATGATAACTTAAAATAATGAGATGATAACTTATAATAAATTTACAAACTTATTAGTCATCCAAGCTTAAACGAGCTACTATAGGGTTTCCTTTGCTGTCACTATTGTACTAGCAATTAGGAAACAAACAATTCAAATAGGCTGCAACCAGACATTTCCAACTCAGTTAAAAGATTCACAGTGTTTTCCTTCTTAGTCGGAGACATTGTGAGCAGGAGCACAGCTGTCTGGAAAGATGTCATGGAAGGGCTGGTTAAAGAACAATTTATTGCCTATTATCCTGATTCAGCTAAAGTTCAGAATTCAGAGTGCTTTATAGTTTGTATATCTCAAATAAGCAAATGTTGTTTTTCGTAATTGTTTCAATAACTATCAACAAAGCACATCAGCTTATCAACCCTACTAGGTAGACCAGAGCAGGAAATCAACTTCATATGAAGTCTAAAATTATTTTTATTGAGATTGGCTATAACGTAATCTTGCAAGTCTCATTATGCTATGCCTCCTCCTCCTCCTTAAATGTCAGGATGCACCTGCCTGAGCCACTTCTGAGTATTATCTCATTGGTTTGGACTCAACAAATGTTTCAGTTCCTTTTGCCTGGGCAATAGTTCCTGTATATTTCCATCAAGGATCTTCCGTACTCTCTACACAACATTCCCTAATCTGTGGTTCTCCCATGGTCATCCTGGCTGGGAATTACTAGTGTTTCAGTCTAATACACCTGGAGAGCACATCTAAAACTCTCTTTCTTATCACAAAACCCAACTTTCAAGTTCTTGATTATGCAGATCATGCTGCTTCAATGGGGGATTAGCCACATAATTGTCAAGATGGCTACATGCAACAGTGAAATGCCATTTTTAACAGGCTAATTGGAATTAAGGAATATCTATTATTAAAGAATGTCTTGCTAAATTGGATAGTATTCACCAAGGATGATTCACATCATTGACATCATTATACAAATGACATCCACTGCATCAATTTATATAATTTGAATAATGACATCATTCCACATATGATATTAATCAGATGGAAAACAGGTCAGTTCCATCAGTTCCCTGTGAAGTCTGTTCCACTGCAGTCTGGTAAATCAAAATTTCACTGTATCTCCTTCGAGATGGTGTATCTCTGAATACCATCTGTTGTCAGGATCCCCAAACCAGAACACGGTTGTAAACCTTCAATTCCCCAATTCACAGAACTGACTAAACTGCTAACATAAAGCTTGGTAAAATGCGCTACAAGTCATGGCTAGATAATCAGCTTTACTGCAGGTTATACCAAAGCCACAGTAAACAATTAATTGCCTCTGTCAGTGTAAAGATGCAGTTCCATCTTATATCCACAGGAATTTAAAACTATTGCTGCTGCTCCCTGTCTTTCCTATGTTTCAAAGGACCTTTTGCCTGTGCTTCATAGCCTTGAAACCAGGTGGGTGTTGACATGATTGACATCTCTGCTGATGAATGGAACAATGCTATTGCCTTCAACACTTTTATGTGGCTGGCTATTCCGGGAACTGAAAGCTAGGCTAGATAGACCTTTAGCACAATGAGCAAAGTCTTCTTACGTTCTTCATATTTAGTCTGAGGATCAGCCTTGGAGATCTCAAATAAAGCTCAGTTCCTGGAAATTTTTGTCCCCTGCAAAAGAAGATGATGTTTTCCTGCCTCATGTTCAGGTTGCTTCTGGACGTTTGCACATACTTATCGTAGCAGAGAATTTATCATAAAATGTAAGACTGTAAGAGTTGAAAGGGATCTTGGAGATCATCGAATCCAATCCCCCACCTGGTGCAGGAATCCATTTCTGCAGCATTCCTAACAAATGGCCATCCAGCCTCTGTTAAACATCCCCCGGGGAAAGAGAACCCACCACCCACCTAGGCGTTATTATGGCTTCTATGATTTCATTATTAAGTTGCCATCGTTCTATAGCTTTCCTGATCTTAAAAAAAAAGATCCTAAGGGAAAAGTTCATCTACAATGTCTTTTTGAGAGTTATTAGATGTGCGGAAACCCAGAGTGGCTGAAGACTGCTGGAGAGATGATTATACAGTGAAAGCCATTTATTTTCCATGAGAATGGGTGTTACGTAGAAAAAGGCCTTCTCCTGTTTACTCCTAGAGGAGCTACATTTATTAATTTATTTATTCATTCATTCATTTATCAAATTTGTCACCACCCTTCTCCTCCCACCAGAGGGACTCAGGGCGGTTTACAACAAAATAATAATAATTTAAAAAATAATTAAAAAACCAATAAATATATAATAAAATTCCAATATGAAATGCACTATAAAACAATTTCACATTTGCCTCTTTCTCCATCCTTAGAAGAACAGCTGAGACATGTCTCTAGTTCCAAGTCTTGATTTAATTTTAGAATATGATATATATAGTGTGTGTGTACACACACACACACACACACACACATATAGTGTGTGTGTGTGTGTATCAATGTGGTTTTAATGGTCTTGCTTTATCTTTTTTTCATGCATTTCTGTATTTTTAAAAAGGTGCTTGCTACCTTGAGCATTCTACGAATGAAAAGGCAGAACATACAATGAATAAATAAAACAAATTATTTTTGCACAATACTTATCTCAAGTGGCATGGCTGGGAATTGTGCCTGTCCAATACAATTGAATTCCCACTGTTAGTGAGAACAAATAATACTATATTAGATAGGCCTAGGTAGTCATACTATAACGTACCGATATGAAACCCGAGGCCTCTAGGCATTATACAATGCCTTAAAACCTTAGATGTGATTGCTAGAGCCATTCCGGAATTTGCCACCAAACTGTAGTTTTTAATGTGATAAAAGGGCAAAGAAAGACCAGTCTATCATGGACTATCAGTTTTGAAGACTCCATGTTATATTCAAGTTGAGGACAGCAAACCTTGAAACACCAGTTACAGGGGATCAGTGGTGGGAGAAGTTTCTACCTCCTCCTCCTCCTTGCAAACACTTCAGAGGCAGCCGACTGGCCGCAGCAAGAAACAAAATGCTGGACTAAGGCCTGACCCAGCAGGACTTTTCTTTATGCATGAAATATCTAGAGCTGTGCTTGCTTTGAAGATGGTTAAAAAACAGTGTTTTGGACTTCATGTGAGCACAAGCCATCTCTACTCTTCATTAAAGTAGCCTGAGCTTTTATCAGACAGCCAGTATTTTAAGGAACCCACGAGACAAGCCTGAAAAATGTCTGGCTATTTTAATGAATAGCATCGACTTGGCGCTGCACTCAAGCAACTTCCAAAAAATAGTTCTTCTTGGGGACGGTTAGCTCCATAGAATTGCCCTGTTTGCTTGCGGATAGAGAGAATATCTTAGCCATCTGGATTTTATTATATTTAATATATTTATATTGTTATGCCATTGATATTGTTGTATATTATTGTATATTTATTGTGGTTGAATGTTTTTATTGTGAACCGCCCAGAGTCGCTCCTTGTGGGGGAGATGGGTGGTGATAAATTTGATAAACAAACAAACAAACAAACAAAATACTTCTTCCTAATCATTTTTGAAGCTCAATTAAATAAATGAGTACTGACCCATATTTTAAGATTAATTTAACTAAATCAAATTTTCAACTTAATCAAATGTAGGGATTTTCTTTTTTCTTTTGTCTTGACCTGCTCATTTTCTGGAATTTGCCCCCTTTTACCACTAAAAGGTTGAGTGGGGCTCTCAGCCCAGAAGAAGTTGTGCACCCCTCCGGTAAAGCAAGCAAAGCCCCTGGCCCATCCAAGCTGTGCCCCTGCAATTCTTAATTTAGTTGAATATCTTTTGTTGATTCATCTTTGGCAAAAAAAAATTGCCTTGTGATTTCCTAGTTTATCACTCATAGGTTAACGTGCTGGCTTAAAAAAAGAAAAAGCGTCTTATCTCATATTTATGGCCCTTACAAGTGACCTAGGATGAATGAGTCATAAGATATTCACAACACAATACACAAGAGGTAAGTGGGGATAGCAACCAAAGTGCTTAATTTTGAACATTTTGTGTGGTAATAAAAGCAGCTTACTGAAAACACAATACTCTGCTAGATAGCATGTTTCCCATCAGTGTGTGACTGTGGAGGTGGGTGGGAAGCCATAAAACTTTGATGACTTGAAGAATAATATTTCTCAAGGAGAAAATGGGGAGACAACTGAGTACTGCTCTATACAATAGCTCTAGTCAAGGTGTTCCAAAATCTTTCTCTCATGAATTAACAGCACCTGCCATGAGAAGATGCATATTCTAGTTTTTGTTCTTGGGGATGGCTTAGATCAGTGTTGGCAATTTTAAAATATGTGGACTTCAACTCCCAGAATTCCCCAGCCAGCATGATGGGGAATGCTGGCTGGGGAATTCTGGGAGTTGAAGTTCACACATCTTAAAATTGCCAAGTCTGAAAGACACTGGTTTAGATGAAGACACTGAAATTTTTAGGTTGGAGTTGCCGAAACACATGGGCAGTTTTAGTAAAGCAGTAGGAATTTCAACACACCTACTGTATGCTTGAAAGCCATACCTGCCCACTATAGAAAACACATATTCTAGAGGTGACGGACTCGTCCCTGGGGGAGCTGGGGGTGTTGACGACCGACAGGAAGCTCTGGCGTGGGCTGGTCCATGAAGTCACGAAGAGTCGGAAGCGACTAAACGAATAAACAACAACATAGAAAACACAGTGATCACCTGGAGCAGCAGGTGCTGGAGGGTGGCTATTCCCCTCTGCTAGAGGATAGAGGATGAAGTTCTTTATGTCAGATGGCCTCATAAGCTAAACTGAACCTTCAAATACCTCAGTCATAAACTAGGAATATTAAGAATTACGGTCCAAACATCTCTGCAGGAGCATGGGATGGGGAAGGAGAGTGTATATGGATTTCTAAGCAGCTGACTGTGGCCCATTAATGAACAATATATATTGGCTAATCCATGCTTTGCTTGACAATGGCTTATTCAATAAACTGTCTTATTCCAACACCAGTCATGGTTTTCAAGCCACAATGGCTGGGTTTAGACAACTTACCAAGCTAAGGTTTTTCGTGGTTCCCCAGATGGTGCTTCTCTCCATTTTACATTTCCACATGTAAATGCTTGTTTTGTGAGGAGATTGGTCTTGGAGGGCTCCAGCTATGCTTGGTCTACTCATGACACCTTACCTCCAATAGCCAGCACATGCTTACTATGCACGTCATTTACCACCTTTCCTTTGGAGGCTTTCTATGGAAAGGAGTGGTCAGGCAGGGCAGGCTCAAGATCGTGAAGGCAGGCAAGTGATGGTTCCTTTTCTTCTCTTCTGGCCTGCCTTTCCCAAACCTAGCTAAGAGAAGTCTGCAGGTTAGGGAACAGAGGCAGACTTCCTGGCTTTGGCAGCTGATGACTGCACTCATGCGCCCAACTATTGGGCTGGAAAAGGTCTGGCCAGTGGAAGGAGGGAGGGAGGGAGAGAAAGTGACCTCTCTTGGTGAAAGCAACTCCAATGTAGCTTGGAGACTTCCATGGGAGGAGCAATCAATTGAGGAGGCTGCAAAGGGAGCCTCCTCAATTGATTGAGGAGGAGGAGTCTCCTGGGGCCATCACTGGGGGCTAAATAAGGAATTAGGAACTAGGTAGGCAGAAGGACTGAGTTGCTGGGGTTCTGGACTCAGAGCAGAAGAGAAAAATGCTGCTTCTAATAGCAAAAGACTTGGACATTTGACTAGAGGCAGTGATAAGGGAGTAGGAATAGGTATAAATGTGACTTTCCAGGAAGCTAAAATTTGTCTGCAGCAGATAGTCTGCAACCCTCCTGATGGCACTGAGCAATAAGGCATTGTAGGCCTCCCCCTTGGCTGGGATGGTTGGGTTTCCTGGGGCTTGCAGTTCAGCAGCATCTTTGTTGTTGTTTATTTGTTCAGTCGCTTCCTACTCTTCGTGACTTCATTGATGAAAATTTAATTATTAAAAGCATTCAAAGGGGTTTGAAGGGGTGGTCAAAATGGTGCCCCTGGTGGACAGTCATACATTTATTTCTTGCCCTTCCTTAAGCTCAATGAAATTAGTATTTATTCATGGGGAATATCATACAGTGAATGTATCATTCATTTATCAAGGCACCACAAAGCTTGAAAAGTTCACTAACTTAAAACCAAACAACTTTATAAGTTAGCCTGATGTGTAAACCTAGTCACTGAATCTTTGACTGTCTGAGCCTTTCATTAGCTTAGGTCTTGGCCTTAACCTGTGTTCACACATATCTATAAACAGCAGAAATTACCATCTCTTCTTCCTTTATTGAGTGACCTAATTAAGTAGACTTCGCTAGATCATAAGTGGTCCACACACAGGAAGCCCCAGGGCATAATTCACAAGGGTGTAAGCTAAAATCATGGGAAGCTGCCTTATATGAAGAAATATGCCTTATATTTTTGAGCTCAGCAGAAAAAAATCCTTCACATCACCTGCTATGTAATCTTTATAAATGGGCAAGGGATGAACCCAGGGCAAGTACTTTAACACTGAGCTATGATTCTTCACACAAAATGATCTACAAACAGGAATAGATAATACAGAAGTTCAAGAAGGATTTCACCAGGGAACAAGTTCTTTCCCTGAGGGAGCGCTTGGCCCTTGCTTGTGTTGAATTCACTTCTGGATAAGGGATAAATTTGGAAGTTTCCAAACACTGCAGCAAAATGATAGGGAACTGGTAATATTTATAACCAGTTAATAATTCTTCTTTACTAGTGATTCATCTGTCTTGCTTGACTTCATCTGAAATCGGCAGATCGCCAAATGCAGGGGAGGAGGTGGGGGGGAAAGGCTATCAGTGCAGCCATTTAAAGAAATTGAAGACAATTCCTACCAGAACTTCTTCCCCTCTCTAGTCTTCAGAGATTTAAAATATTTAAAACTCCTCATGAAGGTATGATAATGGAAGTCACATACGGAATGTATAAGACAGAAGGAACTAAACAGAAATCAAATGAAAACCAGCTGCTAGAATGGAAAAGGGATTGTTTCTTTGAAAAGCTGAGTGGATTTCCATTCCAAGGGGGGCTGGGAACTGTTTTCCTTATGGAGGCAGGGGGATGAGATGCCCCAGACAGAGTGCTGCAGCTGGATGAAGGAGACTTGGGTTCAAAATATATCTGGGTAACCTTAGGTCATTCCCTCTCAGCTAGGGATTAACAGCCCCACTTAACAGGCCCATCACTGTTTGCTTTTAATGATGCATTTCTGATCCAGCAAATTTTTGATCTGCTTTTATATTACAAATCCTCCAGATCAAATCTTGGAATGGGCAGAGGTAAAGCTTTAATCATGGTTGAGCAGCCCTGACTATTATTTAAAATTGTGGGAGATTTATTACAGTCCCAGTTTTTTTTAAGAACGCAGCTTTTCTGATACTTCCTGGACAGGCCAAGAAATTGCAGTAAGGAAATGGCACATGGATATTTATTCTGCACACTGGTATTTATTCCCAGAAGTGCCAGAAAAGAAGTTGCATTCTCAAAAACATAAGCAACGGAAAGGTGTATGGGCAAACTACGGTAGTTATGCTTGCATTTTTAAAGTCTGCATCAGGGAAATACGTGTGCCAGAGAAAAAAAGCAGGAGAGTTACAGTACATCAACAAAAATTCTTGAGCAATTTGCATTAACAGATGCAAATTTTAGCTTAAAGGGAATGTTAAAATGTTAATTTAAATGTTAACATAAAGCAAAAATGCACACAGAGTATCCATATGCATCAAGATGTTGTCAATGTAAATGATTACAAGTTATTCTCTTTTTAGAAAAAATCTATAGAAAAATGCTGGGCTGCAATATTAGAAACATTGCCAGTTAAGTGGACAAGATGCGTGGCATCCTATGGATTCCTATGAATGTCCAGCTTTTTGAGTCTCTAACCTGGTTTGGACATCAGGCTCAACCATATTTTTTAAACTATCTTCTATTTCATAATCTAAATTGGCAGGATTTACACCAAACACTGGGCTCAAACCAAACAAATCAGGTTGTTTCAGTGCATCACATGAACCCCAACCTCTTGTGTTGGAGAGGTCATGAAGTACTTCTGCAACAGCTTTTCCTACTATTAGTTCAACCCGTAAACAAAACAGAGCCTTTTTTATCTTCAGTATGAGACAAACGTCCATTCGGCTGGCAGTCATAAGTATCACTAAACCAAAAATAATTATCTTGTCTTCTAAACTGTAATCTAATACTTGGGCTTTTACTTCATCTGGGAATGCAAGTCTCTACCTCTTCCTCTACCTCTTCCTCTACCTATCTCTAGTCTGTCCACAGTCAAGGGCAATAGACTGATTTGTTAGATTTATATTCCACTTTTCATTCAGAAGATCAAGATGCTTCACATCAGTGTTTTTCAAACTTGGCATCTTTAAGACATGTGGAATTCTGGGAGTTGAAGCCCACACATCGTAAAGTTGCCAAGTTTGAAAAACACTGATTTACACAGTGCCTCCCCCTCTTCCTCCTTTTTCCCCACAACACATCTGAGAAGTTGGCTGGGCTGAAAGAAAGTATCTGACCCAGAGTCACTCAGCAAGTTTCCATGGCTGAAGCAGACTTGAAACTGGGTTTTCCCAATGCCAGTGTCATACTTAAAGCATCACACCATGTATTTGGAATGAGAACCTGGTTCAATTGTCATCCTTCCATCCAGTGATTTTTCTTTATCAGCGAAAACTCACTCTTCATCATGTTCAAGGCTACTGTTACTGTATTTATTCATACATGATGCAATATTGTCAATAGAAGATCCAAAAATAATAGTCAGAAAATCACAAGGGGAATTTGGGTCAGGGAAAGTGCAAGCATATTCTTTTGTGTGTTGGGGGGTGGGGGGTGGGACTACTTCCAATCTAAACAAGCAAAAAACAAAATAAGAACAAGTGAAGTCCAAAGGTCTGCCAAAAATGGTGGCAAAATGGACACTAGAATCTCTTCTTAAAAGAAGGACAGGATATGATTAAATCATTCCTCTCTACACACCGCCCCCGTTGCTTTTTGCATATTTTAAAAGTGTCCGCATTAAAAGATATGTTTAATTTCATTTAGTCTGTCCATTAGTTATTCTCACTGTAACACTTGTAATGAAATACAAGCCTACTGGGTCAAATTGCTGAAGTTTTCTTTAGACCCATAATTGGATTAAAAACCAAACCAAACTAAAAATGTGATAAAAGATGGTGATAGATAACAGTGTAGATGGTCTTAAAAGGAGACTCAATTAATGGAGGATCAGGCTATCAAAAATGCCTACCTCCTGAATCACAGTCAGCACTGCTTGAGATATCAGCTGCTTGGGAATCTCAGTGCAAAATATGTGGTGAGACACAGAATGCTGGATTAGATGGTCTATTGGCTTAATTCAGCAGGTTATGGCCATTTGCATAAAAATTACTATTCCCCAGGATTTCGGGGAGGAAAGCTGTGATATGGCAGAACTGAGGATGAAATTTCTCTGTTTCCTAAACTTTTTATGAAATGTAGTTATTCCCTCTGACATGGCTATTTACCTTGGACAGAGGAAAATTATTGTTTCATGGCCTGGGCAGAACTAGGAATGTAGCTGAAATGTGTAATTACATACTACAGCATTCAGATTTCTCCAGCTCCTACTAGTGCCAAACAAGCACCATTTTGTCTTCTCAGAATAGAAAATGAAATGAAAAGGACCAGAAGAAAAAGTGAAGTTAAAACATCTGGCCAAAGAATTTAAGAACCCATGTATTCAAAAATAGGGAGCATTTAAAAAACATGAAAAAGATCTTCAGGTCAAGGAGCCCATTGGATGTGAAAGGACATCTCCGCAGACACTCTTCTGCTCAAAGGGGCTGCGTGGGAAGTAGAAGAACTAGAAGTAACTAGAGACCCCTTTGCTCATTTGGTCTCTGGGCCACTCAATATAGCACCCACTTATGTTGCTTTAATGACATTGAGTGCACAGGCCTGCAGCAACCAAGTCTTCATACGGAAGACTGTATGCACACTAGCTTTCAGAATAAACCAACCACCAGCATTGTCAGGGTTCGGTCCATGGAAGCCAGCACAGCTTCATTTCTGCAGACATTTCCACTGAATGCACATGTTCCTACAGCAACCAACATCATTTGAATAACAGCAGGGGAACTGCATTATCCCAAGGGCTCATGTGTTGAGTCTTTTGGATAAAGCACTGAATGGGGCACCAAAGAGATATTAGACCTGCCATATGGCTTAACACTGCAATCTTAATATGAGCCCTGTGAGTAGCTCCCACACACATGGGGCTGCAGTGTAATATTCAGCTTGGCAAGATTTGAACGCTGACTCTTCCTTTGTCTCCAGTTATTCTGCAGGATAGGACAAGGGTTGGCAACCATATTTGGTGCTGGCGGCACATAAGGGTGTCTGTAGCAACACGGTGCTTCAAAATGGTGGACGCAAACAGGCAATCAAAGCTTGCCCCTTTTAACATGTATGCAATGTGTGCAATGCATGTTGAAAAGGGATGGGGTTTGATCTCCCAATCACACCCACCATTTTGAAGCCAGTGACTGTGGTAGCAGATGCCCTTGCTTGCGTGACAGGTTGAGAGCCTCCTAAAATTTCCTGAAATATTTGAAGATTTCCAGAATTCTCAACTTTAGTACTCTTCTGCAAAATCACAAGTGACAATGCCAACATCTCACAAAGTTTGGCAATTTCAAGAAGCTTGGGCCATGTACAAAATGCTAAAATTACACTTTCATTTAACAAGCTACATCCTACCACCTTGGGCATGAATGGAGAATTTCTGCCAACTTGAGAAGACTGATTTTTAGGAAATGTTGGGAGTTTTTAAAAGGGAAAACCTGGCCCTTAACCCTACAATCACTCAAAAATGCAAAAAGGAGGGGGGTTTGACCCTACACATTCTGGAGGTCTCTGGAGATCCATAAAAGTTATGCTGCACCCATAATCTAGGAGGTAATCACATAATGGATTTTGTACCACTGGCTCCTGGTAGGGGATAAGATTATCAGATTAAGAGTAATCTCCTTTTTATTTGCCCCTCCCCTGCCACAAAGTATTAACAGACAAAGCAACTGCATTAACCATAACAGTTCTTTTCCCCAGGAGTCTGTGTAAACTGACTTAGCTACAATACAGTCCTAAAGACATAACAAGACAAACTGCTGCTAAATTCACCTGCAAAGATTAAAAGAGAAGGTGAAAGAAAGAAAAAATGTTTTGTGTGTAATCTGAGCGAGAATTCCCTTAGGGCTTATATGGGGCAGCATTGGAACCCTGAAAAGTTACTGCTGTGTAAGCAGAGACATTGTATGGGTGGTTCATTCAGCTTGCTGAGTACTGTCTACATAAATGGGGGAGAAAGTTCCAGCTTCAAGGTATTAGAATTAATTTACATAATCCCTGTATTGTATGCAGTATATACGTATTTTCAAACAGCCTGGGTGAACCAAGGCACAGAGCTCCAGTTATCCTCTGCTGCTGTATATGAATGCAAGTTTTTTCTTCACAAAATCCAACTACTTGAAACACTTCAGGTGTACAGCACGCTCTTTAGCAGCCAATGTGCCTTGCTCGTTGGAAGCTCGGCTATTCTATTTCCAAAAGCAACATTTCCTTCTTGGATTTCAAATCTCAGTCACCACTAATTTAGCCAACGAGATTCACAACATTCCTGCACTCATGGTACTTATGTGTCGGTCATGCTGCACTCATGGTACTTATGTGTCGGTCATGCTCAGTGGCTTTTGTGGGGAATTGCTCCACATTATTCATGGGATGTTATTCATGGGATGTTATGGACAGCACTGTCCTCCATTTGGAATCATACTTTGCTTTCCAAGGTTTCTTGTCATGTTCACCGTTTCAATGTGCTTGGTACATCGTAACGTTTCACATGTCATTAGCTTGATGCGTGTTTCATCTTTGCAGGGAGGACGGTTCCTGTTGGGAGTGTGTTTATCTCTTGGCTGCGAGCTCGGAATGTATTTGGATTATCTCATGTGTTCAAGGTTGCTTTCCCAGGCTAGAAGAGCTGACGGTTGCCAGCACCTGGGACGGGTGGCTCTGCTGGCAGGGAGGCGGGGTTATGTTTGCAGCGAGGGTTTTTAGTTTGTATTTGGCGCGCTTTCTGTCATTCTCAGCTTTCTCTGTACTTGTCATAAGTTTCCTAATAAATCAGATTTCATTTAGCAACCTCTTGTGAGTCTGAGTATTTGGACTAGGCAATCATTACATAAAGCTGAGAATCATAAAACTCGAAACCCGCTGGCCCCTTTCCAGGAGAAGACATGTTTGTCTGACCCTGTGAGGGAGAGTGCCAGCGATGACCAAACCTGACATCCTGCTACTAGAAAGTGAGGAGTCGAGTGAAGGGGAACCGGACTTGACCGTGATGCGCCCCGACCGGCCTCCCCAACTGGGCGAGCTCTCAGCCATTCGAGAGGAGGCGAGTTCTGGGTCAGAGGGCGAAGCAGCGGGCATGAAAACCGCGCCGGAGACCACTGTAACCACCCCGGGCGAATTGGTCACCTGGGATGAAACCCAGGGGGACGTCTCGGTGGTGGGGGGCCCATCCTGGAGGCAGAGGTACCCGCTATCCCCTACAGTAATTCAAGTGCCACCAAAAGGGGACTCTCCCACTCCGGACCGTATCCGAGTGTTGGAGTCAAAAATGGACTCGTTGGAACTGATCCTGAAACAGATGAGTCTGGACCTGAGTTCGCTGAAGGAAATGCAGGAGGGGTCGAGCCAGTGGCATTCGACCCCTTTGTCCCATGGGCAGTCTCCTGAGCGGAGAAGGGCGGCACGTCCAAGAGAAGGGGACCAAGCTGTCCGAGTGGAATTAGCGTCGCTGCCCATAAGGTCGCCGCCAGTCCCCGAGCGGCGGCAGGCAAGAGAGGTCGGACCCACCGAAACCTCAGTGGGGGGGGGCGCAGCCCGTCGGCGGGCGGGTTGAGGGACTTCCCTGTCAAATTTGATGGGGACCCGACAAAACTCTCTTTCTTCCTAACGAATGCCAAGGCATACATGGAGGAGTGGGGGTCGCTCTTTCGATCGGAAAAAGCAAAAATTATCACCATTGCTACCAAACTCAAAGGTAGGGTGGCAGACTGGTATGTACAGATGTGCCAGTCGGAAGCGCCCGAACTGGAAAAATTCAACGAGTTCCTCTGGCTCTACGGCAGCACTTTGAGGACCCCTTAGCGAAAGAGCGGGCGAAGCGTGCCCTGAAAGAACTCAAGCAAGGATCGAGATCAGTGGCTGATTATGTGCTGGAGTTTAAGGCGCTGGCGGGGAAGGTGGATGACTGGTCTCAAGCAACCATCATCGAGCTGTTCAAGGATGGCCTGAATACAGAAGTGCTACGCTGGTCCTTGGGATGGGATGACCTGTACAGTTTGTACGAGTGGATCCAGCTCGCTGGGAGGGCTGAACACGCACACGAGGTGTTTGCTCAGAGGAGAACAGTGAAGTCGGGGCGAGAGGGGAAACCTAGTCGCCCGCTGGGCACCGGGGGAAGAACCGGTCAAAGATCCTGGGAAGAGGAGAAGGAGAGGCGATATGCGAAGGGGCAGTGTCTCCGCTGCAGTAAAGAGGGACATCGTGCAGCGGCGTGCCCGAGGGTGAAAGGTGAGGAACGACCAGGGAAGTCGACGGCGAAGTCCCCTTCCCTGCCGAGGAAAATGAAAGCAGCGGTGGCCAAGAGTGAGGTGGACAGCGTACCGTTCTATGAAGACGAGGGGGAACCTGAATTATTGCAGCCGGCGGGAAACGCCAGCCACCTGCTTTAAAGGGCGCCACAGGGCAGGTGGTGGAAGAAGGGCGCGAGCCTACGTCGGTGAGTGGCAGTTATCGCATTCTCACGGTGAAATTAAAGTTGGGCTCCCGATCTAAGACAATGGAAGTGTGGGCCATGATTGACTCTGGGTGTTCCCGGTGTTTGATGCACCCCGATGTGGTAGCGGCCCTGGAGCTACCTACCTTCCCCTTGCAATGACCCATTGCATTTACGCAATTAGATGGGTCCATGGCAGGTGGCAAACCGGTCACGCATTTCACTGGGCTAGTGGCCTTACAAATGGGTAGCCATCGGGAAGGGCTGTCGTTTGTGGTGGCTCCGGTGGGGGGTCCCCTAGTGGTTTTGGGAGTGCCCTGGTTGGTCCAGCAAAATCCCCAAATAAACTGGGTTTATCGAACTGTCACCTTTAAGGACGGATTTTATCAAGCACCGGCGGGAGGGGAATCCCCAGAGGAGGTGGGGGGGGTAGCGGCAGCTGCGACTCCGCATTGCCCGGCCCCTCCTCTGGAGGGCCTGCCGGTGGACTACCAGATGTTTGCTGATGGGTTTGGAGAGAAAGAAGCGGATCAACTGCCCCCTCATTGGAAAACAGACTGTGCCATTGAACTGGTGCCTAACACCCAATTGCCTAAGCCGAAAATCTACTCTATGACGCAAAAGGAGTTAACTTTGCTTCGGGAATTTGTGGACAAAAACTTGGCGTGTGGGTTCATCGAACCAGCCAACTCTCCGGTGGGAGCACCGGTTCTCTTCCGCCCAAAGAAGGATGGGACATTAAGACTCTGTACCGATTTCCGGGGGCTAAATGCAGTCTCAATATCCAATAAATATCCCTTGCCTTTGATCAAGGACATGTTGTCCCATCTGGCCAAAGGGAAAATCTTCTCCAAACTAGATTTGAGAGAAGCCTATTACCGTGTAAGGATCAAGGAGGGTGATGAGTGGAAAACGGCATTCAATTGCCCATTGGGAGCATTTCAGTATAAGGTTTTGCCTTTTGGTCTGGCTGGGGCCCCTGGGGTGTTTATGCAATTGATCCATGAGGTACTCCATGAACATCTGTTTAAAGGGGTATTGGTGTATTTGGATGATGTATTGATTTATACTGAAACGATGGAGGAACATGTATCTTTGGTTAAACAGGTGCTTCGCAAGCTCAGAAAAGCTGAATTGTATGCCAAACTGTCTAAATGTGCCTTCCACCAAACACAAATTGATTATTTGGGGTATAGAATTTCAGATAAGGGCATTGAAATGGATCCTGCCAAGGTCCAGGCTATCGTGGATTGGGAAAGACCCCGCACCCGCAGGCAACTTCAAAGTTTCCTGGGGTTCAGCAATTACTACAGATTATTCATCAGGGGGTTCACTGAGATTGCCTTGCCGCTAACGGAATTACTTCGAACAAAGGGACTGGGGGATACTCGAAGAGTAAAAAATCCAGGTGCGCTGCTGCAGTGGACGCCAGCTTGTCAGGCGGCGTTCAATCAGCTAAAGGCGTCCTTTACCAAAGAGCCAATATTGCAACACCCGGACCCCTCCAAACCTTTTGTGGTTCAGGCCGATGCCTCTGATTATTCCATTGGGGCATTGTTGATGCAAGCTGATGGGGCAGGGTGCTTAAAACCATGTGCCTACCTGTCCCATAAATTCTCTGAGACTGAAAGACGTTGGCATGTATGGGAGAAGGAGGCGTTCGCAGTGAAAGCTGCTTTAGAGGCTTGGCGACACCTATTAGAGGGGGCGAATCACCCTTTTGAGGTGTGGACAGACCATAAGAACCTAGAAGCCCTTAGCACCCCCCGCAAACTGAGCCCGAAACAAGTACGTTGGGCTCAGTTCTTTAATCGGTTTAACTTTCAATTGAAGTTTATTCCGGGGAAAAAGAATTTCTTGGCAGACGCGTTGTCACGGCAACCTCAGGACTCCTGCGCAGCACCCGAAGTGGTCAGCACTCTGTGGACAATGCCACAACTGGGAATGCAGGCTGTGACGCGCAGCCAAACCCATGCGCAGCAGCCAACAGCTGGGGATTCGGGACCACCGAGCGCTTTGTCAATTCCCTCTCAGTTGCAACAAAAGTTTCTAAAGGAACTAAAAACTGATACTTGGTTGCTGGCCAATAGAGACAATGTAACATTTGACCGGGGTTTCGCTTGGAAAACTAACCGTCTCTACGTCCCGGAGAAACTGCGAAAAGATGTGTTGCTCCGTTCACATGACGACAAGGTTGCGGGACATTTTGGTTTTGTAAAAACCTTGCACCTAGTCCGGCGGCAGTTCTGGTGGCCCACCTTGCGCAAAGATGTAAAGGAGTATGTCACATCCTGTCCTGTGTGCGCTATGTCAAAGCGTAAAGTCGGTAAGCCTCAGGGACTCTTGCAACCCGTGGCTAGTCCAACTTGCCCCTGGGAGGAGGTTTCCATGGATTTTATTGTGGAGTTACCTCCCAGCCAGCACAAAACCATGATTTGGGTTGTAAAAGACTATTTTTCTAAACAAGCCCATTTTATTCCATGCGTGTCAATTCCTTCCGCCCGCCAGTTGGCTCGCCTTTTCCTCATACACGTGTACCGGCTACACGGATGTCCTTCTCGCTTGATTTCGGACAGGGGCACACAGTTTACCTCTCAATTCTGGCGGGCGTTCCTCAAACTGTTAGGGACTAAGCAAGCCCTGTCTACGGCGTGGCATCCACAGACGGACGGCGCCACGGAGGCTCTAAACTCCACGTTGGAGCAGTATCTGCGGGCTTTTGTGAATTACCAGCAAGACAACTGGGTTGACCTCCTCCCTTTTGCTGAGGTTGCCTACAACAATGCAGTTCATCAAAGCACCGGCCAAACCCCTTTTCGTACTGTACAGGGCAGGGACTTTGTACCCATCCCTGATCTGCCGCAGTCCTCCGTCAGACCGGCCTCGCCGGCCGATTGGTCTACACAACTAGCAGAATCCTGGCCAGTCATTCAGAGGGCATTAGCAGATGCACAGTCGGATTACAAACACTATGCTGACCAGAAGCGTGCACCTCATCCTGCTTTTCAAGTGGGGGACATGGTCTATCTATCTACTAAGTTTATCAAGTCAACTCAACCCTCAAAGAAATTGGCACCTAAATTTGTGGGTCCTTTCCCCATTACCGCTCAGATAAACCCTGTGACGTTTAAACTTGATTTACCACATAACCTCAAACGCTTACATCCTGTTTTTCATTGCAGTTTGCTCAAACCCATCACCCGTTCTGACTGATGGCATGATCAACCTCCAACTCCACCCCCCATCATGATTGACGGTCAACAACACTTTGAAGTTAGAGAAATTTTAGACTCTAGACGGCTTCGCAATACTTTACAATATTTAGTTCGCTGGAAGCATTTTCCTCATCCTGAATGGGTTGCTGCCCATGACGTGGCTTCTCCTACCCTTGTTACCCGATTCCATTCTGCCTACCCATCTAAACCAGGTCCTTAAATTTTTTTTGGGGGGGTGGTATGTCATGTTCACCGTTTCAATGTGCTTGGTACATCGTAACGTTTCGCATGTCATTAGCTTGATGCGTGTTTCATCTTTGCTGGGAGGATGGTTCCTGTTGGGAGTGTGTTTATCTCTTGGCTGTGAGCTCGGAATGTATTTGGATTATCTCATGTGTTCAAGGTTGCTTTCCCAGGCTAGAAGAGCTGACGGTTGCCAGCACCTGGGACGGGTGGCTCTGCTGGCAGGGAGGCGGGGTTACGTTTGCAGCGAGGGTTTTTAGTTTGTATTTGGCGTGCTTTCTGTCATTCTCAGCTTTCTCTGTACTTGTCATAAGTTTCCTAATAAATCAGATTTCATTTAGCAACCTCTTGTGAGTCTGAGTATTTGGACTAGGCAATCATTACATTTCTTCCATCTTTTCCTCTTCTGCAACAAAATCCATAAAAAAGGATAAAATAGCTGTGGACTGACTTCCAATTAGCAGACCTGCCTGTTTTGAAATGCTTAAAGGGTATAGGTTGGGAGGGTTTAAACTTTTTCAGGCTGCAAAACCTGCTAATTAAAAAACAAACAAAAAACCAAAAAGCCAGAACCTTGAGCAAAGTTTTAATGACAGAAAATTGGCTGTGTTCTTGTGAACTTGCGGGGGTGGGGGTGGAGGATAGTTTTTCATGGAGCCCTAGGCTTCCATAGAACACAGTTTGAAAAACCCTGGGCTAGATCACTCCTGCTGAACATGCCTTCTGTGGTATTGGAGATGTTTCCTACACTTGCAATCTCCTTTTCTCTGCTTGCTGTAGAGAGTTTAGAAGCTAAAAGGTTTCAGAAGGGAGGTTTCTGCAATTTCACACTTGTCTTTCTCTCTTTTGTTCTTTGCCCTATCATCTTCCAAAACAACCACACCAAGTCATCTAATTCACAGTTCGGCCACATGAGGTTTCTGTTTGGTATCAAGCTGTCCTTAAGATTTTCTTTATAAAAAAACAACTTACTGGAGCATTCCACTTATTTCCAAATGTCAGTGATGAATGCAGAACAATTTGCTTTAGCAAGAGATCCACTCAATTTGAGTTAAATACAGGCTACAGTGGACATTTCTTGTATGGGAGAATGTCACATCACATTAGCATGATGTTTTGGCCACCATCATTCACATAGACAAAGTGCACTCTATGGCCTTCCCTTGGCAGGCTTTTAGAAACCTGTGAATGCAGGGAAAAGTGAAAGTTCCACTTTTCTGATTGGTTTTTAGCAGAGGTAATTTTTTAATATCAATCTATAGAGATTTAACAAAGGGCTTATTTACAAGAACATTAGGTTTATGATACTAAAATAAGGTTGCACATAATAATGGACTATAATTACCAGTGGAGTTGGAGGAAAATTCTGAGAGTGCCTTGGACTGCAAGAAGATCCAACCAGTCCATCCTCCAGGAAATAAAGCCAGACTGCTCACTTGAGGGAATCATATTAAAGGCAAAACTGAAATACTTTGGCCACATCATGAGAAGACAGGACACCCTGGAGAAGATGCTGATGCTGGGGAGAGTGGAAGGCAAAAGGAAGAGGGGCCGACCAAGGGCAAGGTGGATGGATGATATTCTAGAGGTGACGGACTCGTCCCTGGGGGAGCTGGGGGTGTTGACGACTGACAGGAAGCTCTGGCGTGGGCTGGTCCATGAAGTCACAAAGAGTCGGAAGCGACTGAACGAATAAACAACAACAAATACTTACCAGTCTTCATATGCAGATTTCAAAGGTTGTCATGCCATTGTAAGTGATCTTTTGAATATGTCCCAAAGCAAACCTAAAATGTGTCAGTGATATACAAAAATGGCTTGCCATGCAGTGGAACCCGACATGTCTTCATGTGAATATTAGGGTACACATTTCATGCTTGTAGGACAAATGTGAGCATTATTCTGATCATGATGTGACCATGAGGATCATTGGCTATTTGGAAATTCAGGAGGCAGTTTTCTGTAGTTATCAGAGCAATGTATTATCAAAAGATAAATATACAGTAGTTTCTGCAAGTCATCCTCAGTCACTGTGACACCCTTGAAATATTTCTTGCTGCAGAAAATCATAGATGGACAACCCACATCTGCTGGAGCAGAAGATGAAAATATGAAGTTGCTTTAAGAATTGGATAATAATTTTAGTACTGAATAAATGCAGGAGATCTCTACAGGATCTTGGATCCAGAGATGTTTATGGCTGCCTTTTAATTGGAGGTGCCAAGAATGGAATTTTCCACATATCAAGTATATGATCTGAATTATACACTCTTCATGTTCCATAATAAATATGCTTACACACACAAACACACACAGCCTTCATTAACTCTGTTATTAGGAAAATCCACACTAATTTTCATTTTAGACATTACACTTTATGAGTTCACTTGTACCATTGGGGAAATGCATCAAAATTGCTGGCTTGGAATTCCAGAAGAGATGAGAAAATAACGAGTTAGTGGCATCATCCCCCATTTTCTTCTGCTGAGTCAGCCTCAACAGGATGAATGACACTTTCCCCCAAATGCAGAAAGAATTCCAGGGTGCTAGGTCAAGTTCCCTGCCCCTCCTTTTTATAAGTTTGTGAAAACCATGCCTTTTCCCTGATAGAGAAAGCCTCTTTCTCCAAAAGCACATTACGAGTGGTTTGCTCGTTCCACAGTCCACAGCACAAATAAACAGCAACTAGTGAAAGTATTTGATTTTCTAGGTTGAAGATGACTGGGCAGGCAATACAGCATCAGTCTTAGAGTATACAGAATTACAACACAGAAAGCATAAAGATTAATAAGACATATTACTGGGGTTTACTAATGGACTCCTAGCAGCTTAGCTCAATGAGATCACAATTAAGAAGACGAAGGGAAGTACTTCTTTACTCTGGACTTAGGATTTATTGTGTTTGGTGGGAAACGAAACGGAATAACAAAAGCAGCAGCAGCATTGTAGCTCCCGTTTGTTTCACCCCAACCAGTAAATAAAGGAGAGAATTCAGAGTGCAGCTTGAAGGAGTACAGAGATGACCCCATCTCCCTAAATGATGCACCAGGAAAGAATTTTCTCCAGACCATTTTGGTTTCTGATGCTTGGGTTTGTTTTCCTAAACGTTTGGCCCAGATACACTCTTTTGATGTATCAAAAACCAGCATGGCAACGTGGGTAGAGTGTTAGATTTTGTGGCCAATGGCCTGGGTTTGACTCTGTGTTTGACCTAAGGCAGCTCATAAAACCTCAGCCGAAGGAGTCTTCCAAAGCTGGAAAAGCGAAATTCCACAAATGGTCTTTCTCAGTTGCTAGGAGAAAGTGGAAGTAAACAACTATTACAACAAAAAACTCCTGATGCATAGAGTGGGTAGACAAGAGGAGTACAGAAAATCTGTTTGTAGTTTACTATCACACTTAGCTTCATCAACTTGGTGACCTTGGCAGAACTACTTAATATTATCTTCTCTGACCAGCTGTGACTCTCGAAGATCTCCCAAGACTACCCGGATAGTTCAGCACTGTCTGGATGAGATGGCCTTTTAGTACACCTGAACTATGTGACACAACTTTGTTGTGTACCTGCCTTCACACACTTCATGTAGCACACGGAAAAAGAATCTTTTCAATCATGGCAGCCCAACTGTGGAATGTTCTCCTCAAAGACAACTGCTTAAGTTTAAAAAAAAACAAAAAACAGAAGGTTCTAGATATTGTATGAAGAGTGAACATGGAGGGGGCATAAATATTGTTAATGAGTAATTGATAAAGATTTGTGGCTAGGGTGCCAGATTCTCCTTTGGGTTTAAGAAAAGCCTCCTCAAACATGAAGTTTACAGGATGACAATGGAACAATTACCATCTTGCAACTTACCCCAGTCTAGAGAGACTGGCTGTTAGGCCACTCTAGACTTCATTTATTATTTGGATTTATCTTTTTATTTTGATTCCAAATAACCTCTAAGCAGCTTATAATAAATGTGCCAATGAGTGGACAACACATTCACATATGAAGCACCAAAGAACCATAGGGGAACAAAGGCTTAGAACATTTCCTTGAGCAAAAAGTAAGTGGTAGCCTTCTAGAAATGAGCAGAACAAAAATGCAGAGAACAATGGCAATGCCAATATTGCTTATTATATATAAATATGTATGCATACATTTGAGGCAAACTAAAAGAAATCAGTAAGGGAGATTGTCAGACCATGAGGCAAAATGAAAGAATGTTAACAGAGGATAGACTGATTAAAAAGAACAGAAGTGTTTATTCCCTCTCTCTTCACTGTGAAACAGATGTTGAACAGACACCTAGAGCTTTCCATGAGAGATACCTGAATAATTGAGTTAACTAGAAGTTATAAATTAACTAAATTCTATACTCACCTAGGGTTTATCAGTGCACTAATAAAAGAATCAACTTATTATTTCCAGATTTCAAATGTGAGGCTTTAGATATGAGGTCATTCAGGTCCTCAAAGAATGAATGAACATCACAAGATCCGTTGATTCTTTTCTAGCTTGTGTTTCAAATTTTGCTGGGGAAATAATTCTTTCTATCCTCCCAAGCTCTCCCATTTCTCTTTAAATAATGGTCAAAAGGATTTTTAAAAGTTGGCTATTTCAAGGACTATTTGGCAGGATCTGGAGGTTCGCCATATTGTATGTCTACAATGAACCCCTCTAAGGTTTACAGCTATTATATAGAGAGTTCCCATACAGGTAGTCCTCAACTTACGATGACAATTGGGACCAGAATTTCCGTTGCTAAGTGATGTGCTAAGTCAGACATCACATGACCGTATCGCTTCGCAATGGCAACCCCGGCAGTCCCCGTTGCCAGAATTAAGCAAATTTCACTGGTCGTTAGCCAAGGACCCACCCCAATCCAAGCCATTCTGGGCTTGATTCTTCCCAGCTTTGAGCCTCAGTAAGGTAAAGGACTGCTTCCAACTCCCCCCACCCATCTATATCCCCCCCATCTCTGCCCTTTTGGCCACCCTGCACCCTGCCTTGTAGGGCAGCAAACATCCTCAGAACCACGCAGCTCTGGACTGCTTCTTGGCACAAAGGGCCAGGCCGGGCACACCTCGTCAGCAATGGGAGCAAGAAGACAGCGAAGGTCAGCTGGGCATGGCAAGCTCTGTGCAGCGCAAGGGCAACAGGGCGTCTGGGGCTTTGTGCTGTGGCGCTGGGTTGGCTGGTCATGGTGCAGTGCTTGAGATGGCACTCTTCAGCAGTGGCAGCAGCCACGCTGGGGCTGAAGTGGAGCCCTGGGGGCAGTGGTGGCTGGCTGAGACTGCTGAAGGCCTCAGGCCTCTAATTCAGGCCCAGCGCTGCTGCTGCTGCTGTTGAGGAATGCTGCTGTGCAGGGCAGCCAAAGGGGCAGAGATGGGGGGGAGATAGGCGGGTGAGGGAGTTGAAGTGGCCTTGCCAGTGTGGGCAGGCTGCCAAGCGCCCAAATTTTGATCACGTGACCACGGGGGCGCTGCAATGGCTGTAACTTCAAGTACCGGTCATAAGTCTCTTTCTTCAGCACCCCCGTAACTTCAACAGTCACTGAATGAATGGTCGTAAGTCAAGGGCTTCTATCATTACTGACTCAGCAAACAACTGACAGGTAAAAAAGAAAATTATGCAGCCACAGAGTATTAAGCATGTTCTCCTATATAAACACTTATAGACACTACATTGTATATATCTTGCAATTGCTTGGGTGAAATCAAGGGCTTTATAATTACTGACATGTCATGCAAATATGATGGGACACTCTTTTCATTCAAGGGACCGTAACTCACACTTAATTTCAATGTACTGAAATTGTTCCATCTCTTGTGCAATAGCTGAGTCACATTAGAAGCACTGTTTCTGTCAGAAGCATCATTTCTGGGGCTTTAATTGCAGCAACATGAATGTTAAAAATGATGTTTATTTGCAAGCTCTGTTTGATCATTACCAGTGCTGAAATATTTCATATTCTTGATTGTATTCCATACCAGACCTGACTACTGATTAAAACTGTCTGCTGCACCTCTTTATGCTGGATTATCTAATGAGTTCTAATGACAGTCATTTCTGATACCATACCAGCAAAATGCCTGTCAGTATGATTCACACCATGTTCATGGGGAAACCAGATGCACAGACTGCAAAGACATTGTTTTGTGCTGCCAATTACACACACAGCCAGCTTCAGATAATGAACTCAAGATATTTGCTGCAGTCGTAAATCTTTCACCAAAGAAACACAAAGCACACTCCAAACTCAAAGCAGGCATGAGAGCTCGCTTTAGCAAAAGAATCCAGAGAAACTAATCTCACATTTGAGAGTATTTATATTTACACACACACACACACACAAGGCTTATTCATGCACTAATAAAAGAATATATATACTGTATATCTACCCTTCTCACCCCTGTGGGTGGTATGTGTCTTCCTCAACCTCAGGTCCTCCACCAGAGGCCTGGAAGTTTGAGGGTTCTGTGCAGTATCTTAGCTGTTCCTGGCACTGCCCTCTTCTGGACAGAGAGCTCCGATGCTGCTCCTGGGATCTGTTGGAGCCACTCTCCCAGCTTGGGAGTCACAGCCCCGAGTGTGCCTACCACCCCAGGACCACTTTGGCCTTCACTTTCTACATCCTCTCTAGTTCCTTCTATATACACTATAAAGGTAAAGGTACAGGTTCCCATTTGGTCGTGTCCGACACTAGGGGGCGGTGCTCATCTCCGTTTCATGGCCGAAGAGCCAGCCCTGTCCGAAGACACTTCCATGGTCATGTGGCCAGCATGACAGTCACGGAACGCTGTTCCCTTCCTGCCGAAGCGGTACCTACTGTATTTATCTACTCGCATTTGCATGCTTTCGAATTGCTAGGTTGGCAAGAGCTGGGGCGAGTGCAGGAGCTCACTCTGTTGCGCGGCGCTCGGGTCTCCAACTGCTGAACTTGCAACCTTCCGGTCAACAAGCCTGTCGTCTTAACTGCTGAGCCACCACACCTCGTTCCTTCCTATATATGCTGTAGTCCTATATATAGTCCTATATCTAGATCCTTCCTATATATAGTGTAGTCCAAGTTTACAGATAATCCAACCACAGCATGCAAACAGAGCCACAGGTAGAATATTTATTTGAACATTATGAACATTATTTTCCACAAAGAGCTAGCCACAACAGCCATCCCTTTTACCTAGTTCTGATTATCAGCTTGACTGTCTTCCTTCCTTCCTTCCTTCCTTCCTTCCTTCCTTCCTTCCTTCCTTCCTTCCTTCCTTCCTTCCAGCAGAGCTTGACTTCCTTTGATCTTCTTAATTTGCAACGTGTGGCTGGGCTTGGGACCTTGGGCACCTCAGGCTCTAGGTCAGCTACTCAGCCTGCATCTAGCTCTCCTCAGATGGCCAAACTCTCCAGCTACTTCCTGTCCTGCGGGGCAGGCTGAAGCTCAGACTGGTCAGGCTTTTCAGCTTCTAAATCCAAAGGCTCAGATCGATCCCTATCAGACACCATCATTGTAACATCTTGTGGTTATAAGGTTGAGAGAAAAATTGTGCACAGGTGGGAGGAAAGCTATTTCTCTTTCCTCTTCTCAGGAAAAAAAATGCCTTAGAAGCAGTGGCAGCTCTCTAGTACAGCCTAGTTTTTGCACACATAAGTATCAAGTTGAATTACGTAGTTCAGGGCTGCGTAAGTTTTATATAATCAAGTGGGAAGCTTTTTTTTTTTTTTTTTAATGAAAAGGCCTCTGAGGATGAAAGGAGAATGGCTGATAGGGCTAAGAATTCTGGTCTTTTTAACAATTGTAATTTTGGGAGATCAGTCGAGTTGGGGGAGTTTGAACAGGACAAATGGTTCAAGACACCCATTTTGCCCTGTACTTAGCTGGTTTAACCATGGTGAAAGGAGCAGGTAGAACCACAGAGGTTAGAATTGATGAGAATTCCCGCTTATGGGAAAGTTCTCCCTGAAGCTCTCCACACAGCTCAAATCTCTCCAATTACAAAGCAGAAGTTTTGTGAATTGACATTTAGAACAGCCAGGCTGGATGAACAGTGCCAAAACGACATCGTAATCCATGGAGATGTGTTCCTTTAGCAGAAACACTACCACAGCCCTTCATACAAACCTCCTTATGGCGGGAAACTCAGCTTCTTCAGTATGAGAACTCAGCTTTTTCAAAAACGCCTAGCATCAAGGTCCAAGAAATTCCATCTGTCTCTGCCTGAGTTCCACCTTGTTTTCATAATATAGTGATGACACATGGCTTGCCTTTCCCACGGGGTGTTTGTATGGTCTCCACTGAGTGAAATAATATAGCAGAAGCACTTTGAAAATTCAAGGTCATTGCAAGGACCACATGAATGGTGAAATAGGAGACACGTAGGCAATGGTGAGGCTGGGGTACAAAATGCAATAAAATTGGGAGAGCTTTTCCTAATAGTGAAAGCTCAAACTCTCTGCTGACATCTAGTGGTTTTCTGAATTTTTGCTGTCCAAGTCAACCTAGCAGCTACCATTTGCCTTATCAGGATCCATCTGGGAATGATCTTACTTTAGCACATCACAGTGTGCCCAGGTAAGATTTGGAAAAGTAAACTAAAAAACAACAGCCAAACTATTGAATAAATTAAACAGCCACTAGAAAGACCTCTGCCTTTCCCCATAAGATTTGCAGTGGTAAAAATGGCAAGGAAAGTGGTCAGTGATGCCCCCTTACTTTATCTCCTTACATTCCTCCAATGGACCCAGCTGAAAAGTTTTGGCTTCCTTTATAAAAAGCCTTAAGACATACACAAAGCAGTATCAAGATGCATCTGAGGCATCTGGAGGAAACGATTAAAATAGCCCATTAAAACATGCAAGGGTGTAGGGCTGAAATAGCTGTGAAACTGGATATGGCAGGGATCATGGCCGCAACTAGGGGGGGCAACCGGGGCATGTGCCCTGGGCACCGCACTGGGGGGGTGCCAAAATGAGCACTGGGGGGGTTGCCAAAATGAGTGCTGGGGGGCGCCAAAATGGGCGCGGAATCCATGTTTGCCCCAGGTGACACAGACCCTAGTTGCCGACCTGGCAGGGATTCTTCCAGGTTTCAACTTTCAGCAGAGAAGTGAATTTTGGGAGATCTTGAGAATGACAACCAGACCAGAAAAACAACCTTTGGACATTTTCCCCTGCACTATTTTTGATGTTTGCCATTCCCTGCAGATTGGCAGGCTCATACGTGTATTATTTTAAGCTTTTCCCAACCTCTTTTTTCTGCACAGCGAGTCAGAATCTGCGGAGGATAACATTGCTGCCTTGCCTGTAAACCTGGGTAGCTATTTCAGTCTGGGCCCGTACCCAGTTTCATCAAAGTCCCTCGCTTGGGAGAGGCTGGGAACAAGCCTTTTCCCACACAGCCTGGCATCAGAACTGGTGTTAATGAGATGGCAGAGAATGGCTGTCCTAGACTTTCATGGCAGGGACTCCTTGGCCTATCTGCAAAGGGTTATTAAAGTTTAGAGGAAAGTCTCTACGTGGCCTGGTCTCACATGCATAGTCCTGGCTTTGCCGGCCTCTCTGTTAGCCTCCTGTAGGACCTGTCTGCCCACCATGATGCTAGCAGCAGTTTGGGGGGAGTTAAGAGGTTAATATTACACCTTCAGTTTCTACCACATCAATCAGATCCTTTGATCCTGCAACATTACAATCTAAAAAACAATCAAACAAACAAACCTGTATCTTTCTTGGTAAAACAGGAATTGAAGCCCTTTTAGCACAGTGTTTGGAAGATGAATGCAATATGGATTGTGGAACATTCCTTATATTCCTTTAATAATTCACTGAGAATAGCTTATCTTCATTTTTTGCCTTTCAAGCCTGCAGCTTTGCAAAGATCAGTCCCCCTGGTCGTGATCAATATATTTCTGGGCGGGAATGGCAGGCCCAAAGTCCATTTTGTTGCTTCTTTTCTGTCTACCTTTACAAATAACAAAGGCAGGCAAAGCTTAACCGATGAATAACAAAAAAAAGGTCCCATTTTTAAGTTTATCCCTGAGGTACTGTGGGAGCAAGGAGATTGGTGTTCTTTCTTTATCCAGAAATGCTTACTTCATTACTAGTTGGATTTCTAGTTCTGGGCTGCAAGAATCTGAACAAACCTTAGATGGCTACAAAGAGATTCAGAAAGCTTTGTCATTATTGCCATCTAGTGGTCTACTGGGTTTTCGCAGCTCAGAATCAGTAGCTAGCTAGCTAGCTAGCCCATCATCCCTCCCTCCCTCCCATGTATTGACCACCTCAGTCCCAAGAGATTCCAGATCTAAAATAATGTTAATATATCATATAAAAAAGTAATAAGCATTCTGGTGCTGAATAGTCACACAATCAGCTCTCAAAGACTTTCTGAAAAAGCCAAGTCTTTGCCAGCCTTGGAAGACCATGAGAGTGGCAGCTGGCCATGTCTTAGAAGTGGGCTGTTCCAAAGCAAGGGAGCCCCCAAGAAGAATTGCCATCATGTGTCCTCTCATTGCACCATTCAATAGGAGGGGACCTTCAGTAGGCCCTCCCTGTCCATCCAGACTGGGTAGTCAGAACCTACTTGGGCAAGGAAGTCTCTTAGATACCTAAGCCCAGAGCCAATAGGGCTTCATAGCTAATGAACTGCATCCTCAATCAATGAAGCTGTAAAATGGCATTGCTAGCACTGCCCAATAAGCACACTGACTACTACATTTCAGACTAGCTGAAGTTTCCAAGCAGTCTTCAAGGGATGCCACACGTAGAATGAATTACAGTAATCCTATCACAAGATGATGAGGCCATGAGTGATATTCCTCAGTGCATCCTGCTCCAGGAAAGGCTGCAACTGATGGCCTAGCCAGAGTGGATAAAGGCCCTCCTAACTGTGAGCCAGGAAGGACCTCCAGTTTCTGGGTCTGCCCTCTCTCAGGGAGCCCAATCCTGTCAAGTGTTACATTTGGTATTGTCCTGGAATAAGCTGTGTTCTGAATTAATATAGATTTAGTCTCTGAAGATCAATATCTGGAGCCTGGATTAAGATAAATTAAGATATATTTTTATATATCCAAACTACTATTTATATTCTGGGCAATTTCATCCCTCAATGGATTGCTTTTTGTTGAATTGCTTTAGGGAGGTTCCTCCTCTTCCTCCTCCTCCTCTTTCTCCTCATCAACCCTCCCCAAAACAATTCAGCAAAAACTAATGCAATGAGGACTGAAAATGCCCAGTAGTCCAGAATATGGGATGACTGTCCTAGGAAGAAAAATGGAAAGCTACATTGGTGGTGGGGCAGGGTGGATGAAACAGAGTATGAAGTGTCCAGATAAGATGTCCACAAAAGAGAATCCAAAAATGACCCATTTGGGAGACTGTAGTAAATTTTGAACCTAGCTAGGTGGCAGCAAGTAGCTGACTTTGGCTGAGCTTGCAAACTAAGCTCTATGGAACCTGGTTAGTACTTGGATGGGAGATCAGGAAATCTCAGAGCAGTAAACTAAATGAGAAGTAAAAAAAAAAAGTCCTGAAAGTAGGCAATTGCACATCCCTTCTGGACCATTGCTGACTACAAGGTTATGTCCTTGCAGCCACAAGAAGTTGAGCTGGATTTGAAGAAGACATCAAATTATAGAAAACTTTGAAAACATGTTGAAAAGAACTTACAGCCCATGGCAGGGCCAGTCTCACTGTGAATGTCTCTTCATTGCTTTAGACAGAAACCTCTCTGCTAACTTAAGCACCACTAAAGAAGTGGGGGGCAATGGTGACAAGAATTCTTAAATAAATATCCTCCTGGTACTCTGCAAAAACAATAAATAATTAACCCCACCCTGGTTGCTTAGGCCTTTTGGAACCAAGCATTGTCCTATCCTATTCTCTGTTGCTGAAGAACGTTACTATCAAGATTATTTTTCAAAGTAGGAATAGAAGCATAGGCAGAGCAAGTATCTCAGCTTGCACTGCATAAAGTGCACATGTAGGACAACTCAAGACAGGCCATGGATTCTACATCTACAAATAGTATCACAATCTTTTCCCAATCTGGGTGCTCTCCCAGACTTCAATACCCAGAATTCCCAGCCAGCATACCATTGCTAAGAATTCTGGGCATTGAAACACTCATATCTAACATTTGCCCAGATTGAAATAAACTGTTCTAATTAAGTAAGATTTTTTTTTGCATCCTCTTCTGTAAACAAGCTAACATATAAAACAAATTCATAAGATACACTGGCTATATTGATGGACTCGTCCCTGGGGGAGCTGGGGGTGTTGACGACCGACAGGAAGCTCTGGCGTGGGCTGGTCCATGAAGTCACGAAGAGTCGGAAGCGACTAAACGAATAAACAACAACAACAACTGGCTATATAAGCAGATCTTTTAACTATTAGTGCAGAAAGACCACAAAAATACACAAACACTAGGATTAAGGTGGACCTAAGGCTTCTTGCTCTCTGAGACCAAGTATAAAATTGTTCCCATCTTCATACCAATACAGAAATTAATGGAATTGGCAACTGGCTTCTCCCTCAATACTGTCAACAGGTTAGCACCCTCCATCATAGTTTGTTTAGGTAGTTAAGACTGGCAGTGCAATCACAGGCCTCCAACAGAAGTTATGATGATGTCACATGCATCAGTATGTCTTTCACAAGTGGAGCAAATGATGTGTCAGTTGCATCTTGCATATGTAATTCACATTATCTGTGTGATGACATCATGATGCGTATGATGTCACTTGTGCCCCTTACGCCCCTGCAGACACCTATTAGTGTGATGCACTAGCAAAAGGGTGATTGGCTGGAGGGAGTACAAGAGGATCAGCAGAAAGAGTCATGGTTTTTACCTCCCGCCCTGTGACTCCTGAGGTAGTTGTCCCTCTTCACCTTATAGTAAGTTCAGCCCTACTTAGCATATGAGTAGTATTCATCTAAAACCCATGAAAAATTAACTCAATTAATTATGTGGCTTTTATTAAAGTAACATAATAATAGTAACAATAACAACAATAATAATTTAAACAACAACCTCTGCCTATCCCAGGTCCTTGGGAAGGACTTGATAGGTGGATAAAAATGCCAAATCCAGTGTAAACATCTGGCTGACTGTGTGACCAATCATCATCACCATCATCATCATCACCATCATCACAACAACACAGCCAGAACCCCTTCATCCTTTATCTTTGCAACCTTTTTGAAGTCTGAGGCTGCTCTGTAGAACTTGTGGTTTTATTTCTGCAGAGCACAAACACAACATGCAGCCAACTCAGAAAGAACCCCACCCTTTAAACACTAGAAAACTCACTGTGGCCTCTGAAAACTTAGAAGAAGTAAACTGAACAAGGGCATTGCCAAGAAGAAAGGAGCCTGCTATGATGTGTCATTTCAATGGTCCAGAAATTTATTCATTCCCTCTAATTGTATTCTTGGGCAAAGAGAAACTGCCTATAATGCTGTATTTCAAACATGGCATAACTTAATGCAAGACAAAGGCCTTCCATGTGGCCTGAAAGGGATTCTGAGCAGGTTCAAACTGCACAATTGGAGCAGACTTACCACATTTCAACTTTGGTGTGTCCTTATTTTCTTCTTTCATAGAGTGTTACCTTTTCTCCCAAGCTTCCATTTTCTGAGATAGCAGAGGAATCAATAGAATTATGGAGTTGGAAGTGATCTTACAGACCGTATTCTCCACTTCATGGCTCTGTGCAGAATCCAGCTTCTTCTGAGAGATGACCATCCTGCTTCTGTTCGGGCACCTCTAGCAAAGGAGAACCCACCACTTCATGCAGCAGCCTGTTCCAGGAAGTTCCTCCTGATGTTTGGCTGAACTTCCTTCCTTGTAATTTTAACCCACTGGTCCTGCTCTCTGGAGCAACAGAGAATAAACCTACTCCTTCTTCATATATTTAAAGTCTCCTTTCATAATATCCACAAATCCCTCAACTTTTCAGCTAGGGAGGATTTCTGTGAAACAAGGGTGTGAGAAAGATTTTGAGAGAACACAGATAAAACAAACTCTCTTCTAGCTATGGTATAAAGGGCAGGGTCTACTTGCCCTATCACTGGAATTGCCCTACCTTTCCATTGGCTAGGTTCACACAACATGTGGTTCAGCATGTTTGGGAAACCCAGCCACTCTCTTAGCCCACTGTGTTGTAGTGCCCAACAAAAACAGACTTTGTGAATAATGGAAATATTATTTTCTCAAGCAATGTTATGGTTGCCTCAAATACATTCCAACATGTATGTTATTATTATTCTGTAAGTTCCATATATACAAATAGAACCTTGAAACTTTTTCCTGCCTTTCATTAGCCATTCTTGACCTAGGTTTTTTTCTTTCCCTTCGTCTTCCACTCTGGCCCTGATAGCTTCAGAAACTGAAATACAGAGAATCATTTTCATGGTATAAGTCACTCTTGCTGAAACATGTATGAGGTGATGGCACACTTTCAGAAACTTACAAGTTAGGAAAGAGGGTTTTAAGGAAAATAAGGATGACTTTTTACTTTTTAATTTCCAGCAGTGAAAGGCTAACTGAAATGACTTATTGCATTTCCAAAAATACAAAGCCCAAACCCAGAATAAAACAAGGGCACAAGATTACGGATGAGTTATCTCAGGGCCTGCAGGGTGGAGAAACTACCTAGCTTTGTCATTAAAGGTACAGCAAATGATGTACATGGCACTTGAATTCAAGATGTGAAAAATAGAAGATGGATCCTCCAAAGGGACATAGAGTAGATGCATGGTAGAAATCATGATGGTATCACAAGTCATTACGCAAGTAACACTATATGAAAATCAGTTTTCAGACAGCTACAAGCAAAGAGAAAACCAAATCAGTCCATTACCACAGCAAGAGACAAGTCAAAACTCTCTCTTTCACCCCAGATTGGCATCCAGCCCATTGCTTCACATGGGCAGGAGAGAGGCACACAAGAGTTTGAACCATGATTTCACTGTAAATAAGTCTTTCATTTAATACATAGCTGGAATTTTTTCATAATGGATTTTTCAGCTTTTCTTCAATAAACTAACAGAAGTTCTTAAATCCTAGAGTACGTGTTTATGTTTCCTGTCCAGCTTGCTGTGAAAAGTCTGTCACATGGATTATGTAATTTATGACACTCATCTGATGCTGTTATTATTTGTGTGATATCTCTTGGCCCCTTGTCCCCCAACATGGTCATGCATGCCAAAGGGTACCGTTGTTCCAAACTTTTATTTAGAGAACGATGATAAAGTCTTTTAAACTTGTGGATGAAGGACAGTTTATTCTCCAACTAGGACTGAGCAATCTGACCTTTCATGGATCCTTTTACTGGGTTTCTACATTCTGTGAAATGCCTCTGATCTGGGGGCAGATGACTGTGTGGAAGTGTCCTGGTACTCTGTTTTAAGGGAAAAATTGAGTCAAAATGGTCTGGGTAAGCATTGATGGTAGGGACCAATCTTAGCATCTTTTGGGGAGGCTAGGATATAACCTGTGAATGAGGCACAGATGCAAAATTGGCAAAGCCGAGCGATGCACATGGAAGAGGCCAAGATTTTTGTTTTAGATTTGTCAGGAAATGTAATAGGATGTGGACTTGCTCACGTACACTCAAGTAGGGCCTCTTAAGCCCTTCCCTCACAATCCTTATTGTTGTGACCTCCCACAATCTAAGGTTAGGTCTAATGGCTGCCACCACCACCCTTAACAAAGAAATTTCCTCTCTGCACTTTTACTCAGGAGGAAACTCAGGTAAGTAGAACTTCATTTCTTCCTTCTTGTGCAGAGTCCATGCTAATCTTTTCTGTATCATTCAAATGTAGTATATGTACTTCCTCCTCCTGCTCCTCCTAACAAATTGGCCAGGACACATGATAAACTAAATTCAGTGTTGGAATGAGACTACACATTTTGGAAGCAAAAACAAGTAGCTTATTGTGTAATTAATGTTAAGCAGCTAATTGAGAAGTGAAGACAATGGAAGAAGGAAAATCTCACAGCTATCCTCCAGGCATAGATATACACCCAGACACACACAGTAGAGAAAGACGAAAACAAAACCAAAACAAAACTAAGTATGCAAAGAAAGAAATATAAATGCTAAAGAAGAGTCTAATTCACATCTAGCACCTCATTTCCCTAGAGGCTAATGCCTTCTGATTCTCCAACTCCTCTAGAGATTGGGGTTCCTGTCTTTCCTGCTTCCTGATTGGCTGCTCGGAGTTTGAGTTTCCAAATTTTGCTGGGCTCTATTCATTATCTAGAACTGTGCTTCTCCACCTTGGCAACTTTAAGATGTGAGGACTTCAACTCCCAGAATTCCCCAACACCACTCTAGATTAATTGATTAACCCTCATAATGGCATTTCTAGGAATGTTGTTCCCCTTTTGCTACAGGGAGATTTTGTTTTTAAATTATATTAAGCTTGTTTCAGAGCATAATGTTCTCACATGTTTGCTCCCTTAAACGCTGGGAAACCATGCCATAGCGTTCCATCAACAGTGGCCTGAGAAGGCTGCAGGCATCCCATAAATTAGGACGGAAGGACTCTTGCAATCCAGGGATGCTGGTTGTTTTCTTCTGCTTTCAAGAAACAACACCTATCAAATACGCACCAGTCTTCTACTCTTACAAGTGATTCTGTGAGTATATATTTTAAAAACCACACTATGATTAAGGTTTGCAAGAATCAACGGGAAACAAGAATTGTGCCTCTGGAGGTTAAAACCTTATCTTCTCCTTCTGAGTTATTAAAGAAACCTACAGGTAGCCTGCAAGGATAAGACAGCAGATGAGGCAGCAGTGGAGATACTCTGGGAGAATTTGGCCAATACGGAGTTAGAACAAATGCACGTTTTGAGATGTTGTATGCAAAATATTAGGAAAGGGAATGAATCACAACTGCAGCGTACGGGCAAAGGTTTGATCAGACTTTGTAATGGAATATGAGAATGACCTTGGAAGTCAGGGGTTGGGGGGAGAGATGCTGCTTGGGAACCATTAGATAAAAGGGGGAGGAGCCCGCAGCTTAGTAATGGACAGAGAAAGAAACTTAGAAAGGATCCGCCCTAGCTAATCAAGCGGTAAAAATGGACAGTGGGAGATTTGCACTTTCAGACTTGCAAGGTTCTGTTATTGTAGCCTAACAATAATGTAGAAGTAGCTCATCTGCTCGTCTTTTCTGTCTGGTTTACCTGGGAGGGCTGACAGACTTTGCTACAGCACTACATTTTCCAGACTCAGACTTCATTTGAGCCAATCTCAACAGGACTTTGCAACAGGAATACAGCCTCAAGCATCAATGTCTGGAGCCTGTAAAGTATTATTTTAAGCAACTGATAGAATCCCTTCCTTCATCCATGAACAACCACAATCATTCCACACAAACATCTGCAAGTATGAAATATTTCAGGCTTCTTTGACCATGACACTGCCCAGTTTTGAAATTAAACCCTGCTTGTATAGAACATGATGATACATCTTGGTGGAAGAGTAAGGGTGCTCCATGCAAAAGGTCTCAGGTTCAGGGTTAGGTCAATGATTAGGCAGAGTATAGTAGCTGCCTCTGGCAGTTGATTGGGGGCACAGTGAAAAAGCAGCAAATAGTTAACTGCTTAATTGGTCCCTCTTCATCCCTGAGCTACATATATTATCTTCAACTGTATTTGATCATGGTTATCTTTATACCACTGACAACAAAGGTCCGCATAGTTAAAGCAATGGTGTTCCCCGCAGTAACATATGGCTGTGAGAGCTGGACCATAAGGAAGGCTGAGAGAAGGAAGATCGATGCTTTTGAAGTGTGGTGTTGGAGGAAAATTCTGAGAGTGCCTTGGACTGCAAGAAGATCAAACCAGTCCATCCTCCAGGAAATCAAGCCAGACTGCTCACTTGAGGGAATGATATTAAAGGCAAAACTGAAATACTTTGGCCACATCATGAGAAGACAGGACACCCTGGAGAAGATGCTGATGCTGGGGAGAGTGGAAGGCAAAAGGAAGAGGGGCCGACCAAGGGCAAGGTGGATGGATGATATTCTAGAGGTGACGGACTCGTCCCTGGGGGAGCTGGGGGTGTTGACGACTGACAGGAAGCTCTGGCGTGGGCTGGTCCATGAAGTCACGAAGAGTCGGAAGCGACTAAACGAATAAACAACAAAAATCTTTATACCAGGGAGGAACCTAAGAACTTAAGCAGATCAAACCCCAGGCCCATCTAGTCCAGCAGTCTGTTCAAACAGTGGCCAGCCAACTGCACAAGAAAGCCCACTACAGTAGTTTCCCAGCAGATGGCCTTCAGAGGCAGTCACGTGGCTATCAAGGCTAGCAGCCGTTGATCCCCATGATTTCCATGAATGGGTCCAACCCTTTTCTGAAGCCAGCCAAGCTTGTAGCCAGCACCACATCTCATGGTAGCGAATTCCAACATTTAATTATGCATTCTATAAAAAACCACTTCTTTTTGTCTGTCCTGGTTCTTCCGGGATTCAGTTTCATTGGGTAACCTCTGGTTCTAGTGTTCTGGGAAGGGGAAAACAGCTTCTCCTTTATCCACACCATGCATACTCTTGTACACCTCAGTCATGTCCTTCTCATTCACCTCCTTTCTGGACTAAAAAGGCCCAAACGTCACAACCTCTCCTCATAGAGAAACTGCTCCAGTCCCTTAATCATCTCAGCAGCCCTCCTCTGAACCTTCTCTAGCTCTACTATATCCTTTTTGAGGTATGGCAACCAGAACTGCAAAGAGAAGCAGTGCTTTAGCTGATTTTTTACATTTTCTTTTGACTTGGCCAGCCTAGGGTAACCCTTGGGCTGGGTTGCATGTGTGTGGGTATATTATTGAAGTCATCTGTTTAGTCTTAAGCAAATATTTTGTGCTCCCTTCCTACACACTTCCAGATAGAGAGGCACCTGGAGAACTGCTGATGGTCAGAGATAAGAGCTGCAATGGCCTTTGAGCAGTAGATTGGGAACCACCCTCTAAAATAGATGGGACCTATATAGCAATTAAATTCAACTTAATTGACATTATTTAATTCAACTAAGCCAGTTTGGTGTAGTGGTTAAGGCACCAGGCTAGAAACTGGGAGACCGTGAGTCCTAGTGTTGCCTGAGGCACAAAGCCAGCTGGGAGACCTTGGGCCAGTCACTTTCTCTCAGCCCTAGGAAGGAGGCAATGGCAAACCACTTCTGAAAAACCTTGCCAAGAAAACTGCAGGGACTTGTCCAGGCAGTCTCTGAGAATGGGACACGATTGAATGGATTAAGAAAAAAATCAACTTAATTAATCCCATACAATTCATATGATTGCTGCCACAAAATATTTTTCCCCTTTGTCATGTTAAAAATTATAGTTTTGTGATAAGTTCTGGAAGGCCTCTGGGGATCACACCCAAAGTTTGAGGGACCACATGGTTCCCTACTGCAGTCTCAAGTTATACACCTTGTACAAACGTTGTACACTATTGTAGACAATAGCAAGCTCTATGGCCTAGAAATCTGACTTCATGAAAATGACTCCCTAAGCCAGAAACCACATCCTGCCCAAGATTCCCCACAGTATTAGGCTGAACAGGTACTGAAAATAGATTATTATGCATCAAAATGCATTGAGTGGTTTTGATGTATACATGGATATCTTGCTCTACAGACATGGAGAACCAAGGCAAATGAGACCTACAAATATCTTGTCTCATTTACTGCAAGTTATATTAACAGCTTAAACTTCCATTAAAAGCTCAGGCAATAAAGCACACTAAAATAAAAGGATGTCATAAAACCCCCAGAATAAATAAAAGAGGGGGGAAAAAAACATAGCTGCAGTAATTCCAGTAAGACCTCAGCTCAGTATGAAGGAGGAAAAAGATTTGTGTGTCTCCAAATGCTCACTGGAACAAAGTAGTTTTAACTGAGCTCTTCAAAAGCCAGCATCACAACAGTTTTCCAATCTTCTCAAAGAATGTTTATTTCTGTGACCTAAAATATCCCCTGCATATAGAAAGCATGCATAAAATGAGATGTATTGAAGTGAGTATTTCATGGCATCTTTGCCAATTTCCACGGAAGATTAACATGGGTTATTTGAAATTCTCCTGGCCTCTATGTCTTTGGCTTTGACATTTTTGTGGCATTAAACCAATTCCCCTTCGGCAGGCTTTATTTGCTTGCTTCTTTCAGTGTCTGGGCAGTGTTGAAACAAGCTTTATAAGATAATCAAGTTTGTTTAAACAGTAATGTGACATATAATGTGGAAACAATGATCTCTACTACCATGGCATGAGATCTCCAGAAAAACACACTCTCCTTAAATTAGGATGAACAGATAAGGAAGCAGTTTTCCAATTTGAGTATTTTTGTGTGGAACAGTAGTTCTTTGTTCAGTCTTCAGAAAGTAGTTGCTGGCTATTATGGCCCATACTAAATCATCACTAGCTGATCCACTGGCACCATTGCAAGCTTTGCTGATTTGTTTTCCTTCAGGAATAACTACAATATATCAATGGCCTGATAGAGGACAGGACAGGAAAGAGGAGGCAATGATGAAGTTGTCTTGCAGAACCTTCACAGGTACTTCCTGGTGGAGCCACCTGGTTCTGTAAAGCTGAAAATAACTAAAAGGCTAAATTTTGCAAAAAGTCTTCGTACCACCAAATGGCAGAAAATATATGAGTACATGTTGCATCTCCCACAACCTGGTACTCTCCGGTGTTGTGGCTATAAGAATTCCTTGCCAACATGATCACTGGCATATTGGTCCAAAGCTTCTGGATTATACGTTATATGCAGAGAATGCAGTAGGATAATTCTTTCACCACCCCTGTAGTATTAGAAAAAAGGGAAATGTGGTGAAGTTGACACACCAGAGGCAAGGAACCTCTGGTCCTCCAAATGTTGTGAACAGCATCTCTGTCCATCAAACAGAAGAGAATATATGTAGCTCAAGGTTGAACAACCTCTGAGCCTGGTTGTTTTATTGTCTCTTTTGAAAGGTGTGTAAATATTGTTTACATGTCTGTTGATGGCTGACTTGTCCGAATACCAAGCTTCCGGGAATTCCCCTGCATTTTTGGATTTAGTGTCATGAGTACTGATGGCGAGCAGGAGGGGGCCTCTATCCAGGGGGGAAAACGCATGCGTAGTACTGAGGAATTAAGCAGCCATTCAAAGAGACACAGATCAGACCCACCTTAACTTTTGGGGTTTATCTGTCTGGGTTTTCCCACGCTTCTTCAGTTTGTTAGGATTCTGTTTAATGTAGCAGTAATAAACACTAGAGACCTACTCCTCGTCTCAGCATGATTTCTGACTGTTAGGACATTTAGCTTGGTCTAGGATGCTGGTAGTTTCCCAGTTGAAACTATGGTTGAGTCTGTCCACATGTTGTGAGCTTAAGGAGTTTTCACTGTGTCTTCTGACTGCTAGTTGGTGTTAATGGATGCACTCTGCTAATCTTCTGCCTGTCTGTCCCACATTGTGGCTGTTACAGTCCTCACACTGTACAATAAAAAAACTAAAAAGGAATCCAAAAGACCAGAACACCTCTTCACCAGCAATCAACACCCAGATAAGAAGGGATTAACACCAGGATTAACAATCAGGTAGTAAACAACAGCCTAATCAAGGAACTACCAAGGAGAAAACAACACCCCTTTCAACACTGACAGGGCAAGATACTGTATATAAACTGAGAGCAAGGCCCACTCCCTTCTAGCACTGACAATGTTACCTGGTTGGATAATGAAACGTCTGCAAGAAAACAACCAAGCTCAGAGAACACCAAGGACTCCACATCTCTGTGTATCCATAATCTGTATAGCCAATGGTAAGGAATGCTAGGGGCTGTAGTTGACCCATATCCGGATGGTAGCTTCCTCAGCCCTATGACAGGACACATTCAAGCCAGACAAAAAGTCTGCATAGTGCTCAATCAGATTATGGAATTCAAAACATGATGAGCTGAGATATCACTATGCTTTCAAATTCCTTGGCTTGGAAAGGAAAATGTAGCACAGACTAGAGAAGATGTTTTCCCTCCTGCCAGCTGCTTCTGCAACCCTTAACTGAAGTGGTGACAGTGGGATGGAAGGGAGAAGATCTGGAAAGGAAGGAAGGAAGCAGAGTCATCCTTCTCCATCCCACTTTCCATGGCATCTGGACAGCTGGGAAGTGTGGTTCTCCTCTAATGCGAATTTAGTAACTGATTTAGAACAAACAAGAAAAGCAGTATTTTCCTGCTGCTCAATCCAAATCAAGTTTGGGGATGTCTTTTTAAATAAAAGCTTGGTTCATGACCTGTATCTTTTCAGTGGCAGTCACTCAATTTCCCTTTCTGCTTCTTTTGGGTAGAAGTATTCAGACAACATGCTTTTTCCTGTGGAAGGCTTGTTTTAGGAAGAGTTATACTGATCCACAGATAAGCTACCTGATAATGTGGAACTTTAAAGTATAGTATTGAGTGTTAGAAATGCACTTTGTAACCTTGCGAGGTACAAAAATGTTCCAAGGCAAAATGCCAGTTCTTGATGTATTAATATGTTTATTTTTGTTGGATTTTGAATATTTGCCAAAGGCCTTCATCCAGTAAAAATGTTATTTTGTTCCTAAGGGATGCACCCCAAATGAAAACTTTGGGTTTCTTACGTCTAAATAAACATTCCCCCTTCTTTCTCTGTGTTTTCCTTAGTAATGCGGTCCTAACGATTCATTTTTTTGTCTCTAAAAGTTAGGCTTCTCTCTAAAAGTGCATCCTTTCCCAAGATCTGGGCTAAGGGTGTTTCCTAGCTGGTTTGCTCTAGTTTGTGAAAAAAGTGAAAATAAAAAGTGAAAGGTCCCCTGTGCAAGCACCGAGTCATGTCTGACCCTTTGGATACTGCTTTCGCGATGTTTCCTTGGCAGACTATAGCGGGGTGGTTTGCCATTGCCTTCCCCAGTCGTCACCTTCCCCAGCAAGTGGGGTCCTCATTTTACCAACCTTGGAAGGATGGAAGACCAGTTACTAAATCTTTTTCCTAGGGGAGGGCACCTTTCTATTGGACCTTCAGTACAAGACCCAAGGACAAGGCCTGGTGATGCCAGCCTAGAAGCGTTAAGGACCAAGCGTCATACAGGTGTTGCCTTTTCGCTGTCTGGAGAGCCAAACGGGAGGACCCAAAATCTCTCTCCCACTTCAAGAAGCTCTCTTGAAATACATTGGTCCATCTGGCTCTGCTTTCTGCTGCTCAGCTTGCCCCACCCATTATCTGCATGCACATACAAAGTGATGGAGCTTCAATCATACAGTTGCACCCACCGTCTTGGCCTTTTGCCCTTCCATGCAGATGCCCCTGATCACACCAAATTGTGGTTTGTACTACCCATAGAGCCTCGTGTGGCTCAGGGTGGTAGGCGGCAGTATTGCAACGAAAACTCTCCCCACAACCCAAGTTCGATCCCGGCAGAAGCTGGCTCAAGTCGACTCAGCCTTCCATCCTTCTGAGGTCAGTAAAACGAGTACCCAGCTTGCTAGGGAAGGTGACGACTGGGGAAGGCAATGGCAAACCACCCTGCTCTATAGTCTGCCAAGAAAATGTTGCGAAAGTGGCGTCCCCCCAAAGGGTCAGCCATGACTCGGTGCTTGCACTGGGGACACTTCACACATCACACTACCCATAGCTTAAAGCCTAAGCCAAACATGAGTTATCTACTTATTCTAGGGTACATACCCTGCACATACCATACAGTAGCTAACCTTATGTATATCTTTTGGGGCTTTAGTGGAAATGCAATGCAAGTAATTTTTGTATGCCATTTTGATCACCATGATCAACCATATCTGAACTGGGACAGTAACATTAATAACAAACAAACCAAGTTGCAACATTACTTCCTTTTTTGCATGTGAGAAGAATGTTGTATACATACAGTACATATTATATTAAAGAAGAAAAAAGTCAGATTCTCTTTAGTTCATTACCGTAACATCATAAAATATAACAGCAGGAAGGCACCATGGCTTTTTAAAAACTAGGCAATCAGGTATACATGACCTTTTTTAAAGAAAGAAGTACCAGTTTCACAGGAAATGCATGTGAATGATCTGTGATTACAGACTGCAAATCTCAAACATTTTATATCTTATTCTACCACCATCAATCCAGTGTAAGTCATGAAAGAACCAAAGTTATTTCAATTCAGTGTTAAAGATGTTTATTCAGAAATAGGTCCAGAGCTTTCCTGCCTCAGAAGATTAGATCAGACTTCCCTAATCTGGTATCCTCAAGAGATGTTGGACCAGATTCTGGGGAGTCACGGCAATGAAAGTCCCTAGGACTTTAATGTCAGCAGCCTGGTGGAGCCTGAAGATGCCCAGCTTGCTTCTTATTTGTTGTTTGTGTTTGCAGTCTTTTTTTTATAGGTCTTTGACTCTGTTGCCATTTTAAGTTGTTCATTCTGGATTTCTGAATGCTTTTAAAGCTGTTTTTAACTCTGAGATGTGCTTATTGTTCCTTTAATTGGTTTAATGGTTGGCTATTCCTTATTTTTTTGTTATTTGCTTCTCTCTCTGTCACACATGTGCACGCACACACACACACACACACACAGACAGAAACACAGAAATGCACAAGCTGCTTACAGTGTCTAACAGGACAGATATCTTAGTTTGTTGTTTATTCGTTTAGTCGCTTCCAACTCTTTGTGACTTCATGGACCAGCCCATGCCAGAGCTTCTTGTCAGTCGTCAACACCCCCAGCTCCCCCAGGGACGAGTCCATCACCTCTAGAATATCATCCATCCACCTTGCCCTTGGTCGGCCCCTCTTCCTTTTGCCCTCCACTCTCCCCAGCATCAGCATCTTCTCCAGGGTGTCCTGTCTTCTCATTATGTGGCCAAAGTATTTCAGTTTTGCCTTTAATATCATTCCCACAAGTGAGCAGTCTGGCTTTATTTCCTGGAGGATGGACTGGTTTGATCTTCTTGCAGTCCAAGGCACTCTCAGAATTTTCCTCCAACAGATATCTTAGTATAAATAAATAATTCTTAGAGTTGCAGTGTTAGATGCTCACAGCCACCCCATATAAGAATTGTATTAACTTCATGGTTACAGAAGCCTATATACCACAATTAATACGTAAACACCTGGCAAGTGAGTCATCAATAGTGTTCTGCAGAATTTTGAAAACTGATGTGTGTCTTGCCTTTTTGTATATTATGACTGAATTACAGATATAATTCCTAAGATTACAGACATAACTCCTAAGAGGCTTCAGACACTGACTTGCCAAATCTGCACAAACTCCATTGCCTCAAGGGCCTCAATAAGTTTGGTGGCATATTGAAGGCTAAACTTCAAAAGTGAGTGGAGCCAGGGCCCAGTGGGGAGGGAGAAAGAGGGACTTTCAGGAGTTAGAAGGAGTGAATTGGGCACTTCAACTATCAGCATGCATTTTGTCCTTTAGCCCTGTCTGCAACCCTTCTCTAAAAGGACTCAGATATTTGCAAGGGGCATAAAAGAAAGACGGTAGCAAGCCAAAAACAGCTCTTGGTTGAATTGTTTGCTTACCATTATCTTCTCAGGTATTGTCCCATAGCAGATTTATTCTTCTTTGAAGAATACTGCTTACAGATTGTTTTTTGAGTGGTTACTAGATCAATACAGCAGGTTAACGCTTTACTCAGAGACTGGCAGCTGCTCTGAAATCTGGGTATCATGATATGATAGTCCAGGCTAGCAACATACCATTTCAGAAATCCCAAAAGAGATCATGTGAGATCTTGAGGTTCTTGCATAAGACCTTGCAAGATTTGGGGATTTTTGAAATTATGTTATTTTGCAAAAAGTAGGAATACTGTTCGGGAATCCACAGATATGGCACTGCCATCCACTGAATGGCCAAACAGGAATCCGTATTCACTAGTTAGTCTCCCCTATGACACATCTATCGTATTTCATAAGGTTATACAAACCAAGGAGTAAGGGAATTAGATATCCCTTTCCACCATTGTGTGAGCTTTCAGTGCAGAGCAAAAAGAAATGTGTGACCTGACCAAGCAGAGCTTGGTGAGTGAGAGTTACAGATATCTCATGTTGCTGCTAAGTAGCTACTACATCAAAGAAAAGGGAGGAAATCAAAAAGATCATGTTCCTACCGAGTGTGCAGCTGTTTATTCTGCCCCTTCATTTACTGTCCTTGAAGCAAAGAAATTTGGGAAGGAAAACAATAATACTGAAGGTTTGGCTCAGCAATTTTCCTTTTGAGCATGTTGCCCCCTCCCAGTGTCTTTTGGGTGGGCAGGTGGAAAAGGAAAGGGCTGTTATAGAAAAAATACAGAAAATATAGAAATTTTTAGAATATTTTTTCAATATAAAAAATGGTTTTCACAATGGCTTTCTTCCTTTTCTGATGACTGATGATGATTTCTCAGATTTAAGGAGCAGAAGAATCTTCCCTAGGCTTTATAGCCATCTTACATTTTAAAGGGGGTCCAAGATTTCAAAGAGATATGGTGGATGCTTTTAAACCTCTGCAGGACATGAGAGACCCATTTGGGCACTTAATTTCCCTAAACTGTCTCAAATGGAAAAATGGTGAACACATGGAGCTGGAAAAGGGATTCCCAGGGCCATATTCGGCCTAAAAGCAATCCCTAATTTTGGGAAATGGATTGTAAATAGAGTAGCAATACTGCTGATTGTAAAGTAGGGTGTATTATAAGGTATCTTTTATTACAGAGCTTTTATTTCAGCTCAACTCAAAGGGCACTTTTAACTCATAGTAATGTTTAGAAGCTGGACTGGGACCTAGGAGATCCATTCAATCATGAAGCTTGCTGGATAGTTGGACCACTTACTATTTCTCAGCCTAATGGACAATAAAATTTAAAAAAGTAACTCCCTATTTGCTGTCCTCAGTTTCTTAAAAGAAACTGAGGACATTTTATAAATGTAATACATGTACACACACACAAACACAGTTGTTTCTTTAGTTGGTTTATTGTGCTTCTTAAGTCTACCAGCCTAAGGCAACTTTCTGTGGTTCTAATATTCTAGTTTTCCATGAGGACATGCACTTTTTTCACTTCGCAGTCTAGTCTACAGCCCATATTTCTACATTAACTGGCATATTAGAAACAAACAAAGGTACCTTATATTGTCTGGGCTCACCAAACACCATTAAGCCAACTAAACAGGCAAAAAAATCTGTAGAAAACTTCAAGGGAAGTCTGGGGACAGAATTCAGGGATAGACAGGTTGATCATATGATTTATATATTATATAATAGATCTTACATATAAACCTCTCATCAGCATTTCTCTAGAAATGGGAAAATAAATGATTTCCCAGTTGGGCAATAAAGTGTTCAGCTGACCTTAAGACTGTGCAAGTGCAACAATGCAATTGTTCTCAATTGCATTGTTTCACTTGAGAACAATTGCATTGTTCTAAATTGTTCTGCACAATTCTTGCTAGTCCAAGCTGAAGATGGTTTTTTTCACATACCACACCTGCTAAGAGGAAGCATGATTTTCAGGCCTAGTTATAAAATATTATTCAGTTTTCAGTTAAAAAGCAGAACAATTGGAGCCTTGACATAACAGCCCAGCTGTTGTTGTTGTTGCTGTTGTTAGTTACCATCGAGTCATTTACGACTCATGGCGACCCTACAGCTTTTGATTGGGGAGCACAACAATATGCCTATAAAAAAAACAATCCCAGCATAAGCAAACATTCATGCAATGGATGGTTACTGCTATGTTGGAAGTGAACAACAGAGTGAAAGGTGTGATAGGAATGGACCTTAAGTATAACGTTATGATTGCTCAAAGTTAACTCTGCTTCAACATGGGAATAATGTGAGGTCTGAAGAGAGAGAAAAGTAAAAGATTCCTGTTAAGACTTTGACTTTCTTCTAATGGCACCATCAGAATGGGAATCCCAGGACCCCCTCTCAGTAGAATGAACAAAAGGGGTTCCTAAACACCGTAAGACAGGCTTACCAATTTTGAAGCAAGTGTAGTAATACAGAGTACATCTAAAGCAAAGGCAGGGAATGTGCTGGGTCCAAGGGCACATTTCTAATTGTGGGTGATCAGCATACAAACAAAATGAGAGACCTTCTTATTCACAAAATGGTTGCTATGGTAGGCACCATGTGTTTTACTCTTGTTCTAAAGAGAATCCCTCTCTTAAAGAATAGTCTATGACTAAAATAACAAAATAATATTAGAGGTTTCCTCCTCTCAGCCTCCATATAGTTATCCCTTGAAATAAGTATTGTCGCTAAATTTGCAGATGATCTCAGCACAACAAGGACGATCAACTATAGCCTGGAATCCAGATGACATGTGGTGCCCCAAGATTAATGAATTAGGAATATAAAATGGAATCTTTGTGACAAATACTTGGCACAAATATCCAATAGAAAACTCAGATCGGAATAAAACAAACCAAAGAATTCAGAGCAATTATAGGCCAGAATTTCCACCTGGGATTAGACAGAGAGGGAAAACTAAAAATGAACATATTGATATCTCCTGTGGCAACGGCTGCCTAAATTCTGGAATACCCCTAAAAGGGCCTGAAACCCTCATGTTCCTGCAGATTACCCAATCTTGTCTTAAATAAACCAGGAATTGGAAATGATAATTGAATGCCAAAAGCAGGTTTCTTATCACCCCCATTCTAGATGCATCAAAGGCTTGAATTCATCTCTTAGGAGACTGGTCAAGTTATATTCATGGCTTGCCAAAGAAAGTGATTCACTTAGCTATGTGGAGTTAACATCTACTACAGAAAAGTCAGTATCAGCTTTGATGTAGTACATTTTCCACACACATAAATCTTAATTCAGTAAGAAATCTTGCCTAGCTTGTTTAGCCTTGGATAGGGAAACTCTGCATTTAGCATGTATTGCAAATTAAGACTAGTTGGCCTACCCAGACATGGTGAGGAAGCTAGTAGAGAAGTTTCAGTACTATGGAGATATGTTCCAAACAAAATAACCATCTGGTTCTCCTATTCTGAATATGCTGAATAATCTTCAAAGACAATGTGCCTAAGCCACACTGCAATGAAGAGTCTAGGCATTATATTAGCAATGCCATGGATGAGCATGGTCTACCACTGGCCCACATACCTGGAGTGGTGAGAGGCATCATCTCTTACATATTTCACTTTACTTGATCATTTAAATCAAATTTAACACCTAGTGATACTTGAACATGTATGGTTGGTGCTGGTGGTTCCAACAGAAGATTGGCAAGAAGGAATTGATAGTAGTGTGTACCTCTTTCCCTTAGCTGCATGGTACATAGAACTCTATATTCCTATGTAATAATTGAGTATGTAATACAGAATTAAGCATGCACTTGTGTCCTAACAACCAGGAAACACACTGAGACAAGGAACTGGTCTCTAATATTTATTGCTAGTACTTAACAGGAATCCTAACAAACTGAAGAAGCGTGGGAAAACCCAGACATATAACCCCCAAGGGTTAAGGCGGTCCCGATCTGTGTCTCTTTGAATGGCTGAACAATTCATCAGTGCTACGCATGCGCTTGACAGTCTGGATGGGAGCCCCCTGCTCGCCATCCTTACTCATGACATCTTGTTTTTGTTACTAAAGGGTTATACTTTGTTTTGCCCTGTTCTTGGTAGGACATCCATGTGGAGTAGGATGATTTTTCTCATCTTCAATTCAGTTAGCCTTGAGAAATAAATACTCCTTAACTTTGAGATGGTGTCATTGCCATATGGTATAAACAAAGACTTCTTAGCCTTGATGGTTTCATTTTCAGCAGAGCTAAACAAAGCATGCCAAGCACAAGATAAGATGAACTTGTCCTTGGCAAACTCCAGCGAGATGAGACCATCGAAAAGGAGTGTGAGTAATGGTGGTTCAGAGCCTATATATGTTAGTCAAAATTCCCATGGGATGAAATTGGATGCAGACCTAACTGGGAGAGTGCTTCATGTTTGCTGGGTCTGGAGGAGTTCCACCACCATCATCTCTCTATAGTTCCCTGACTGACAGAATGGAGCATAAGATTCATCCTTCCTCCCTCCCTCCCTCCCCCTCCCCCTCTCCCCTCTCCCCCCTCCCTCCTCACTGTATTCCCCACCACTCTTGAATATTCTTTGATTGCTCTCTCCCATTATGTCATTATTTATTTTCTTATTCTGCCCTGGAATAAAGTCTTAAGCACTCATACTATGTGGTCATTGCTTCCAAATCTAAAAGAACCCGTGACCCAACCCTACTGGGCTGGGAACAGGGCAATATAATGTGTCAGTGTGGCTTCAGTCATTTGCTGCTGCCTTCTTCCAAAGCCAAAGTCAAGATATTGACACTCTCACATGGTGAACCTGATTCTTCAGTCTGAGTCCAAATCCATTCACTTTTCATGCCAGTTCCAAACCAAGAACAAATGTTTCCAAATGTCAAGGTAGGAACTCCCCCTCCTTGCAAAAGTCCACACAATCATTGCCAAGCAAAGCTTTAATAATTTCTAACAATCCCTTTGAGCACAGGTAGCTGTAACAGATCAGAACATGCTTTAATAGCCTTGGACTGTGGGATTAATGTTCCCATTTATGTTATAGGAAGGAAAAGACAGGAGGCACCAATCTTTCATCTCTCTAAATGGCACACAAAACAATATCTGGTATCAGCCCTAACAGAGATTCTTCAATCAAGAAAGATTGATAAGTTGAGATAACAAACAGTTCCAAGTTATTAAATGAATGGTGGAGATGTCTTTTCAGAGTATTTCTGAGTTAATCATTCACAGCCCGCATATTATGAAGGCTCCCCACTGCTGCTGTCAATATTCCAAAGAAAAATGCCTCAGAAACAATTGTTCACGGGGATCTATAATAGCAGTGAAAGAAATCTCTTTTGTTAGTTTGTAGCTTCTAAAAGCCAGTGGTGTTTAGCTACAAGGCAAAACAGAAACAAGATTCTCCAAACACACCAAGAGGTTCTCATCTACTTTATGGTTCACCTTTCTTCCCCCTTTAAAGGTCTGGGTTTATGAAGCTGAATCCAATAGCCGCCATCAACAAAAAGGCACCTTTTTAAGAGGTGTATTTCCAGCAAGACTCCAGATCAAAAGGCCCTGCTTTCTCCAGGCCAAGAATTTTGGAGTGACATACTCAAAACCACATGCCAAAAAGTGATGGAAGGGGCCAGCACAAAAATTAAATTTGATTTAATGTTATTTACTTTTCCATTTAATTAAAATTAAATCTAGATGATATGATTATGCTCCATTCAAATATTTAATATTTTCTCTGTCATGTTCAATTTTATAATTTGGTCACAACTTTTAGAGGTCCTTAGAGGATATAGTTTTCACTGTGGCTCTGAGGTCTCAGATTGGGCACCTCTGCTCCAGACAGTAGTCTAAAAGAAGACAGTTTCTAAAGAAGCATTTCCCAGACTGGAGCTCTCAAGATACATTGACATTCTGAACACGACAGTCTTCACACCTCTAAAGGTTGCCTGTTAAGGAAAGTCATTCTAAAAATTGCATAGCTTAGGTCATATATAACGCTAACCCATAATACAGAGTTGGGTGACCTGAAGTCCCATAGCCTCCAGTGGTGCCCCAATCACTTTTCATGGCCTCCCAAGCTCAATCATAGAAATGCTAGAGTTGGATGGGGGTATTAATACCATCAACTCCAACATCTTGCTCTGGGCAGGAATCCAGCTGAAAGCAACTTTGGCAGATGGCTCTCCAGCCCCCTTTCTGATATCTAGCAAAGGCGAGGCCACCATAGCTACAAGTCCTTTCTTCCCCCATTGAAGTGCAGCCACTTCAACGTGAACTCCAAAGAGCAAACTCACATATCACAGTAACCCAGAAGTGTATTATGTGTGAACCAGGCACTGACATGTTTCCCATTAAAATTTTGATGGGATTTTGAACTTGTTTTCCCCAGTCTTTGCTGACTCTCTCACCCAGAGGTGGGGGGAATCCATAAATCCATTGCAATGACATTGCAATGAATCCATAAATCCAGTGCAATGACATTGCAATGAATCCATAAATCCATTGCAATGATTTCCTTGCTAAGCTACTGGATGCCAGAGTCTTGGAATATATGACCAACCATCCTTGCCATTAGTTAAGCTGGATGGATTTTCTATGAAGTATAATTCAGCAGCTTCCAGAGAGCCAAGTTTAGCATGAGCATAGCTCTCTAATTTGAGCACAAGTAACAGTGGAGCGGATCATGACCCTGATGTTTAGCGTTTACTTTTGCCCAAGAAAACCTTCTCTCTGAATTAATTTTTGGTTCCTTATATTACATTAATTATAAATAAACTCTCTACATTTCCAGGCCTTTTATTGGAGACGTGAGCTTGGTTCATACAACATGCTAAACCACAATCTGTTTTGTTTCATTCTTGCTTAACATGTTATGTGAATCCAACCATAATTACCACACAGAGTCCCTCATTTGGGGGAGATGGGCGTAATTAAATTTAAATAATAAATAAAACAAATAAATTATGACTTATTTAACAAGGTATGTTTTTTCAGTTATTAATCCAGGTTACCATCTGGGCTCAGACATGGAATTAAGATATGGTGGTTCATTTGTGTTTAATCACTTTCAGGCCAAATCTCTGCCTTGAAGCTTTGCTTATGGCTTAGGGTATTGTATCAGGTCAGTGGAATTTAAAATAATCATTTGAATAAATTCCATCTCCCTCTCTCCCTCTCTCTGAAAAGCAGACAGTATATATTTCTGTCTTCTTTCCCTTGAAGTGTTTTTGATTTGCCGGTGCTTTCTGCGGACCTCCCCCAAGGAGTGGTGGTCTTGGCCCATGAACGCAATAGAAGGGGCCTTTGTTTTCCAATTATCTGTCAATTTCAAGGTAGTGTGGGAATATTGCTGGAAATGTTTGGGCTTTGCAATGTAGAGAGGAAGCCAATATTAAATGTTGGCTCCCTCAGTGAAAGATGTTAACTATAGATCTTCTCTGTATGTCTTGAACAAGAAAAGTCCTCATGTTGGCTGCTGAAGTGATAAGAAATATATTTTCAGACTGCTTTCTCTTTCTTTCTTGCTTGCTTTCTTTTTTCTTTGGCTGTTTGTCTGAATCCTCAGAGAACCTTTGTAAACTTTCCAATGCAGTTCTTTTTAACGTTCAAGTAGTAGAATCATACAGAGAGTTGCTCTATCTGGGCTGCAAAAAGCCAGACAACCAGGTGGAAGTTAAGAGGTAGAAATTAAGACTCAGAAATGCCTGCATTTTAACAGCCCTTACATGAAAATGTTTAACTGTACATGAATAGCAAAGCGGCCTAATTGTCCAGTGTCTACAGCTGGAATGGAGAATCTGCATATCTCAATTACAGCTGGAATTCTCCCATGCCCCTCTTTCTATGATGGGTCCAGACATTTCACTAGGCCATGATGTAATTAGTTTGGTTCTGGTTAACATGTTGTCTGAGCTGTGGTTTACATACTGTGATTTATGGCTTAGCAGGATATCTGAACCCTGCTGTCCTTTTGTGGAGCTGTTACTTTTGCACATACAGATTTCATGCACGTCTAAGATCATGTCAGATAGGTTTGGTTTTGACTTAGCATGTGTGTAGCCATCTCAAGAAAGAAACCATTCTTTATTTTTAACCAATCACAGTTCAGAACTGTGGTTTTGCACAGGCTTACAAATCTTGGCTGTGCCCATTTGTGAGACTGAGATCCCACCTCTCCTCCAGGAAACTAAGTTGATCTAGATAGCATTCCCTCCTCCAATTTCTTCCCCACAACAAACACCCAGGGAAATAGGCTGGGTAGAATAAGAGTGACTGACACAAATTCATCCAGTGAGCTTCTGCAGCTGACATGGACATGATCCTGGGTCTCCCAGGTCCTAGTCCAACACCTTAACTACAGTACAATAGTTCAATAAACCATGACTAGTTCTATCCTTATGCTGTCCCCTTTCTGCTTCCATTAACAGATTTAAAACAGTATGAAAATTCATATTTTGAACAAACTTTGTTCACATAGGGACGTGGTGGCGCTGCAGGTTAAACCGCTGAGCTGCCGATCGGAAGGTCGGCAGTTCGAAACCGCGCGGCGGGGTGAGCTCCCGTTGCTAGTCCCAGCTCCTGCTCACCTAGCAGTTCGAAAACATGCCAATGTGAGTAGATCAATAGGTACCGCTTCGGCAGGAAGGTAACGGCGTTCCGTGTCATGCTGGCCACATGACCACGGAGGAAGTGTCTATGGACAACGCCGGCTCTAAGGCTTAGAAACGGAGATGAGCACCGCCCCCTAGTGTCGGACATGACTGGACTTTACGTCGAGGGAAACATTTGCTCACATATACAATTTTCCCTTAATTAGTGCTATGAACCTCTTGACCCAAAATACACATTATCCTAAGTACACATTCTTGTATACAATTTGAGCTGGCCACAGTATTACAAATTTGGTACAATTCTGATTAAATCCTACTGTGTGTTTTTATATTTTATGTCAATTCCCAGTAGAAAGAGGGATGGCTAACACCCACCCTCCTGCCAGATTGAGATGTTCCTTCCTCATTATGATACTTCTTTTTCCAATGTGCAAGAATTACTGGAACAAATTACATATAATTTTACAGCCCACACCTCCTGTTCAGCAATCATGGGTGTATATCATCCTTCTGAGGAAAAGGCCCATTTTTTATTCCCATTTTTTAAAGAAATAATAATTAGGGGGCAGAGGGCATGGAGAAAACTGTGTGGCTTTGAATTGTGTTGAATTCCCCCCTTTTTTTTGGTAGCAGAGCCAATCTTCGTGGGTGGCCATCAAGCAAAACCAGCCCAAGGATTGTTGTGGCACCTTGGAGTGAAGCAGGCTCAGCTGTGGTTTAGTATCCGACATGCATTTTTCTTTGCTGCATAGATACTTTCTCTCTGGTCAACAGGTTTAAATGCAAAACACCACAGGACACGCGAGTCTGAAATCAAAGTCACACTTTGAACTAAGCTGCGGCTTGCTAACTAAAGCATAATGGTCTGAGTTGCAGAAGATAGGAAAGCAAAACTAAATCAACAATATGGCTTTGCATGAGGGGTGAACCTTCTCTGCAGGTATACAACAACACAGTGGAGCTGGGTTTGCACAACACTGCTAGGATGAGGCTAAAACGGGATTGGTAGTTTGTGGGTCAGAGTATCATGAAGCACGCAGCCAATGTCTGAGAATGTTGAGGGATCCAGGCAACCACATTCAGCTCTAAAACAATTTGTTCAGACATAGCATTTGTGTTTTGTTGTGTTTTGTGTTGAGGGTGAGCACTGCTACTATGCAGCAAAGATCAAAATATTTTTATTGTTGATTTTACTCCATATTTTTAATTATTTATTTTTATTCTTGTGATTTTAATGTATGGGAAACTGCCTTGGGGAAGTCTGATTTGAAAGGGTGTCATCCCCCCTCCTCCCCACCCAAATCCTGTAAATAAATATATTATGCACCAGGCAAAACTGCCTTCCCTCTGGCTAGAATTGAGCTCCTTTGACCAGCAGAAGCTCCCAAGGGTTTCAGAAAGAAGCTCTTCTCAGAAAGGGCTGGAAAACTGAACGGGGAGAGTGCATTGTAGCAAACCATGCACTTTGCCACTGAGTTATGGCCAAAAAGGTTGGCTACTATTGTCTTAATCTCATCCAGATGTGGCTGCTCCTGCACTGGCTGAATGAGAAATGGATGAAAACTAAAGCACAGGCAATACTCTCTCCAGTGTTTTCCCGATTGCCTTGCGTTCCTTTTCCTTCCACCCCATAGATGTTTTGGAAATTCTCAGAGGAATTCCAAGAATAACCTCCCTTTTTTCAGTCTGATGAAATGTCACTTCTGGCTCAGGAGATGGGAAAAGACCAGGGTGTGGGTGGGTGGAGAAACCCTGCCTGGGCTGTTATGAAAGCTTTGGCTTTTCAGGCTTAGAGCAGTGTTTCTCAACCTCAGCAAGTTTAACATGTGTGGACTTCAACTCCCAGAATTCTGGAGTTGAAGTCCACACATGTTAAACTTGCTGAGGTTGAGAAACACTGCTCCAGAGTGATTTTACTTTCAGCTGACTGCGTGAGACCTGCAGGTCTCTAAGAGAGAAGCCGAGATTGAGGAGAAGGATAACCCATTGCAGTACTGCTATGCTTGCTTTCTCACCCCCAACTTCCAGCCTCTTGCTCCCAAGATGCAGCACTGTTAATATAATGCTGTTGGCTGTAACTTACTCAACCCTCTTCCTTTAGCAAGAAGGCAGGAACTGCTCACCAGGAAAAATCCAGGAATGACATTCAGGGACCATTATTTGTTCAATATGTATTATGTCAATTTTATCATGGGGCCCTTTAAATGTTAACCCAATCACATAGCATCTGCATTTCCTGGCAGTGGCTCCTGAAACACTGAAATGCTACCATCACAAGACCTGTTCAATTCATCCTTTTTTAAAAATACCATGGCTCACTTCACACAGCATACAAAACTCTAAATCATTAGTGTCTGCAAGCAGAAGAGGGGTCAAAGCAAGTAAGATGGCGGAAGTGGTATTGCAATCCAAGCCATAGGCTTGAACTGTGGTGCCACTTCCATCATCTTACCTGCTTTGACCTCCTTCTGTGGACGCAGCTGCCCAAAACTTAGATTAACAAAACACAGCTATGTTCACATCACACACGATACCCAAATGAATTAAACCATATGATGGCTTACTATTACAGCCTGGTTCATATAACATGCCAAACCCAAGACTGAGTTCTCACAACATGCTGAACCACAAAATGCTCAAACCCTTTTTAGCTGAATTTGAGTGTTTTTGAGGCCAGCCCACGAGCCAGCCCACAAATCACTTTCTATTACCCAACCAAACCCAGTTCCACACAGCGAAACACTTAATCTAAACTCAATGCTTGTTCTCTAAGGTATTCTCTATGCATTACACAAATGTGGCCTCCATCTTATTTTTATCACTACAACAAACAACTGAGTTTGACTGTCTTTTGAAGGTCTTCGTATTTCAAAGTTCCTCACCTTACAAGATTAAATGCTACCATTTGCTTTTTCTTCTTCAAGCGTTTAAAGTTTAGACTGGATTCTCACATCAGGAAAAGCCATGGTTTACTTACCCACATTAACTGACTAAATCACAACTAGATGAGCTCAAACTTCATATTAAATCATAAACCATGGATTACACTTTGATGTCTGAAAGCTAAGAGGAACCGAGGAGTCTTATGATGAAGGTGAAAGAAGAAAGTGCAAAAGCTGGCTTGCAGCTAAACCTCAAAAAAACCAAGATTATGGCAACCAGCCTGATTGATAACTGGCAACTAGAGGGAGAAAATGTAGAAGCAGTGAATGACTGTATTTCTAGGTGCGAAGATTACTGCAGACGCTGACCGCAGTCAGGAAATCAGAAGACGGTTAATCCTTGGGAGAAGAGCAATGACAAATCTCGATAAAATAGTTAAGAGCAGAGACATCACACTGACAACAAAGGTCCACATAGTTAAAGCAATGGTGTTCCCCATAGTAACATATGGCTGCAAGAGCTGGACCATAAGGAAGGCTGAGAGAAGGAAGATCGATGCTTTGGAACTGTGGTGTTGGAGGAAAATTCTGAGAGTGCCTTGGACTGCAAGAAGATCAAACCAGTCCCTCCTCCAGGAAATAAAGCCAGACTGCTCACTTGAGGGAATCATATTAAAGGCAAAACTGAAATACTTTGGCCACATAATGAGAAGACAGGACACCCTGGAGAAGATGCTGATGCTAGGGAGAGTGGAAGGCAAAAGGAAGAGGGGCTGACCAAGGGCAAGGTGGATGGATGATATTCTAGAGGTGATGGATTCGTCCCTGGGGGAGCTGGGGGTGTTGATGGCTGTCAGGAAGCTCTGGCGTGGGCTGGTCCATGAAGTCACAAAGAGTTGGAAGCAACTGAACGAATAAACAACATGGATTACACACCACAATTACAAGGTTCTTATAACACACAACCCACATTATATGATTTTATGCAATGTGTGAACCAAGTCTTAGCTTCAAGCTAAGAATATAGCATGTAAGGAAAAGGTAAAAGATGCCAATAAAGAACAGATGATTCTGTAATTATCTAATCACCAATAACCTTTCTATCCTTGGTGACAGGCTTTTTGGAGACATGAACAAATGTTCTAAAAATCCAATGGCGGCAAATAGAAAAAGTGTGTGTATATAATTGGCTTTATTATGCTCAAAAGCTTGTTTTCCATTCAGTTAATGCTCTGTTCTCCTCAGCCAGATATTGAAAAATAAGTGGTTTATTTTTCCTTGTTTCAACTCTGGCCATGGATGACATCGAGAGGCTGGCACCAAATATCATTAAAATCAAACAAATCACCCTCTTCTATCTATTCTGGCCTCTCACCCTCAGGAAATCTTTCTAGGTGGCAGCAGCTATGGACAACTTTATCAGTCTCCACCAAAGATTGTGAGAAAAGACAAATCCAGATCCAAATGCTTCAGCTAAAAGCCCTGGAAATGTTGACTAAAGCTTCTATTTGACAAATGAAAGAAAAAAGAAATCCAAACAAACTGGGTCATCAGAGGTGTCAGAAAACCAGCACTATCAAAAGACTCTTTGTGGAATCTAAAGTACATAATCTGAAGAGTCAAATGGACAAATCTGAAGCAAACATGCCTTTTGTCTTGCATGGAAGGATGCATTTTTCACACTGCAGGATGGTGGCATGGAGAGAAAGTGTTGCAAGGAAAATAAAATCCCTGGAGGTGACTGGGGCAAGCAATGCTAAAGGTCTTAAAGATTGGTTCTAATGGGTCATAGCATCTTATTTTGGAACTGGAACACTTTCATAGATGGCATTGAAAGGCACATTCTGTGTAGCTAAAATAGCTTTGCAAAAACAGATCAGTTTCCCCATTTCCTACCAGAAGAAAACTACTCTAATACTTCCCAACTGTAGAACTTTTAAACAAGAGTGGGAAACTGGCACGACTCCTTGTGAAAACCCATTCTCTCTTCATAATGCATAGCTATCAGAAGTCCATTTACAGATATCAGAAAGCTTTTTTCTGGTTCATTGCAGACACAGCATTCCTGGTTCCTTCTAACTGTGGTCAAGAGACCAGGAACACTCATGTTGCTTGTATCACTCAAATTCTGCCCCCCAGAATCCATTTTCAGAGATTACTTCAACCTTGGTTTGATGTCATCCCTTTCCACCCCTATGCAATGACTCTCATGAGAAAAGAAAAATGTTTATGGTTGTCATATCTCCATGACATTATCTTCATCTCATTCCCAGCCCGTGAGCGAACAGATGTAAGACATCCATAGTTGGAGCACAAGTAGTGTTTTCCCTCTTATTCCAGTATCATTCAAGAACAGTCCTAATGTGTGTCAAATCTGTTTGGTTTTGTCACCTATTACCTCAGAGAAACGGAGACAATAAAGTCAGGATAGAGACTGGCAAAGGATAGAGACTCTAATGCCAGGATTGTTTTCTGATGATTCAAGCATGGATAGAAGGAACTTTTACTCAGCAGTGGTGAAAGGCCTGGTGAGAAAAAGGGTGGCAAATGCTCCCATGTTGAGTTCTGCTACTGGGATAAACTGGGTGTATAGGGGGAGACAGCAGATGAACTATTGCCTTTGTGCCTGGTTCATCAGCTTCCCAGACACATCCAACTGGAGACGGTTGGCAACAGAATAATATATTACACTAAATCTTCATAGACACATCTTGGACAGGCCTGTTGTTGGGAAACACTGCGTGAGAACTGACCTTGATGATATACAGTATTTGCAACCCAAATACCCATCCCAGACTTTGTAGCGGTCAGGGGACACTACCATAAGGACTGCCTTCTCCAGATAGGATTTAATCCATTTCAATGGACCTTCCTTCTCCAACCATTCTTAAAATCCCTGACTGTCCCCTAGCAGTGGCACCATTACATCAAATGGCAGGTTTAAATGATGAGGGCATTTAAAAAAATAAGATGCACTCAACACATATAATCTGTACCAAAGTGTGCACACATCTGTGTGTCTCTCTCTGTGTATATAACATACACATACACGCATATACCCATGCATGGTGAAACCTCAATGGAATTCTCCATCAACAGGCCAAATTTCCATAGCCATTTGTGGCATTTATGTAACAACCTCATCATACAAATGACATAAAATGGCGTCAATCCCAGGCATTCTGGGAATTGCAGTCCCAATACATCTGGAAACTACCAAGCTGTGGAAAGCCAGCCCATCTACATCTGACCCAGTAGGGCAATTCTTCTGTTCTATGTAATCTCTTTCCCTCTTCCGCTGAAGTAATGAAAATATTGGTAGGGGGAGACAGAAAGCGTTGTGTGAAATCTCTTTTCAATTTTAAAAAGCACAAAGTCTTTCCCTACTAATTCTGCCCCAACTGTCTTCCATTTCATATTGATTTTTTTTTTAATAATTCCAGCCTGAGAACAGACTATGACCTATGAGCCCTGAGGGATTTCATAGGCCTGCATTTTTCAACACATTTCTGCCTTTTTGGAACCCCAGTGATGAATGTTTCAAAAAATCCAGCTGCCTGTCAGACATGATTTCTCTACTAATTCTCATTTCATAAATACGCCTATCGGTTGCGTTCCTTTTAATGTTGGGCTTAAAGCTTCTTTTTAAGCCATTTCTCTTGAATACAGCATACAAGGTATTTATAATTCCCTTGCAATATTTTGTGCTCCAATGGAACAGGTTCAAGAGGGGAACATTCAACAGTTACCCTAGGGCAATGGGCTGTTTCAGAAAACACCAAAATGTTGGCTTGCTTAGGAATGACCTCTGGGCTTGTGCGCACAGCTTCAATTACACAGAGCCACCAATGCAGTTCAAAACAAGCGTGGGGTGCCCCTGTGCAGCCAAGAGTATTTAGCTATTTCATTTAAATCAGTTATTAATGACCCTTACTAATACATTAGAAAGCAACCTAATGCTCAGTTATCAATTCAAAGCTCTTTTTGCTGTATATAACTATTTAAATTTTTCACTGTAAATAGAACAAATGTAATATAGACAGTTCTGTAGAAATAAAATGTGACATTTTTTAAAGCAGAGATGGAAACCCTTAGTCCAGGGGCTGCGCAGAGCCCATCAACACTTCTTTTGCGGTCACCCCAACAGGAGCCCAACGTGTCACTGAAATTTGGAAACAAAACAACCAAATTTCAGAAGAACAATTTCAGGCCGTTTTTGGAGGTTTCAGAATAGGTTTCGCAGTGGTTTGGTGCATATCCATAGATTGCACATTATACCCCAGTGAATGGTGATAATAATAATAAAAAAAACCAGAAATGAGTTTTAGGGGGAAAAAATGTATAAGACGCTGAATGAACGTGATCCAGGGGGAAAAATGATTTTGCTAAGTGACATAAATGAATTGGTAGGAACAACAGAAGACAGTACAGAAAAAGTGATAGGACCATTTGGAAAATGAATAAGAATGTGGAGTAGTGAGCCTCTACTTACAGTCTGTTCATTTCAGTCACATGATATAAGCACAAGTGTGAGAGCTGCTGCTCACAAAGTCAAAAGCAAAAAGCTTAAAATCAGATAAATCAATTAGCAAACTGTGGGACAGGCGGAAACCATCCTTCTACCCAAAAGAGTGGTTTCAAGCCCATTATTCTAGCCAGGCAAGAGAAAAAGGCACAAGGATTTAAACCTTGATTTTATTATAAATAGGGCTTGCAACTAATACACAGTAATTACTGGCTTTCTTTTGTAATGGTTCCACTATACTGTCTACAGGACATTTACTTATCAGGGTCCTTGATTGCCTGTTTCCAGGCAATCCAATTCGTCAAGAGAAACAGTAAGTATTCATATACACATATGGAAAAGAATGAGTATAAAACTAAAAGCACTATTTTATTTATTTATTTATTTATTTATTTATTTGATTGTTTATGAGGAAAGACTAAGAGAGAGTGACAAAAAATGTTGAATGTGGGGCAGATTGTTTTTTTCTACATGGATCTTGAGAAAAAATTGACATGAAAGAAAAGGAAAGAAATGAAAGAAATGAGAGTGAATACATAATGACTGCAGGGGAAGGAAATATAACTCCTGTATGAAAAGTACTCTAATTGACTAATCTTTGAATAGAATGAATGGAAAGTGGATATAAGGAAAGATGATGGAGCTATGTTACTGGGGTATATGAAAAAGGACACTTGGTGAAGTGATGTTAAAATATGGGTACAGTTTGCTTATGGGATGGGTATGTGACTTGATTAATATATGTCTGCAATTTGCATGTGTCCTTGATAATTGGCAAATGCTGTTATCACCCCCTTGTACAAAGAGAGGGGTGCAAAAAGTACAGGGGAATTAGGTGGTTAACTGGGAAGCTGTTTGGCAGAATTTGGTATTAAAGGGTACAAAAGAAAATGAAAGTGAACAAAAGCTGGGAAGTCCAGTGCAGTTTTATGCTGAATAGGGTTATACAGACCAGATATCTGCTCTTCAGCAAATCATGAAGAAAGAGCTGAAAGAGAAAGTTTATTGTGTGTTTGTTGACTTAGAGAAAGCTTATGATAAAGTGAATAGGCTTGACTTATGGAATGCTTTGCACTAATATGGTCGGAAGGTTTGCTGAATGTGATAAGAGCAACATGGGAAGTAAAGTATGTTTGAGAATAAATAGAATAGCTTAGCAAATAGTTCAGCACTGAGCAAAGAGTAAGATAAAGATTGTGATACCCTGTGTTGTTTTAATGGATTTATGGGCAAGTTTTTTGTTGACCTTAGAGAAGGCTTAGTTGGGGGAGTGATAGCACAAGCACTTTTGCACACAGATAACGCTATGTTCTTGGTTGAGCACCCAGTGATTTGCAATGAGTGTTAGATAGTTATATGAGGCAATGAGGAGGATAGCCCTGAAAACTAATGTATCGAAGACCAAAGGCTATAATTGCTCTTTTGACAAAAAAAATTACAGTGAACAATTGCAAGTTATACATAAACAGTGAAAAACTAGAGCAAGTAGATGAATTTGTATACTTTGGTAGAATGTTTATTAAGAATGGGAAAATGGATGGAGAATTTTTCAGACATGCAAATGTTGTTAGAAAGATAGTATGTATGTACTATGTTGTGAGGAATTTATGTTTTTTGAAAGAAGCAAAAAAGGACTGGGTCAGAGTTCTTCTGCCTTTCTTTGTTATATGGAAGTGAGAGTTACAGTCAGGAGAGACATAAAAAGTAAATTGGATGCAATCACAATGGGGTAGTTAAGAATGAAGGGGTGCTGAGTCAATGCGGACTGAATACATGGCTGAGTGACTGGTATGAAAGTGTCTTGAGGTGATTTGGTCATGTAGAGAATGAATTAGGAACATATTTCAAAACAAATAGATGAAGAGAGAGTAAATTGAGAAGAGGAGGAAGACTTCAGTTAGATAGAGAGCTGATGAGATCCTCAAAAAAGGTTGGTTGTAAGTTCAAACAAAAAGCATTGTATGAAGTTGTAAATTAACATGGTTAAAGCAAGGATGGATAGCAAACAGAGATAGGTATGGAAAGGTAGAGTGAATGGTGTTGGTACAGATTACTTTTAGGTGTATTTCCTTTTTTTCTTATTGCCTGACTTTAATTCATTTGACCATACTATTTCTTACTCTTTTCAATGCTCTGCATGATGTTGCTTATCCTGAAAGAGAATAGCAATGATGGGTATGTATGCATATATAGCTAAAATAGCTATTCCAATGGACTTAAGCATCCCTTTTTCTGGCCCATTAAAAAATTACAAAACTTTTGGAAGGGCTTTGGGGAAAACCTTGGTGATCAAGCATCCCTGTATACTGAAAAGAATGTTGTTCCTTTCTGGGACTTTTAGCACCCTCTAAAGATGGCCAGAAATGCCCAACCAAATGCCCAGGAATTATACTACAGTATACCACCTTTTTCTACATCTTTCAGATATGTTGGGACTGAAACTTTTGAAGACCAAGGCAGCTTGGACTTCCCAGTGCATCTGAAGGACCTCAGGTCAAGGAAGACTTCAATTTGTCATGCCATCACACCATTTGGCATACAAGACAAAACACTAATTAATAGCCTGCTTTGTACACATAAAAGGAAAACGTATTAAAGAAAAGATGCATCCTCTTCTATCACAGACTGAACCTGGCCCATCCCTGAAAACACGTAACATTTATTTCCTCTATCTCCAAATTAAATCAGAAGTCACCAGTAGCATTCTGCAAAATCTGCAAAAATAATGTAAGGTAGAGAAAACATCTTTCTTTTTTCTTCCTGCAAGTCTTTAGTTTGATGAAACAGAACATTCTTTCAGAGTTGAAAATAAAGTTTATGGAAATCTAATGGATAGAATGTGGTTTTCTTACATCTGTTATATTATGAGACAGCCAGTGAGTGCATTAAACATCCTGCTTTTCATTGTACCATTACCACTCCAAAATTCTGCGTCTTCCCTGGCTTCTCATACTTCTGGTAAATCACAAGAGAAGACAACACAGGGAAACTCCTTCCATGGGGCTTCTTCAACTGAAGTGGTGCAGTGGTAGTATCATTGTAAAGATTTCTAGACCAATAGCTGGAGAAGTTCTTTTTATCCTAAAAAAACTTAGAGAAATGTCCACTCTATTTCTCTGTCCACAGATTTGATGGAGAACTTCAAAAGATTGTTTGTGCTCATATCTACAAAACATATAGGTAGTCCTTGTTTAGTGACCACAATTGGGACCGGCAACTTGGTGGTTAAGTGAAGTGGTTGCTAAGTGAAACCACAACTGTGCTTATGATCTTACTTCAGCTTTCCTTTGCTTTACAGACCTGCAAAGGTTGTAAACGCAAGTATTGGTCATAAAGTTAGTTTTTCATCACCGTTGTAACTGCAAACAGTCACTAAACAAGGCAGTTGCTAAACAAGGACTATCTGTATGGGCAATGTTCATGCAAAACTATAGAGAAATACAGTCCCTAACAGATGGATGCCAAACCTCTCAATTTCTCCTTGATATACTGGTTTTCTTTCAACATGTTTTTTCCTTTTTGTGTGTGTGTGGGGGGGAAGAACTGAATATATGGTAAGATATTTTTTCATGTGAGCCCCCCCCTGAAATTTTAAGTGAAGCATAAAGTTCAAAGAAAAAAGTAAATGGCCTATCAAATACTACTGAGCTATGCATCCTAACTTGTGACACTCAGATGGTTTCAGGGAAGGAAGATTGAGGATGGAGAAGAGTGAAAACCATCCTGAAATTTGGAATGGGGACAAAGATGAAGATTAGGGAAACCTTAATATTAGAGGAGGAAATAGGGTTTTTCTTTTGTTCTTTTTGTTCTTTTCAAAAAGCAACAACAACAAACATAACATGCCCTAGCCTATGCATCCTCCTCTAGTCCTATGCTGCCCCAAGGCATCTGCTTGGCAACTGTTTGAGCAGAACGCTGGATAAATTAGCTCTCAGTATGATACATCAGGGTGCTTGACTAAGGCCTGGATGGAAATGTATTAAAAACACTGGCAGTGCCACCAATGTTCTTCACCAACTCTAGTATCATGTTGAGGCTCAACTTTTTGCTCATCTTTGGTACTAACAATTTAATTGTAGAACTCATTAATCTATACACATACCAAACTGATGGGAAAATGAAGCAACGGGTCCTCACAAATGCTGTTCTGTTGAAGAGCAAATCTATAAATTATCAGCATTGCTCCGGGGTTGCATTTTACAAAAGTCAACTCATTTAAGGTTTACCCCATTAATTTCTCACCCTTCCAAACACTGACTCTCAAGCAGTGTAAACCAACTTGCTGCTATGATACCTATACCTAAAATGGTTTGCATAGTGAAACAAACTAATGTCTGTACAAATTAGACTCCAAAGCATCATTAACCACACTCTAGGATGAGGTAGGATACTTTTTTGAGAGGATCAACTTTGTCCTGGAGAGTGGTTAATGATGCTTTGGAGTGTCTTATGTCCTTTTGTTCCAGAAATCCTGGCAAATACCCACAGAAAACCAGTGCTCTAGGGAATCTGGGGGTCAAAGGATAGTTGCCCCAGTTCTGTCTAGGATTTTATGAATTTGGGTTATTGTGCAGAAATAAAGTATAATTTCAATCAACAAGAATGAACTTGGAGGTTAAGAAATCCAAACTTATAAAAAGAAGGTGGGGAAGGAAGGAAGGAAGGAAGGAAGGAAGGAAGGAAGGAAGGAAGGAAGGAAGGAAGGAAGGAAGGAAGGACTGATGAATCATCTCCTTGAGGCAATGCCATTTGCAGCCCCATCCAGAGATCACACAAAATGAATACCAAATGCTCACATAAGATTACAAGGAATACTAGAAAATAGAAAGCTACAGAAAAGTTTGGGAAGTTATTTCCAGCAGTTGTCCCCTAAATAAGAGTATGGTGAACAGATGCTGCATTAAAGCTATTTGTTCTGCCATGGAATGCTCTGCTATGAGGAAGTTATCTGAACTTCTCTGAGCTTATTTTTATCAATTGATTTGAAACAGACAAAGGCATTTAAAATAATCATGGGAAATTTCTTGCTTGTTTTCCTATTTGTGATAGTATGCATTTTTGTAGTCTTTATCTGTATTTTTGTATTTGATTCAATTTGTTATAATCGGATTGTACCTATAACACAGTACAATGTATAATGCCCTGAGGTTACTATCTGATCACCATCCAGTTGGATTACTACAACACACTCTACATGAGACTGTTTTTGGAGACCAACCAGAAGATGCAGCTGGTACAAAATGCAGCAGCTAGATTGCTAGTAGAACAACCCCACCACTATAGAATAGCAGCACTTTTAAAGTTGCTGTACTAATTGCCAGTAAGCAGATTCTTATCTTTAAACCCTCTCTGATGTAGCACCAAGATGCAATGCCTTGCCAGAATTGAATCTGCCCGTCTCTCACCTTGGAAGGCCAATGGAGACACATCCCCATGAGAAATACATGGGGAGAAGTCCATGGAGGTGGACCAGACAGCAGGCCTTTTCTGTGGTAGACCCCCACTATTTCAAGCACCCTCTCCCCCTAGAGGAGCAAGTGCCCTATATCCTATCATCGTCTGCAAATAAGAAAAAAATTGTGTGAATCAACCAGCCTTTGGACTCACTTAATCTGAATGAGGGCATATATCACAGATGCTTTGACTAGCGGATTTGGTTAGGCATGGCTAGACTTCAAGTACAACCTGGACAACCTGAAAATGTGGAAATTCAACCCCAGAAACAAGAATCTTTCACTGTTTATGGAAATAGGTTGACTTGTAGATTTAATCCTTCACCAAGCATTATATTTATTGAGGTAACCCTATCTGTATACCACCGCAATCATAAGACATCTACAACCTTACTGTAGAGCCAAGTCCCATTGGAATGAATCCATCTTCAGAGCCTTCCTATACAAGAGGAGAACTGGGCCAGCCACACTTCAAAGGTGGTGGTTCCAAAGCCTGTGGGTTATTATCAAGAAGACCTGAAGGCTCATCAAAACCTCTTGCACCTCAAGTGATGTAAGAGTTGCCCTTTTCAACCACATAAGCTTTTCTATTTCTATTGACTCACTTTGTAGAACTATGGTAGGTTCACAGGCTGAACATTTGGTGTCCTCTAGGCCTGTTCGGTCTATTCTCTGAAATATCTGTTGCCTAATTGAATCACTTTGGTTTCAGGGCCTGAGAGTTGTCTTTAAGTGCCTAAATCACTTCTCTGTTTTGATCTTAGTCCCATCTGTGTATCATTTCTTTTCCTGTCCTATTTCAAACATGCCTATTTCTATCCCTTGTTTTGTTGATGGTGCCATTTTGAGTTCTCCTTTATTACATTTGATCTGTAACTCGATCTCAGAAGTGTGCAGACAACTGGCTTGATCTCATGCAACAGTTATCCAATTATCCTGACACATGCATTTTTTATAGCTGCTTTGCTGTCAACTGATATTTTAAGATGCCCCCACTTATGGGATAGAGGATGATGTCATTGTATATTTTAAGAAGGTATAAAACTCAGATTTAGAACTTGGATGGGATTTGTTTCTTCTCTAGGGTGTTGTGGAGACGTTCTCAGGAATGTCAGGAATATCAGAAATCAGGAATATTAGGAGACGTTCCTGATGCATATTGTGTCTATGTGTGTATGTATGAAAAGGGGAAGTATGGGAGGACTTCTGTGGAAGAAATGGGGGGCTGAAGGTGGCTTTGCAAAAAGTGGAGCCAACAACCACAGCAGAACTGAGAGCTGGAGAGTAGACCTGCTCTTCACAATTCATAATGGACTTGAGATTGCCCACATGTGCTCCAGACAGTTGCTCCTCATGAGGAGATTGCAAGACAGGGGTCTCTGGTGGTTTTAGAGCTCTGGGAGATGAGGGAATAACCATCAGAGAGGAAAGAAAAGGTTGCAATCTTCCAAAATGACTGGCAAGTAGAGCCCATCTCCTACCAAGTAGAGTATCACTGCACCTATTCCCCATCAGCTTTCAATAGTGCAGATTTTTCTTTTCTTTTCCCCCTTTGACTGCTGATCTTATACGCTTTCAAAACTGTCTAGCTTAAGGCATCTCTAGTAGTCTAGATATCCTGCTGAGCTCCAAAGTGGTTCTGAGCCTTTGGGACCAGCTGTTTCACTTTAGGAAAGACGCACTTTCAAGAACACCCAGACTTGCTTTTGCTACATTCCAATTTGGCTCAGAATCTGGATGTTGTCCAAAATGGATGCACACCCACAATTTAATCCTAACATTTACCTGCTGGGTGGGAAAAAGAAGCCAAAGAAGAGCAAATCTCATAACAAAACTCTTGACATGAACTTCTGGAAACTATATATTTCTGCCTTTGTTCTGTGCTTTATCACAGACTCCTTCAGGGTCTTGGCAAACTTTTCAGTTTATATTGCTTGGCATGGACTCCCAACTGTCTGGCCAGGATGGCAGCATAATGTATTCAGCACAAACCACAACTCCAGAAGTAATTGTGAGGGATATGCTTTCTTTCTCACAGTTTTGCAAAAGGTATAGTCTTCCTTTTGTTGTCAGGGAACCCTATAGATCAGACCATCCATGATTTATCTCCTTGGATCCAGGCTGCTCCAAGGAGATACCTGTTAGCCCTGTGGGGTAGTCCAGGCAAGAAGCACACCAAGGAGTACTGGCTATCTATCTTTATTGTAAGGTTACATTAACAGATTCTTGCAAGTCTGAAAGTACATCTCTTCTCCCGTCACCTTTACAGTCCAAGAAACCAGGTAGGGTTCCTTCTGGGATGTTTGCCACACACCACTCCTTCTGCTGGCTCAGCTACCTCTTCTCTGACCACTGCCTAGTCTGCAGCTCTCCCTCCTGTCTCCCAAGGTCATTCCCACATACCATTACATCACCTAGTGGTGACTGAGTAATTCAGAGATATATTGCTCTCAGAGCAAGCACCTGGCCTCTTTAAGAAAAATAAACTATAATGAGAGAAAGAAGATGAAACAGAAAGATGCAGTATAGCAGTGAACCACATGAGTTGGAAAATCACTTCAGCTAATATGGCAGAGTGGTTACAAGGAGGGATTAGGACCAGGGAGATCCAGGTTAAAGTCCAGGGTCATCCATGTAAGCTCACTGGGTAACTTTGCCCACCCACATAGGAGTTCTTAAACTGGGAGTCATTTGGGCATATCCTGGGGGTAACGGCGCAATGCCTTTTTCAGAGGCAGTTCCTGGTGCTGTAGGATGTCTCTCTCTGTTTTCTATTTCACAGCCACTCTTTTGCCTTCCAACTCTCCCTCAATATTCCTTGGTTTGAACAATTTCTATTACCACAGGGCCTAAATTAGCAAAATTATCTGTGATTTTACATGGAAGCAAGCCCAGTAGATGAGTGCCTTTTTCTGCACACCAGACCAGATCCTCCCCAAAAGTGACAATGCTCTGAATTCAGTAAATTGCTACAAAACCAGGTCTTTCCAGAAATTCACACTGACCTCATCTAGGGAAGCATTTTATTTATCCCTGGTGCCACCAATATGCTACAGTAAAACAGAACTACTTAGCAGAGCAAACTGGATTCAGTTCACCTTTTAGGAGGGAGTAGGGTTGGTGCCGGTAGTGACCTGCATTTTTATGTTACAGAAGGAATGCATCAGGATGAGGATACCCCACCTTTGTTGTAATAGGAATTAAAACAGATTCCACCCAGAATGTTTCTTTCTGTGCATGGTACAGGAGGTGCATATGTTCACCCACAGATGGCTTGAATAACCTTCTCTCCCAAGACTGATGCACTTATTGTTCCACTAACATATACCTTGATTTACAAGAGCCTGTACAGGAAATAAAGAGTTGGGTTATACAGCACAATTATGTGTTATACCATCTTTGCTAGAATTTAGGAATTCAAACTGCAAGTTCAAGATTGCATGTCTAGATGACACTGCAGTGGTTTTTCTAAAACTCTACATGTAGCAGAAACTAATGCGATTCCCCCTTACAGTGTCTTTTTTTTTTTTTTTTAGTGCCTTCAAGTCAGGGTTGACTCCTGGCAACTACCTGGAGTAGTCCCTGCAGTTTTCTTGGCAAGATTTCAGAAGTGGTTTGCCCTGGCCTTCTTCATTCTAGGGCTGAGAGAGAGGGACTGGCCTAAGGTCACCCAGCTGGCTTTGTGCCTAAGGTGGAACTGGAACTCACGGTCTCCCAGTTTCTAGTCTGGTGGCTTAACACCTACACCAAACTGGCCCTCCTTCATTTTCATCTAAGGAGTTATCTCCAACCTATTGACTGAAATGCTACCATCTTCCAAAAGCTATTCACCAATGCCTAGCTCACATTAGCAGGTAATTCAGTGGCAAATAGAAATTCAGTAGCCTCAAAGATTATGGACAGTCTAAGTCCCAACACATCTTTTAGAAACTGACTGAATAAGCTCCAGTAGTTTGCAGATGATATATCCCACTCCCCAATTCTTGCATATTGTGGGTTCACCTACCAAACATTGACTCTCCATAAGGATATATTGATGGAACATATGCCTTAATAGTTTTTGAAGTCCCATTTCTTCCTCTGTTTAGCTACTTGTCTATGCAGGAGTGCATTTTTTCTTTGCCTACAAATGACTTCTTTAAAAATGTGAAACACCCAAAGAGGAATAAAGAACAATCAAGGAGAAAAGGGAAACTTACCTGACTTTCCTACTCCAGCTCGGCCAAAGATGGCCAGTTTTACTTCTGCACTCTTAGCCATGGCAAGGGGGACACACCGCACACTGGTGGCAATGTCACTGTTGGATCTGATCTGATACAAAGGATGACTTTCCCAGCCCAGCCTTCAGCCTTGTTGTGTCATTGTGTTTTCCAAGCAGGGCTGTGAGAAAAGACCCACCAAAGAGAATTAAAGAACTCATAAGGGGAAGGAGGCAGATACTGTTAACCATGGGCAATTTTTGAGCAAGCTAAATTCCTGGCACACCAGGAAGTTCTTTGGATCAGTTACTGTACTATCATCTGCCTTGAGGTCACACTGGCTGGGTTTCCATAACACCAAAGATCCAGATAAAATGGGGCGGGCAATTTTGCATTCAGCATATTGCCTTAACATGTTCTATGAACCACGCCATCACATTAAGGCACAGTATTAATCTATTTGGGTATAGCATGATATGTGACATAGAACCATTGCATTTAATTCTTATCTCTCTTCATTGAAAAAGACTCTCAAAACACCTAGGACTGGTAGAAAACCTGCGACCCAGCAGTTATTGATAAATTTCAACTCCTAGCAGTCTGAGCCAAAACAGTCACCAATGTTTGGTTCTGTTTGCAGTTGTAGTTTGGAAAATCAGAAGAGTCACAGATTCCTCACCATTGCCTTATAGAATAATAAAAAAGTGAACTAGTGCTTGCTCTTAAGTTCAAAGTTTAGAACATATGTGACCTAGAAGGAAAAGGAGATGGGACGGAAAACTTAAAATCAGGCAACAGTCCTTAAAATTTCATGGAGGTTATATGGCCAGCCAGTGGAAATGGGCTACTTAAAGGGGGTCAGGTGAGCAGAATGACCACTTTCTTGTCTTCACAGCATAGATCTAAGAAATCAGATGTTAATAATGACAGCAAGCAAAAATAGTTGAACATCAACCTTGAGAAATGAGTCAACTTCCTACGAATCTAAGCCCACTTCCATTTTCAGTCTCTTTTAACAAGAACATAGTTAAGGGATGTTTTAGCCTCAGCTGCCCTGTACAAGGTAAAGAATTTTAGCACTGTGATGGACAGAGGAATTATCTTGCATTTTTTCTTACCAGGTCTCATTAAATTTGATGAAAAATAATTTGTTTCAGAATTTATTTCAAAGGAGAAGAGATTTGTGGAGAAATTCTCATGGGATGTCAGCCCCAGTAGGTAGACCAGACCAGTAAATCAACTACAAAGGAAGGCTAAAACTACTTTTTATTGAGATTGGCTATAATAACAGAATCCTGCAGGTCTGACTGTGCTGAACCTCTTCCTCCTTTTAATAGTTCAATGAATCACAGAGGCGTCTGCCTAAGCCCCTTCCAAATACAGGTAGTCCTCCCTTAACAACCTCTTATTCAGTGACGTTCAAAGTTACAACAGTGCTGAAAAAGTGGTACTTACAACCGGTCCTCGAAGTTCCAGCTGTCACAGTGCCCCCACAGTCACGTGATCACGACCTTCCCTGCTGGCTTCCCACAAGCAAAGTCAATGGGGAAGCCGGCAGGAAGTCACAAGTCATGGTCACGTGAGATCCTTGCTTAACAACCATGTGTGATTCACTCAACGATGGCAGCCAGGACTGCCATCACTAAGTGGCATGGTCACATGACATTGGCTTTAAGGCCACACTACTTAGCAATGGAGTTTCCGGCCCCAATATCGTTAAGCAAGGACTACCTATACTATCTCTTGGGGATTCAAAAAATGCTTCAGCCCTTTTTGCTTAGTCAACAGTTCCTGCCTATCTCCATTAAGGTTATCTTCCTTACTTCTCTACATGGAAGAAATGCAGTGGATTTCTACTTGCTTAGTGACAGGGTGTATGTAAATACAGCCCATATTGCACTGTACCAATTGCTTCTCCAACACTGTAATTTTCCTAATTTCTTGCACCAATTAAATCCTAAGGGAGCTCCTCCATTGGTCTGACAGGGAGGTAAAATTTGAAATAGTAGGTAGACTGGGAGGCTCCCAGTCGCCCTCTATGGATCGGAGTGCTGGCCAGCGACAGCAAAGCACGAGCAGGCCCTGCACGTGATGGAAATGTGAATGCTCTGATGGTGCCTTGGACTAACGCGATTCGACCACGCCATGAACGACGACGTCCGATGACAACTGGGAGTCACGCCAATTGTGGCAAAACTGCGGGAAGGAAGGCTCAGATGGTATGGACATGTTGTACGCAGCAAAGAAGACTCGGTGGCAAGAACAGCCATGCTTCTGGACCCTGGTGGCCGGCGACACCGTGGTAGACCCAAGAAATGGTGGATGGACCACATTAAGGAGGACATGGAATGTGTGAATGTCACCCCTGAAGTTGCCTTGGATCGAGTCAAATGGAGACAGGTATGCTGACAAGCGGACCCTGCCATAGCACGGGAATAATGCTAGGAAGAAGAAGGTAGCCAGGGAGGCTTCAGAATGATGGCAAGATGACAATCAGAAAACACCAGCACCGAAAGAAAAATCCTGCCTCTCAAACAATAAAGTCAGCTCAGAACCACCATCAAAAGAATTTCAAAAGGAATTCTCAAGCCTCCTGAGAATAAGCTGAAAGAGAAGCCTTTTTTGGCAGAAGAAAACCTTTGAGAAACTGCAAGGCAAGTTTTGGCAAGCCATTTCTTACATACTTATTTGCATACTTACATACTTCAGCTACCCACTGTGGAACCAGATAGAAGGAATCATGTTTGTAACCACACCCTTCTTCATGAATCAGAGTAGATTCCGAGGTGTAGGGGTGGACAAATGTTGAGATGTGCATGATGACATCATGTTGCAACTTGCAGACTCTCATCAGAGGTCAAGATGCAGGAACGTAATCATGGCATTTGTATGATCACCTCGCCACACATGTGTCACACTTTGGCACCATCACAGTCTGCTGGAGATGCCCCTGGTAGGAACACTGAAGGGGAAAACGCTGACCGAGTCTCTGTTACGGTTTGGAGGAAAGGATGAAAGGTAATGATGCAGGCAGCAAACATCTACATGGCACAGGGCCTGGTTATATGTGGGACCACCTATCTCCCACAGTATCTGCCCAGCCAAATCGATCCTGTGGGGATGGCATGGTCTGGGTTCCTTCACTTAAATAATGCCATCTATTGGGACATTTTCTTTTGCTTCCACCTCTTTTGTTATCCTGCCATCTCTACTCTCCTTTTAGTTTCTTGTCATTTTTAATGTCTTGTTTTTCATTTTTTAAATAATTTGTAAATGCCCAGGGTTGCTGGGAGTTGAGTGGCATATAAATTTAATAAATCAGCAGCAGCAGCAGCAGCAGCAGCAGCTATTTGCACTGGAAAGGTACAAGTTAAAGTCGTGTGCCCACCACTCTATTTATGCAGAGATTTAGGAAAACCTATAGAGATGCCTTCAAAACATGCCTGCTGGTTTTGTTTTTTTGTTTTTTTGGACAAACTAAGTTTGGCCTGTTTCTAAGGAGGAATGCCTCATCTAGGTTTCCTACTTTCAAAGGACTTTATTTCATTACTTTTCGATAGCAAAGAAAGAGGGGCCTAAAGCTCTTACTTGCTCATCATAAAATATCAGTTTTCTACATTTGGAGAGATTTGCTTTTAGTGAACACAAACTGAATAAAGACGCCAACATTCAGCATAGAGTACTGCTATTTCTCTCTTTAAACTCCACTTTTCCCTTCCATTGTTCAGTGGGCCAAGAGAATTCAGTTATTATTCCCAGTAGCTGGCCTTGAGCAGTAACTTTATCTAAAAGTTTCTTAATGTATGAAAGATACATTAACGCCTCTGCAGAGAGCTGGTACCCACAGTTTATAGTAACTCCTTTTTATTAGTCAGCAGGAATTACTTTAAAAGCTCAACTAGTTGGGAAAATGAACCTATCTTGACATTTCTCCTAAACAAAGTTTTGTGCTAAAGGTATTCAGAAATTTTTTGGGTAATCAGCATCAGATGCAGAGGGCAGGATTGGAGAAAGCTGGAAATGTTTGACTGAAAATGTGTTCCCTTGGAGGACACAAAAGGCTTCCCCCTACACCCCCATCTAATTCTTCCCCATCTGTTGGATGGAGAAATTATGATCCAGAAATGTACAAGATTGAGGCACAGAGAAATGATCCACTCAACCTTCTGCATCCATGCTGAGGCCAAGATAACCATGCCTCTTAACCCCAGGGAAAACATGGTCTGATATAGATTATTTTTTAAAAAGTGATATGAAACTGCCACCTCTGCAAGCTTAAGGAACCCCTTTTTCCATCTTAACTACCTAACCACAGCTGTCCCAACCCTGAAAATGTTGTCCCTGTCCTCTCTGGTGTTGCTCAGGGACTTGGATGGCCATAGAAGGGATAGTGGAAATCACATGGAGTCCACTAGTTAATTAATGCTAATAATAATAATAATAATAATAAGGATGAGGAGGAGGAGGAGGAGGAGGAGGAGGAACTGAAACGGTGGACCACCTAGTTAGCTACTGCAAGAAGATCGCACAGACTGACTACAAACAATGGCATGACAAAGTAGCAAAAATGATGCATTGGAATATCTGCAAGAAATGCCACTTGCCTGCAAGCAAGAACTGGTAGGGCTACAAAATAGACAAAGTAATAGAAAATGAAGATGCTAAAGTGCTCTGGGACTTTAGAATTCAAACAGACAAGCATCTGCCACACAACACCCCCGGCTTAACAATTGTTGATGTGAAAGACAAAAAAGTCTGAATAGTGGACATTGCAATACCTGGAGACAGCAGAAAAGAAGAGAAAAAACTGGAGAAAATCACATACTATAAAGACCTGCAAATAGAAGTAGAATGACTGTGGCAAAAGAATGCAAAGATAGTACCAATACTGATAGGTGCCTTGGGTGCAATGCCAAAACATCTGGAGCACCACTTGACCACCACTGGCATTGAAAAAATCACATCAGTCAATGGCAAAAGGCAGATTTACTTGGAACAGCTTACATCCTGCGACGATACCTTTAACACCATCAAACAACAACTTCTGCCTATCCCAGGTCCTTGGGAAGGAGTCGACAGGTGGACAAAAATGCCAAATCCAGTCTAAACATCTGGCTGATGTGCAACCAACCAAAAAAATAAGTTAAACTTGTATGCCACCCAACTCCCAATGATCCTGGGTGGGTTGGTTGCAACAACCAAAGAAATTACAATCAAATTAATAAAAGATAAAAATAAAAGATGGCAAGCCCAATGAAGCGAGGGGTCTCACTCTCCCTTGCCAAAGGCCTGGGTGAAAAGCCAGGTCTTCAAGACCCTTTGAAACTCCAGTAGAGTGGGGGCCATCTGAACCTTGGGGAGAACCTCATTCCACAGGGCAGGCGCTGCTACAGAGAAGGTGTGCTTCTGGGGTCCCAACAGATGACATTGTTTAATTGAGGGAACCCAAAGTATGCCAACCCTGCAGGATCAAATCAGCCAGGCAGATGCTATGGGAGCCAGGTGGTCCCTCAAGTAACCAGGCCCTATGCCATGTAGGGATTTACAGATAACAACTGGCACCTTGAATTGCACCCAGAAGCAAAAAGGCAACCAGTGCAGCTTGTGTTACATGGGCATACCAAGGCATGCCCATCGCTGCTTGTGCTGCCACATTCTGGATCAGTTGAAGCTTCCAGGTGGTCTTCAGGGGCAGTAACATGTAGAGCACTTTGCAGTAGTCAATAATCCAAGACAGGAGTATCTGTGGGGGTGTCTGTGTTAAAAAGCCAAGATGGCAGCAACAACTATGCAACTGAAGCCCTCCAATACAGGTAAAAAGGGGACAGAACTTTGATCACATGTTGTGGCCACCATCTTGACCTTTTTTTACACAAACACCCATGGACACCCCTGGCCCAATATGTATGTATCTATGTATGTATGTATGTTAGCCTTTGACAGTTTTGAATAAAAATACAGTAGGGAAATGTGAGGAAGCTGCATTCCCACATTGCATGTGTTCTTTCTCTCACACACTTCCATTGTAATAGAGAGGGGGGCTTTGGGGGGCCAGAACATGATGTAAATGGCTGCCATGGGGGATGTCAGTGCCTGTCATTGACAGTCACACCCACTTACCACAATAAACTGGAAAAAAAAATTAAAGTGAGAGGGCTAGGAAGCTTGAGGGGTATCAAGAGAGTCGCCTGCAGGCAGCATATTGCCTACCCCAGTGTTTCTCTCACCAAATGGCTTTCAGTGGTAAAGGCTGATTATTCACAAAATGGTGGCGATGATGAACAAGACCAATCAGACAGTGCCCATTTACCAAAAATTAAAGAGCTGAGATCGAACTGCAGCACCAGCTACCAAGTGGCTGGGTGTCAAGCCAGTTTAATTGTTTTTTTCTATATTTAACAATATAAAGGGTAGACCAGTGTTTCTCAACCTTGGCAACTTTAAGCTGGCTGCACTTCAACTCCTAGCATGTCCCCAGCCAGCAAGTCCAGCCAGCTTAAAGTTACCAAGGTTGAGAAACCCTGGTCTACCCTTTATATTGTTAAATACAGAAAAAACAAGAACAATTAAACTGGGTTAACACCCAGCCACTTGGTAGCTGGTGCTGCAGTTCGATCTCAGCTCTTTAATTTTTGGTAAACGGGCACTGTCTGACTGGTCCTGTTCATCATCGCCACCATTTTGTGAATAATCAACCTTTACCATTGAAAGCTGTTTGATGAGAGCACCCCTATTTTTCTTCAAAATTCCAGAGATCTCACCAGTCCTAATTAACTACTCTAGATTTACTAACATTGGACTTAACTGCAACTCAGTAGAATCAAATGTGTCCTATTTATTCTTTTCTTATTCCAGAGAGGTAGGATCCTTTTTAGCTGCCCCACTGGTGGCCCTCCTACCCTTCCACATCACTGCCTCCCCAATTTTGGCAAAAGCAGGTCATTTAAAGTGGTTGCCACAATGACCTTCTTTCTCAAATTTTCCCAAAGAACGAAAAGAAAATTCTTCATAAGCAACTGCTCCCATGGAGGGCACAGAGTGGGCAGGCAAACACTCTCCTCTGTTGTGTTGCACTTATCATTACAGGAAAATGCTCCCAGATGCTGAAGCAATAACAAACCATTTCTAATATTTCTAAGCAGGTAGGAATATATATTTTCTCTGTTTTCGCCCTCTCTCCCACTCGCAATACAACAGTCTCTTTTGTTTCAGCACTTGAACCAGCAGGTAAAGGACTATTTTAAGGCTATTCATTGGTTGTCATCATTTGTGTACAAGTAGCTTTTCTGGCAATCCTTCCAGTAGAAGGTCATGCTGCAAGAAAAGAAAAGAACATGCTGGAACTCAACAACTAGCTGCCTTCCAGAAGGTCTCCTTGTAAGAGATAAGCTACATCTTACAAAGACTGGGAAGGATCCTCACCATCTCCTCAGGAGGGTGTTAAACAGAAACAAAAGGTCAGAACTGAAGGTCTTGGGCCAAGAAAGCAGAATACAAGAGGAGAAGAGGGACCCCAGAGCTGGAACTCAGGAGTTTCACAGGAAAACTACAAACACAAGGCCAGCAGGTGGATCTACTTGGAACCTCAGAAGTTTCTACCCCAATGCACAGATTATGAGAAATAAAGAGAGAGCACTAGAGATCTTAACTCAGGAAGATAAATATGATGTGATGAGTATCACTGAAAACTGGTGGAATGTTACTCATGATTATCCCACAACAGTACTGGAAGGCTACAACTTATTCAAAATGAACAGAGCCAGCAAAAAGGGTGGGGATGTTGCACAGAAATTCTGAGTATCAAAAACAATTTTTAATGTATTTTGGGGTATTTTTTTCTTCTGCCACAGGATCTACTTGTTCTTGTGTTTCTCTGTGGTGAAAGTTTAACACTGCAAACAAATACAGGAGTTTCCAAAAATGTAGAGTTTGGTAGAACTTAACTGTCTATTTATCTTACTTTGGAACACTGATTTTTGTTGCTGCTGCTGCTGCTGCTGTTCAAACAGATCTCTATTTCATTATGTTCACTTGGATCTCTACTTCATTTACTCCTTTTTTCCTCCAACTGAATCTTTGTTTTGGTCATCTGTTACAATGTTTAGTTTATGGCACAGAAGTTCAGAGATCTGAACATGGGAATCCTGCAGAAAGGATTTAGGTAAGAATAAAAGGAGAAAGAAACTGAAGTGATACTATTGGGGGAGTATATTTTTCAGATAGAAGAGTTACTTAGGATGTTCCCCTTCATAAAGCGCAACAGGTAGTCGTTGACTTACAATGACTCATTCAGCGACTGTTCAAAATTCTGATGGCGCTGAACAAGGGGGACTTACAACCGGTCCACAAAGTTGCAGCCGTTGCAGGATCCTCCCAGTCACATGAACATGATCTGGGCATTTGGGTGCCTGGCTCGTGATTACGACATTGCAGCAAACTGAGGTCATGTGATCATCATGGCGACCTTCTCTGCTGGCTTCCCACAAGCCAAGTCAATGGGGAAGCCAGCAGGGAAGGTTGCAAATTGCTCCTGCTCCTTTTTCCCCAAGAAGCCCCACTCCTTGGGAGTAGCACCCTCCTGCCCACTTGCTGCCCTGGCCAGCCCATCCACACTCCCCAACACTCTCCTGCAGCATCCCCCCATCCCCCTGCGCTCCTTATCTGGGACTCCCACCTCTTCCCACTTAAAGACCTGTGCAGTCCTGGGGTTACAACGGCAACCGGGACTGCCAGGATTCCCTTCACTAAGCGATGTGGTCACATGACATCACGCTTTACAATTGTGTCACTTAGCGATGGCAACCCCAGTCCCAACTGCCATTGTAACCCAAGGACTAACTGTAAAATATCAGCTACTGTAGATAATACTGACATTCACAGTCAACTGAATGACCACACCCAAGGAGTGCTCATTAATGGCTCCATTTCAGCTTAGAGGGAAGGACTGAATGAATCTTCTCCTGGGCCCTGTGCTGTTCAACATTTTTTTCAATGACTTGGGTGAGAGAGTTGAGGGAAACCCTTTCTCTTGTACAATGCAACCCCCCCCCCCCAGAGTCATGATGGATTTGGACAGTTAATCAATCTTGTTAAATAAATAAACAAACAAAACAAAACAAAATAAAGCAAAATCCACTTCTTCAAGGAGCTTTCTCTCAGTAAAGTGAACTTAGGACTGCAACTTTAATTGTGTGATGGGCTGTGAGAATGACCTTGGGAGACAAGATGAGGAACCACAATCTAGACAACAGTCAGAGAAGAGATATCTCAGCCCACTGAAGGAAAGGGGGTGTGGGAAGCATCTCAGAAGGGACCCTCCCTAGTTCTCTGGAAAGTAAAGGCAAAGGAGAAGAGATGGGCTTTCAGACTCACACAATTCTGTTACCGTAACCTTACAATAAAGGTAGTGTTAGTACTCATGGTTTGTGACTCTTGTCTGGACTACCCTGAAGGGCTGACACTCTGGGTGCATACACTCTGGCCCTGCCTTTGTGCCTTGGGTTAGTGGCCTGGTAGTTAGTCCTGCCATCAAGGGAAGGCCTCACCTGGTATCTGACCTGGTATAAGAGCCAGTTTGGTGTAGTGGTGAAGGTGCTGGCCTGGAAAGCAGGAGACTGGGAGTTCTAGGCCTCTGTTAGGCATGGAAGCCAGCTAAAAAGGTAGTGGTAGTACTCATGGTTTGGTTTGTTGTCTGGACTACCTTGAAGGGCTGACAAATTATTAATAGCCTAAATGGGTCTTGACATTAAGTCTGCCTCTTCTTTTTGACATGTAAGTTATATCAGATGCAACTCTTGAAGGTTAGTGAGAGTGACTAAAGACTGCCAGGATCAGAACAGGCATGGGGAAAGGGTGTAATCTCACCATTTCTGTGTCATCTTGAGGAAGTTTCCTCTCTAAAGCACACTGATTTGCACCAAAGCGGGTTGCCTCCACACCCCAAAACCTGTTTTGGAGATGAGAGTATGGGAAGAAAGGGTTAAGTCTGAAATTTGGATGGCTTTGACCCTCTTGGCCTTTTGTAAGGCACTGAAGACCTGGCTGTTCCTGTGGACAATGGGCCAAAGTGTTGAGTGAGTCCCTCTCTGAGGGGTGTTGCCAATATTGATTGGTGTCCTCCATTGCCAATCTGTTCTGTTTGGTTTTGATATGTATTGTGTTTATGATTGTTCCTAAATGTGTTGGTAAGCCGCCCAGAGCCACTTTGTGAGTTGGGCGGCCATACAAGTTGAAGGGTGCACAATCTGCACCCACCCCCCAGTTTTGGGAGCAGAATTGTCCTCTGCCACCAAATGGGCACTTTTAATGCAACAGAAAGGGGGAGAAGATTAATAATTATTTTTAATGAAGGTACTTGAGTAGGAACTGTATTAAAATAATTTAACTGTATGTTTCATCACATTTAGATTGTGTTCCTGCCATACCTATTTTCTGGTCCTGGCTGACTCATCTGGCTGGCCCTCAGCTTGAGAAAAAGTACATGTTCCTGGCTTAAGTTCTCCATTCTTCCTAGCCGCAAGCAGAATCATTCTGCTCCTCCCAAGCTCAAGGAAGAGTGCTATTTAGAGCTCTCTCTTACCATTTCTGCAAGAGGATCTGGGGTTTGGTGATCAGGCCCTGTGGACAGAGGGGGAGGCCTACCTCAATATCAGCAGTGTCACTGTGCAGTCACCTTCAGAGATTGTATACAATTTCACTGCATGACCTAGCTTTAGCAGTGAGATCCAAACAAAAAATTGGTTGAGGGTATACTGAAGCAACCAATGTTCTAAGCTTTCTCCAGCATATTTGTAAAGAATGACAAACAAAGTGTCAGCCCAAGAACTAACAAATAAAATGTATCCTCTCCACCCCACCCCACTGCAGAAACAGTGGGAGGGAGAGGATCCAAAGCTATGTCTGCCTCTCTGATGGAATTTCTAGCTGAAGCAGAGATGGAAAACTATCGGCCTGGAGGCCAAACCCAGATCTTCAGGTCTTTCAAACTAGATCTCTGAACTTTCGCCAAGTCATAAAACATTCTGAATTAGAGTTATGATTTAGTCCATCCTGCAGTGCTCTTCAAATACTAAGCTGAAAGAGAGAACCACACAAACAACTTTTTCCCCCACTGCCCGCAATACGTATGAAAAAGAGGTGGGGTTTTGATCACATGATTGTGGCTGCCATGTTGACTTTTTTGCCCCCTTCCCTGACACTCCTGGCCCAGCTCATCCTTGGCAACAAACTATTTAACCAAACTTCCATTTATTTATAAGTGCCTACCACCTGCCTTTGCATAAGGCATAAGCCGTTAAAAGAATCAAATTTTCACTGGAATAAAAATTTAATACAGTATTCCCCCTAAATGGAGTATATACCTAGCCAATGCCAAATATCACAAGAAATACCCTTTATTCTGGAGATTTTGTAATAAGACAAGACAGCTTAGCTCCTGAAATCAATTGGCTTACCTGGCCTTAATTTGGTTTGCAAACAAAGAGCTCTGGGATTTTTTAAAAAAAATTATAACATTGTTCCTTGCTCTATCCAATGGCTCAAGAATGTTTATAGTGCAGATATAAATTAATCTGTTAAAGGTCTTGGTAGGATGAAAGGTTGGAGAAAAAAAAAAGAAACTCACATCTTGCTTATTGCATGTCTCCAAACAACTGTCATGATAAAAAGGTTATACATTTCAAGTACATCCACAAATTGTCAAAGCTTCAATTTTAGGGGATTTCAAATGCCCAGAATTATAGACAGACAAAGGAAATGCCAAAATCTATAGTCAGTCAATGCCTTTATTTGGCTCTGACAAACATGAACAACATTGTAGATCAGAACTTGAGGACACCTTCTAGAATGATAAAAAGACTCTTTCTTGGGGGATTTTATACACCAAGAACCATTGACATCCAAACAGCGATCTGCATCTGCAAATATTTGGTTCTTTTATGTTGCAAAGGGCCAACATAAAACAGCCAAATATTTGATGCTGTTATGTCCCTATAAACAATAAAATGTGAATCCTTCCACAAACCAAACACGATGAAGAGTTATGACAGAGTCAAAACTTGGCATCCCTCCGATGAGCTGGAGCCTGTCTTGCATGCAATCTTTTAGATTTAGAAATATAATTTATTCTAGGATATTTGATGTTTGCCATGCCAAACGAAAATGAGTGTTCAACTCCCCTTACAAAGCTGCCTTTCAAACAAAGCATAGATAAATGCATCAATTTCTTTCTCCAATACTTTCCCTCTATTTGTTTCCTTAGCACACTAAAGAAATGCGCCTATATGTACTTCCACATCCCATCCTATATGGAAGATTAGAAGTCAGCAACTAGCAGCTAAATTTACCACCCCAGCTGCCAATCTGAAACATAAAAGTGTGGGGGTCTGCAAACTATGAAAGTGTAAGAGACATGTTATTATAAGATAGTTGGTGGGATTTAGGATGCTGCTTAAAATAATTTGTTCTTAGTGCCACAATGCTGTTCAGAGACCGGATGGAGTTGGGATAAGATTTTACAGCCCCTTCTGTATCTGCAGACTTTTCTGATCACTCACAAAAGTTTTCCAAAGAGTGAGTATTTGGTAGCAATGAAGATTTTCAGGAACAGGATATGGTGTATCAAGCTGGTTTTATCGATAAGGTTTCAGAAAGTGAGTTTTTAAAATAGTAATAGTCAGGGTACTTTATAACATATACAGAGTACCTGCATTCCATTGGATTACATCAGTGTTTCTCAACTGTGGCAACTTTAAGGTGTCTGGACTTCAACTCCCAGAATTCCCCAGTGAGTTGAAGTCCAGACACCTTAAAGTTGCCACAGTTGAGAAATACTGGATTACATTAAGCAACAGAGATGCCATCAACTCATCCAAGGTGTTTTTTAACTGCAGCTGGTGAAAATGTGAACCTAAACAGCCTTCTAATCACATCACTACTCAAGGATTGCAAAAAGAGGGCAAGGGAAAAATTACAACCAAAAAGTTGGGATTTCTGAAACATTTACTTTGAAGACTGGTTCCCAAACTAACAACCCAGTCAACCTCTTTGCAATACCTGTTGGTATTTTGGACAACACCCTCTGAGAGGCTTCCAGTGTGGCCTGCTGGAAGTGACCAATTCTCCACCCCTTTCAAAACAGACATATATAAACTTGGAGAGTCCTGGTTTTTCCTTCAGGTTTTGCCAAGATTTTGCCACAGCCAAGGTTACTAGTCCTTAAGGTATTCTGCAGAACTCAGTTCACAGACGTGATGAGAGAGCCAGGTTATTGTTACCCTCTTCAGGTTAATGAGGCCACAGTGGCTGAGTTTACACATTCTGCAGAAGCAGTAGCTGATTAGCATCATGTGTGAATGCAGCACCTGCCTCTGCTGGTACAGCTGCCCCCCTGGAACTGGTTTCCTCTTGAACCTGCTGGAATAGTCCCTTCTCTCATCTTGTGCTCCCTTACTTGGGAGTCAGCCCCGCAGAACTGAATGGGATTTGCATCCGAGTAGGGATAGTTAGAAGGGCACTGTTAGGAGGTTTTTCAGATCGTTTTCCCGCAGAGCAGCAGCAAGGAAAAAGGCGATTCACTCAGTCATTTATCCCCCCACCCCTCACCTTCCAGCCAGCGCAAGGATGATCCCCAGGAAACTGATCCTCCGTCTCCTTGATCGAGCCACTCACCTTTCTCCGGCGACCCGCAAGCTCGCGGCTGCGCTTTTCCAGCGCTCAGCCGGTCCCCACGGCTGGAAGCGTGCTTGGAAATCCACCCCCTCGCTGGAGCGCCGCTTCGGTCTCTTCCGCGCCTCTCGCTTCACCAGACGGCTCGGGCAGCCAAGCTACTTACTGAGCGCCTTGTCTCCCCCCACCACCCCGCCCCGGGGGTCCAAGAGGCAAGCCCCGCAGAGGAGCCGTCGGGAGGCAGCGCTGTCCGTCCGTCCGTCTCCGCAGGCCGGGCAGAGCGCCCGGGAGAGAACTATTGGCTGCAGAGGGCGCGGGGGCGAAGAGGGATCGAGAGAAAGGGCAGTCGGCGAGAATAGATCCCAGCGAGTTTACCACGTCTCCCCTCGCTGACAACACGGTGGTCGCAGCGCGCAGCCTGGCTTTTTAAAAAGGAGGCTCTACGGCGCTACCTGCCGGCTGCCAGCCTGCACTGCAGAGCGGGGGACGTCGAAATGCGGCCCGAGACGGTGGTGGTGGCACGTGGCACACCCGAAAACCTTGCGCGCACAAATAGACGCGCGGGCGCGCGCGCCCCCCTATATCCGGCAAAGTTTAGCTTCTCCTCAAGGGCGCCAATCCCTCCCGCGCACGGGTGATGCCCTTTGGGCTAGCAGCGAGTAACGGCGCCCAGCACTGACACCCTGGAAAGACGAGGCTTACTTTTCCTGGAGCAGTTCAAACGCAGACGGAATAGGCGAGAGCGTGTGAACGCTTCGCGTGATCTGGGCTTGGCATGGCCCTAACGAAGGGACTCGCCGGATGAGTTGCCCTTCGGTTCTCGTCCTTCTCAGGCTCGGGTGTGCCAGCGGAGGATGACGGGAGGGGAAGTCCAAGGCATCTGGAGGGCGCTAACTTGGGGAACGAATGCGCGGTGTCAAGCACAGGCCTTCAAGGTCGCCGACCGCTGCTTCTGTAGCGGGCCAGGTTTACAGATTTCCTCTCTCCTTATGTGGTTAACGTTTCTTTGAAGATAGTGCTTGTTGCTTAACTTTTATTGCAGTGTCCATCTGACCCTGCGAATGAAAAACTGTCGTTTCCTTAGCACTTGGACATACAAAAAGCACATTGTATTGTCTTTCTTTCACCCGTCCTTTAATCCTCTTAATACGTGGGAAGCTTTCCTCAGTAGACGCTGGCAAGGCCACCTTTGCCATAAAGACAAATTGTGCCCTGCTTAAGGGTTGAATTGGAATAAGGAAAGCTAGGTTCGTATCTCCCATCAGCCATGGGGGTCCCTGAATGACTTGGAGCCCAGCATATTCTCTCAATCTAACCTACCTTACAGGGTTGTTGTGAAGATAAAACTAGAGGGGGAAACTAGAGCCCTTCTGATGAAAAACTGGCCAGGAATGGAACAATCTCCACTCAGACCAGAGTTGTAACCAGTTTCTGCTCTCCAACAAGTGTGCAGTTTCTTTTTTCAAGCATCCGTTTCTTAACTATACACTTGGACTACATCCAACATTTAACAAGGACACTTCCATGTGTGCAACAGACCTTGTGCTCAGATCTGTCCTAGGGTTCCCCTAACCCAGTGTTTCTCAACCTTGGCAACTTGAAGATGTGTGTTCAATTCCCAGAATTCCCCAGCCAGCCATGACGACTGGGGAATTTTGGGAATTGAATCCACACATCTTCAAGTTGCCAAGGGTGAGAAACACTGCCCTATACTTTATGAACAGATTTAGGTATGGGATGGTGGGGAGTGGAAAGAGAATTTAGAATTCATCCTAGTGGTGGGTTCATTCCTTGTCTGCAGATCTGTGCTTACGCCTATAGAAAGTGTGGCGCTGCGGGTTAAACCGCTGAGCTGCCGATCAGAAGGTCGGCGGTTCGAAACCTCGCGGCAGGGTGAGCTCCCGTTGCTAGTCCCAGCTCCTGCTCACCTAGCAGTTCGAAAACATGCAAATGTGAGTAGATCAATAGGTACCGCTTCGGCGGGAAGGTAACAGCGTTCCGAGTCGTCATGCTGGCCACATGACCCGGAAGTGTCTACGGACAACGCCGGCTCTAAGGCTTAGAAACAGAGATGAGCACCGTCCCCTAGAGTCGGATTCGACTGGACTTTACGTCAAGGGAAACCTTTACCTTTACCTTTAAGCAGGATCTACGTATATTAATGGGTTTCCATCTTGTGCTCACCTGTAGCCTGAAGGAGATACTTGGAGTCTTTCTCTGTTAGTGTTCACAGATGTGCACCTGCTTGATGTCTTCAGCTTTCTGTTCTTCTCCTGGCCTACTGTTAAATATCTGGGTGGGCTTCTCCTAGTAGGAAGGACTGGAGGCACCTCCCCTGGGACCTTTGTCCCACTCCAAAATCAGTTCTGAACCTCTATGGTCTCACACCCTAATCTGTGTTTTCAGTTGCTGAATTGGTTTCTCTTTGGCTCAGACGTGGACTATCTGGCACAGTATAAAAGGTGGGATTTCTGTTTGTGAAACTGAAGCTCTGCAGAGCTGATGAGAAGGCTGTTTTCCCACTGAAGGGAATTTGGCACACTCCAACTCTCTGAGCTACAAACTAGCCTCTCTTCCCAAGGTTTGACCACCAGGGCATTATTGCAAGAGTGTTTCTAATGCAGTAGGGAGAAGCTGCTATGGTGCCTTTGTGTCTCCCTACCCCATAGAAAGGAGGCTTGAAAGTTCTTGAATACAGAATCTGTTTTCTTTTTGTTTGATATTGTGCACTATCCAGAGCCCTTTCGGACTGGGACAGGTTTATAAGTACTGCAAACAAATAATAAAATTGCAACCCCCCCTTTTTTTTTAAGCACCAGGAAATGCACACAAGATGAACAAAATCAGCAGTTTTCAAACTTGGCAACTTTAAGACGTGTGGACTTCAACTCCCAGAATTCCCCAGCCAGCATCTTAAAGTTGCCAAGTTTGAAAAACACTGAACTAAGTGAATGGACAATGAGGCAAGATACAGAATGAATGCTGTTCTTTGTACGCTCCTATTGGATGGCTGAAAGAAAGAACTGATTGGCTTCCACATCCTTAGGGGGAGTCGTGGAGAGCAAATGACAAAGCTGATATTGTGTAGTTGTGTAACATGCTCAGCCCCTTCTGGATATGCATTTTTGGCATCACACCCATGTGCGAAATTCATGGAGCTTGTGCCATGATGGCCTGGTGCTGCTTCCATCATTCTGATGAAAACACTGGTTCTTGGGGATACCTGGGGCACCACATCATCAGCCTGCAAATGAATAAAATTATGACATTTGCATTGTAAATTACATAATGATGTAATTGTCAATGACATCATGATGCATGTGATGCCATTGTGGCTTGCACTGCATACCTATAGTGGGGATAAGAGGAAATTGCACCCTCATGCTACCAATCAACTGGCCATAAGGCTTAATTTTAGTACCCAGTAAAGATTCTTAGCTAGCCATGAAGTGTCAAATCAGTGGCTCTAGTCCTCATGCTGAGCAATCTAGATGAGCCTGCTAAGCTGAGGATCTGGGAATTTCTGCCAAGGTTTTCTTGGGAAGCCTGATATTGATACTGGAAGGTCATCTTGTCAGGTGTTGATGTTCTACCTCAGAGTTATCTTTTTGCTGCTAGAACTCTAGATGGGTGCAAAGAGCATTTCATAATTCTCTACCCCATTTTGGGGCAGAGAAATCAGGTGGAGGGTTCCTTCAGATTCATCCAGGGAAAGGAGAAATTCTCCAGCCAGCTCCCCCTTAAGAATGAAAGTAACAGGCTTTACTGGAAGCCAGGGTGGCTGGGGACCACTGGAGAGAAGGTTGTTCAATGAAAGACAAGTCATTCGCTAAGCAAGTGCAAGGACGTTACTCATGAGAAGTCTGCCAGAATTCTGTCCTCCTTGGAATTTGAGAGAATTTGAGGGTGTAAATTAGTGGATAAGCTACTAGGTTAGCAGCAGGGAGACCTAGCTTGTCATCCAGCCTCAGCCACAGAAGCTCACTGGGTGGTTTTGGACCCATCCTCCTCTCTCAACCCACCAACCTCACAGGGTTCTTATAGTGGGGAAAAATGGGTGAAGGGGGCAGTATGAATGAGAGGTGGGATACACATTAAATAAATAACTGAAGACAGTCCTCTTCCATCAGACTGAATACAGAGAGGGGGAAAAATGCAGGAAAATTCCTTGCATTGCATTAGCAAGAAGTTATTGTACTTATTTTATTTGTTTCAGTCTCAAGGGCCTCAGAGGGCATGGGAGTGACTCGAGAACATTGTTAGACGAGCTGAAAAATTCAGCTTTGTTTTTCTTTTCTTTTTAATTGGATGAACTAGATGCCCCCAGTGATGCCTTCCACTATGAAGATGCTGTGATTCTACAGCATTATTATTATTATTATTATTATTATTATTATTATTATTATTATTATTATTATTATTGAGAGGCCTAGTTTAGCAAACCAGCAGTCAGCGAAATGAAGGAGGAAGGCCGTTGTCTCAACTGTGGCCCATAGCTTCAGAACTATGGCACACACGGTTAAACAGTTAACCTAAATTAGCTGATCCGAATTTCTCTCCCAGTAACGTGTTGCCACTTTGCAAAGGAAACGATAACAGGGAAATGCTATCTGAGCCACCTCCAGGGAAAGCTTCTTTGCCAGTCTCTGGAGCCAAAGCTGAGCTGTTTCATTTGTTATCATAATGGTCCTTTATTCAGACTTTTGATAGAAACCACAGTTTTGCAAGCCAAAAAAAAAAAGGCTTTGGGAAATATATAGTCATAACTTTTGTGTTTGATTCTGTTTTTGTTCTTATGCATTGTATTTCTCTTCTACTGAACAGCAGGTTGGTGAAGCTGAGCTGCTTGTTCAAATACATTTGGAACGTAATTCCAAATACCTCTGTGAGAAAGTGGTTTCTAATGACTGAGTTTACCCATTGCGCTAAGTCATTGTTTCCTTAATCGGGATTCTTGGTTGGGCTTTTAACATACCCACCTGTAACCCATAGATGGCTGAGTACCTGCTAAGCAAAAACCAAACTACATTAGAAAGGTGTGAATCCTGTCAATGTGTTTAACAGGCAACTGGTGCCAAAATGAAACACACATTTTAGAATGTGAACCTCGGTATCTCCCTCTACTTGGTTTGAAAAGTTAGAAAGTTCAGACATCACTTCCAGTGGGATGGCATAACTCTTTCCCCAGTCCCAGCCTAGCCTTACTCCAGAGAGCACATACTAATGTTGGTTCCCCCAAGGATTCCCTCAATCTAACAGGATCTTCCTTTTCATCTTTTCTTTATCTTCTTGCCTTTATTTATATAGTTTTCCTTAAATATTAGGACGATGCAAGGAAGAAGAAGGAAGATGCAAGAATGTCATCTAGCCAAAGGGGCTGAAACATTTTTAAGTCCTGAATAACAAGGTAATATTCAGAAGCGGCTCAGACAGACACCTCCCTAATTAATTGAACTATAAACAGCAGGAGGAGGGACAGCATAATCAGACTTGCAGGATTCTGTTATTATAGCCAATCTCAGTAAAAGCAGTTTTAACCTTCCTGTGAAGTTGATTTCTTGGTGTGATCTCCCTGGTGGGGCTGAGATACACAGCCAGTAAGCTCACAGATAGCAATTTACCATCCATGAACATGGTGGAATCTTGGGCCAGATAAAGGACTAGCCACTAAAAGTGTTTTAGTGTCTAGTCCCTCTTGTGTCTCTACCTCCCTTCTCCCAGACATCCTCCATCAACATTAAGAGTTGCATGATTCTCACAAGTTCTGGAGGGCCACTGCTGTGGGCATAAATCTAACTCTCCCATCTATCAACCCATGTGACAATCGATTCCTGTTTTCCAAAGATGGTCTCTCAGGGCTACTCCACAGACTTCAGCAAACTCTTCCCTGACCACTTCATCTTCCAGTAATGCAGATCAGCTGAATAGTGGTCCTGTAATGATTGCCCTAGCCCCAAATACTCAGACTCACAAGAGGATGCTAAATGAAATCTGATTTATTAGAGTACTAAAAGCAAATACAGAGAAAGCTGAGAATGAGCAAAAGCGCGCCAAATACAAACTTAAACCCTTGCTTCAAACGTATCCCGCCTCCCTCGTAACAGCCCCGCCCGGCACAGGTGCTAGCAATCGTCAGAGTTGCTAGCCTGGGAAAGTAACCTTGAGCGCAGTAGATAACACAAACACATTCCAAAGCAAAGCCAAAATATAATCGTTCCCATCCTCCCTAGACAAATGAAACACGCATCCAATTAATGACATGCGAAACGTTACGATGCATCAAATACATTGAAACGGCGCACATGACATACCGCCCTCCTAAAATACCCCTAGGGACCTGGTTTCGAGGGATAAGCGGAGTGGAAACGGGCCACCAGAATCGGGGAAGCTACATCTGGTGCAGCGACCCACTCAGGATGAGGGAAATGCTTCCAACGAACTAAATATTGCAAAGTATTGCGAAGGCGTCTAGAGTCCAAAATTTCTTTAACTTCAAAGTGTTGCTGACCATCAATCATGATGGGGGTGGGAGGTGGAGGTTGCCGATGCCAGCGATCAGAAGGAATAGTCGGTTTGAGTAAGCTGCAATGAAAAACAGGGTGTAAGCGTTTAAGGTTATGAGGCAAATCAAGTTTAAAAGTCACAGGGTTAATCCGAGCGATAATTGGGAAAGGACCCACAAACTTAGGCGCAAGTTTCTTTGAAGGTTGTGATGACTTGATAAACTTGGTAGACAGGTACACTGAGTCCCCAACTTGGAATGCAGGTTGGGGGGCCCGCTTCCGATCAGCATACAATTTATAATCCGCTTGAGCATCAGCCAATGCATTTTGAATCATTGGCCAAGAGTCAGCCAGTTGTGTTGACCAATCATCTGTAGTGACTGCACCTGCAGGAGGTTGTGGGAGATCAGTGATAGGTACAAAGTCTTTACCCTGAGCTACCCGAAACGGGGTCCGCCCAGTGCTTTGATGCACTGCATTGTTGTAAGCCACTTCAGCAAATGGTAGAAGGTCTACCCAATTGTCCTGCTGATAATTCACAAAAGCGCGCAGGTACTGCTCTAGAGTAGAGTTAACCGCCTCAGTGGCCCCATCCGTCTGAGGATGCCAAGCCGTGGAGAGGGCTTGTTTCGTGCCTAACAGCTTGAGAAACGCCCGCCAAAACTGCGAGGTAAATTGTGTACCTCTGTCCGAAATCAAGCGGGAGGGACATCCGTGTAACCTGTACACGTGTACAAGGAATAGGCGGGCTAACTGACGCGCTGACGGAATGGACACGCAGGGGATAAAGTGGGCTTGTTTGGAGAAATAATCTTTGACCACCCAAATGACCGTTTTGCGTTGGCTGGGTGGTAGCTCTACAATAAAATCCATGGAGATTTCTTCCCAAGGGGAAGATGGGGCTGCTACCGGCTGCAGCAGCCCTTGGGGCTTGCCCACCTTGCGCTTGGACATTGCACAAACAGTGCAGGAAGCAATGTAGTCTTTGACATCTTTACGTAATGTGGGCCACCAGAATTGCCTCCGAACGAGGTGCAAGGTTTTTACAAACCCGAAGTGACCTGCGAGTTTGTCATCGTGTGAACGTGTTAACACATCTTTTCGGAGGCTTTCAGGAACGTAGAGGCGGTCGGACTTCCAAGCGAAGCCTCTGTCAAAAGTAACATTGTCTTTATTCGCAAGCAACCAAGTATCCGTTTTCAATTCTTTTAAAAACTTTTGTTGCAATTGGGAGGGAATTGACAAAGGGCTTGGCTGAGCAGCGCTTGTGGTGGGCGGTTGTTGCGCGCGCGTTTGGCTTCGCGTCACAGCTTGCATGCCCAATTGGGGCGCCGACCATAGGGTGCTTACCACATCTGGCGCCGCCCTAGAGTCTTGAGGTTGCCTTGACAAGGCATCAGCCAAGAAGTTCTTTTTCCCTGGAATAAATTTGAACTGAAAATTGAATCGATTGAAAAATTGAGCCCAACGAACCTGTTTAGGGCTCAGTTTTCGAGGGGTACTAAGTGCCTCCAAGTTTTTATGATCAGTCCATACCTCAAAGGGGTGATTAGCCCCTTCCAACAGATGCCGCCAAGCTTCTAATGCAGCTTTCACTGCAAATGCCTCCTTTTCCCAAACATGCCAACGCCTCTCAGTTTCAGAGAACTTGCGGGATAGATAAGCACAGGGCTTGAGGCATCCTGCCTCGTCTTTTTGCATCAACAATGCGCCAATAGAATAATCGGAGGCATCTGCCTGTACAACAAAAGGCTTTGAGGGATCAGGGTGTTGTAAAATGGGCTCTTTGACGAAAGCTGCTTTCAGCCGCTCAAACGCCGTTTGACAAGCAGGCGTCCACCTCAACAACGCTCCGGGATTCTTGACTCTCCTAGTATCTCCCACCCCTTTTGTTCGAAGCAGGTCCGTTAGGGGCAAGGCAATCTCAGCGAACCCCCTTATGAATAATCTGTAGTAGTTGCTGAACCCCAAGAAACTTTGAAGTTGCCTGCGGGTACGGGGACTCTCCCAGTCCATGATAGCCTGCACCTTGGCAGGGTCCATTTCTATACCTTTATCAGAAATCCTATACCCCAAGTAGTCAATTTGGGTCTGATGAAAGGCACATTTGGATAGCTTTGCATACAATTCAGCAGATCTGAGTTTACACAAGACTTTCTTTACCAGAGCTACATGCTCTTTCATGGTTTCCGTATAAATTAATACATCATCCAAATACACCAGTACACCTTTAAACAGATGTTCATGCAAAACTTCATTGATTAATTGCATAAATACCCCAGGGGCCCCAGCCAACCCAAACGGCAACACCTTATACTGGAAGGCTCCCAACGGGCAATTGAATGCAGTTTTCCACTCATCACCCTCCTTGATTCGTACACGATAGTAGGCTTCTCTTAAATCCAGTTTAGAGAAGATCTTGCCTTTGGCCAGATGTGACAACATGTCCTTTATCAATGGCAAGGGATATTTGTTGGAAATTGAGACGGCATTTAATCCGCGGAAATCCGTACAAAGTCTCAATGTCCCATCCTTTTTTGGGCGGAAAAGAACCGGCGCCCCCACGGGTGAATTCGCCGGCTCAATGAATCCGCGCGCCAAATTTTTGTCCACAAATTCCCTCAACAGAGTCAGTTCCTTTTGCGTCATGGAATAAATTTTTGGTTTAGGCAATTGAGTGTTGGGCAGCAGTTCTATGGCACAGTCCGTCTTTCGATGGGGGGGCAACTGGTCAGCTTCCTTTTCACCGAATACATCAGCAAACATCCTGTACTCGGCCGGCAAGCCCTCCAGAGGAGAGGCCGGGTAAGGCGGAGTCGCAGCTGCCGCAACCCCCACCATCTCCTCTGGGGCACCCTTCCCCTCTGCCGCTTGATAAAACCCATCCCTAAATGTGATGGTCCGGTAGACCCAGTTTATTTGGGGGTTTTGCTGCACCAACCATGGTACCCCCAACACCACCAATGGGCCCCCGACGGGAGCCACGACAAAAGACAACCCTTCCTGGTGACTGCCCAGTTGCAAGGCTACCCGCCCTGTAAAATGGGTGACCGGTTTGCCCCCTGCCATGGACCCATCCAATTGAGTAAATGCGATGGGTCTTTGTAGGGGAAAAGTAGGGAGCTCCAAAGCCGCCACCACGTCGGGGTGCATCAGACACCGGGAACACCCCGAATCAATCATGGCCCATACTTCCACCGTCTTGACTTGGGAACCCAATTTCAATTTCACCATGAGTATGCGGTAAGTGCCACTCACCGCTGGAGGCTCGCGCCCGTCCTCTACCACCTGCCCAGCGGCGCCCTTTAGAGCAGGTGGCTGGCGTTTCCCGCCGGTTGCGGGATTTCGGTCTCCCCTTCAATTTCGTAGAACATCACATCGTCTCCCTCGGTCTCAGCCACCGCAGCTTTCTGTTTCCTCGGCAACGCAGGGGACTTCGCCGGCGGTTTTCCGGGCCGTTCCTCCACCTTTGCCTTCGGGCATGCTGCCACTCGATGCCCCTCCTTACCACATCTCAGGCACAATCCTTTGGCGTACCGCTTCTCACGCTCCTCGTCCCAGGGTCGTTGTCCCGGTTTTCCCCCGGTGGTCGATGTGCGGCTGGGCTTCATCTCCCGCCCCGACTTGGCGGTCTTCCGCTGGGCAAAGACCTCTTGGGCATGTTCAGCCCTTCCTGCTAGCAGGATCCACTCATACAGCGTGTATGGGTCGTCCCTCCCCAGGGACCAGCGCAGCACCTCGGTATTCAAGCCATCTTTGAAGAGCTCGATAATGGTTGCTTGGGACCAGTCATCCACCTTCCCAGCTAGCGCTTTAAACTCCAAAGCATAATCGGCCACTGATCGGGACCCCTGTTTGAGTTCCTTCAGGGTTCGCTTTGCTCTCTCCTTTGCTAAGGGGTCCTCGAAGTGTTGCTTCAATGCCCAGAGGAACTCCTCGAGATTTTCCAGTTCAGGCGCTTCCGACTGGCACATCTGGACATACCAGTCTGCCGCCCTCCCCTTCAGTTTGGTGGCAATGGTGATGATTCTTGCCTTTTCCGATTGGAAAACCGCCCCCCATTCCTCCATATAAGCTTTCGCATTCGTCAGGAAGAACGAGAGTTTGGTCGGGTCCCCATCAAACTTGACAGGGAAGTCTCGCATGCCGCCTCCCGCCGGGCTGCGCCCCACCACCGGTGCTGCTGCGGCTGGTGCTTCCCTGACTCGGGGCGGCACGGGGCCCCGGGGCGATCGCCCGGGCGATGCTGCGATTTCCATCTGGACCGACTGGTCCCCTTCGCGCCTCCGCACCACCCGTCGCCGTTCCGGGGTCAGCCCCTGGGAGGAAGGGGTTGAATGCCTCTGGCTGGATTCTTCCCGGAGCTCTCGCATCGAGGTTACATCCAAGCTCAGCTGTTTCAGAATAGCCTCCAACGAATCCATTTTCGACTCCAGCACTCTGATTCGATCCGGAGTGGGTGAGCCCTCCGTTGGCTGCACCTGCACCACGTTGGGGGATAAGGGGTATCTCTGCCTCCAGGATGGGCCCCCCGCTGCTGTGGCATCTCCTCGGGTCTCATCCCAGGTGAGCAGCTCGCCCGGAGAATTCACGGTGGTCTCCGGGGCCGTTTTCAGCCCCCCGGCTTCGCTCTCCGACCCGGAGCTCGCCTCCTCTCTGATGGCGGACAGCTCCCCTCCTTGGGACGGTCGGCCGGACGGCCTCACGGTCGAGTCCGGTTCCCCTTCCTCCATCATCACGATTTCGGGTTCGGTCATCGCGGGCTCTCTCCCTCACAAGTTAGACGCTTGTCTTCCTTGGACAGGGGCCAGCGGAGTTAGGAACTGAGATTCTCAGCTTTATGTAATGATTGCCCTAGCCCCAAATACTCAGACTCACAAGAGGATGCTAAATGAAATCTGATTTATTAGAGTACTAAAAGCAAATACAGAGAAAGCTGAGAATGAGCAAAAGCGCGCCAAATACAAACTTAAACCCTTGCTTCAAACGTATCCCGCCTCCCTCGTAACAGCCCCGCCCGGCACAGGTGCTAGCAATCGTCAGAGTTGCTAGCCTGGGAAAGTAACCTTGAGCGCAGTAGATAACACAAACACATTCCAAAGCAAAGCCAAAATATAATCGTTCCCATCCTCCCTAGACAAATGAAACACGCATCCAATTAATGACATGCGAAACGTTACGATGCATCAAATACATTGAAACGGCGCACATGACAGGTCCTAAAGCCCATGAATCACCTTCTGAGAATACATATGATTGAACAAGTCTCATTATGTGAAAAAGTCTCAAATTAATATACCATAGTCTTTAAAGTTCCCATAACATATTCCTTGTTCTGAAATGGGTGAACCACTACATCATACCTCTCAAGTTCAGGATGGAAACCATGAGATACCACAATGTATATCCAACAAAATATCTATCTACCTACCTAGGCCTCACTAGATATACAACAACATGTGTCTGTTTTCACAGTCCAATCCACACATTACACAGGAACTTCCTGAGGTTTGAATTCTTTGTTGGCTGGGGAATTCTTGGAGTTGAAGTCCACACATCAGTGTTGAGAAACACTGTCCTAGATATTCTGGGTTTCCTGTTCAAGTAAGAGAAAAACATCCTTCAACCAGCATATACCATCTGGATGCCAATGGGGTGAAAGGAGACCATCTAGAAAATATATAGATCTGTTCTTGGACAAGCTGCCAGCTTCTCATTAATTTTGCCAGTCTTCAGGACCAGATAATGGCCTGCACAAACTCAGTACCACTCAAACCCACTCCAGTGAATGCTGCTGCCTTTCCAGAACCCAACAGCCCAAGGATTTCAGATCTATTTATTTATTTTATTGATCAGATGTATATGCTGATTGACTCCTAGCAAGTCTGGGTGGCCTGAAACAAGAGAAATACAGTAATAACTAATAAAAACAAAAGATACTAAGAGCAACAAATCAACCAGGAATGAGCAAAGGGCCTTCACTGCCCCTCACCAAAGACCTGGGTGAAGCACCTGTGCTTGATGACCCCACTGAAAGTGAGATATACCCTCAAGTAGTCACCACAAATGCCAGCCTCAAGGGACAGCAGGCACACTGCTTAGGCTGGGTAGCCAAGAGAGTTTGGACAGAAAAGGAAGCAAAGCTTTCCAGAATTACACATGACGCAGCTAACCATGAGCACATTCCAGACCCTCATAAAATACCTCTTCTGGCCACTATCAAGTCCAGCAGGTCAGCACCTCCTTCGTGTAGAAAGCTACCATATAAAGAAGAAGAAAAGGGAATGTAGGTCGGTGGCAGTTGACCTCTTTTAAATGCCTGTGCAGCCTGATTCAGCCTGATTCAGAACAGACATATCACACCTGTTGGCAATTTCTTAAAGAAGCTGTGTCTTCCTGACATGCATTAACTCAACTTGAGACAAGATTTAATATTCTCAGATGTTCATATTCTTTGGAAGTATAGTGCAGTGACATGGAAACTGACATCTGGATAAAGATAGCGGATTCTCGGTGCCTTTTTTATAATTAAAAGACTTATTATTCAGTGCTGGAAAGATAAATACATGGCCCCAACTATCTAACGTTCTGGATAGTTAACATAGGTAGCATATAGGTAGCATATAGACAACTTACCAAAATACCCATGCCAGAGCTTCAGTAACTAGCATCTTAGCCACAATGCCTGGGGAAAGAGTCAGATCTTCATGGCCTTCCAAAAGGCCAATACAGTTGGGGTTGTCATGATTTGATTTCATCTTGTTTCATGATTGATAAGAACTTATAAAATTAAAACCTGAGTGCAGGTTAGGTCTAGTGGTTAAGGTTCTGGGCTAGAAACCAGGAGTCTGTGAGTTCTAGTCCCACTTTAGGCATGAAAGCTGGCTGGGTAACCTTGGGCCAGTCACCTTCTCTCAGCCCAACTTGGTGCAATGTAGACTAGCCTCCTCGTGGTGCACCCTGGGCAACGTGACTTGTCACGGCTAAATAGTCTACACATCTGGCTGCTGGACCTCACAAGGATTTCCCAGCAAGAAAAAGCAGCATGAACACCGAACTGCTATGCCATATGATTAAAAAAAAAATCATGGAGAAAAATATGTGTGGCTGCTAAAAGTCAGCAACAACTTGATGACTCATCATCATCATCATGAATAGATGAGGACTGGAAGGAGATAGGGAAGAATGTTAAAGATGGGCCCCAAACATAACCTAACAAAAATAGCATCAGGCTGGAAATAGAAGTCAAATGCAAAGCTGAATCATAAAGATGCATCAAGATCATCAAAATTAGGTAGGTACTCTTTCATAATAAGAGGCCAAAATCAAAAGAAGGAAATGGATATATCCTCGCTTAAGGATGTGCAGTGGTACCTTGGATTTGCAGCTGAAAACATGCTTTCAAGCAGGCATTGGTGTGTACCTGCCATGCCTTTTCCTGGACACATACTTTATATATTTACAGATAAACAAGAATTTTAGGTGCCAAATATACCATAAAAATATACCCCCAAAATCAGGTTTGCCTTATCTGCAGATGGGCTTATGTATCTGTGATATATGGTAATACTTTTTTAAAGTACCTGCATTTTCTGTATGAGGCCAGTTTGGTGTCGTGGTTAAGGCATCAGGCTAGAAACCCGGAGTTCTAGTCCCACCTTGGGCACAAAGCCAGCTGGGTGACCTTGGGCCAGTCCCTCTCTCTCAGCCCAAGGAAAGAGGCAAGGGCAAATCACTTCTGAAATCTTGCCAAGAAAACTGCAGGGATTTGTCCAGGCAGTCTCCGAGCATCAGACACAATTGAAAGGATTAAAAAAAAAATTCCTGTATATACTCACGGATAAGCCCATCCGCAGATAAGCCAACCCTTGAATTTTTAGCTAAAATACCATGAAAACTGCTCCCCCCTCTCCCCGCAGATAAGCCAATTGTGAAGATGAAAATTTTAACGAAAATTTTGAGGGTTGGCTTATCTGCGGATGGGCTTATCCGTGAGAATATGGGGTGCATATATTCCTGGGATCACACAGCTACTATGCAAGCTTAGGAAAAGATGCAGCTTCTTTACAGAGATGCAGCATTGGAGGCTGAAGCATTTTGTGTCTGCAGGTGAGCGTTCCTGAGCCCGTTCCTTCACTAACCTTTGCAGGAAGAGGCAAAGTCTAGCACAAGCTAACTACATCCTACCGGGAAGAGAATCCAGGAATATGTGTTCTCTGTGTGTATGTGCCTGGGGAGAAAGGTGGAATTAGGAATCTCTTAGGCAAATTAGCAATCTGTTTACAAACAGCAGGTAGAATGATAGAATTAACTCTTAAATCTATCTGCCCCCTTGTGGTGATAGGTTATGAGATGCTGAAGAATCAGTACCATTGGATGTTCAACCTCCAGCCAATGATGCAGCATGAGTGCCCACACCTGCTCCAAAGCACCTTTCCAGCTTTGGATCTGAAGTGTTGCATATCCCTGGCCATGTTCATCAGCAAATGAAGCATAAATCAGGTCCCAAAGGCCCGTGGTTTTTAATATTCAGTCAGAAAGAAACTTAATTTGTTTCACTTTCATTTGTAATCCCATCAAGTTGATTCATTAAATTCCATTTTTATCCCAGCCCCTGCCAATTCCTTGTCCTGGGGCATCCATTTTTATAAATGCAATCCCCAGAATACAATTCAAAGGTCATGTGCAGCTCTCAGCTTGACACAGATTGCATACTATTGCCCTGAACGTGTATCCAGGTGTTGTGTTTTCCATTAGACCAGACCCTCCTGGTGACCAGGATATAGGTACAGACAATATGTCCTAGACAATAAAAAAATTAACTTGTTATAGAGCAGATACTCCTCTTTCTAAATTAGTCATACTACCCTAATCTAAGAACCACGTGCATTTCCAATCTCATGTTTGTCCTCCCAGAACTCCCAAGATTTCATGGCTGAAATGTCAAAATCTCAAGGCTGCCACCGTATTTCAACAAGACAAAATGGTGATTTGGGGCAGCATGATTTTTATTTAGGTCACCTTAATTATTTTGAGTTAGAAAAAAAGAAACTCAGCTCCCCAACTTCACCCCTTCTTTGCCTCTTCGGTGACATCACCACACTTTACTTGGTGCGTAGGCCAAATAAATAGCTGTAAAGCATAGCCCCACCCACCAAATAAAGTTGTCCAGATCTGCTCTGCCTCTCTAGAAATGTATAGAGAATTAAATTTAATTTATAGGAACATTCATGGAACTCTTACTGGTTAAACATCTTTCACTGATTTGGCAAGGTTAGAAATACTTCAGCCCTTTCTTTAACGTTGCAAAGTTGCCAGAGAATAAATCTATAGTTGAACAATAACATACTGTAGCTTTGCATCACAAGAGAATTTTCTGTGCCTGATTTGATTGCTTTCTCATTCAAGAGTCTGTAATGGACGCTATCAAAAGAATGTCCATTTTTCAAAGAAAACAAGCAACAATCCACATTTCTAAAAGACTGCCCCTTAGCAAAGTGAGCAGATGATGCATGCATACAGTAACTGCACTGATATTTACTGTGGCATTCAACATAAATTCACTCAAATGGAATGTAAAAATTGCAAAGGTGCAGAGTGAAAATAGAATGATGTTAGATGAGCTCTTTCAGCAATATCATTAATGTGAGAACCTAGCTTGCTTGCACCACCTACAGGCCACATTTATTCTCAAGTTATTCTAATATTGCTCTGGAAGCCATCAGTGTTGCATTATTTTCAGTTGTTTTTGCTCAAGTCAACAAAACTCATTGCGACTCTAAAAGGATGGACACCACGCAGGCAGTGAAGTGCCTATCTAGTCTTGCATTAATGACGAGACTGTAAAATGTATTTCTATAATTCTTGTTTGTGATGACAAATGGGAACAATAGTTCTTGGTATACAGATAGCATCCTTGGATAGAGAAATTCTTGTAAGATTCAGTAAAGTTTCCTCATCTATCTCACTGATTGTGCTCAGGCCTGCTCATTATTAAATTAACCATGGTTTACCCCCTGGTAAGCATAACACACTGAGCCATGAATTAACCATACGGGCTGGATTCAGACACACACTGGGCTAAAATGAGATTGCTTAGTTTGTGGTTGATTGTGTGGTGTGGAATGCAACCTGGAAGGAGGAATAGGAAAACTAGATGTATTTCACCCATCCTCTGATTAAAACTCAATCTAAAGTTATTTATCCTACCAAATGTTATTTCCAACATGGTTGATTGATAGCATAACAAGTGATATATACACATATGGCCAATTCCTGATTTTCTAATGAAACAATGGGGATCCCACAGTCTTCCTGGTGAATTACAGCTTCCAACCATACAATTTTATCCTCTACCCAGACAGATATATGAATTAATTCAAGACTACCAACCTAACTTTTTCTGGTTTGCTTTCAATTGACTAATCATTGTGAAGTGACTGATCTAATGAAAACTGGTCTATATCTCCACTACACTCGGATCTGTGGATTCATTCTGCTGTATCCATTCATATCTTTATGAGGGTGGGATCAAAACAAATAGCTCAACACTTAAATTACTGACTGGACATTTTCTGAATGAACAAAAAGAAAACAGATGAAAATAGTTACTGATTCTCTTGCCTGGATACTGGCAGACAATGGTGGCCAGGACTTGATAAAGTCCTTTTAGAAAAAAATGAGTGCATTCTTTAAGCAAAAGGTATGAAGACAAGAAGCCTTTATTTCCTATTTGAAAATAGGAAAGATGGAAAAGGAATCCAAGCCCAGCAGGTCATAACATAATGGTGTGGAAACTGTTGCTCCACTGAGTCACTACCTCAGGCTACTGATTGAGCACATGTTTCTCAAGCAGAAGATTCCAGGTTAAATCCTGATATATCTTTTCTTGCCCTGCAAGCAATAAGAATGATTTCTTCTGAACTAGAGCAGGTGTAGGCAGCTTCCAACTACTTCAGACAATAATGTCTATATTTTCTGATGGGAGTTATGGTCTGGACGTTCTGGAGGATAGCAGGGCTGAGGCAGTTACAGATGAAAATAACAAAACTTGCCTGCCTCTCATCTACTACTGCCTCAGAGAACAATAAGAGGAGAGAGCTAAACTTTTGGGAGATCTTATATAAGACCAAGCCCTCTTGGTTCATCCAGTTGCTTCCAAACCATCCAACAGCTTCTTTTCACACCACTATTAAGGGGGGAACAGCAGAACACAAATTCCTCTTCTATGCAAAGTGAATCTTCCATGAAAACAAGTGGGCTCAGTCCTCAGTACCAACTTCTTTGGGTCAAGAATGCTGATTATGACTTATACACATCCACGTTTAGTCCTCCACAACTCAAAGTAAGTTTTGAGAATCAGTTGCTGAATAGCAGCTGTTTTGTAGTAGCAGCCCCAAGAGAAGGGTTTGCCAAAACAGATGGTACCAGGATAACCATCATTCCTCAAACAGTGCTCTGATGCTGCCAAATTAAATTTACATTGAAATAATTTTCATAAAGGCCAAATTTTCATGAGATAGCTAAACTTTGCAGATATTTTAGTGAGTTCATGCAAGACCTCAGGATGAAATAATCAAGGTTAAATCATTCGAAGTTTCATGACTTTGTAGTATTTTGAAAAACAGTCTTTGACTGAAAATATTTCTGACCTGTGGCCTATAGCAGTCTTTCCCAACTGGATGTCCTCCTGATGAACAGCTGATTGAAATTGCATTTCAACCCGTCTTTAGAGGACTCTGCTGCTGGCAAGGCAATAGGGACCCCTTTACAATCATCAATAGGGACCCCTCTACAACTCTCCATCTAGACAAGCTGATTACATTTTCAGAAAATGAGAAAAGGTAGCTAAGCACATCTTAATGCTTCACTGATGGCATCTGTTTTGCAAAGAAATCTCTAAAGTGGATTAGTTTGAACACAAACTCTATAGCACATGCAGTCTGTCTAAGTTACACATATTGTTTGCATTAAACAGTGCACAAATTGATTTATGTAAGCTTCCATAGACTGCTTGATGCTTCAGAGAAAGCCACAACATTTTTCAAGTGAACTTTCCATATGCAGCACCCTATAGAAAGATCATTTGCAACTGAGTATGACACTTGTGGGATTCTGCAGAGATGGATTCTCTCACCCCTGTCATTCAACATCTATATGAAGCTGTTGGGTGAGGTCATCCATTAGTCTGGGGTGAGGCATCACCAGTGCACTGATGATACCAAGCTGTACATCACTACCCTGGGCCATGGTGGAGATGCTGTCAAGATCTTCGGTGGATGTCTGAAAGCTGTAATGGTCTAGATGTGTAAGCCATACAAGGCAGGCCAGACTTGAACACCAAAGTCATGAATATTCAAAACAACTTTTATTATAGGGCTATAGTAAAAGAATCTTGCAACTCTGGATATGCCTCCCCTTTCCCTGCTGTTGTCTAAAGAAAACTAGGGAGGTTCAAGTCTGTGATGCCTACTCAAACTACATCCCTGTTGTGGGCTGAGATATCTCTTATCTTGCTTCTGTTGTAGCTCTTCCTTTTCTTCCTCAAGGTTGTTCTCACAGCCCATTACAAGATGGGACAAAACAAGCTGAGACTGGATCCAAACAAACAGGCTGTGTTTGTCTAAAGACCATCTTGCTCTCTGTCTGTTCCAGTGGTTATTTTGGATGAGGTGACACTACCTCTTTAACAATAAATAATAAATTAAAAAAGCAACCTGAAACACTTAACAGTTTTACAGTAAATGTCAATAAATTGTCAATGCATTAAGCAGTGCTTTTTAAAATTCCTGCTAGTTCTTAATGACAGTCTTATTCCTGTGGGTAAGATACGTTTGGCAAACAGTTCTGTCCCCCATGCTATCCAACAATAGAATACTAAGCACTCGATGTATTTTTAATACTGATTTAATTAATTCTACTGCAAGGGTGCTAATTTATTCAGAAGAGTTTGTCACAAATTAAATGTGCCAGATACTGTATAAAATAGAATGTTTTGAGTAATCCAGGGCTGTTCTAATTTAATGCAGTGCATTAACATTGATCTTCTTCATTGTGTGTGTATGTGTGTGTTTTTTTAAAAAAACATTGCTGATGATATCCTGAAATAATTAACAGACGTTTTCTGAATAAAACTGTTGCTAACCAAGAATCAGCAATTACGAATGTGCTGAGCTATCTGGAATTGATGCATGAGTTCCATCTCGGCTCTCTACAGCTTCTTCTACCAATAGTAAATAGTACACAGGTCTGGTTTCTAAATGTGGGTAAATTTCTTCTCCCCTTCCATTTCCTTCTTGAGTGGCCCAATGTGGTGGTTTTCAGTAATGCTGCTGGTTCTAGGAAGGAGGGAGCACATTCCAAGGAGGAGAGCAAGGTAAGAGAAAATACAGTCCAGAGTTGGAACGTGGGAAGACTAAGAGGTTCAGAGAAGCCCCGCCCTAGAGCCTTCCCAGGTTATTTCCCTTTAGGTTAGGTAGAGTAGCTTTAGTCAGGCAAGATTCTGTCTGTACAATGTGAGCAAATAAAGAACTGAAGTTTGACTGGATTGATTCTTCATTGTTCTTGGGCTGGGCCTGACATCCTATTCTGCAAAGTGTCCCTCTGCTTCCTTGCCGCCTGACTCCTTCAGGATCCTTAGGAAATAAAGAAGACAGCGGTGGTGATAGATGTAGTGGTGCCGAGTGACAGCAACCTCAGGAAGAAGGAGTATGAGAAGCTGGAGAAGTACCAGGGCCTGAAGGAGGAACTAGAGAGGATGTAGAAAGTGAAGGCCAAAGTGGTCCCAGTGGTGGTCGGGGCACTTGGGGCTGTGACTCCTAAGCTGGGAGAGTGGCTCCAACAGATCCCAGGAACAACATCAGAACTCTCTGTCTAGAAGAGTGCAGAGCTAGGAACAGTTAGGAGACTGCGCGGAGCCCTCAAACTCCCAGGCCTCTGGTAGAGGACCTGAGGCTAAAGAAGACATACTACCCATAGAGGTGAGAAGGAATTTTTCTTTTACACACACACACACCTATTGCTCACTACTGAGCATCAGAGTCTGGATAGCTCCTAAAGCTAATGCACTGCATATACTCAACTAAAGTGCAATGACCCATGAGTTCAATTGCTTTCAACCCCATAGAAAGATCTGTGCTTACATAGGACTGATGAGTCACCTGTTCAGAGACTGAAGGAAGAAACAAAACAAAACCCTCATTTTCCCACATCCCCCCAAAAGAAATTTGCAAAGCTTATTTTCAGGCCTGACCCTACTTGGATGGGATACCATCATAAAATCCCATCAGACAGTAGATTTGATTGGGAAGCTAAAAAAAAGAAATCTCAGAAGGCAGGAATGGCAAATCAGTTCTGTATTGTTGCTGAAAAAAATTAGCCAATGGGCTCAGGATATCACTGTCAAAGGAGTCTTTGGATTTATATGGATCAGCATATGCTTGGGGAATTTGAAAGTTTACAGGAAGTTGCAAGTATGTATCCTACTACTATTTGTTGTGATTGTTGTTGTTGTTTATTCGTTTAGTCACTTCTGACTCTTCGTGACTTCATGGACCAGCCCACGCCAGAGCTTCCTGTTGGTCGTCAACACCCCCAGCTCCCCCAGGGACGAGTCCGTCACCTCTAGAATATCATCCATCCACCTTGCCCCTGGTCGGCCCCTCTTCCTTTTGCCTTCCACTCTCCCTAGCATCAGCATCTTCTCCAGGGTGTCCTGTCTTCCCATTATGTGGCCAAAGTATTTCAGTTTTGCCTTTAATATCATTCCCTCAAGTGAGCAGTCTGGCTTAATTTCCTGGAGGATGGACTGGTTGGATCTTCTTGCAGTCCAAGGCACTCTCAGAATTTTCCTCCAACACCACAGTTCAAAAGCATCTATCTTCCTTCGCTCAGCCTTCCTTATGGTCCAGCTCTCGCAGCCATATGTTACTACGGGGAACACCATTGCTTTAACTATGCGGACCTTTGTTGTCAGTGTGATGTCTCTGCTCTTAACTATTTTATCGAGATTGGTCATTGCTCTTCTCCCAAGGATTAAGTGTCTTCTGATTTCCTGACTGCAGTCAGCATCTGCAGTAATCTTTGCACCTAGGAATACAAAGTTTTTCACTGCTTCTACATTTTCTCCCTCTATTTGCCAGTTATCAATCAAGCTGGTTGCCATAATCTTGGTTTTTTTGAGGTTTAGCTGCAAGCCAGCTTTTGCACTTTCTTCTTTCACCTTCATCATAAGGCTCCTCAGTTCCTCTTCGCTTTCAGCCATCAAAGTGGTATCATCTGCATATGTTTCTTCCAGCGATTTTAACTCCAGCCTTGGATTCCTCAAGCCTAGCATGTCGCATGATGTGTTCTGCGTACAAGTTGAATAGGTAGGGTGAGAGTATACAGCCCTGCTGTATTCCTTTCCCAATCTTAAACCAGTCCGTTGTTCCGTGGTCTGTTCTTATTTGTTGTGATTACTAAGTACAAACTCTCTGGATTCAGAAATTATACCAAACCATAAGATGAGGTCAGTGACCTGGTTCACGCATGGCTTTAAGCTTTAAATTGTTTATTTGATTTGGCTTGATGTGTTATATAAACCCAATTAATTGTGCATTCAATGAACTGCAATTAAACAAAGCATGGCATACTCCAGTGTGCAAAGCTAGTCCCTGTGTCAGAGGTCAGGTTACCTAGATGGTACAAATCTTTCTATTGTCTGTCCTTTAAGACAGGGATGAATAACATCTATCTGATAAGATCTGTAAAGGACTGAACTCTGAATTTTCATCAAATACATGGTAACTAAAAACATAGAAATACTTAGGACTTCAAAATGATGACTATCATGAGCCCTGTGCACAAATGAAAGATCCTGAACATTTTGATTCTTAAGTGTACGTTTGTGTGTGTGTGTGTGTGTGTGTTTGAGTGTGCATCTCTGGCTGGTGGGAGAACAGAATACAGAGCAGAAAAATTCTTTTGTCATTGGCCTGTGATCAATTCAAGGAGCAAGAGAGTTCGATTAAAGTTCCCTATTCACCCTACAAGATGTAACCTATTTTACAGAGTCATTTAATGTGCAGTCCCCAAACGATTTTCCGATTTCTTGCATGCATTATTTTGTAATGGAGGATAAAGAAATAGAAGACAGATTGCATTGGGCAAATGGCATTGCCCCACTGTTAAAGATAATTGGCAGAATGATGAGAGAAAATAGCGTTGGGATGGTAGGATATTATCTGTGTATGTATAGAATGAGATATCTCAAGAAGATTGGGAAATGGTAATTGGCTAATTTATTGCTGGAATTGCAATCAGTTATAAATAGAAGCCAAGAAAAATGTCTCATCAATAAGGAAATTGATTATAAGGTCTGGGAACCGGTACTTATGCTGGAACATATCTACATCGTTAGTTGTAAGAGAAAAAAAAACAGTAACAGCTGTGCTTGGCAAGCTTGAGGGAAGTAGAAGAAAGGGAAGACACAGATAAGGTAGACAGGATCAAAGGGATTACAAGGCTGTCATTGGAAGACCTAGAAGTTATTACTAATGACAGGCTGAGAAGATAAGCATTTGAGCATAGAGCCATCAGGAATGAGTTCAGCTTGATGGCACCCGTCTGACCAGCTAAGAGAGGAAGACAATTTACTGGAAACATTGCAAGAAGTACTGGCTACATATAATGATCAGGCAGACTTTCTCAACCAGGGCACTCTGCGGATGTGTGAAAGTCAACTAACATACCATCAGCAATGGCTGTGCTGGATGGGGAATTCTAGGAGATGAAGTCCACACATTTTCCCAGGTTGAGAAGGCAATCTGGCCTGGCTTAGTACTTAGTACTTGAATTATCAGTTCAAACTATCAGTTGCCTGGGACAGCCAGTTTGGTCTAGTGGTTAAGGCAATGGGCTAGAAACCAGGAGACTGAGAGTTCTAGTCCTGCCTTAGGCATGAAAGCTGGCTGGGTGACCTTGGGCCAGTCCCTCCCTCTCAGCCCAACTCACATCACAGGGTTGTTGTTATGAGGCAAATAAGAGGAGGAAGGACTATTAGGTATGTTCCCCACCTTGAGTTTTTTATAAAAATAATAAAGGCAGAATAAAAAAAATCAGTAACTTTAACATGACAATCTATACATACATGATGAAAACTGCACATTTTGAGTAAGAACAATAATGAAACATAATATATCAGGTTTATCCTGGATCAAAGGTTCACAGACAAAGCTGCAGCTTGGCCAGGATCTGAACTTTAACCAAACCATGTGGATCTTTGCCGAAGCATTTTCTTCTAAGAAGGGAATGTCCTTTTGAAGATAAGCACTCTGCTATTTTCCATCTTTCTTCCTTTACTTTCTCCAACTCCTTCAAAAGTACAGACACTGTGTCCTGCTGCCCACCATCTCCCGGACTGTGTTGAACACATCTGGATATGTACAGATGCCAACATGGGTTCAAAACCAAGAATGGTAGGGCTAGCTACCTGTTAAGTTGTTTAAGTTTTATGAAAACAAGCCACATGATGAAAAATTCAAATATTACTGAAGCATAAAACGAAATGGAGGGCAGGGACTGAACATCTTTTTAAAGAGTAAATGGATAAACTGAGATTGATGTTTCCAATCTAATTCAAGCTGTTAACAGGAAGTTCATTCATTTATAACATAACAAATCTGAATTAAAGGTATAGGCAGTCCTCGCTTAATGACCACAATTGGGACCAGAATTTCAGTTGCTAAGCAAAGTGAATCTGACCTGATTTTAAAACCATTTTTGTGGTGGTCATTAAGTGAATCACCACAGGCATTAAGTGAACCATGTGACCGTTAAGTGATTTACATGGTTCCCCATTGATTTTGCTTGCCAGAAGCTGGCCAGAAAGGTCGAAAATGGTGATAATGCGACCTTGGGATGCTGCAACAGTCATATGCAAACTGGTTGCCAAGTGCCCAAATTGTGATCAAGTGACTGGGGAGATGCTGCAATGGTTGTAAATGTGAGGACCAGTTGTAAGTCAGTTTTTTCAGCACCGTCGTAAGTCTGAACTGTCACTAAACAAATGGTTATTAAGTGAGTTACTACCTGTAAAGTCTCTTTCAGTCAAGCTCAACCTCTGGTCACTTCACTGACATAACCATACTGTATAATTCTCTTGACAGTATTATGGACATAGTTTTGCTAGTATCTTTTTCTTGGATTGCTTTTAGCTTTCCAGCCTAGACTGCAGCCTTGGTTTTCCCAGTGATCTCCCATCTGTACTAACTTGTGCATTTGCTTATGTGCCATTAAGGAAAACCATTGCTAGCAGGATTCTGATCTTTGTAGGTATAGACACTGAAAATACACACAACTAGTGAGACACAGTTTTTGATATTTTTAGTCTACAGCTAAGGCATGTTATGTGTAAGGTAGGAAATACCCAGAGATATGCCCCCAAATCCAGAAGGTTTCTAAAGGTCTTACTTGATCCCAAATGCACACATACTGTAAAGCAAATATGGATCAATCCAGCCAAGATTGTAATTATACAGCAGGAACAACACATTCAAAAGAGGAAGATAAGTTTCTTAGAAGTCAACTAGACAAGTTGAAGTTCAGGTTTCACAAATCAGAGTGCAACTATTGTACCTGAAAGCAAGTCTTCATTTTCCTTTCCATTTGCCAGGTTCCACCCACCAGAAAACAGTCAAAGCCCACATTTCTACAATGGAGCAGAACTGCAGCCATTGTAATTCTGTGCCTGTGTAATTTGCTTCTCAAAAAGATAAAAGATTTCAAGAGGAATAACCAGATCCAAGGAAAGTTGATCAGCCTTAAAATCACATATCTGACTCAGAAGATGCTTTTATCTGCTGCTCCTCTTTGCAAGGATAAAAATAACTTAAAATGTGGAAAGTACTAGTGTTATACTTCCTCATCCCTTTCACCAGTCACCACTCTGAGACAGTCAGTTTAGTTGCTTTCACAATCTGCTCTTAAAGAGCAACCAGTTTCTTGAAGCTCCTCTTCTGGTCATCTTCCATTTTGGAAATGTTGGCTTTCTCTTTTCTCTTCTGTTCTCTATTGCCAATCTTTTTACCTCTCAATCCAGAACTCTGCAGTCAAAAATCACTCTTTCCTTTCACCAGTCACACACTTCTCCTGGGTCTCATAATTCCCAATCCCTGGCTGTGCCTCTGGGGATGATGGAGGTACTACTCCAACACAGCTGGAAGAGACAGCTTGGAGAAGGTTGCAGATCTCCGAAGGTTCCTTCTTCAGTACCTATACAGGTAGTCTTCGATTTACAACCACATTTGGGATCATAACATTTGTTGCTAAGCAGTATGGTCATTAAGTGAGGCATCATGTGACTGCACCAATTTTATGACCTTTTTTGCCATGGTTGTTAAGCAAGACATCACGTGATCATGATTTGCAAGCTTCCCTGCTGGCTTCCCCATTGACTTTGCTTGTTGGAAGCTGGCTGAGAAGGTTGCAAATAGTGATCACATAACCCTGGGATGCTGAAACCATTGTAAATGTGAGCTGGTTGCCAAGTGCTCAGATGGCAATCACATGACTGAGGGGATGCTGCAATGGTCATAAGTGTGAGGACTGGTTGCAAGTCACTTTTTCCAGTGCCATCATAACTTTGAACAGTCGCTAAATTAATGGTTGTAAGTTGAAGACTCCCTGTACTGTCCTCTTATTCACTCCCAGATCCTGCATAAACTTTTTGCCTTTGCTACAAAGCTCTTTATCACCTTAATTTTATTATTCCTTTGCCCTTGTGTTCAGATTTTAGGAGCTGTTTTCAAGTGATGAGAGTAGTTTCAAAGCCTTACCACTTAACAATAAAATGGGTTGTTTTATATAGCTATTTTTTTTCAACCCAACGGTTAAATAAATCAGATAATCTTGCAAATACCCAAGGTCACTTTATTCAGAAGTAGAACCTAAGGTTTAAAAATCATGGTAAAAGAGGCAGAGGAGTGGGGAATAAGAAATTTCACATCATGTAGCCTCATCAGATAGACAATGCTCTATCTCTGGGCCTTATTGCCATAGATGCAGAGTCATTTCACAAAGAGATCCTTATGAATTTGTTATTCATTCACAGGCTGGGTTCACATTAAGCAATTATTTGCCAACAATATTTTGAGTAAGCCATAATTGGCTGAGTTGTACACATCAGGGTATGCCATAAACCATGATTTACAAAGCTGGGTTGCCACAAGATGCTAAACAACAGTCAAGCCAGCCATATTATGGCTTTGTGCATTGTGTGAAACCAGCCACCCATCTTCAGCCACTGGGTCTCCTATTCACAAAAATAATCTCCATCCATGTCGTCTTTGAAATTTTCTCCTTGAAAACCATCTTCCCCAGCCTGATGTTCTCTCAATGTGTTATGATCGGGGAAAAAAAGGTGAAAGGTCCCCTGTGCAAGCACTGAGTCATGTCTGGCCCTTTGGGGGGACACTGCTTTCACGACGTTTCCTTGGCAGACTATAGAGGGGTGGTTTGCCATTGCCTTCCCCAGTCGTCACCTTGTTATGATTAGAACTGGCAAAATTCCCTGAAAATTGTAGTCCCAACAATCAGAACCCCAAAGTGTAGAAGGCTGAGCTATATGATACCATCTTTGAGGGGAGGGGGTTTAAATCCCTGCTCATGAATAACCTGTTTTAAATTTTCATCTCCAGACTGAACAAAGACTGTTTCTGTTGCCAGACTGTACGAAGCCTAGAGCTGGAAAGGATAATTTAGGCCACTGAGTCCAACCTCCTGCCCAGCGCAAGAATCCAAACTAAAGCATCCCTGACAGATGACTGTCTAGCCTCTGCTTAAACACATCCAGTGAAGCAGAGGCTGTCACCTCTCTGGATCATTAGTCCCACTGCCCAGGGATTTGTCCTGTTAGGGAATAATAATCTTCTCCTCTTTCTCCTTCTCCTTCTCCCCTCCTCTTTCCTTCCTCCCCCTCCCCTCCCTTTTATCTGTACTGTCTCTATCAAGATGATTAAGTTCTTTGGGGTGTGGACTTGCCTCTCTGCTTAATGTCACCCTGTGAAATGCCCCATCCACTAACAGGGGCCTAAGATGGAAGCCGACTTGGAGAAAGCTCAGGGTATCAGTCCAACCATGCATCAGCAACATCTCTCATTTAGGCTGCACTTCTGTGCCGATTTGGGAGGCTGCATAGGCAGGCAGAGGACTGCTGCTACTTATCACAGCGACCCTACCAGGGAGATTGGCTACACTGCCCACTTTTCAGGGTGATGGACCCAGGGCTTCCGAGAGGTCTGGGCTTCAAAGGCAAGGAGAGGAAGAAGAACGGGAAGGGTTTAGTAACTGCCTGGAAGACTTCGAGGAGGTAGCCTTGCCTCGGTGGGGGTGTTGGGAGAATCAGCTGGACGTAGGGCCGGGGGCGGCTGGGGACCCGAAGGGGTGGAGCGTAGCCATGGGTGGAGAAGAGCCAAGCGAGGTGGAAGGTGGCGCCTCGTCCAGTCCGGCCGCAGGAGCTGGGCATGAAGTCGCCCCCTCCATTCCGGGAGAGCGAGCGAGCGAGCCCGAGCGGCGGGCGGCTTCCCGCGCCTTGCGCCCAGCCGAGCGGAGGGCGGAGGGGGACGAGTTAGGAGCAGAAGGCGGACCGCCGGCGGGGGCCGGCCAGCTCCGCTCGGTGGGAGACCCCTCTGGAGCTGAGCCAGCGGGGCTGCGACCGCACGAGGGGAGCGGCGCGGAACAGAGCCCCGGCGGGCTCCGCCAGAGAGGAGGAGGAAGAGGAAGAGGAGGCGGCGCCATGGGGCTCCGGCGCGAGAGCCACGCTGCACGGCGGGCCTGAGGCTGCAGCACCAGCGAGGGCTCGCCATTGTTACCCCCGCTCTGGAAAGGCGAGGGCGCGCGCGCGCACGGACACGCGCGCCGCCGCCGCCGCCTGCCGGACCCCGCGCTGGCTCCCCGGCTGAGGCTCCCGCGCGCGCTGCGGACCTCTCTCTCCGCGCCTCTCCCGGCGGGCGGGCAGGCGGGCTGCTGGCGAGGCGGGCGGCGGCGTGACGGCCCCGCGCCGCCTCCTGCTTCAATGCCCGCCGACCTCGCCCCGGGAGGAAGGTGCGGCGCCCTGATGCGCGGCTTCTCCCGGCTCTGGCTCTTTGTTTTACTGCTTGAGGTAAGAGTGAGCGCCTGCCCTGGAGGCCGAGCGGTCCCGCCGCCGACGGTCGGCCACCTGAGCGGAGAGAAGCCGGCCGGGGCTGTCCTCGGTCTGCCTCCGGGACGGTCCGGCTTCGGGGCCACGCAACCCAGACCCGCCACTTCTCCTCCTTGGGGGCCACTGCGATTATGCCCCGGTGGGGCCCCTCCGCTTCTCCTCCCCTCTCCTCCCCCCCACTTTTTTTTTGAAGCGTGGCTAATCGAAGCTGGCCCGGAGGGTCTTTGATGGGGATCGGCTTCCCAGGGCGAAATGAGGTCGCTCTCAGCCCCAGACCTCGTCTCGGCGTCTGGCTCAGGCAAACAGGCCGATGGCGACCCGGTCGGGGTGCGGGGGGGGGGGGAAGAGGGGGGAGGGGGAGGAAGAGCTGCCCGAAAAATGAGCCCGGCGGGAAGACTGCTGCTGTTTCAGACCGAGACAAGGAGCTGGGGTGGGCGGTGGGGAGCCGAGAACATTGCGGGGGGGGGGGGGAATCTTGGGATTTTTTCCGGAAATGTTTCGCCTCTTCCTGGCCTGTAGTAAGTGGGTGGGATGGCGAAACCGTATATCCTGGGTCAGGGAAGGTCAGCGTTGGCTCTCTAGCGGGGCGAATCAAAGTTTGGAACCTGGCTTTCGGCCCGTCCGTTCTAGCGGGGAAGCGTCGCTCAGCATCTTCTTGGGCTGAGATCCGTGGTTGAAAGAAAGGGTGGGGGGGGGGAGAGAAAGAGAGAGAGAGAAAGACCACAGTTCATCAGTAGACGCCATGCTCTGCAAGCAGAAGTGAGAAAAAGTAAAGTCTCCCTGGAATCGAATTCGACCCCTGGAAACTTCATGAATACCATCCCCTTCAGTTTTCTCGACAGCGTTATAGGAGTTTGCCGATGCATTCTACCCAGTCAAGCCTACAATCGTGGGGTTTCTGGTAGCCTCCCTTCCAACAATTTTATTTGTTTGTTTATACAGCCGCCCACCTTATTTACGAACTGTGGGCAGCTAACACAACCATCAACCAAAGGTTAACAACTCTAGAATTAAAAATAAAATTAAAATTCTAGAACTCAAGCAAAAGCAGGATTAAAAGAATCACAGTACAATAACCATGGCACTGTTGCCTTGTTTGACTTTGCTTAGTTTTTGCTGGAGTCCTGGAAAAAAGGGGAGGGCATCTAAATCTGGCCACCTCCAACTAGGATGTCTTCTAGATCTGTTGAAGTACACCTCCCATCATCTCCAGGCTAAATTGTTACAGGAATTTTGCCAATAGCTCTCTCTCCCGACCCTACCCCCATTAAAACTGGCCAGCTATTTATGTGCATTTTCCCCCCGCTAGCCCTACCCCCAATATTTTTGAGCAGAAAATTCTTGGAGGCTACTTGATAGCTAACAAAAGAAATGTGCTTTCGAATAAGTGATTTCTATTTTGCTATCTCTCATCTGTCCAGATTCCAGAATTTTGAGTTGGAGTATAGATTATCAATAAGGCAAACAAAAGTATCTGGGGTTACTTTAAGACTCAGCTTCAGTTTGTATTAGGTGACCCTGTAAGTAAAGAGATTGGTGCAAATGTCCACCCATGCCATGCAAACAAAATATGCAACTCCTACCGCTTGCTCGCTTGCTCTCTCTTTGCTCAATTATACATTTGTAAGATCCAAAGTTGTTTCCTAATCTCTCCAGGATCGGCAAATATGCCAAGCGAGCTGTCAATACATTTCATTAGATATAATGACTGAGAGGCAATTTCTTTATAATTAAAGTCGATTCGCTTCAGGAATTGAGGGATTTCTTTTGTTGCTGTTGTTTTAAGCCAGCGACGTACGGCAAGTCTGGGGTGCTGAACGGATAGCTCCCTGATCTTGGTTGGTCCTGCTGACCGAGGCACAACGAAGCAATTCATCAAATCTAAAGGGTTTACGTTCTCAGATATGCATTTATTCTTTGCAAATTAATTCAATTAGATTCCGTAGAAATTACTTCCACACACTGTGTTTAGAATTAGACTGTGACACTGCCTCTATACAGTCCATCTAACACAGAACTGTTACAGCTTTTTGGAGTTTCAGGTGGGATCTTTCCTAGCCTTACCAAGAGATGGTAAAGATTGAACCTGATGCTTTCTGAATGCAAAGCAGGTCCTCTGAGATAGGGCTCCATCTGCCTTTGATTATTCCAGATGAATGAGATAGCAATGAGTACAAATGGAAGTCATGTACAGTATATCAGAAAAGCATTGCATTTTTGAAGTGTAATCACCTAACGCTGTCAGTGAATTTAAGTGTTAAAAGTGATGTTTCTAGACACCTAGACATTTGGACATCTGGTATGTGGCTACTTGGACATACTTGTTTACTTAAGATTGGTTAAAGTCTCATTTGCTTCTTGAGAAATAAGCAGCTATGTCAGGGAAGAGGGAATTGTCAACTATGGAGGTGAAATTCTATTTAGGAAATATTAGGATTTGTATGGTAGAGCTGTTGTGATGCTACAGAACTGTATGAAGAGTCTTTGGAGCTAAGGTTTGAGTGAGTTTTCTTAATCTGAAGGAGGCAGAACAAACAAATGGAGATTTATCTCAGGTTGCTTTGAAGCTCCTTGAGAGCTCATGCAAATTCTTCATATATCAGCATCTTCTTCATGATATAGCAGTTTCTTATTAGATTCCAGGAACTGTTCAGTTTGAGGGTAAGGCCATTACAGCCCTTGTAATCTATGGCCATCAAGCAGAAGGAATGTTTGCTTCTGAGTCACCTGTCTTTTGATTCTCTCTGATATTCTAGAGTGCTTTTTCTCTATGCCACTTATTTTATGGGATGGTCTCTCCAGGGACATCAGTACCAGTATTAAGTGCCTTCCATTTCCCATTCAAGTTCTTTGCATGCCCAGTTTCTGAACTGATTTTTTGGGTGAGGTTATTGTTATCTTTCAAAAAATAGATAATGCTTGGCATTATGAAAGATACAGATAATATGTGGAGTGTGTGGAATGTTAGGAACTGTAGAATTCTGGTTTGCTTAAACAAGATAGAGCAACCATAAATTCAAGCTTCTAAACTTTGCATATTTACAGGTAACAGGAGCTCTGTTCTTGTATATGGCTGTACATAATGATGGAGAAATGGTCTGTGTTGAGGCTCTACTTTTGACAATAGAGTTGCTTCTGATCCTGCCTGCTTGATTCTATGAATATGCAAAAGGATTTTCCACACCATCAGCTACTTATGTATAGATCCCTTGACTATATTTGCAGCACATATTTACACAGGCTCCTGTAAATAAATAGTGGCTTAGGTGTAGTTTTTCAACCAGACTATATGCACAGATGTCAAGGATACAGAGGCAGATATGTAGCCATGCTTCTCCTGGATCAAATTAATAATACTTATACTTTTAGTCAATGGCTTTGACATTCCTTTTCTCTGTGTGTAAAATAAAATATATTAAAACATGTTTAGGTCACTGTGGCTGATTTATGCATTAAAGAATCACGCATTAAAGAATTTCCATAGTTTAGATTATCCAAATTAAATCTAAACTCAAAGCCTCAAAACCACATTAAAACCACATTCAACTCTTTGAAGCCTTGTGTGCAGTTCCAGGAATCCACCCCCCAAATGGTTAGAAAATTATATTTTTGAATGTGATAGTAGAAAAAATTATTAAATACATCCCGAGTAATCATTGATTGCACTGAATTTATTTACTTCAATTAAAATTACCTTAAGTGGATTCAGTTTTTGTTCTAGCCCTGCCCAGTTCTTCATCCTGGAGCCAGTTTAGCCATCTGCCTGGAAATATTTGGATATATCTAATTGAGATGATTATTTATTTATTTATCATATTTTTATCACCACCCATCTCCCCCACATGGGGGGGGGACCCTAATAATGCTTTCTTATTTGATTAATCATTTCTGTTGTCTTTGGGAATTGGCCCTAAAATAGTTTTGCTCAAATCAAATGAGCTGAGTGCCTGAGTATCATACCACCAAAGGCTTAACCCAACCTTATGAATGCACCAGTGAAAATAATCCTTGACCTTGAAAGATCTTGAGCCCACAGTATCTATGTTACCTTTGCCATTCTGGTCAGCTACTTCCAGTTATTGCAGAGTGGAGTATTACAGGATCAGAGGATATTCTTGATGTATTCAGTTCTTCTTAACACTGCAAGCTTGGTTGAACATGACATTTTAGTCAGTAAGCCTGTTGGTCCTTCTCTTTTCCGCTCCCTTTTTTTTCAGGGTGCATTTCTTATGCTTCATGAAACACCGTTAAATACAAAGCTGACATCCACCCAAGCTTTGAACCATTGATTCCAGTGAATATTGTGCTCAAAGGATAATATCACGGGCACTTGTGCAAGCAAGAAAGGAAGCACCAGTTCAAGTTTTTGCACCAAAGTTGCAGTTCCTATCTTCAGAGAGAGTTTTGGTTATGATTTTCATAGGGGTAAGCCTTACTCATAAAATGTTCATAGGAGTAAACTTTACTCATTGGAGATGTTGGGAAGTGGAGTGGAGTGAAGTGGAGTGGTAGATTCTGCCCTCCTAAAAGGTCTGGGTGCCTGGGAATCCCCAGCATCTCCAAAAGGCATCCATAGTTCTCCCAGATTAAATACAGAATGAAAAATGTGTCTTTCTGTGGATGGATAAATAGGTTTGTAAATATAACCTTGTTAAGGGGTGTTTATTTGGAAGTAACTTTTATTGCTGATTTGGCTGGAGGGGGCAGTATCAACAGACCAAATGTCACTATCCTGCAGCTGACTGGTGTGGCTAAAATATTATCCATTGCTGAGAGCACTCTATATAGTGTATCCCCCCCGCCCCCCCAAATCTTTAGCTCCTTCTACCTTTGGTTCACTCACAGCTCTCAGATTTTCTATTCATTCGGCAGAAGACAATTCTCTGAGATTTCATTGCTCTTGTTATGTGAAACTGTGGACCAAAGAGCCATATCCTTGCTCTGAATAGCACATTGTGTGCCTTGAAATGTAAAACAATGGCCAGGATGGCTGGTTACATGCTGAAGTTAGCACAAAGCTGTGAGTCCAATATCCAAGCCGTCACTGTCAAAATGATAACGTGTGCATCCTCCCCCATGAATAAAGTAGAAAAACAAATCCTTTTTTTCATGGAGAAGAGAACAGTTGGAGAATTGGAAGTTACATCAAACTCCTAAATGAATCAGCCACTTTCTTTCTGCTGGAATGCACAGTCAGGACATCTTGAAAGTAGAAGCCACACTCCAGCATGCAGTTTGTGAGATTTATAGTGTTTTCTTTTCATTTGTCCGGGTCCTGATGCTCATCAGATATGCCTATCAAGCAGACTGAAAATTCAGAGAAATGTTTTGCATGTGTTGCTCCATATCATCTGTGTGCAGAAAGAGAAAAGAGCAGCCAAATTGGTCAATCAAAGAGAGTGTGAGAGAGAGAGAGAGAGAGAAACCTTATATATTAGGATGTTTGTACTACTAACAGCAGCATGGTCAAAATAAAATCTACACAATATTTTCCAGGTTTCTTTTGGATGTGAAACAAAGAAAGCCAGAAATGCAGTAACAAAAGCATGGCGTGGAGCTAATCTTCCATGCTGGGAAATGGCTTTGTCTTTGAAATGCAGCCAAATGTGTGGCCTCATTTATTTATAACGAAGCTGTGCTTTGCAATAGTCCATTTCCCCAAATGTTGCCTATGTGTTGTAAATGCACCCAGCTGTAGAGGAAGAAGAAAGGTTAGGGGAATCAGATTGCTGCAGATCAGTACATTTGAGCAGTTACACACACACACACATACAGAGACACACAGGAGATATACATTGCCATTAGGAACCACTGGCTCTTGCTGCTTTCAGAAACAGATCAAGAAATGTAGTATGGAATTAGGTTTTTTGTGGACGCCCATCCATTTCATAAGTTGCATACAGTATTATTGATGTTGTTCTGACAGTCAGTCATCTTTCAGAAATGTTCTATTGCATACTGCACTGAGCAGGGGTTGGACTAGATGGCTTCTAATGCTCCTTTAAAATCTGTGATTTTGTAATGTATACAACTGCACAACCACCACCCTCTCAAGTGCCTTGTCCCAAAAGGGGGTATTTAAGCAGTACAGGTAGTCCTCCTTTAGTGACTGCCTCATATAGCAACCATTTGCAGTTAAGACAGTGATGAAAAAGTAACTTTGTGACCAATCCTCACAGTTACAGTATGACCTTTGCAGGTCTATAAGGCAAAGGAAAGCTGAAGTAAGATCGTAAGCACAGTCACAGTTTCACTTGGCAAACACTTTGCTTAATGACTGAGTTGCCAGTCCCAATTGTGGCCACTAAACGAGGACTATCTGTAGTTGGCAAAATCTACTGGAACCAAAGAGAATTTCTTCAGGAGCAAACAGACCACTGCCCTCTGTAAGGCTATCATCACCATTCTCTTATATGAAGATGCATTCACCCCTCCTGGATCCATCCAATCCAGTCCTTTCAGCTACTCTCTGCTACTTTGAATGAGTTGGGCAACTACATGCATCTTGTTGATAACCTCCGTTCTCATGAACTAAAAGCAATCCTTACCTTGGAAAATAAATGTTTTGTGTTTCCTCTAAACTGTAGTAGGAAGAGGCTTACTTCAAATCTAGTGGCAGTTTACTGAGTAATGTGGGCCTCACCAGGGACAAAGATGAACTGGTTGTTGATGTCAAGTGTATCCAAGATGGAATCCACAAAAATTGTCCCATTATTAACCTAGGAGGTCAAGATGGATAAATGAGAGTAGGCAATCCTGTGAGTAGTTTGGGCCTGCATTGCTCCAAAAGCAACTCAGAATTTGAAGTTGCTTCAACAGAGAGATAATCTAAGAGTCCAAGGAGGTCCAGTCACCACTTCATCACTTCTGTAGTTGCTGTACTACCTTCTCTGCAACCTTCCCTGAAAAGGAAAGATAACTAACTCAGCTGGGGAGAGCAATGGTTTCTTGAGGAGAGACCATACTCTCTCTCAAGGATGCATCCATCATCACCTGCACCAATCACACTTTCTCTGGTCATATGTTTCTTATCTTCTTCCTTATCCATTTCCTCAGGCATAACAGGTTGAAAAGAATGCCAGATGAACTCACCAGATATTACCTCTGCCATCTCATGAGTCCCTGCCCATCTAGAGTCCAATTCGAAGTGGATATAAGTTATTTTCTCTGCAGAATACCCAGCAAGCTTGTCACAATGGCCTACAGGACTGTCTCCCAGCCCAGCATTTCCCAAGAAGGAGTGGGTCTCATTGAATAAGGCTTCTGGATGGCTTTCTGCCAACGCTGGAAGTCTAGAGAAGTATTGACACTTTGCTGCTCTTGCTGCTGTGGTGTAGGCCGCTCATCTTCACTTTTTGTTTTCCACCAGCATTGCTCCTGGCGTCTCCTCATGCATTATATTAAGAACTCTTTGTTATAAATCCATGGGAAATGGAACTAAATCGCTGCTGTTTCACACTGAAATTGGCATTAGTTATTCCTTTGCTCATGAATGGCCATGCAGAAGAGGATGTGCATTCCCATGCCGTGATGACTATGTGGTTTGTTTAGTTTTGGCTTAGTCCAGTGTGTGATCCCAGCCAATGCAGCTGGCAAATCATTGGTGGTCAACCTGTAGCCCAAGAGGCTTTTGTGAACCCCAGTCCCCACACATACAGCTTCCCGAGCCCCCCATTTTATATTATTTAATTTTGGGAGGACACCCAAGGCAACATGTGAAATTGTGCAGTGGTGCCCAGGGCCTGAAAAAATTGCTGTCCCCTAAAATAAGCCAGAGCAAGCAAGGTCATGTTCCCTGAACTCTATACAAGCCAACACATTCAGCTTACTCATTGGTCTAAGTAACAAGAAGATTTCAGGTGGTTGTTGTTAAGCCAGGAGCTTGATAACCCAGGGGGAAATAGATTGCATTCTCCTCTATAAACCTAAGGCTATTGTCCTTTATTACTGCACAGTAACAGTTTCACAGTGATGATCAGAAATTAGCCACATGTTTTCACCTCCTGTTGCCCCCTTCCCTCTAAGATCTTTTCTATTTTTTGCTTTTTTTCATTCTATCTCAAGGCTTTCCTAAAGAGCTTTTGTTTTCCTTTTGACTTATTTCTTCAGGAGATTGAGAGAGCCTTTACAAGAGATTTGACTAAGCTTTTTCATGAGAGTCAGAAGTCTTTCTATATTCATTCTATCAATCATATCCTGCCTCTCCTAATCTTTCTGGAACTAGGCAAATTAGATGTCCTGTACACCAGGACTAGCTGACAGCCCATAAAATAGATTTTTCCAGCATTATCATTCTGATGATACCATTTTACGTCAAGGTTGAAATGGATACTGGCCTTATAATCAACAGCAGCTTTTGCAGAAACACTCTGGGATTTGTAGCATTCAGTACCATCTCTGTAAGAGTTACTGACTTATGCTGGGTATAGTAATAATAGTTTTGCTAGAATGAAATTGGTATGTCCCATGTCTTATCAGCTGTTAGCTAGAGATCATTTTTTGGACCTAACTTACATCTATATGGTTGATACTGGAGGAATTCAGATTTATGCTCTGCAAGGATGCTCCATCTCCATGGATGAGCTTGTCACAGTTCACCTAATCTGGTCAAATTTTCTGGAGTCGTTTTGGCCATTATATAAATTTCCAGGCTCCCTTTTCCTCATTTTACATTTTCTATAGAAATATATTTTTTATCCCATTGACATTATCATTACTCCTTTTTTTTAAATTGCTGTTTAAGAAAACACCCCCCAAAATAATCAGGGGGAAAAAAAACTTTTCCAAGTTTCTTGATGAGGCATTGATATTGTTTATTTATTTATTAATAAAAATGCTGAAAGCTGTCCAGTAGCCAAAGCTTTCTTGGTGGTTTACAATAAAACACACTGAACAATATAGTCTGAATAAAAGCCATATACAGCGAAATCCAAAATAAAAACAATATATCAGCTGGGCAACTGCAAGGCAGTCATTCAAATACAAAAACAATGTAAATTAAAAAACAGTTAAAGTCAGTTCCAAAGCCTAGGAAAGAGGAAAGGTCTTCATCTGGCACTGAAATTATGCCAGTGCAGGTGCCTATTGAGTCTCTCTGGGGAAAGAATTCCATAAATGAAGCGCCACCTCAGAAAAAGGTCTCTCCCCTTTGTTACTAGAACTTGTTCTTCAAATCTCATTTATTCAGGGTTCTTTGTTGGAATAGTCTGTATCTGGGTGTTGAATGTTGGACATTAAATTATCACTAAGGCAGTCATAGAACATCCTCAGGGTAATGGAATTGGCTGTGTCTGCTGAACACTCAGCCCAGCAGTGATTTTGAGGGAGGGAAAAATGATTTCAACCAACTCCCCCCCACCCACACACACTCCTGTGCAGGTTTCCTTGCATTCTTGGAGAGCTACACCTCCCCCACTTCACTCATTGTTACAGCTTGGCATTCTTTAATGAAAAACCTCTGTGTCTTCTTATACAAAAGGAAGTGATTTATAGTATGTGTCCCTGGAATGTTGTCATGCAGGGAGAAGATTAAAATGCATAATTTCAGGAGCAACAGTATTTAGAATTCAGAATGGCCCATTTAATACTAATGTCCTGATTTAAATACTGTGCTTTGTCTTAATTAGACAAAATAATCCTTCTTTGCTTGGATAGTTCAGTAAATTGCTGGCTGGCCTACCTTCTCCAGATTCGTGAACGTGCATTGCTTAATCCATATGGATTTTGAAAAGAATGGGAAATGGAAAGAGATTAATATATTTGCCCATGCTCACGGTCTGGGCCCATTATGCATCTGTGCTTAAATCATATTGCATAATCCACATGGTCAGAGTAGATTAAGAAGGATCAAAAGAAGATCTGATTTAGGGGGCCCAGCTGGAGAGAAAATGGTAACTGAGTTCCTGCTACCACCAAGCTGTTTATGACAGACTGTGAATTATTGGAGACCATTTAAGGAGGGGGTAAAGAAAAGTGATCTATTTCCAAGGTTTGGGCCTTAATTAAATAATAATAAAACTGCATCAATTTATTCTTAATTCTGACTTTTACAAGTAGCCTAAATTATGTGAGAAGTGTGTAAGCATTTGTTTAAAACTAGGATAAATCCTCCCCACTTATTTTACCTCTTTTCTTTTTCTTTTTTTCCTTCTTCTCCTATAAAAATCCAATTTTAAAATGATAATAATTATTTATGCTAAGTGAAAATGACATATAGTAATGAAAGATAGAGGTGGAAAGGAATGAGTTGCAGATGGGTGGATTTGGAGAACATTTGAATTGAATTACTGTGTACTTAAACTTGTAAAAAAAAACCAAAATAAAAAAATAATAGGCAACATTTAAAGTGGTGGGGGTGCAACTCAGCCTTCCCACCTTCTGAAGGACCATAAAAGATAATCCAGTGATGAGGTGGTGTCACTGGAACAGGCAAGGCTGAATAGTTTTGGTGTGTTTCTAGCTTTCTCACAGGTGGCTCTAAAGATGGGGATGAGGTTAAGAGGTCTCTGGCAGACAAGCCACTTCCATTTATATCTTTAAAGCCTCCTGAAAACCTGAAAAAAGAGTTTTGGGTGAAAAATGGCCATGTTGCTGTCAAAATTCTGTGAGGTGACCTTGGGGTGCCAGAGGGGGCAGAAATCGGATACTTGGGTATACGTAGCTCAAAATGTTGTGGGTTGCCCATCTCTGGTGTATATTTATACAAATGTATAAATTTGCTCCTCTGTCCCATCACTCTTCCTAGCTTTGTGGTCCTCCACATTTTGGGGACCATTTTCCAGAAAAATTTCTACTAGTGAAGGATTTTCTATGTGATTTAGGACCTTGAATTTTCTCAGGTTTTTAAATTGTTCTGGGAATAATTAGCTGGCTCTCCACCTCATTCATTTGGAATCTACTGTGTGGAGGATTGTGGAAACAAATAACAAACAGGGCTGAGGCCATCCAGTTAATCTCACTTGAAGTATGTAATTCTAATATGGCTAGTCCAATATCCTAATCTGCTTTAACTGTGGTCTGAGAATAAAATGAGTGGGAAAATCATACATGCTACTGTGGAATTATGTTGTTGTTGTTAGACTGCCCACTATCCAAAACAGCGTTTCTCAACCTTTAGACCCTGGAGGAACCCTTGAAATATTTTCCCTGCCTTGGGGAACCACTGCACATTCAGGCTCAAATATAGGCCAGAAGTTACAAAATTATTATATTTGTTTCATGGGTAGGCCTGTATATATGCACTAACAGTGTTCTTAAACTAAAAATAAAGAATGAAACTTACCTCTTTAATGTGAAATTGCCCGAATTCCCTCTCCCAGGGAACCCCTAGTGACTCTCGCAGATCCCTAGGGATCCAAGGAACCCTGGTTGAGAAACCCTGATCCAGAGAGTCTTGCGACAAATTACACTCCATCATTCCAACACAACTGGAGGGCACTAGGTTGGGGAAGTCTACTTTAAGCCATCATTCTGGGAGATTGCCAACAGGAAGGCAACTGTGCAAAGAGCTGCAGTTCTTAGATTGTAGACATGGCACCTCCTGGCAGATAGACCCATTTACTTTCAAATAACCACACAAATAAATCTGACACTGTTGTGCAGCCTGAGCTGAATCTGGTCTCACTGCTTGGAATAACAATTGCAGTTCATTGTTTCCAATCAGATCTTCTGAGCGTGCTCATTTGTGGAAAAACAAAAGGCTTCCTGTCACTTATTTCTGATGCTCCCTTCTATGCTGAACCCCTTAATTGCTTGCTTGCAGAAAACATGACTATTTCACAGGATATCTAAAGGTATATAATTTCCTAATAATGACTGCTTAACAACAGAAGAGCTGCACAACCTGTATATCAGAAGATTATTATCTCATATTTAGAATATAGTATGATTGTCTGTTCAGTGTTCTTCAGGTTGGTTGATTCACAGGGTTACTCAAAATCATTTCCACCCACCATTACTGCTAATAATTATCAAGTACTTAGCATCCAATACAATCATGTTTGGGGTGGGTGCGGGGTGGGAGAATGAAATTTCAGTTGAAGACACTGCTTTGATCTATATCCTCAACAAGGTTTTTAAAAAATTTTGCACAGTTGTTATTTATTAGAATCTCCTATGGGTCACTAATTATTTTTAAATGTAGAAAACAAGAATAAATTAACTGTAAGGACATAAAATAGTAAAATATACTCTTGTTGAAGAATGTGAAAAGTATTATATTGGATGACTTGGTTCATACAACACACCTAACCTGATTAATGGGCTGACCACATGCCATTGAATCATAGATGAAGCAAAAAGGCTGCTTTTGCCCAACCTGCTAAACCACAAAACATCTAGACAAGCTAAACATTAACTAAGTTTAACAGGTTGTCTAAAAGCAGCTACTAGGTTTTAACAGACCTGATTGAATATGTTCTGTGAATTCAGTCTCTGAGATCAGGGTTAATAGAGTCCAGAAAATGCTAGCCCTTTTCCCATGAAATACTTAACTGAGTTGGGGCATGGGTGGGTGAGGTTTAGTGTGACACAGAAAACCCATAATGGGGTAATTGACTTAATCATTAATCCCGAGGGGGTTAGATTTAGTCCTAAACAGATTGTCTTGCTTAAGTTCAAACCAACTCCATTTAATGAGCTGCATTATGGAATATTAGTGCTTAGTCAGTTGCCCCATTTTGCCTTCCTAGTCCTCCAGAAGAAAGAGCTGGGAAGAAAGAATAGCTAAAAAAAGAAGCCTCTCTATTACAGAATTCTTTGCAAGACTAGATCCTGTAGCACAGAACTTGCCTCACAAACAGTGATTCGCAGCAGTCCTAAAGTCATGCCTGTTGCTGCTTGTCTGGCCAGTGAGGAAGGGGCAAATGAGTTTTGCCGGTATTTTTCTGATGCAAGGGGTCATGACATTTTGTAGTATTTTTATTTGGTATGTGCTTATATATCAGCTCAGTACAAGCAAATATCAATAACACTGCATCATAGTAGAAACAAATACATCTATTTGTGTGTGTGTGTGATATAATAAATTTAACAAACTAAAAAATGTTACTTTATACTTAGCTAGACTTAGGTCCTCCTGTGCTGTACTGTGTTGGTTTTCTGCAACGATTTCGGTCATCTGCAATGGTTTCTGCTTCTTCCCATGTGATTCCAATATTTTCCATGTCTTTTTTTTATTTTTAGTTCATAGTTTAAATCAGTACTGGGCAAGTTCATAGTTTAAATCAGTACTGGGCAAGTTCATAGTTTAAATCAGTACTGGGCACTGGACCTGAAAACAATAATTTTTCCAGCTTCATAAAGAAACTGAAAAATGAAGTGTTCTAAGGCTTTTTAAAACCTCACAAGATCATAGAAAAAAATTCAAATAACCGGTGTTCCTTATATGCGTGGCCTTGAAGGTCAGCACCAGTCTGAATAGATAATGCTCCCAAAATGCTCCCAAAGACCAACCTATGTAGGGATTGATGGAAGGAAGAAGTAGGATGAAGATCCAGGACCATGCTGATTCTGCACTATTCTGTACCTGAACCAAAGGATGCAGAGCAGAGTTAGGAAGGCCTGCCAACAGACTACTACAAAGGTACAAACAAGGTACACCAAGTCTTGAATTATCTCCCTGGGCATTTCAATAGTATGAAATGGCCAGAATCTCTGGAGGTTCCAGAATTCTTGTGGTTTATCAATGAAAGGCTTTAAAGTACCAAATCTGGTACCACTAGTGACACTAACAAGTTTTGTATCCAAGAAGAAATGAAATGGAAGAAGGAAGGAAAGAAGGATGATCAGGATGAAACACAATAAGCTTGGTCTTGTCCAGATTTAATTTAAGATGGTGGAAAAGCATCTAGTGGAAAATCCTAGTAAGACAGTGGAAAACGGAAGATGAGTGCTGAGCCCAAGTCCAGATTTCTTGAAGAATGCTCATAGATGAAAGGAGAGGAAAGGCCCTTCCACATGACCCCAAAAGTGCAATGGGAAATACAGGACTGAAATCACTGAAAGATAGTATCATTGACTCCAAACCATCTCAAAGATGGTAGTAAACATTGATGATCAAACATTGTGGATAAATCCAGCAACACCACTACTGATGGGTGAGATTTTATTTATTGGGCAACTCAGTAGAATCACTTCCATGAAACCCTGATTGAAATGGGGAAGTGGGACTATTTTCAGAAAAGTAGAGAAGGAATTGAGAGAGAAACGCTTCCTCAATAATCTTGGACAAAAATAAAATAGAAGAAACTGGACAAAAAGTAGTACAAACTGAAGCACCCAATGAATCAGGGCAAAGGCAGGTGTGTTTCAGAGAGTCTGGAAAAATACCTACCTTTAGAGAACAATTAACCAACCTAATTATGACAGAAAGGAAGGAGGGGAAATCCAAAGGACACTTAGTCTAGGGAGCTTCTGAGACTATTTCAGCTACCCCTGCTTCAGTAGCTGAAGAGAGCAAAAAACTAGATGAACTACTTGAAGGAATGAAAATGAGGCACAAGGCCTGCATAGAGATGAAAGCTTGGGGCATTTCAGTTTTATACAACAAATATCTTACAAAGTCCTCCTATGTAAGCAAAGAACTGTTGATAGCAACCACAGACAGAGATGTAGGTAATAGAGACTTGCGAAAAGCTATCTAGGGACTTAGCTTGAACGGAATTAAATTTTGATAATAGCACTGTTTGGCTTGCTCCAGCAAGACAAAGAAATTGTGACTGCTCTTGACCCAGTTAGCATAATCGTGGGGTTCCAGAACCTTGGATATGGAGATTTGACTAGGTTAATGGCTGATTACGTTAACTATGTTGTGTGCACAAAGTCGCAACATGGCTTACCCAAAACTGACCTAGGGAAACCATCTGTCTTTTGCCTACCCCTGTCTTCTCCTCCACCTCTTTGGAGAATTATGATCTCTCCAGAAGGAAAGTTCTAAAGAGGTTAAAGCTAGAAGTTTTGTGTGGTAGATATTATTTCGGGGGGTGGGGGAGAGTAATCCATTCATTTATTAATCAAGTTTATATAGCTGCCCATGTCACGGGAAATGAGTCTGGGTGGCAAATTGCTCAAATACTCTTTTTCCTTATTATTTTAAATCCTTTCCAGCCTTTGCATCATTCCTCATCTCTACCCTCCTAAACTTATGAATCATGTAGGGATCATGTGCTGCAAAGAAAGCTGAGTGACTATCCTTTTTTTCCAAGTTACAGTGGAATTTTTTTTAAAAAAAATCTGCAGTGATGCAGTTGAGGGGGAACCACTGTGGATAGGTTGATCAGAGTCTTACACACCTCTATCAGTTTGTGCTGATTTGTGCTGTGTGAAGAGCTGTTGAAACAAAACAGTCATATAGACTATGTTGAGGGGCCTTTCTAGGCTTTTGTCCTGATTGTAGGCCACCTGACCTGCCATCATTATCCCATAACTCTTGTTCCAAGTTTACTCTTTAACCTGAAAGCCCTCAGACTAGCCAGATGAGGACATATGCTAGGAGATGGCTTTTTAAAGGGACTGGATAAATAATGATGGACAGGGCTGAGGGCCAATAGTCTTGAAAAATCAGTATTACTTTTAGACTGGGGAAAACTTGCCTCTAAATACTGCAGAAGGATAGCGCTGACAAAGGAATATGCCTCCATCTCTTATTTTATGAGCACCCCAGAGACATCTGCTTGACTACTGTGAGATATAAAACGTTGGTCTAAGATGGTCCAAGCCAGCAGGGTTACTTTTAATGTTCTTATTAACTTGGAGATGCACTATAAATTGACAGGTTGAAAGAAAAGGCTTCTTTCTCACTTAATGCACTTCTGAGATAGAGAGTAAACCAAAGACTTTGCAATTAATTATCTCTCTCAGTTATGTGATAATACAAAAGGTCTATCTCAGGAGAACCTATAACTCACTGGGTTCTGATGTGAAATTACTTTAGTAGTGGATAAAGAATGCCCAGAAGAGTAAATTGTGGCTTTTCAGAAAAGAAAAGTTTATAGGTTGGTTTGCTTCATTTCCCACTAGTTCCATTCAACTGAAAAACATACAAAAACATCTGGAACTAGCTGGAAATCAAGCAGATTGGTTTCTTTGAATTGCTTACTAGAACTCAAGGAAATTATAGAACTCATAGCTCCTGCTCAAAGAGAAGGTGGCAGCTGAGGCCAAGGGGGCCTTTACACAGCTCCATCTGGTGGTACCAGTTGCACCCCTTTATGGATTGGGAGGCCTTTCTGACAGTCACTCATGCCTTACCTCAAGGCTCCACTTCTGTAATGTACTCTACATGGGACTGCCCTTGAAAACCATTTCTAAGCTTAAACTGGTCCAGAATGCAATGGTGTGGGCAGTGATGGCATGCCTTGGTATGTCCACGTAACACCCCTGCTTCACAAGCTGTGCTGGTTGCCAGTATGCTTCTAGGTGTGGTTCAAGATGCTGGTCATCACCTACAAAGCTCCACATGGCATAGGGCCAGGTTATTTAAGAGCCTGCCTATCTCCTATGGTTTCTCCTGGTCAAAACATGCTGGCAGAGTTGCACTCTGGGTTCTTTCAATCAAAGAGTGCCATCTGAAATTCATGTGGCTCTCACCCCATTGGCATTCCATAAGGCCTTGAAGACCTGGTTGTTTTCCCAGGCCTTGGGTTAAGATGGATGGTGCCCCCTATAGGATGTGTCTTTGTCTAAGTTTCTATATAGAGTAGCCAAACCCTATTTTGTTTTGTTCTGTACTGTGTTTTTATGCTTTATTATATTATAAGCCACCCAGAATCAGTCTGGAGTCAAGGGATACCTAAATTGAATATCTGTATCTCACACACATACACACACAAGAGGCATGCATACATATATGTATATCCTCACATCTGGTTTACTGATGACTCCTAGTTAAGAGCAGACTGCCATAAAGACTATTATATTAAACATTCGAGTTAACTACAATGTTTTGGGTTAAATACACAATACTAGTTTGTATATTATTATGTTTAAGATGTTTTAGTGTTTTTGGAAGTGTTTGAAGTGTTTCATATGCAGAGAAAGGTAAAATGTATACTAAAACATTTGACTAACTGATGTTAAATAACTGTTCTGACTTACATACAAATTCAACTTAAGGGGAGACTTAGGAACGGAACTCATTCTTAAACTGGGGACTTGCTGTAGTTGCCCAAAGTAGGGTGGAAGAGGGGACTGTATAGATAGCTTTTAATCTCTCTCTCTCTCTTCCAAAATGGGGTGGAAATCTTGTTAAGAAAGTACTGTCTGCTGATCAAATATTTATGCAAGGCAGACTTCAGCCATTGGGTTAAGCTTTCTTTGACCAGACAGTGAGATTCTGCTGCAGTGCAAAAGCTGAATAAAACAAACAAGGGGATTGAAAGGAAGAAAGTACAGATTAAAAACTGACCAAAACAAAATTATTTTAGTGGGTGGGAGGCTAAGGCAGCATTGATTTCCTATTTTTTTCATGTATTTTTACAGGCAGAAATTTTATTCATTATTGCTGAAATGAGTATCTCATACAGTACATATTTGCTCCCTGCCCCACCCCAAACTAGTAATTAATCAGAATCAACATGCTTTGGAAATCATACATTGTAATGGTTGCCTAATCCCAAATACTCAGTCTCACAAGCTCGGGCTTAAAGATAACTGATTTATTAAAGGAATAGTATGCAAATACAGAGAAAGCTGAGAATGAGCCAAAGCGCGCGAAATACAAACTAAACACCCTCGCTTCAAACCCAATCCCGCCCCTCACCCCACCATAGTAACCACCCCCTCCCAGGTGTTGGCAACCGTCACACATCGGCCTGGGAAAGCAACCTTGAATACATGTCATAACCCAAACATACATTCCTGCAGAACAGCAAGGAGATTACAGCCTGGCACGGCTGAAATTCCCCTCCCCGCAAATGACAGACACGGAACAGGAAAGTGACATGTGGAATGTTACGATGTATTCAAACCATTGGAATGATGAACGTGACATACATTAATGGAATATAATTATGCATAAAACTAGCTCACTAACTATATCCTTTTGACACCATTTTCTGGGTCCTGGGGGAGTGTAATTATTTATACACCATAATCCAATAATTATTGGAGGTGGAAGTTTTAGGCTGAAACAGTCCTGAGAGAGTTTAGAGCTAAACCAGTTTTCCCTGGTCAGTAATGTCATGCATGGAAGGAAGGATTAATAGATGGTCTTCCACTGACTAGCACAAAGTCCTAGAGCAGCTCTATAAAAATGGTGTTGCTTCTAGGAATTCCCTCTTGCTGCTCAATTTATCTTTCATTCCCCCTGCAGCCACACAAATGTGGCATGAGTATTTTTAAAAAGTAAATAAAGTTGTCCTTCTTCTGTCCATGATGTTATCTGTCCCTGTGGGTCACCATAGACTTCTATTAATAAAGGTATTTCTAAAAAGGGGCAACAAGCGACAACTTTCCAGCCACATTTGTAGTGGCTGCAGGGTCTGTGAAAGATAATTATTGCCAGTTTGACCAGGGCATCCCTGATCATGCTCCACCACAGCACAGGGGTGCATATTTTTTTGGACAGCTATTGATTGTATCAGCTATATCATTTGAACACAGCCACGTTGTTGCTCAAGGCTTTAGAATTCCCAGGATATCCTTTTCATACCAAAAACAGGGACTTGATCTTGTAGGGGGAATCTAATGTTGGATTTTCTTTAGTGGTTAAGGCAACGGGCTAGAAATCAGGAGACTGTGAGTTCTAGTCCTGCCTTAGGCATGAAAGCTGGCTGGGTGACCTTGGGCCAGTCCCCCTCTCTCAGCCAAAGAGACAATCAGGCGTGGTATGAGAGTTCCAGTCTCCCTTAGGCATGAAAGCTGGCTGGGTGACCTTGGGCCAGCCCAACTCACCTCACATGGTTGTTGTGGGGGAAATAGGAGGAGGAAGGAGTATTAGGTATGTTCGCCACCTTGAGTTATTTATAAAAATGATAAAGGCGGGATAGAAAATAAATAAATAAATAAAATGGGTGTGCTAGGGACTGGGCTATAGGTCAGTTTGTAGGAGTGCTGTAGATTTTTAGGATCTTCTGCTTTCTAGCATTTGTTTCACATTCCTGGTGTTGTTAGGCCAGTATAAGGTTATTCTCTTTTTGCTTGCCAGGGAACAATTTAGGTCTTATTGGAGCCCTCCAATTCAACTTAGGAAGAAGGGCTGTTTCTCATTCTCTCCTGTGTCACTCCATCAGCTTTGTGATTGCAGCCGTTGTAGCAAAAATTGCATAGGGAGATGGAGAAGCAATTCTAGACAACATCATTCTTTGGAGCTAATATGCATTGTGGCCTTCAAAACCTTAGTCCATAGTGTTGTCAGACTTCAGGATGCTACAGAATTATTTTTGTTGTGCTGCTAATACAGTATGTATGCTAGAGATACATACTGTATTAGCATGCTACAGATCCTGTCGGCAAGGGAGTTCAGCTTGGCAGGGTCCAGGAGGCGAGCCTTCTCTGCAGTGGCGCCTGCCCTCTGCAACATTCTGTCCCCAGAGGTGAGGCAGGCCCCTTCGCTCCTCACCTTCCAGAAGAACTTGAAAACCTGGTTCTGCCACCTCGCCTGGGACGGGAAAGGCAACAGCTCTTCCTGGGGGTGGCTGGTGTCATGGAGTTCTCCCTATCGAATGTAATCTCTGCCACTTGGATTTCATATTTATATTTATTATTTTATTACTTAGTTGTTTGTTTGGTAATTTATATATGGATGGTTTTAAATGGCTAATTTTACCGTAAGCTGCCTAGAGTCCCCCTTTTCAGGGGAAGATGGGCTGTGGTAGAAATTTGAATAATAAATAAATAAATGTAATGCTTTTCTTTGCAGCTGACAGCTCCTGGTTTGGTTTTTCCAGTGTAGAAGGAAAAACAAGGAATGAGAATAAGGAGATTGTAATGGTTCAGTCAGGGATCAGAGCAACCACAGCCTTACCACCCCTGTGTAATTACTATGCATATGTCTAAAAAACAAAAAGAGAGAGCTCCCCATTTTCCAGGGCCACTTGACCCTCTTGTTTGGGTCTCCCTCTGCATCCAGAAGCTGGAAGGGAAATTAATCTTCTCTTCTAGACTCCGATAAGACCAGAAGGCATTGGTTAGAAGAATTACCCAGTGATTAAACTTGGGTACCCAGGAGATTTTTTGACCTTGATCTCCGTACTATAATGATTGGGCTACAGGGTTCAGATGACATGCTAGGCCTTTAATTGACCTGGCTTGATATGTTGCATGAATACAGCTGTTACAGCCATCAAGAAACATCCTTTTATGAATCTCTCAAATTGTGGAATGCACTCTCCTGGGTGTTACATTTGGCACCTTCCTTTTCTGGTAGGATGAAAGACCTTTGTCTTCAGAAACACCTTTTCAGTTGTGGCAATAAACTTGGATTACTTCAGTTGGGTTTCAGCTGTTTGTATTTTACTCTTGTAGTGCCCGTATTGCCTTATAGTGGCAAAAAGTGGGGTATGAACCTAAATAATAAAGAAATTGCAGTCTGGTTCATGGTAACTCGTATCTTTTTCCACGTTCATTTATGTCATTGCTAAACTTGTTTAGCATGGACATAACGGTTTGTTTTCTGATGCTAAGAAACTGAGCTGGATTACGGGCTCATACAGGTATAAATGCTGCATGATGGGGTCCAGTGAAAGAATATGGTGACTTCAATGTCTGTGAGAGAAAAAAATCCCCAAGTACATGGACTTGATCCTGCAGCCTACTAGAACAGGAAATCTCTTGCGGGACTAAAGCAAATAAGGTGGCATCAGTAGCTAAGCAAATGGCAGCAATATATGGAGCAAAACAACTAATCTGGCTAGAGGAAACAATTGCCCTGCCTATTAAGTGGAGCTGACATTCATTATGAGGGCTTGAATTCCACCTCAAACATAGCTTGCTTGAGCGAATTTTGCCATTTCTGCCTTTTAGAAAGATTAAAGGTCTCCTCCTCCAGTGACCCAACAATAAGAAGCAATTAACTTCCCTACCCACTGTTTAATCACACAAGTATTTTACATGCAGCAGCTGCTCTGTCAACAGAATGGCAATCTCAGTTGAAAGCGGTAGGCAAAAATTCAAGGAGATAATGGAATATCATCAGCCTGGTCAGCAGTCCCTTTGGCAGGCTCAGCATTGTGCAGGATTGGGTCCTTAGCAGAGATGGAGTGGAAGCAGTCCGAGGAGAGGGAGAGAGGGACAGCTTTCAACAGCTCCTCCATCATTTCATTTCAGCTTTCTCCCCCTCCTGCCTCTGTCTAATTTGTCCACAAGACAGCTGTGCCTGCTTTTGACGTGTACCTAATTCTTGCTTCTTTCTCCTTTATACTCCTTTACCCCCTTTCTTCCCCATTGCTCTGGACAAAGAGAACAGCAAAAGACCATTTAACACAGTTGTAAAAGAAGAAGAATCCAGGCAAGAGGAGGAGCTCTGCTTAATATAAACCAAGCTGCAATTTTCTCTCCTTTGTTTGAAAGCTTTCTGTACACCAGTAATTGGTTTGCCATCGACTAGGTTGTCCCACTCTTCCTTGTAAAGTAGATGGATGGCTGCCTCTGATGGTTTGAGGCATTGTACTGGGTCTCTCAGAGAATGGAGGTCAAGTATTGGCTCAGTCACAGACATTGTGCAGTTCCTTGGTCTCTGTTTGAAGTAGCCTAAGAAACCAAGGTTTCTAAATAGCAAAACAGAATGAAAACTCCCTGGTTGGATTGAACAATGAGTCTATCTCATCCTCCATTCTGTTTCCAGTCATCCTGCTAGATGTTCTTGAGAAGCTTACGAACAAACCATAACAGGGATGCTCAACTTTCAGTATTCAGAAGTATCCTGCCTATGAGCATAAGGGTTCTGTTGACTATTCTCTGTATAAAGGTAGGGAACTTTTATCTCTGTCTTGCTGTCTCCACCCACCCAGAGCTGCATTCCTTTGTAAGTTGAAGATGACACATTTATGGGGAACAGAGCCAGAAGCAAAAATTAGTGGGGCCAGAGGTTGGTATACTTTCTGAGATCCCCTATACTCCCCAGTTTCTTCTCCCCTACCCCAAGAAGATTGCTGGGGAAGGGAGAAAGCATTCTTGATAAGGTTTGGATTAGATTAAATATAGAAGACTTTGAAATTAGGTTGACATCTACAGTTCACCATGCCCCAGCTATATCCTGATAGCAAGTTTCATTCTCGAAATACTGATCATTTAGGTGGTCAATATGGAGCCACCTTTCCATCACAAAGAGTTATTAGCAGATTCTGGTAATTCCATGGATTGTAAAAGGAAAAAAAAAGTGGGGGGGGGGGCAGAGGAAGGAATTGCTATCAAACCAGTTTTTTTGCACAAACCCCAAGTCCACCTGGATTTTAAGGATACTGATTTTAAGTGCATTGTTCTTATTCGTATATTTTGTAGTTTAGATTTTTATTGGCTATAAACACTTTGAATGATCTATGAGCTGAAAGGGGGATAATTAATAATAAGTAAAATTGGAAATCAATAGTAATAATAAATTAATAATAAATAAAATTGGAAGCAAAATCCTGATTTTGGGTGGGGCAAGCTTTTGCTCTTTTTCTTTTTGACAAATTAAACTCTAAAATAGATGCTTTCAAACTCAGGAAGGCTTAACATTTATTTTGTGAAAATCCCTCTGAGACCCTCCATGTAATAAATATTGCCCTAACTTTTCCTTCTTGTCATTGTCCCATGTGAGACTTTGAAAGGTAAAAATAGCAATATGAAAAGTATTGCCCCAGCTTTAAAAAAAAAAAAGTTGTTCAGTTATTCTTAATGGCATGCTGTAGAGGAAATATTGGTATTTTTATTAAAATCATGGATAATTTAGTTGATTAGAGATAAACCTGAAATAACTTTTCAAGGCAGTTTATAATCTAGATGTAAAAGATCATATATGAAATTAAACATTTCTCCTCCGTATTATATTTGAAAGAAAATCTCTATGCATTTACTGGAGCTTACTCTTTAACAATGTGTGATTAAAACTGCAGCCCTTGACATAAAGATTTGAGAGGATTTTGGAAAGAATATCTTGGCTGTGGTTACTTTAGACTGAAAGAAAATGATCCATCAAAAACTATGAAGGAATAAAAGAAATGAATATGCTTTGAGGAAGAAGCAAAGATAATAAAGGGAATATGATCAAAGTTTGCAGCAGGAATTAAATCTATGGGAAGATATGAGTCACATTGCAAAAATAGGACCATAAGGAATGCTGGCAGATTTAGCAATAAATTGGACTCCTCCATAATATGTAGGCTTTCATTGAAATTTAATGATAACAGGAAGAGAAAGATCATCCTGTTTCCCTTCTCCGACATAGTTCCACATATGGTTTGAACGTGACAATAAGATTTAATTGAGCTCTGTTGCCTGTTTATCATGGTGCTTATGCATAGATAGAATTGTCTGTGGCATGCTGGGCATTATGTGCAATGTAAGATCTTAGTGTGTCTCCAATCTACTCATCCATCCCTTCCTTCCCTCCCCAGGCTGTCAATTCCCATGTTATTGATATATGGTGGGGTTAGAAAATCTTCTAGGAGAGAACCTTCCATTCCCAAGGAGAAACTGCTCACCCCCATCTCTAGTATTCATCCTCCTTCAGAATGAGGAAGCATTGCAGAAAGAGATTCATGAGATGACTCTTTGTGCTTTTCCTTCTACAGCATAGCTTGAACCTAAGCAACTTCTTAGTTTTGAGACTGCAGAGTGGATTTTTTCCTGGACTGTCTAGTAAAAGTTAAGTTTCCTCTAATTAACTGAAGCCGAATGCATGAAATCTTAGGCAGTGTCATTTTGCTTTCAGCTCAACTCATTCCCAGCACAAGAACATTCAAGATTGTTGTTCTTAATTAGGAGAATGAAATACCGCCTTTCCATTTCTATTTTTCATCTAGACTATGTAACATTTCCATTCTATCTGTTGCTCCTCAATTCCCATGCACATCAGTGATGGAATTGCCACCCACATCAGTTTTGCATCAGATGAGTTGGGTTAACAACCTTGATTCTCAGAAACAAATTGGAGACTTTTTGCCATCATGGTGGGTAATTAAGAAGCTCAGCTGTTGTAAGCACAATGAGCTTGAACTGTCAATGAATCAGAGCTGATGAAAAAGTAATTACAGTTTGGTGCCTCAAAAGCACAGAGCTACAGTATGTGCTATAATTATGTTCTACTCCAAGGTGTAGGTCTTCCTTCCTTCCTTCCTTCCTTCCTTCCTTCCTTCCTTCCTTCCTTCCTTCCTCTTCCCCTTCCCCTTCCCCTTCCCCTTCCCCTTCCCCTGGCTGTTTCGACTTCATTATCTGAAACTGAAAATAGGAAGATGGCAGAGGGGAAGATGCCAAGAAAAACAAATTAATTTAGTTATGCTGAAATGACTTTTTTTGCAATCAAAGCAAAATGCTACAGGATATTAAAGAATACATTAGCAGCTTATTCGGGATTTGTGATATGTGGCAGTCATCACATTCACACATTCAAAGTTATGGCCCTGGAGTTGGGCAGCCAATAAATTTAAATTTAAATAAATAAATAAAGCAAGTAAACAAATAAATAAACATGCTTTGTTAAATAAACCACAATTGTTTAAGACTGTTTAACATTGATAAGCCATACACCATGGTTTACAAACCACAGTGGCCGAGTTCATATAACATGCTAAGCCTCAATCAAGCAATGTTATGGCTTAGTATGACATGTCAATAACTTTAGAACCTGTCTGGGGGTATAAGGAACCATATGCAAATGCAGATTTTTTTTTCCCTCAGTGGCACAGATTGTTTGATCTTAACCAGCTCTGAGTTTCACAATATAGATTGAGAATGAGCTATATTTAGTGTTAACAAATCAGGGCTGCAGAAATCTGGGCAACCATTAGATGGCAACAAAGATAAAGTAAGCAAACTCTTTGCTTCTGTTTAGTAGCTGTCCAGTTTATTGTAGCTCAGGCTTGGAAGCCTTACTATGAAGTTATATGGAAGTTTGCTGAAAAGTGTAATTGAATAATTACATTGTTATAGTATACTGGTGTTTCTGAACCTTGGGAACTTTAAGATGTGTGGACTTCAACTCCCAGAATTCCCCAGCCAGCTGGCTGTCTGGGGAATTCTCAGGGTTGAAGTCCACACATCTTAAAGTTCCCAAGGTTGAGAAACACTGTAGTATAGTGTCATATAGATAGAATGGCGTCCTGGCTGGTCCTCCTCCATTCTTCTCTTAGTTTGATGTATTGAGGAATAACAATTAGGACTCCAGCTGTCAATATGCTACATGGAGGCTCCCTCCCATCTTTCTTACAGAGAACATACTCCAATATGCCCATATATACCTATATTCATATTTTCATCTCCCTGAATTAAGAACACACCCACCAGTCATCCTGTAGAGTCCTTTTTTTATGGCACCTCTTGTGTCCATTCATTCAACAACTAGATTTCCAACTGTGTTTTTCACTTCCTTTCCTGATTTAAGCAAAAATCTGCCTCAGGTACAGGGAGCATGGGATTCCCCTGCCTTCAGTTTATAATCTTTCCATCCTAATACATGTGTTAGCCTTATTATCTTACCCTGAAGGTCTATAGTGATTAACTGATGAAGTGCCATCAGGTTTGCATCAACTCAAAGTGATCGTATAATATATCTTCTCCACAATGATAATGTTCTTTGTTTGTCATGACCTGAGTAATAAACAATATGATCTTCTGACTGAAAGTGTCCAATTCGAGTCCACTTTAATTTACTGATGCCCAAGTTTTCACTGTGTAGAGATTTCCTATGTTCATACTTCTTATGTTCCACGTTCCCACTGTAATTCTGTTTTTGCAGCTTCAGATTTTCTTTTCCTGCATGGCAACAGCAGCATCTAGATATCCTGAAGGCTTTAGTCTAGCTGCATCATAAACAACATCAGTGCTCCAAAGTATCCTCAGCTCTTCCTCAGGAGCATGTTGAGTGCCATCTGACCTGAGGGACCCATCATCTGACACTATATTATCAATTACTTTAGCTTTTCAATCCATGTGGTTTTCTTGGTAGAATATAGGAGTGGTTTACCATTATTTTCTCTTGCACAATATGAAATGATGCTGTTTACTATCATTACTGATCACTAAAGTGGTCTACCTCCAGCATCTTCTGGTATCACCACTGCCTGATACAGGTGCCTGCTAGCTTTAGCTGAGATATCCTTTGTGCCTTGGGTGACTCTGCTAGGATTATACACTCTTAGGATACACTCCTGACATTCTTCACTCATCCTGCCCAGGACCCCCCCACCCACCCATGATGAGGCAACGTGGCAGGACTTTCATGGGGCAGGGAGAGGTCTAAAGAAATCTTTAATGCTTTTTTTTCTGGCTCATATACACATGCATGTGGATCAAAACTGAGTTAACATGAGCAAGACCAAAAAGTGGGAAGGGCTGAAAGAAAACAATAACAAAAAGGCTTATTTAGATATGTGCAAAATAAAATGAAAAGTAAAGAATCAATATATTAGGTTCTCAGGGAAGTCAACAAAATTCCAGTTCTGGGCAGCAGTTTAAAAATGTTTCAAAAATAAGTGAAAACCGGTTCAGAGAAGACAGTGAGGATGATCAGGTAACTAGAAATTGAAGGACCAGTGTATGTTTAGCACTGAGAAAAGATTACAGAGGGGGATATACTGTAATAACAATACCCCAAAGGATGTCACACACAAGAACGTCAACACATTTCTTATTCCAGAGTGCAGGGTATGATGGAATGGATTTAAATTAGATTATGATTATATGTTAGGAAAGAATTCCTAACAATAAGAACAGTTGGGTAGCGGAATCAGTCTCCCAGAGATTGAGCTAATGGCAGGCTTCTTTTCACTGGATGTGATCAAGGTGAGCTAGACAGCCAATCTGTCTGGGATGCTTCAATTTGGATTTCTGCACTGAGCAGGGGGTGGACTCAATGCCTAAATGCCCCCTTTGGACTATAATTCTAAGGACTGCAGCAAACAGGGTGCATTTAACCTTTTCCTCTCTTTCTATAGCCCAGAGGAAGCTTCAAAGCAGACAATCTGGAATTGTCCCCAAAAGGACTTTTCCTTTGGTGCTTCAGAGATTGAAGATCAGGGGAGGAAAGGATTAAGCCCAATCTCTGCCTTCTACAAGGCAGATCCTTCCTGCCTTCTTTAAAAATGTGCCGTTCCTGTTCCAAGGTGTATTTAAAGTCCAGTCTACTTTGGCTCTTAATTAAATGATACAGGAGGACATAAAAGAAGAATGTGCCATCAGTATCAGCTGTTTCCTAGTCAAAAGCAGCTCTGCTAACTTAGCAAGCTTCACTCTGCAGCAGGAGGTGCCCCGCTCCTCAGTTAAAGATTCAACCTGAGCTCAGA